>NC_049913.1:20970759-21645028 GCF_001411555.2 Juglans regia | reverse complement strand
CAAGGCCTTTACCACTTGAGCCAACCCGTAGGGGTTGTGTAGACCCTTGTCCCTAGAACATGTAAGAGAAATATCGTGGAAAGTCATACTTTGCATCCAAAAGGCAGCACACGTGCTGGTGGTAAAAATCTTAGCCATACGTCTCTAGCTTCATTGTCAGGAGCAAGACCCAGTTTCTCATCACCACCAAAATATGTGGCATAGAAACGATCTTTAGGTAGTTTATAAACCTGTAACAAGGAAAGATTATTAGATGTGACACATTTTAGATATAAAATGCAAGAATATCATATGAAAGAAATTTTCACTCTAAATCAGGGCATACAGGAAAATCTCATTAGCAATCTCCATCAAAAAGCCGAATGAAAACAAATCTCATACAAGAATGTCGAAGCAATGCAATGGGGTCATCAACAAAATTTCCCATCCACTAATCTATTGATACAAACAAGTTGACCTAGTATTTAATATGAAATTACAATGAGTATAATTACAAAGCATTTTCATTCAACCCAACAATCAAGCATCTAATATGAATCTTTAAAAATAACTTGCCTCTGTAAGAAGTTCCCAAGCCCATTCAATGGCTTCTTTCTTAAAATAGTCTCCAAATGACCAGTTACCGAGCATCTCAAAGAAGGTGTGGTGGTACGTGTCTTTCCCTACATCATCAAGATCATTGTGCTTTCCGCCGGCACGAATGCACTTTTGGGTGTTGCAGGCACGAGTCAGTTTGCTTAAGGCAGTGTTAGGGTCAGCCGTACCCAAAAAGATGGGCTTGAACTGATTCATACCTGTTTTTTGTATCAGAACTTGTCTCAGTCTCAATACACAATCACATAACTATGCAACCCAGAGTCTACAAAGAAATGAACATAAAATCCCAGAACATAAACTCCCATTCCCAATGAGTGCTTATCTAAACAAAGTGGGTGTGTAAAAGAAAATTGCATCCATCACTTATGTCTTCATTGGCTTCCTCAACAGTATATCTAAAACGAAACCAATTCTAAGTTTTCTGGAGAACCAAAACCGAGGCAGATGGTAAACGAGAAACATACCAGCATTAGCAAATAGCAGAGTTTGATCGTTGACCGGCACAACCGGGCTGGACTGCCAGTTTACGTGGTTCTTCTCCTCGAAAAACTTGATAAAAGTGTCCCTGACACGGTTCGCCGGCCATTCCACGAATTCGGATTCGGCATCGGACATGTTATGAGTAGCCGACGTCGTGGCTAGAGAAGAGAATGGAGGAGGACAGAGCCTGCAGAGAAGCTTCGTTGCGGAAGATGGTGCGGAAGATAGAAAATGGAGTGGCGGCGGCAAAGAGAGGAGAGGACGAGGGTTTAGCACGATCCCAATTGTCTTGACAAAGATTCTCCGCATTTACTCGTTACGCAATATTTATCAAATATTCTATACATCCAGCGTCTCCTTTATTTTGATAAGCCATTCTTTATGTTTTTCTTAAATAAAAAACGTTAATTATGAAGGCTAGCGTCAGGGTCAGGGACTGGATCAGGGTCAGGGAGAGAGACAGAGTAGAGCGGTCCTGTGGAGGCTAGCGTTTTTTGAAGGCTGAATCCGAAGGAAAATGGAAATTATGAGGGAGAGAGGAGAGTGACTGGGTGAGGGCCTGAGGCCGCGCGCTGGGGCGCGGGGGTAGGGGTTTTGGGGTTTTCAAAAACGGCGCCGTTTTCTTTGATTTTTTATTTTTATGGATGCGCTTACTTTAATTTTACAAGCCTGCATTTGAATTTTAAGTTAAGATGAATTGAGTTGATATGATAGTTGAAAGTTAAATAAAATATTATTTTTTAATATTATTATTATTTTAAAATTTTAAAAAGTTAAATTATTTATTATATTTTATGTTAAAATTTGATAAAACTATAATAATTATATAAGATGGGTTTGAGATAAAAACTGACCCTTAATCTTTGTTTAGGCTTTTAACTCTAAATTTTTTTATTTATATTTTTTATAATTGTTAGTATTAATTAGGGGGGTGTTTTGGGATTTTAAAAAACGGCCCCGTTTCCTTTGATTTTTATGGATACGCTTACTTTAATTTTATTCTGGCTTTCAACCCTAAGCTTTTTTATTTATAATTTTTATAATTATTAGTATTAATTATATATTATCACTTGTCATATATTCATATAATACTATAGTATTATACTTGTACTATAGGATTGATTATTGACAATGAAATATTATTATATTATAGTATTACATGTTATTAACAATTACATGTTATAGTCTATACACTTGTACTATAGTGATTAATTACATGCTATAATCTATAGACTTGTACTATAGTTTTTATAAATAGTGTTTAATTACATATTATTAACTCATTATACTTTTACTATAACTATTGTCTAACTTTTTCCTATTAATAGCTAAAGTATAATTAGTATTATATATCAGTATAATAGTATTACATGTTTATACATTAGTAGCTAGTTACATATTGTTCTACTAAAGTATCATATATTATTATATTAGTTTCTAACTTAATTATATCTTAGTATTCTATATTTAATTTATTATACTAGTCACTAGTGATATATATTATATATTGAAACATTGGTTATTATACATTACTATTATATATTTTTATACCTTAGTTATTATATATTATTATTATATGTTATTATACTTTAATTTTTCTTTTTGATACATGGGGAATAGGGGATTCGATTATTTGTTCTCTTAATAAGAAATCAAGATGTTGCCAATTGGCTCAAAAGACCTCAGCTATACTTTAATTATTATACATTAGTATTACATGTTATTATAAAGTTATGTAGTAGTCATTAGTGTTTATCTATTTGTATTACATGCTATTATACATTAATAACTTAGTTGATTAGTATTATATGTTATTATGCATTTTAGTGTTTATATATTAGTATTACATGTTATTATATTTATATGTTAATAATTTATTGTTACATGGTAGTAATATTGTAATAGTATGATGTTTACATATACTAAATTATTATTAGTCAATTTAATCTATATAAATTATAGTATAAATATATTATTTAATAATAATGAGCTCATGCTAGTATAGTATGAGTTTAACTAATTATATAAAATATAATTATATAAAAAATTTATGATTAATATATAGAAAAATGCATATATATTTATAAAAGCGGAGTTATATAATTCCGACATGGCATTCTACCCATAAGAGTAGGCATTCTACCCATTAAATTTGAAGTTTTATGTTTATGAAGCGGTAAACCTTTTAAAAATAATATTTCTTTATGAATCATTGTAACTTTTAAGTTTCATTTCCTTTTTAATATATAGATATATAAACTGATTTCTTATAAAAAAAAAAGAAAAAAAGAAGAAGATATAAACCGATTCAAGACTCCACCCAAAAGCACTAATTAAACATTTATATTGTTTTGTATTTTAAGCGGAGTTATATGACTCCGATGTGGCATTATACCTATTAAAGTTTAAGTTTTATGTTTATGGAGCGATATTCCTTTTAAAAATAATGTTTCATTATGAATTGTTGTAACTTTTAAGTTTTATTTCTTTTCTTATTTATAAAGATATAAACCGATTCAAGTCTCCACCGAAAGACATTATTTCAACATTTATATTGTTTCGTCAAATAAACCGTCCTATAAACCGTTTCAAATTTCTTCACTATAAAATCCGATCTCTCTCTAAATTTCTCTCCCTCATACACAACATACACAATAATCCGCGCATTGTGCGGGTTATAGGCTCGTATATATAATATTAGTGTTGGAGTCGGAGGGAAAAATTGGAGTTGGAGTATCGGAGTCGGAGACGGTTCAACTCCACATCCGACTCCAAGTAGAGCTGGAGTGGAGTTGGAGCGGAGTTAGAGTTAGAATCAAATTTTTGAATTTTTGTTCAGTCCTAATTCCCCATCCCGATTGTACGTAAAATAATTGTCTTTACTTTGATAAGCCATTCTTTATGTTTTTCTTAAGTAAAAAGGTTAATTATTTAAATCAATTTTCACCATCAATCTATCTATACATGATTTTTTTTTTCTTATCAAACTTATGGTATATAGATCATGAATAGAATAATTCAATTAATTTAAGAAAAATAAAAAAAAATAAAATAAGTATGGTATGTAGTATGTAATTCTTAGAATGATAAATAACAAAACTCAACCATATAATCAATTTTCCACTTCATTTTATCATTTAATACTATTTTAAAGGGTTTTTTTTTTTTTTCATTTTTGATGCTTTTCATCTACCACTCGGTTTCTATCTTTTTATTTATAATTAATATGATTTTCAAAACATTTATTTTGCTCATGTCAACTATTTGTTCAATTATTTGTATCATAATTATTAAGAGGATTTTAATTCCTCACAAGTATTTTTTTTCATTTATTTTTTTTATTTAAATTACCCTTCAATTCATAAAAAACCCTTAAGGTTCCTATTCCTTAAAGATCCTTCAAATTTTGATTTTTAAAAAAATCAACCATAAATTTAAATATTTTAAATGCCAAAAACAATTTGCCTAATTTCATTTATAAATAGTTCTTACTTTGAGTTGAACCGCATCATTCATTCTTGGGTTAAATAACTATAAATTTAAATTAATTTGAAAGGTAATGGAATTACATTTCATCCAGCTTCTTCGTCTATAGCATAAGTCTTCTTTTGTAATTTCTGGAGTATACTGACTTTTTTCTTTTATCACAAGGAGGAGGGAGATTGAACTCTGGTTCTTCGACTTGAGAAACCTATACCTTGAGACCTTTAGGCTTTGTGACTTTTTTATCACAAAAGTGTCAAGTGAAAATTAATCGATATTCAAACGTATTTAAAACAATCTAAAATTAATAGAGCTAGGGGCCAAGGAAGCTAAAAATATAACAAGAATTTTCTCTGCCCTTTAGAAAAATATGATATTAAAATCTAAAATAAAAATAAAATATTTTTACCTATAAAAAAAATAAAATAAAATACATTTAATAGAACTTGTGTTTCACATAAAATATATCATGTGTCAAGAACAATATATTATTGAAATAACATAAAAGCACTCATATAAACATATGAAGCAAAAAAATACAAAACTTCTCAAATTGTAACTTACGCTCTTTAACAAAACAAGATCATCAAGTATTGAGTTTATATTAGAAAAATAGTCTGAGCTAAGAATTTTATAGAATTTTCGAAAATGAGAGAAAAAAAATTGAATAAAAATATTATTAAAATATAATTTTTTAATATAATCTTTTGTTTTATAAATTCAAAATTTTTTATTGTTTTTGTAGGTTTGGAAAAGTCTTAATGATTAGGTATAAATGATTAGAAAATATAACTCAATTAGTTTAAGAGGAATAAAAAAAATAGAAAATAAAAAATAAAAAAATAAAAATAAGTGTAGTATATTATTTGTAGAATGATGAATAGTAAAATTCAATCGCATAATCATTTCTCCATTTTATTCTATCACTTAATATTATTTTAAACGTTGTTTTTAATTATTGCTAGCAATACATGACTTTTTACTAATATATTTTTAATTTTTGAAACTTTTCATCTACCACTTAGTTTCTATCTTTATATTTATAACTAATATGATTTTGAAAACATTTATTTTGCTCATATCAACTATTTTTTCAACTATTTGTATTAAAATTGTTATGCTGAAAATATCTACAAGTGCATAGAATCATAATAAATAGTAAAGTGTTTTAAAGAAAACGGACGTCGAACCCATAGAGATTAATTATGTTATTCAATACTGAAATTTACTAAATTAATTATTATTTGAAAAATTGAAATTTACATAATAGATTATCTAAATTAAACTGAAGAAAAGAGCATTAAAATTAAGATTTTACAGATAATAAGAATAGATCTAGGACATTTGACTTCACCAAACGAATCTTACACAATTTATTCTTTATTCTTATAGAATTCCAATTATCCCAAGTTGATGATAAAAGATCCCTTAACTATTCAATATTTTCTCTTGAACAATATTAAAAATATCTCCAATTAATAATTCCATATCTCTATATGAATTTAATTAATTGGAGATTCATTAAATTTTTTGGATTTTTCTTAAAAATCACACTAATCACAGTAAAATATCTCTACTTTTGCTCAACTAATGGTGATTAATCATAAAACTCTAATCACAAATCACATCTCGATCTAATTGCAATTCAATAGATCAAACAATAATTAGCTAGAAAATTACAACATTAAAAACAATGAATAAATACTTAATCATAGAAAAATTGAAAATAAAATAACTTAGAATATAAATTGCGTGTTCAATGCTAACCTACATCAAAAATCTAAAAAATAAAATTAGTTCATAATAAAATTGTCAAGAAAAAGAATAGAACTAGTGTTCTTCGTTAGAGTCGATTGAAGAAGCATGCGACTCTTTCATCTGCTCCCCATATCTGCCTCATTGAAAAAAATTTAAAGAATAATTTATGAACTATTTGACTCTCAAACTCAGACTCTCCTCCCCCTCAATTTCATGCTAATGATATGCTTATACATGCTAGATAGAAACCCTAAGGTTTTTCTAATTTTTGCCCAACTTTTAGGACTTATCTTTGCAGATGCATACGTGCTTTAGAAGTTCAAATTTTGAAATTCTTATTAGAGACAAAGTTGTAGCCCTTTCCGATAGATTTCCAACCCATTAAGAATAGCATCAATCCAAAAAGTGAGTAGGAAGTTACGGTCCAAATACTAAAGTATATTCAAGCTATCCCTAGCACATTTCGAAATTTAATTTCTTGTGGATTCTTCTGTGATTTCTTTTTTTCTTTTTTCTTTTTTTTTCGGAACTTTTTTTCTTCAAAATCCTCCTTTCATATCTGGAGTTCATCCAATCCATTAAAAATCGATTCTCTTTTCAAATTTTAAAATAAAAGATATTCCCCATATCTGCTGCTGAAAATTCGAAATTCTTGACTTCCCAACTTCCATCTGGATTTAGAGCATCAGAATGACATATTTTCGAGTTAGCCCTTCATAAAAGTTTTAGATCTCTTTCTCAGATTTTCAATGCACCTAAGCTTATTTTATTCTGACTTCTAGAATTCCAAATATAGGTTGAAAACCAAAATAGGGTCAGGGCTACAATAAACTTTTAGATAGATTCGAACTTCTCTGTTTCTTCTAAGTTTTGAACTTCAAAATGGCAGAATTGGGTTTTGGAATCTTCATAAAAGTTTTAGACCTACCTCTTAGCTATCTAGCAAGACATACGACACTTGAAATAAAGGTGTGTAGCTCCAGTTAGAACTCAAAAACCAAGCATTGTTTTTTTTTTTACTAGATCAGCCCAATTTCAACCTAATCCACTAATTAAACAGCTGCAAAATATCAAGAATTCTCAAGAATTAAATAAATGTAAAAGAAACCTAAAATTCTAGACAAATGAGCTAAGAATCATGCAAAACACTTGAATCTTGAACAATTAAGCATAAGAAAATGTGTGAATTAAATTCTCACATCAATAATTATTAAGAGAATTTTAATTGCTCACAGAGATTTTTTTAATTTATTTTTTATTTAAAATACCCTTCAATACATGAAAGACCCTTAACATTCCTATTCCTTAAAGATCCTTCAAATTTTACTTTTCAAAACAATCAACCATAAATTTAAATATTTTAAAGGTAAAAAACAATTTGCATAATTTCATTTATAAATGTTTATTTCTTTGAGTTGAACCATATCATTCATTCATGGGTTAAATAACAATAAATTTAAATTAATTTGAAAGGTAATGGAATTTTACAGGTCGGAGGAGTTTTCTTTTGTTTGTGGCATTTCATCCAGCTTCTTCATTTACAATATAAGTCTTCTTTCATAATTTATGGAATATAATGACTTTTTTTTATTACAGTAAGAGGGGATTGAACCCTAGTTCTTAGACTTAAAAAACCGATACCTTGGGACCTTTAATGTTTCTATTCGTATGTTAATTGTCTCAAGAATTTTTCACGAAGAAAATGAACTAAACTAACAAATAACTCTTTTTGATCTGACTAATTTATTTATGTCATCAGCCATTTTCCTTACTACTCTCATCCAGTTCCACGCTATTGACGTCTATTCCTAATATCAGCACGATCATCAATGACATATGAAAAATATAGAAAATAAACGGGTAAGTCTACCAACTTAGTAAGTCGTGAACTGACACTAATGGGTAGACCTTGAGCTAGTAGTTTATAAACAATGCAACAATAAATAGAAAAATTAACATCAATGTAGCTCCGTGAAATTTTTCCTAATATCGTAAGTAATAACTGTAACAATCCGCTCATTTTTCTCTCGATTGGTCACAAGTCTCGTCTATGCATTTTAAATATTGAAGCTGTGTTTTTAAATATAGCGAGTGATTTTTAATGAAGGCCAGTGTTTAAAGCCTTGGAAATATTTTAAATGTCCATGAAATATGTTAAATGGGGTATTTTCAGTATTATTTAACCAAACCTGATTTTAAAGTAAGCCTCTTATATTTAGAAGCCCCAAAAATATTATAATTGTAGAAAAATCATTTTATATTAATGATTTTATTTACTTAAGAATATTATGAGATTTAAATTATTTTAAAAACTCTATTTAATTAGATGGTTTTAATAGTATTTTTATGATATTAAGTTGATTTTAATTTATGATATTGTATTTATATTTTATCTAGATATTTTAGTTAGTTTAAATGAGTGTTTAAATCTCCACCGTTGGATCAGATTTAGAACTCCTAGATGAATAGTCTAGATTAAAATCCTAGCTCCCTCCTCTTTTTACCTCACTTTCCTCTTCTCCCTCTCTCTCTTCTCTCCCACGCCGACAGCCTCCCCCTCCCTCCCGATCTCTTCTCCTCAGCTCCTCCCAGCGCTGACGGCCGTCATTGCCGCGCCACCACCAGGCCAGTCATCGGAGACCTTCCCCACGCCAAGCTCCTCCCCCACGAGTCTCTCTCTCTCTCTCTCTCTCTCTCTCTCTCTCTCCATCTCTCTCCACAACAAGGCGAAGCCCGTAGCTTTCTCTCCCCTTTTCCCTCCACTCCGCTGCCACCATGCCATAGCGAGCAGTTTGCAACACCACCGTCGAGCCTCACTAGCCACCTCCTCCCCAGCCCCGACGCATATCTCTCTACCTCTTCCTCCCCACAGCTCTCTCTCTCTCTCTCTCTCTCTCTCTCTCTCTCTCTCTCTCTCTCTCTCCCCTTAGATCTGCCACCACTTGCCACTATGATGTCGCCAGCCCCTCCGCTAGAGCCTTCCCTTCTCCCCATGCCCAGCTGAGCCTCTCCCTCTTCCTTGGTCTGTTGTAACCCATAGACCAGCCTTTTGGAACCCCAGTGCCACCGTGCTCCTCCCCTTACCACCACCACAGGGTCACCACGAGACCACCTCACACCCACCACCTCAACCCAATGCCTAATACCTCATATCCATGCCTCCAACCGCCCTAAACAGCCACTGTACATAGCTAGCCCCAACTGCACATGGCCTTTCCACTGCCACCCATGTCCACCCTTACCCCGTACCACCCGTCCATTGCCAGTCAGCAACCCCTTCCCCTACCTTGACAAACCCCTTTAGCCGCCAAACCTAGATTCATCCACCCAAAATAATCTCGTTTCAAGGTCACAACAGTGACCATGACAGAATAGTCACTGGCCAAGCTAGTGGCTTCTGACGCCACGGGACCTTGCCAGAAAGCGAGCAACGCAACGGGTCACCCCGACCCATGGTATAAACCCTCTTTCTTCTCCTCGTTAGATATTTTATTGTGAAGTTTGATTGTGTTGTAGACTGTGTTGTGTTGTGGAGTTCGTTGTGTTGGGTTATGTGAATGGAGTAGTTGTGGTGGTTTGTGAGGTTGTGTATTGTGAAGTGTGTTGTGTCGTGTCATGGACTGTGTTGTGTGAAGTGAAGGGAGAACACGTAAAGTGTATTATGTGTGGTGAAGTTCGCCGAATGGCATCTCACAAAGTGTTGGATGGTTGCATAGTTGAGAAGTGTCGGGAATTGTGAAATAGTGTCCTGAAATAGTTGTGATGTGACCATGTGGTCGAAGTGACGGATGTCACTGTGCAATAATGTCGTGGCTGGGAGTATGTGTGAAGTGACGGAGTGGTGTAATGGTGACGTAGAGGGAAAATGACAGGATGCCATGAAGTGATGGGAATGCATATGAAGTCGTGCATGTGATGAGTAAGGAGATGGTGCAGAAGTAAAGTGACGGGATGCAAGGTGAAGTGATGGATAAAGGTGTAGCTTGGAAGTAGTTTCGAGCAACGTGATGTGATTGGAGGTGTAGTCGTGTTAAGTGTTGGGATGAACTGTGAAGTTAGATGGGAAGAATGAAAGGTCATGTTAGCCGGGTTTAAATGAAGGTTAATATTAGAGTATAGAGCTTGTTTACATAAGCAGGCGTTCAATGGAATATAGGTTGCTCTTAGGTGATAAAAGGGGTAGGGTACATGTGTAATGTGGTTGAACACATGTGCCAAACAGATTTATCATATGTAATGAGTAATCTGTCTTAAGCATAGGTACACGATGTTTAAGCCTCAGAGTTGGCTTAAAGTTGTATGGTATGCATGGATGGGAATGAGGATGAAGTGTGGTTTAGGATACATAGAAGAAGGGACGTGTGTATCGACTAGGATTGTGATGCATGACTTGGTTGGTTCAAGTTATGCATCAGAATGAGGTTGATACGAAGGGTAAGATGAAGGTGTTAATGTGTCTTAATTTTAAGGTAAATCATGAAGGTTCACTTTAAAGGATAAGCACATGGAGTAGAGTGATGTGTCTGAAAAATATGACCTCAAGAGAGTCCCATAAAGAGAAAACGTGATAAAGGAAAGCATAGAAGATGGAGATAGAAGGAAGAGTGTGTTTGAGTGAGGGAAATCCAAGTGAAGTGTAGTCTATGTTTTCTAGTTTAGTTGTTGATACATTAGATAGAGAATGGCGTTAAGGTTATGTATGTATGTAGGTTGCCATCTGACACGCACATGAATTGACTACATGAAATGAGTATGGCATGGAGTCCAAGTAAGTATTATGTTCATACTCTTCTAGAGTTTTCTAAAAGATATGAAAATGAAAATGAAATGTTTTATTTATGAAAAAGGAAATAAAATGCTTTTACGAGAAAATGTTTTTTTATGAAATAAAAGAAAATGAAATGTTTCTTAAAATGAAATGACGCTTTATGAATCTATGCTAAGGTATTAATATTTAAGTATATGTATGTACTAGCCTTTCGTGGCAGCCCCTTTTTATGCACCCCAAAGAATAGTTGTATGCATGTGAATGAATGTTATACATAGTAATTATTGTATGTATGCTCTATGAAATGAATGATGAGGTTTTATGCTTTACGTTATGAAAAGATGTTTTATGAACTATATTGATGAATGAAGAGAATGAAAAGGAAATGAATGAATGAAATGAAAGGAAATGACTAAAAAGAAATGAATGTTTTAATGTATAAAACTACGTAATGACCATGACTGATAAACGAATGACAGTTCCAAAGGACTAAGTAGATTGCAATGTTGGGTAAGTAGTATTGGGGGTGTATCCAGTGCTGCCCTGATTGAGGGATTCCCAACCCACAGCCATGGGTAGAATCAGGTCCAAAGGAAGACCGCTAAACCCAACACACGAGGCGTAACAATGTGTATCGGCCAAAAGAAAGTCATAAGATTAATTGTACGCATGAAAGGTTTTAGTTTTATGAAGTACAAGGTGGGAATGTTTTGAGGAAAGAAAACCATTTTTAAAAGAAAAATCTCACCTTGTAATGTTTTAAAAGAAAAGAAAACGTTTTATATAAAGTATGCATATGAGTGAGAATGCATGAATGAAAGCTATGTTCTTATATTTTTACTGTATGAAGTAATGTTTACTGAGTATTCGACTTATTTTATTTTTATGTGTGCCCCACCCAAGAATAAAATGAGAACAAAGAGTTAGGATAAACATGACTCAAGGAAAAGGTGATGGTAGCCTAGGCATTTTGTGTAACGTATGAAAGAGTATTTTTGTAAAAGGCCTTTCATTTAACTTAATGATTTTCGCTGCAAAACCCTCTCTTATATTTATAAAGTAGGTTTTAGTTTTAAACTTAGAACATTTCATATCCTGGGAAGGAAACGAAGAAATTTTAAAAGGATCAATAATTCTCGTCTCCTTTTTTTAAAAACTATTTTTTAAAAGTCACACTACGAGGACAGGCGTTGCAATAACAATATCAATAATGGTAACCCCGATACTTTTACACATGAGGCAGGGCCAGTAGTACAACAATACCAGTAATCAGGTCCTAGTTGCCACAATTTTATGCCCATGACAAGGCCAACAACAGTAACACTAATTTCATTAATCAATTATCACATTTTACTCTCGTGACAAGGCTAATAAAAGTAACAATAACCATAGTAGAAATAGTATCAATAATCTCATGCATTAACGGTTTTTAGAATGCATTACAATAATAGTAACAATGCAATAATAAGAAAGTATCTTGTGACTGAACAATAAGTACATAAATCTATTTCCCAGTTTTGTAGTAGGAACACATGATCACATAAAAATTGCTCAGGTCTATACTATTTATGTGATACCCCATATGATATAGATAAGGGTAGGTGGTGTATGGGATCCTACATTGCTTGGGAAGGAGAAGTTCTTACTCTTTATAAGGTTCCAATGAGGCTCCAACTATATCATTGACTAATCATTTTGGAGTATAGGCTATGTGGTTTGGGCCTTTTATTGGGGCATTACAAATTATATCGGAGCCTATCACAATCAGAAATGTGAGACTTGAGCCATGCCACCTATAATGGACAGGCCCGACGAGGACATTAGGAATTTAAAGGAGGTAGATTGTGATACCCCATATGATATGGATAAGGATATGTGGTATATGAGATCCCACATTGCTTGGGAATGAGAAGTTCTTGCTCTTTATAAGGTTCCAATAAGGCTCTAATTGTATCATTGACTAGTCATTTTGGAGTATAGGTTATGTGGTTTGGACCTTCTATTGAGACGTTACAATTTATGACAAAAAAAAAACTAGTACAGTATTCAATGTAGAAAATATTGCAGAAGAATGATTGATGTGGTTTTCACAACAAAAACATGCAAGTTTTCTAAAATATCAATCTCAATTAATTTTAGACAAAATTCAGCATATAATCAACAATGCTTACCAAACTTTTTAACATTTGTAGATTGCGTCACAACATTGTCAAGTGAAAATGAATCAACACCAAAACATATTTACAACAATCTAAAATTAATAGAGCTAGGGGCAAACGAAAGCTAAAAAATATAAAAATAATTTTTCCTGTCTTTTTGAAAAATATGAGAGTAAAATCTAAAATAGAAATAAAACACGTTTAATACAACTTATGTATCACAAAAAGTATATCATATGTCAAGAACAATATATCATTGAAAAAATATAAAGACACTCATATAAACATATCAAGCAAAACAATACATAGCTTCTAAAATTTTAACTTACGCTCTTTTAACGAAACAAAATCATAAAGTATTAAATTTATAATAGAAAGAGAAAAAATTGAATAAAAATATTATAAAATTAAATATTCTTAAAATATTATTTTTAATATTATTATTTTTTTTATCATTTCAAAATTTTGAATTATATTTTGTATTTTATTTGGAAGTTTGGAAAAGTCATAATTATTATGTAATGATTAAATAGAAAAATTGAAATTGAAAAGTGTTTATTTTTTAGTTATGTTTGGATGTTGAGATAAAATTGGATAATATTAGTTAAGACCATCTCAACATCCAAATGGAGCCTAAATCAAAATTTTTAAGGATTTCTCTTCCAATATTATAACGACCCGGCCCAATAATTCTAAGGTTGAAATATTGATAAATTTTATTGAGTCTAAATTATATTTAATTGATCATATTAGATAAGCCCATGAGTGATAAATTATTGAGGTTGATTTGAAATTTTAATTAGGCTTAATAACTAAGTTAAATCTTATTTATTATTTACTGAACGAGTTAGACTTATTTTAAAATTTAAAGAGCGGCTATTCAAATTTTATTTTAATTTAAATCATTACTGATAGTAGTTACCTATACAGCCTAAGTCATTCTCAATCAACTACTTAATTGTAAAATACATCTTTAATTCAAACTCTGATCTCATCCATCAATTACTATCAGAGTCCAACTTGAACTCTTCGTCGTCCTTCCCCAAATTTCTCTATATATCTTCCCCTTTCCTGATATTCCTTAGCATCATACATGCCCACGTCTAGCATGCAACAAATCTCCAATGTCGACGCACGTCCCTGCACTTCTCTATCGCACAGTAAGACTTCATCTGTTTCTCTTAGCCTCTCCCACAATTTTCACTTGAGAGGTGCTAGATACATTCCCTATAAGGAGGCCCCGTGTACTCCATTGTTTGTCTTTTAGTCCATATCAGCATATGTCAAATGACCAAAATGCCCAGAAATCATATACGGGAAGGAGCCATTCGATTTGCCCATAAATCGTATACAGGAAAGGAGCCATTCAATTTTATTTTGCCGTTCACCCAGTCTACGTGACCTCTTGTACTTTGTGCCATTCGAAATCCGATGTCGTCCTCAGCTCTTCCACCACCACCACCACCACCACCATCGTTGACGTAAACCCAACCCAGCCCAGCCCATGTGAGTTTCCTTTCAACAAGAGTATTGTTTGAGTTCCAGCTTCGTGCTCAGCTCCTCCACCACTTGCGTTGTTCTCAGCTCCTCCACCTCCATCAAATGTAACATAGACCCAAATCTTAAAGAATATTTTTTTGCCCAAATCTGAACGTTTATAATATGTGCTTAATATTAAACTTTGCTGAATGTTTAATAAACACCTCAATGTGTATGGATCCAAATTATTTTGGGCCAATATTTATTTATATAATGATGATATTAAATGATAAATGTGAGTCCCCTCTCACAAAAATAGGTTGATTTAGCATAGTAGTGTAGTGTTATATGCTTCTTGAGTAATAGCTAGTGGTATGCACATTGAAGCTTTTAAATCTATGATTTTGGTCAGAAATGAGGATGACAAATGGACATACATATATATATATTCATGTTCCCATATAACTAGGCAACCATTTTTTCATTCATATCGGTCCATAAGAAAACAAATAGTACATTACATGCAAAGTGCCACAGAAATTAGAACACGAGGTCTAGTAGATTGAAATCCACAATTATTTATTTTTTTGAGATTTGATCATTACTTATTAAATATTATTAAATATTACATAATAGTGGGTCCATTTTTGGTGGAAAGGTCGATGGAAAAATGGGAAGAAAGCACAAGGCTTACCAGCAGTGCCACAAGGCCTACTAGTAGTGCTATAAGGCCTACCAACATTGCCACAAGGCCTACTAGCAATGCTACAAGGCCTACCAACACTACTGCATTCACTCAGGTATTCTTTTCACATCCAAAAGTCATGTTTTGGTGTTATTTATAATTTGATGATAAATCATTATTCGATATTATTTCAGGAAATACCAAGACCATTTTATCCAGATTGGTCAGCATATAGCTATATGCATGGTTACCATGGGATGATGTCACCAATATTTTTCCCACTGTTTGCTCCTTGTCCAAATGCCGACCCTTATCCCTGGAGAAATGAGGTGATAAATTTTATGATTCAGAAGTTTATATGCTTAAATTCACTTTGTGAATGGTACTTTTATGGGTTTTTTTTATTGTAAATTACAGTAGCCAACGAGAGTACCGTTTAAACCACCAATTCCATATCCTTTTGCTCCTCCAATTCCCTATATGGGATGTTCAAGTAATCCTAAGGAGATGATAGAACCCACCTCATTTACTAGGCGATCATTGTTTTCTTCTGAATGCAATACTTGCTAGGATAGCTCAAATGTGTGAGACGAGTTCATTGAACAACAACAGGTATACCGCAAATTGTTGCATTGAGTTTATAACTTCCTTGCCCTGATTTGTGTTATGGTATATTGCAGGAGGCTGATAATGCACCGATTGAGGAACTACCATCGATGGTTGAGGAAGTAGCACCGAGCAGTCATGAAAATGATGATGATGGCATTATGGAGCCAAGGCTGAGGATTTCATTTAAAAGGAAAAGTTGTTGGACTTCCACAAGCAATATGGAAAACAGACTCGGTTTGGTGTAATAACTCAAAGAAGTAAAAGAGAAGATGATGGAAGTGTTAGATATTTAACACTTGGTTATGCTTGTGGTGGCAAGGCAAAAAACAGTACTACGAATGTTTCTAAACCACGTTCGATTACGAAGATGGACTGTAAGGCAAAGATTAATACTATTTTACTTGATGGGGTATTGCGTATAACAACTGTTGAGAATGCACACAACTATGGGTTAAGTCCACGAAATGTAAGATTCTTTAGATATAATCGACATATTGGTAAAGGGGGTGCCAATGCATTTCATCAATATTCTGAGATAAGGTAGTATAAGAATGATGGGCTCTATTCCTTGATGGATTTGGATGGCAATGGCAGATTAAAGAATGTTTTCTGGGCTGATGCACGTAGCAGAGTAGCATATGGGTATTTTGGGGATGTTGTGAAATTTGATACAACATACCTAACAAATAGATATTGCATGTCATTCACCCCTTTTGTAGGAGTGAACCACCATGGACAATTTATACTTTTTGGAGCAGGTCTGATTTCAAGCGAAGATACTAATACATTTGTTTGGCTATTTGAGACTTGGTTGAAATTTATGGATGAGAGAGCTCCAAAAGCTATCATCACTGACTAGGACATGGCCATGAAAAATGCGATAGCAATAGTTTTCCTGAATAATTGACACAGATTTTGTTTATAGCACATCATGCGAAAACTACCAGAGAAGTTGAGTTCCCATTCACAGTATAGTTGTGGTTTAAAGAGTGCATTATAGAAATGTGTTTATGATTGCTAGACTTCTAAAGAGTTTGAGAAGTGTTGGAATGTGTTTATTGGTACGTATAATTTGCATGACAATGCATGGCTTCAAAGTCTATATAGTGAGAGATAGCATTGGGTTCCTGTATATCTGAAAGATACATTCTAGGCTGGAATGAGCATAACTTAGAGGAGTGAGAACATGAATGCATTTTTTATGGTTTTGTGCATTCAGGGACGACGTTAAAAGAGTTCGTCGATTAGTTTGACAATGCATTGAGGAAGAAAGTAGAGAATGAGATTTCAACGGACTTTCACTCATTCAACTACTAAATTCCATGCATAACCCATTTACCCGTGGAGAAGCAATTTCAAGAATTATATACTAATTCTAAGTTTAAGGAAGTACAGTCCGAAATGATGGGGATTATTTATTCTCACCAAGGTAGAAGGAGCAATTTCGACTTATCAAGTTAATGATTAGTTGCAAGTTGAAGAATGCATCAAACGAGTTACACACCAGGCATACTCCAGTGAAGATGAGTGTGAGACGAAGTGCATGTGTGGACTATTTGAGATGAGAGGCATTTTATGTAGACACATTTTCGTTATTTTCTGAGTGAAGGATGTCCGATCGGTGCTTTCGAAGTACATTATGGACAGGTAGAGGAAGGACATTAAACGTATGTATGCTCTAATTCGAAGCAGTTATGATTATTTGAGTGGTAAATCAGTTGCTAGTAGGTACTTTACTTTGATTAAGCTAAGCTATGAAATCGCCACAAATGTAGCAGAAGGTGAAGATGATTCAATGGATATAATGCAGAAGTTACAGGCAATGAATTTGCTCTGCACAAAAACCAAGGCCCAGCCTGCACTAGCGAATACTAGTATTTTGAGCAATGAAGTTGAAGTTAGAAACTCCAAAAAAGTGTTAAGTCCACTCGTTGTGAGGAGTAAAGGGAGGCCCCATCGAAGACGATGACACTTGCAATAGAAAAGGTTAAAAGGAAGTCACAAACTAAAAATAAATAGTCCGAGACTGGTGCCAAGAGGAAAAGAAAAAATGTATTCTCATTGTTTCTCTTACAATTTTTTTTAGTTTGTTTCCCAATTATATTTAATTCTTTTTTGTGTGGTTGAAATGTAGGTAACCAAACTTCTAGAAGATGTATTGAACACAAGTGGCACTGAAACAACAATAGAAGCGGTCTTGAACACAAGTGGCACTACAGAAACAATAGATGAGATCTTGAACATGAGTGACGTTGCAACAACAATAAATAAGGTCTTACTTCCTGGCACAACAAAATGTGCTTACAAAAGTATGCAGTAGTTCATATATATGAATTTGTTTACTTAAGTATGACAATTTTTATTTGTGACTTCAAGCGTATTTTGTTTTACCCGGTTGCAGGTGGATCTTCAACATCATATATCTCTTGACAATTGACAATCGAAAGTTGGTAGTATTGAAGGTGATTGTTTGTTGTCGTTGTTGGCATTATTGAAGTTGGTTGTTTGTATTTGGCATTTTTGTGGTTGCTATGTGTGGTCGTTGTTTGTATTTAGCAATCGATTTATTTTCAGACAAATGGATCAACTGTATGAGTATACAAGCAATGTATTTGTTTTGTGCTTTTTAATGAAAAATGTAAATTTACTGGTAACTGAAAGTGTTAGATATATACTTCAGTTTTACACTTTATTATTGTAATGGTATGTAAAGAAGAGAAGCTACCACATAAACTGTTGGAAAATACGTTATAGAGCAGAAAATCTGTGAAGGGAAATATGTTATATTTAAGGAATCATAAGTCTGGTTACATTGCATATTACAACTTCGACAAGACTACATATTAATACAGAATGTTTACAAGTCACTAGTCTGACTGCATTGAAACACTAACAAACTTAACAACATACAAAAAGTCACCAGTCTGGCTATACTGAAACACTAAAATACAAAAAGTCTCTAACACAAACTTAATCTTCTATTGATTTTGATCGTAGCAAATAACATGATATTAAAATTGAAAGTTTCCAATACACGCAGAGTTGCATGCGTACGTAACTAATATTTTTAATTTGTCTTTGAAGCTCTTCCCGTTCATTAAGAAGAACCAACACTCTCTTTCGGATGTCCTCTCTTTTACGGATCTCTTTCATTGCATGCTGAAGTTCTTTCTCTCTCATTTGGACTTCAACCTCTCTCTTTTCGAGTTCTTCATCTCTTTGCTGGAGTTCTCTTTCCCTAGCAACTGGGCTTTCATTTACTTCTTCAAAATTTGTTCATATAAAGTAGTTGCATTATGTCTTTTTTTTTTTTTTTAGAAGAGCAGGAAGTCACATGTCCAATAGTGACCCCTCCCAAATTTTATTAAAAAAGCCCTCACTTATGGCGGAGGAATACCGTGGTTACAAGAAAGGACCATGGAAAACAGGCCCAAAATCAAGAACAAACTAGAACAAAAGTAAAAGACCACTATTAAAACAAAACCCACCACAACCCAAAAACCAAGACTTACAAAATAACCCCAACTTTTACAAACTAACATCTCAAAGAAGGAAAACCCAAAGAATCCAAACGGATCAAGCCTCTAAGAACCCGAGGCAAATTATAACTACTCGAAAAATCCCACTCAGATCCTAAGGCCCCTGCCTTTGCTAACCAATCTGCCACCCTATTACCTTCACGATAAACATGCTGAAACCGACAATGAACCGTGCAAGCTAACTCAACAATTTCCTCCCAAAAATCTTCAAGATACCAAACTCCACATCTCCATTTACTCCACCAAGAAATAACTACCATAGAATCCATTTCAACTATCACATTTGAGATATTCAGCGTTTTGCATCTTCTCAACCCATAAAGGAGAGCCATAAGCTCCGCCTTATTATTAGAACCAAACCCAATATAAGAAGCATAAGCCTGAACCATACCACCAGACGCATCCCGAATAACCCCACCAATACCACAAGAGCCCGGGTTACCCATACTACTACCATCGGTATTCAATTTAAACCACCCCAGCGGCGGTTTATCCCACCTCACCACTTTACAACTTTGAACTTTCGGAACCACCGGAACTATCCGCAAAGCATCCAGAATCATACCATCTCGACGAGACAGATTATTATTTTGCTTAGCCGCCTGTGAGATGGACCCTAACCACACACATATAGAATGAACAACCGAATTATGCGATTCCACAATACCTTCCATTCTAGCAAGACACCTTCTTCTCCATAGGCACCAAGTAATAATAATGGGAATAATGCCAACAATAAAGCCCACCCGTGAGGATGAGCTAGCCCTCCTAAACCAAATCTCAACATTCTGTTTCCAAGTTCTACCAAGAGGTATACCAATAAGATTTCCAAAAAAAGACCACATTCTGAATGGAAATTCTCCCTCAAAAAACACATGATTAATATCCTCAATATGACCATGATTACAGCAATTACATTTAGATACCAAAGAAATACCAATACGGCGTAATCTGTCATCCACACTCAAGGCCATAAACCAAGTCCTCCAAAAATGGATAGACATTTTTAAAGGAAGATTCTTATGCCAAATCCATGCATGCCAAACCATAGAATTACCTCTAATACGAATACAGTTCCATGCAGATTTTGTAGAGAAAATACCTGTATCCGTAGGAGTCCAAACTAGAACATCCTTTCCATTCTTTAATCCAGCTAAATCCGTTATTATCTCCTCCACCTTAATCATGCCCTACTAACTCCTCCAATAACTCCACATCTCAACTATCCGACAACCTACAATCTTTAACTTTCAAAAAAGGAGAACCCATAATATTCATATCATTAATCAATGGACCATTATCTCTCCATTTGTCATACCAGAAAAAAAGATCACCCTCTCTAATTTTCCATTTGGAATTATTTAACAACAACGGAATACAATTCGCAACCATTCTCCAAAATCGAGAACCTTTATTATTTTCTATAAGATACCATGGCCGGGTTCCAACATATTTGGTTTTGAAAAAATTTGCCCATAAAGAATTTCCTTGAATGAGATTCCAAGCGAAGCGCATATGCAAGGCTTTCCGAACATCCTCAAGGCTTCGTAACCCAATCCCTCCTTCTTCCACCGGCTTACACATCTTATTCCAAGCCAACCATTTCTTTTTGTTCCGTCCATCAGCTTCTCCCCAAAAGAAAGAACTCATCAATCTATGGATCTTGGCAATAATAACTTGAGGTACCTGTAAAACAGCAAGTAGATGGATATTCATACTAGATAAGACATGCCTCAAAAGAACAAGTTTTCCTCCCGAAGAAATAAGCCTCATCTTCCATCCACTAATCTTTTGCCTCACTTTATTCACCATTTCCTCTAAATGAGCCTGTTTCAAACGCCCTCGAATTATTGGCACACCTAGATATTTGAAAGGAAAGGTTCCTTCCATAAAGCCCGTCTGCCTTAAAATCCATTGCTTACGCCGGTTTGGAATTTTATTAGAACAATACAAAGCAGATTTCTGAACATTAATATTTTGTCCTGACCACCTCTCATATTGAATCAAAATTTTTTGAAGAACCTGCACCGATCTTTGACTACCATTAGAAAAAACCATAACATCATCAACATACATCAAATGAGATATAATAGGAGTACCTCGGGCCTGAGAGAATAAACCAAACTGATTCTCTTGCACACTCCTATGAATCAAACGGGAAAGGACCTCTTGTTGGATGATAAACAAATAAGGAGATAGAGGATCACCTTGACGGAGCCCACGACCACCCGGGAAAAAACCCTTAACCGTTCCATTCATCATGACTGAATACCAAGGGCTAGAAATACATGAATAAATCAACTCACAAAATTGAGAAGAGAAACCAAACCTTTGCAAAACCATTATCAAGAACCCCCAATCCACCCGATCATAAGCTTTCGTCATATCAACTTTTAACAAGATATTCCCCCCATGAATTTTTTTATTTATAGACTGCACCAACTCCTGAGTGAGACTAATGTTCTCAAAAATACTCCTTCCAGGAATAAAGGCTCCTTGCTCCAAAGAAATCAAGCGAGGTAAAATACCAGATAGACGAGAAACAATAATCTTAGAGCAAATTTTATAAAAAACAGAACAAAGACTAATAGGACGAAACTTATCAAAACCTGTGGGTGACTCCATCTTTGGTATAAGGACCAAATATGAGGCCGTGAAGAATCTTGGAAGATCCTTGGTCATAAAGAATTCCACTACTGCCTTCCAAACATCAACCTTAACCACTTCCCAACAATTTTTATAAAAACCCGCTCCAAACCCATCAGGACCCGGAGTGCTTTGATTTGGGATGGATGATACTGCCTCAAACACTTCCTCTAAAGTAGGCGGCCTAATCAAATAATCATTCTCCTCCTCTAGTATAACCGTCTCAATAAGGCCTTCCAGTCTAGCTTGCTCTATGGGCGGTTCTCCACGAAATGCATCTTGAAAAAATTCCACCGCCCCTTGATGAATACTTTCCGGACTCTCATAAGTCATACCATTCGATCTCATCTCCAGCACTCTCTTCCTTCTTTTATTAATAAGACAAGTATGAAAAAATTTAGAATTGCTATCTCCCTCCAACTTCCATTTAAGCTTAGCCAATTGAGCTAATCTCATCTCTTCCCGATACCTCCATCTAGCTAGACTAGAGACTGCTTCATGTAGCTCTCTCTCCAAATTAACCTCCCAATTTGATTGAAGCTGAAACTCAATCTCCTCAATCTGTTTTTCAAGGGCATCAATACGCCCTATTGTGTGACCAAATACTCTTTTATTCCATTCCCGAAGCACCACCTTGGTATGTTTTAATTTCTTACTTAAACACAAGAGCGGGGAACATACCATCTGTAAATTCCAAGCATTTCTAACACAATCCAGAAAACCAGGATGATCCACCCACATTTGTTGAAACCGAAATGGAGACGGCCCATAGGCGAAAGGATCTTTCTTGAACTCAATGAACATGGGAGCATGGTCTGAAGTAGATCTAGGCAAATAAGAACAAATAATATTAGGGAACAAATTACTGAAAGAATTATCCATAAGAGCACGATCAAGTTGAGCCCACGAACGGGCCAATCCTGACTGCCCATTACACCATGAGAAACAACTCCCTTTCGAAGCCATTTCCATAAGACCCCTTTGATGAATCCAATCATTAAAATCATCCATAGCCACAATTGGCCGAGGTCTTCCTCTTCTCCTTTCCGAATCATTCCTAATAATATTAAAATCCCCCACAACAAGACAAGGATCTACACCCACATGATTACTACTAAGCTCTTGCCATACATAGCGCCTCTCCACCCAGGAACATTTAGCATAAATCACATGAATCAAAATTTTCTCCGCACCATTCTCTACAACAACGGAAATAAATTGCATACCCAACTTATCAACATGCACCTTATAAATACTATCCCACAAAAGCCATATTTTCCCCCCTTCCACCTCATTAGAAATAACCATATCAAAATTTAGACTTCTAGCCAATTTACGAGCACCCTCTAAATTTTGAAACGGTTCTAAAAGTGCAACAATTTTCGGTTTATATCTTCCCACCAATGTCTTTAGTCTGATTCTAGAAGTTCCCACCCCTCTAATATTCCATACCAAAATGGAATCAATCATTAAGCAATGTTATTACGGGCAAGAACCCGAGAAGAACTACGCATTTTAATAAACTTTTTTTTATTATACCTTTTTTTACCATCATTCAACTCAGATTCAGTAAAGTAGTCTTTAGTTTGTGAAAAAACCTCTGGATGCTGTTCCGGTTCTGGTTCTGAAGAACAGTTCTCTTCCATCATTATTTCTTCATCAACTTCTTCATCAACGTCCTCATCAATTTCCTCATCCACCACTGGTTGCATCTGCTCCATAATCGGTCCATTAGTTTCCGCACGCACACTCTGATTTACGTCCATATTAGACACCACATAACCCGCACCCGTGACCATCCCTGCACCATCTGCGACCCCAACGTGTAGCATTAAATCTGTTTCATCCTCTGTTTCAACAAGAGACGTCAACTGCACCACCTTATTTATCACCGAAGGAATTTCTTCTCCCATCTGCTCCGGTTTTTCCTCATCCTCAGAACCCAACTGCACCATTTGGTCTGCCACCTGCACTGGCAATTCTTCCTTCTCGGCATCCAACTGCACATGAACTGCAACTGCTACTTCCGTCTCCTTTTCCACCGCAGCATCCTCTGTTTCTTTATCCACAGGAACCAGCAGAGGAGCTTCAACCTTATCATCATTCTGCGCTACCTCTTGATCATCCAACAGGCCTTTCCTACTCTCTTTTCTCCCCCCTTTCTTACCAGCTTTACCAGGATTACAATTACGAGCATTATGACCCTGCATCTTGCATGACGAACAGTAAGCCGAGAGTGTTTCATACAATATTTCTTGCTTTTGGCTAGAAGAAAGTCCAAGCACTCCAATCCAGAAATGAGACAAAGGCGGATTTGCAGCATCCACTTCCACACAGAGTCGTGCACCATCCGTTCTTGTAGCGCACCTTGTCGGATTATCACGTCTAATGAAAGTTCCAATCGGTGCCATCAAAATCTTCAAGAAAGAATCTTGATAAAAGTTTGGAGGAAGACCCGGCAAAGAAACCCATACCGGTACCCTTGATGGCTCGGCATCCTCATTGAATTCTGGAGACCATCTGAAAGCACGGTAGAATAGCCCATTTATTTCACAAACCTCCCGTGATAATGCTTTGGTGAAATCAACTTCATTAACCATGCGAACGAAGACATTACGCGGTCTCCTCATGGCAGAAACTACTGGATTGGCCGTAAGTCCCCATCGACTGTGAATGAAAGCCCTCACAGCATCCAACGACGGACGATTCTTCAAGAATTTGAGAACTACAGAGTAGCGGAAAGGTTCCGCTGATCTTGCTATTTCTTCTTTAGAAAACTGAAAATATACCTCACCTTCCAACACCTTTGGAACCCTGGGTGCAAGAAGCATCTCCGGAATAGGTTGAGGGACTGCACTCACCAGATCGGCAAAGGAAGGCCGACCGGTGCCACCCTCTACGGCTGCCATGCAGCCTCACGTAAAGCCCAGACCCCGTGCAGCAGCAAGAACCCTATTCTTTAGAGAGAATTAAGTTCTCTGCGTGACCACAACCACATAGTTGCATTATGGCTTTCCCGACAGCAAACAACTTGTAAATATCAACTGCAAAAAATTGAAAAATTACTTTAACAGTGTAAGAGACTAAAAGTATACAAGAAAATTTGTTAGTGATGACCTATTTATTGTACTTTGGACAAGTAAAAAAAGGTATTCTTGGATTTCTTGAAATGTTTGAGACTTTGAGACATGCAATCGACCCACATAAACATGTTGGAGCATTTTTCAAATAACGATCAACCAAAGAAGATGATGAATGTGATTGCGATGAAGAAATTGCACTTTATTAAACACAAACACCCTTGAAACAAGTAATAGTAAACGATTAGTATACCCTTAAAACTAAAGCAGCAAAAGTAAAAGACCCTTGTACATCAAAAGTAAAAGATATATCCTTTAAGCATCAAAAGTAAAAGACCCATGTACAACATACTACTCAGGTATCTAGTTAATGAAAACTAAAAGAATTTAAGATAAAGCATATGATCATTAGCAGGAAGTTTGTTGATCAGCAAAAATTTGTCAGCCAAATTTATTGGCACTGTAACATTACTTCAGATATATGCCTTGTGAGAGTAGTGTAGTTTTATGGTTGCTACCGAAAATGAAACATGCTTGCTTTCCTCAATTATCATCTGACATATTTATACAAGAGAGACCAGAATCAATCCAAAGTAAAAATAGAAAATGAAATTAATGGCTATATCAAGTCCCAACTTGAAATCATAAGCACTAATCTTCCAAAATCAACCCACAGATTTATACAAGAGACAAAAATCAATCCAAAATAAGAAGAGAAAATCAAATTAATGGCTATTATAAAAGATGCAAAGAGATAACCAAACATCATTTTTTTTTCTCACATTTAGTCGTAGAACAATGTGAACAAATTTATTAGCTACCAAGTCGCACAAGCCGTCCCTCCCAACCAACAAGCGTCAATCTTCCAAAATCATAAACAATAAAAGAGAATGTGAAGGTGCAGTTTTTGGCTCCCAAAAAGAATGGGTGCCAAGAAAATAAATTGACAATAAAAAGTAAAAAAACAACCGTGCAAAGATTCATATATTCAACAAGTCAAAAATAGAAAGGAAGGGGACGACCTCTTACAGATTTTATTCACAGCACGGAGGAAGGGATAAATGTGGATCTTTAGCACAAAGGAAGGGGACGAAGCACAAAGGGGACTCAGTTAGGGCTTAGGCGAGGCTCAGTACCAGGGATAAACGAAGGTCAGGAGGAAGGAACAAAGAGAACCACCACCATCGGAGGGTAAGAATGCATCTTCCTCAAGAGGAATGAGGAGTTTCAGTCTCGAGAGGAAGCCCAATTTTCAATCTTGAGAAGAAGGGGAAGTTCAGTTGCTCAGGAGGAAGGGGGAAAGGGGAAAAGGGGAGGAAGAAATCAGTTTTTATTTTTGCCATAGTGAGGCGACGTCGTGTTTGGCTTAAATGAAACGGTCCGTTTTATCCATGCTAGAGCTTGCACTTGCAGAACTCTATTTGGGATTGTATTAAAAATTTCTCTTTTCACTTACCCTCTCTAAGGTTCTCCTATCTCTATCCTTCTCTCAATAGTTTACTAGTTTATTTTTTATTAATCGTACACTAGGAGTAGCAGACAATAAGGAGGTTGTTAAGGATTCCTCAGAATCCTCTCTTGATTCTTAGCCATCATTCCTACCTTGTAATAGTTGACCCTTAATTGTAGGCTTGTAACCGTTGTCATTCTTTACGATTCTTT
Source organism: Juglans regia (assembly GCF_001411555.2). Classification (NCBI taxonomy): domain Eukaryota; kingdom Viridiplantae; phylum Streptophyta; class Magnoliopsida; order Fagales; family Juglandaceae; genus Juglans; species Juglans regia. Next base: position 21,618,083 of record NC_049913.1, on the reverse strand, counting down.
CCTTATTTGTATAGCTAGACTTAAATATATATAATACATTCGGACTCCACCAAAATTGTTGTGGTTTTACAAACATTGTCATGGTATCAAGAGCCCTATAGGAATCACTTCCGATACTCCTATTTTTTTCCTTCCTCATGGCCAAACCTCTCTCTTTCAATACCAAGGTTCACATGGTCACTATTAAGCTCTCGGCAACCAACTATCTACTCTGGTAAAGCTAGCTTATGCCCTTGCTTCAATGCCAAGACTACCTCGATTTCGTTGATGGTTCCTTCACCAAACCATCTGAAACTCTGCCTAACCCCACCGACGGCACCTCCATGCCCAACCCCAAGTTTCTGGAATGGAAACTTAAAGATCAGAGGATCATCAGCCTGCTGCTATCATCCCTCTCTAAAGAAGCCATGGCAGTCGCTGTTGGTCACGCAACCTCTTGGGATGTATGGGTTGCACTTGAACGTGCTTCAGCCATGGCTCCAAAACTCGTGAGTTGCGTTTCAAGGATGAACTCCAGCTCATGAAGAAAGGCAACCGATCTGTTTCTGAGTTTGCCCGTGCATTCAAAGGACTCTGTGACCAGTTAATGGCCATTGAACGTCTGGTTGATGAAATCGACAAGTCCCATTGGTTTTTTCATGCTCTCAGCACCGAGTTCGCTGGTTTCTCCTCCACGCAAATGGCTCTCACGCCGCTGCCCTCCTTCCACGATTTGGTCCCTCTGGCCGAAAGCTATGATTTATTTCAAAAATCTCTTGAGACTCACTCTGTTTCACATGCAGCTTTCCTGGCAAACCACTCCTCTGGTCGTGGCGGACAATCTCGTTCTACAGGCACTCGGCGCACCAAAGGTGGCTCCAATGGCAGCACTGGTGGTTCTCAATCTGGTGGCCACTCCTCCAACAACAACCGCTCCTGTCGCCCATACAATCCTCGGTGTCAAATCTGCAAAACATAGGGCCATATAGCAGATCGATGCCGCAACCATTATGATCGTGCAGAACCATCTGCCCAACTTGCTGAAGCTTTTCAACGTAATTGTTCTCTTGCCGATGGTCTCTCCAGTTCTGATTGGTATCTTGACATGGGTGCCTTCGCTCACATGACACCAGACTCGACTGCACTTGACACTTCCAAGCAATATATTGGTAAGGATAAAGTTGGTGTGGGTAATGGGGCATCCTTACCCATCACTCACACAGGTACTTCTCACCCTTCTCCCAACTTAAAATTGCTTGATGTTTTATTAGTTCCCCACCTCACCAAAAATCTTCTTTCCATTAGTAAGTTGACTTCCGACTTTCCTCTTCAAGTCACTTTTACTGACTCTTCTTTTGTCATTCAGAACATGATTACAAGAAAGGTGGTGGCAATCGGAAGACGTGATGGAGGTCTCTATGTACTAGAGCGTGGCAATGATGCTTTTGTTTCTGTCCTTAATAAATCTGCTCTTACAGCGTCGTATGATCTATGGCATGCGCTTCTTGGTCATGTTAATCATTCTATCATTTCATTATTAAATAAAAAGGGCCAGTTATCACTTACTTCTATTTTGCCTAATCCTGCTATTTGCGCTACGTGTCAATTTGCAAAAAGCCATAAGCTTCCATTCTCCACTCAGCTACTCGATCCACCTCAATTTTGGACCTTGTTCATTGTGACATATGGGGCCTGGCCCCGGTTAAATCTAAAATGGGTTTTACTTATTATGTCATTTTTGTTGATGATCACTCACGCTTCACATGGCTTGATCCTATGAAATTTAAATCTAATTTTATTGTCATTTTTCTCCAATTTCAATCATTTGTGGAAATTCGATATTCTTGCAAAATTAAAATTTTTTCAGAGTGATGGTGGTGCTGAGTTTTGTAGCAATCGTTTTCAATCTCAACTTCGCTCTTCTGGCATTCATCACCAAATGTCTTGTCCCTACACTCCTTCCCAAAATGGACGCGCTGAGTGCAAGCATCGCCACGTGACTGAAATGGGCCTTGCGCTCTTATTTCATTCACGCGTACCCACTTGCTATTGGGTCGACGCTTTTAGTACTGCGACTTATATCATTAACTGGTTGCTCACCCCACTTCTTGGAGGTATTTCCCCTTTTGAAGTCTTACACGGTAAACCTCCCCTTTACACCAACTTTCATTCTTTTGGTTGTAGAGTTTATCCTTGTTTGCGTGACTATGCCACTAACAAATTTTCTCCTCGTAGCATTCATTGCCTATTTTTAGGATATAGTCCTTCCTATAAAGGCTTCCACTGTCTAGATCCCCTCACCTCTAAAATCTACGTCACTCATCATGCCAAATTTGATGAACAAAATTTCCCCCTTCTACCCACCTCTATTGCCCAATCTCCCGCATCCCTAGATCTCCCCCGTTTTATGGAACCCATGCAAACCCATGCCCTCCCCCTAACCCATTGCCCCCCACAACTTTATTTGATCTGCATTCTCGGTCTGGGTCTAATGCATGTCATCTCTGTCCTGACTCTTTCTCTGAGCCTATGCAGGTATCTACTGAGTCCCTTACGCATGACTCCAGAGTGCAGGTTTCGCCGCCGTCTGATGCTCCAATTTCTCGTGCTTTGTCCATACCTTCATCCTCTCACCTAATGGTCACTTGAGCTAAGTTGGGCATTTTTCAGCCACGGTACCCCACTTTCCTCAGTCATCATGTTTCAGGTCTCTTACATGCTCTTCTTACTACATCTGAGCCTCGCGGTTTCAAATCTTCTGCTAAAAATCCTGCATGGCTTACTGCTATGGATGAAGAGGTCAAAGCTCTTTGTGACAACTGCACTTGGGATCTTGTTCCTCGGCCTCCCAAGAAAAAGAACATTGTGGGTTCTAAATGGGTCTTTCACACCAAGTATCTATTTGATGGCTCTATTGCCCGCCTCAAGGCCGGTCTTGTTGCCAAGGGCTACACTTAGCTTCCTAGCCTTGATTACACCGATACTTTCAGTCTAATGGTCAAAGCCTCAACTGTTCGTGTTGTGCTCTCTTTGGCTGTCACTTATGGTTGGCATCTTCGCCAACTTGATGTTAAAAATGCTTTTCTCAATGGTATCTTGCAGGAACATGTTTATATGGAGCAACCTCCTAGCTATGTTGATCCCCGCTTCCCTCATCATGTATGCAAACTCAAATAGGCCCTTTATGGTCTCAAGTAGGCTCCGCGTGCTTGGTTTCAGCGTTTTAGCTCATTTCTTTTGAAGCTTGGGTTCACTTGCAGTCGTGTGGATACCTCTTTATTCATTCTCCTTCGCCAGCAGCACATCATTTACCTCTTACTGTATGTTGATGACATTATTCTCACTGTAATAATGTGTCATTTCTTAACAGCTTCATTCAGCAGCTTCACTCCGAATTTGCCACCAAGGATTTGGGATCCCTCAGCTATTTTCTTGGTCTCGAAGCCACTCCCACCTCGACAGGTTTTTTTCTCAGCTAGACCAAGTATGCACGCAAGATATTTTTGCACACGCTCAGCTTCTTGACTACAAACCTGTCACAACTCCTATGGTTGTTGCCCAGCGCCTCTCCTCTAATGGTTCTCGGTTTGAGGATGTCACTCTTTATCGCTCTCTTATTGGTGCACTACAATATCTGACTATCACTCACCCTGATCTTGCCCACTCGGTCTATTCTGTCAGTCAATATTTGCATGCTCCCACTGATGAACATTTTCAGGCTGTAAAGCGCATCATTCGTTAAGTCAAGGGCACTCTTCACTTTGGTTTATCATTCACTGCCTCCTCTTCCACTAGCATTACTGCCTATTCTGATGCTAATTGGGCCGGCTGTCCTGACACTTGACGCTCTACTCCAGGCTACTCTATCTACTTGGTTGACAATCTTGTCTCTTGGAGTGCCAAAAAGCAACCAACGGTCTCCCGCTCTAACTGTGAATCTGAATACCGTGCTTTGGCTTCTATTGTTGCTGAAGTTCTATGGTTAGACCACCTTCTTCGTGACCTGCATGTTTCCACTCCGCTCGTCCGCTTCTTTTATGTGACAACAAGAGTGCCATCTTCTTAAGCTCCAACCCCGTCTCTCACAAGCTCTCTAAGTACATTGATCTGGACCATCGCTTTCTTCGAGAACTTGTGGTCGCTGGTCGAATCTGCACTCAACATATTCCTACCACACTTCAGGTTGCTGATGTCTTTACTAAGAGTGTCTCACGGCCCCTCTTCACGTTCTTTCGATCCAAGCTACGTGTGTGCTCTAATCTCACGCTTAGCTTGCAAGGATTCCTCATAATCCTCTCCTGATTCTTAGCCATCATTCCTACCTTGTAATAGTTGACCCTTAATTGTAGGCTTGTAACCGTTGTCATTCTTTACAATTCTTTCCTTATTTGTATAGCTACACTTGAATATATATAATACATTCGGACTCCACCAAAATTGTGGTGGTTTTACAAACATTGTCACAAGTGTCAGCCTAATTATAATTTATTGTGTAATCATATCAGGGCTCTCTATCTCTCAGTCAAGTTCTCTCCGCCTTTCTCAATTGCTTTTATTCATTTAATTGGTTCAAATCAAATACACTGGAGGCCATTACACTTGCAGGTAGGTAGGCTCAAGCAAGTGATGATGGTTGACTATTAGTAACCTTTTCGTGTAGCCCTTTATGTCTAGTGAAAAGAATGACATTCTAATGGAATATTATTATAGCTTTTCAAAAAGTATGTTCAAACTTTCAATTTTTTTAAATAAAATATCATTTAAGCCCAATTGCCTTGAAGTCTTCCCTTTTTTTTTCTCTCTCTACATTAGTTCTCTCTCCCTCTCGATGTCAATCTTTGATCACTCTCTCAAGTAAACTAGCTGTATGTATATTTGATTATGTGCCAGGCAAATTGAAAAGGGTCATGGACTTGCAAATAGGTTGTTAGGTTAATGGATTACATGGAAGTATGATGGTTTAGGCCCATGAAGGAATTAGACTATTTTTACGGTTAGCGGGATTTTAAGATTTATGAAAATATAGGTTAATTTAGAAATTCAGGTTTTGATTACTAAGTACGTGTTAAGTTAGAAATTTATGTAAGTTACGTGTATTTTATAGGTAACCAGTCACACCCCAGAAATATTGGATTAATGCTACGAGGTAAGTAACATGATCATACCCTTAAATTATGTACGGTAAACAACATGTCTTTTATAAAAATATTATGCATGTATGCCTTCTATTGGAAGCCCATTTTTACGTACCTAACTCATAATGAAATTACGAAAATTTATGATTTTACATGAAGAATTATGTATTAAATTATTTATGAAAATTCTTGATTTTATGAAATGAGTTATGCATCGACAGATTTATGAAAAATCATGATTTTATGTGAGAGTTACACATTAAAGTATTTATAAAAAGCCATGCATGATTTTATGTGAAAATTTATGCATTAACATATTTATGAAAAATCATGATTTTATATGAGGAAATATGTATCACATCATTTTATAAAATATGTGATTTCATTTGAAATCTATAATATGATAAGGCACGATTTCATTTGAAATTTATGAAATGATATGACAAGATATAATAAGTATGATTATGATGAAGTATAAATGATAAGACATTTAACATCCTATGTTCTTATATGAAGACGGTACCATATGTTATGGGCATATTGCATTGCCAGGTTGTACATGCTAGTAGTGCACCAGTGTGTATTCCTTATGTATAGATTCCACAACTTGCGGCCATGAGTAGAATCGGAATCTACTTAGATTCGCTAACCCTAACTCACGTGGGTTAACAGTGGGTACCGGCTTATGATAAATGAAAGATAAGTTCACGTTCATGTTATGTATTTATGAGTATGCATATTTTCCAAGAACATTCTATATTTTTATGTTTTTAACCACCAATGTGATAATTTTTATGAAGATGAGACTGCAAGACAGAACTTGACCTCGGAAGGCGAGGCAGAGGCCTGTTTTATGATTTTAGTTTAATAATTTATTTTGATAAGCATATGAGACTTTACTGATTTTCAATAAGTGCATCTGCAGACTCTCTTTTGGATTTTAAGTATTTAAATAAGATCAAATTTATTTATTTATAAGGAATCTTTCGTATCTAGCACTTCATTAAGAAGAAAAAGTTTTTAAGTTCAAGTTTAGTAGCACACCGGTTCTCCAAAGGTTGTAAAAATGACTTTATTAGAAAGCGGAGTGTTACAAATATATCAACTAATTTATTTGCTAGAAACTCGTCCTCAATGTTATTTTAAATTCTTGTTTTACCGATCTTCATACCTAAAAGTGCTCGTTCACTATTAGCTCTAGATTTGAGAAGAATTAAAACAAGACAAATCAATCTATCAATAAGATAGTATGTTTTCGATTTCTCTCTTTATTAAGCTTCTTTGTCTATAACATAAGTCTTCCTTCATAATTTCTGGAGTATACTGACTTTTTTTTTTCATCATCATCATAGGAAGGAGGGGGATTGAACCCTGGTTCTCCGACTTGAGAAATCTATATACATTGGGACCTTTAGGCCTTGGGACTTTTTTTGTCACAATAGTGTCAAGTGAAAAACTTAATCGACATTCAAACGTATTTAAAAAAAATCTAAAATTAATTTTGCTGGGGGCCAATAGAAGTTAAGAATATAACAAGAATTTTTTCTACCCTTTAGAAAATATGATAGTAAAATCTAAATTAAAAATAAAATAGTTAATACAATTTATGTTTCATAGAAAATACATCATGTGTCAAGAACAATATATTATAAAAATAATATAAAGACACTCATATAAACATATCAAACAAAAAAATACATAACTTCTAAAATTGTAACTTACGCCCTTTTAACAAAATAAAATCATCAAGTATTGAGTTTATAGCAGAGAAATAGTTTGAGTTAAGATGTTTATGAGATTTTTGGAAATGAGAGAAAAAAAAGTTGAATAAAAACTTTGTGAAATTAAAATATTCTTAAAATATAATTTTTTAATATAATTTTCTTTTTATAAATTCAAAAAGTTGAATTTTTCTTTTTTATTTTTGTTTTATTTGCAAGTGGAAAAGTCTTAATGATTAGGTATAAATGTGTAAGAAAGGGGCACCCATAGTGGACACCTATTCCCCTTCTCTTAGGGGTTATCAAGTGGCTCTTAAACCACTTTATGAGACTTGATGGTTCGGCATTAAAAGCTAGTCGAGGGGTTACACGTAGATGCGCTATTTACATAGCCCCTCCCCCTTCTGGATGTGACACTTGCAGCAAAACAGAAATCTCTCTCAAAGTGGTTCTCTCTAATCTCGGCATCTAGGTTGTGGAATTTGTGAGTGTTGTTCTGGTATTACTACATACGTAGCACACTCCACCATCACCGGGAGGACTCTGGATGAACAACGATGCCAGAAAATCCTTGGAACAACTGCACTAGATCCAAGATATTTTCTACGAGGTAATATCGCTTCCGTTGGGCGTTCTTATCTAGTATTTCCACTCGGTAGGCGAGGAGATCAATTTTATTCAGTGCATACGGCATCTACCCGGTGGGATAATTCCTCTTAACCGGGATCAATTTGCTGCTGACCACCAAATCCGAGTTCCGTAATCAATCTGTTGGCGACCAAATCCTCCCGAACTCTGCAATTCAAGCCACATATCATTGAATCTTCTATTTTAGATAATCTCGTTATTCTTGGGATAATTTCTTTTATGTTAGTATTTATCTTTAGAAACTATTTTTCAGATTTTCATGCTAGATTGTAGCCGCATTTATCTTGTTTCCAAATTTGAGTTTTGGCATTTATTTAATCCCATCTTGTGGGATGAATAAGGAGTCTTTGAGTTTTTAGAGTCTGAGTTTAAAGTAAAAATATTTCAGAATTTATTATCTTACGTTTCTTTTAAGGAGACAAATCTAGGGGAGCAGAGGTGAGAGTCGCATAGTTCATCAACTGACTCCAACGAAGAACACCAGTTTTATTGTACTTCTTTTTAATTTTATTATGAACTAATTTTATTTTCTAGAGTTTTGATGTAGCCTAGCAATGAACATACAATTTATATTCTAAATTATTTTATTTTCAATATTTCTAAGATTGAGTGTTTATTTCTTCTTCTTAATGCTTGCAATTTTCTAACTAACTATTGTTCGATCTATTGAATCACAATGAGACCGAAATGTGAGTTGTGGTTAAAACTCTAGGATTAAGCACTATTACTTGAGCGAAAATAGAGATACTTTACCGCAATTAGTATCATTTTCAAGAAACATCCAAATCACTTAATAAGTCTCCAATTAGTTAAATTCATATAGAGATATGGAATTATTAGTTGGAGATATTTTTGGTATTGTTTGAGAGAAAATATTGAATAGTTAAGATATTTTTATTATCAATTTGAGATAATTGGAATTCTATGACATGGAAGAATAAATTGTGTGGAATTCGCTAGGTACAATCAAATGCTCTAAATCTATTCTTATTATCTTTAAAAATCTTAATTTTAATGTTTTTGTCTTCAGTTTAATTTAGATAATCCATTCTTCAAATTTTGGTTTTCCAAATAGTAATTAACTTAGTCAATTTCAATACTCAATATCATAATTATTCCATGTGAATTCGATATCCGTTTTCTTTAAAACACTTTATTACTTGTTATAATTATGTGCACTTGCAGATTTAGTTTTAGCACAACAATCATTTCGAAGAACCATGAAAGTGGCTTTCTTTGAGTGCAAGACTAGATTTGAGAAGATCCTTAAATTGGATAACCTGCAAAAGAGACATGTTATAGACATAGAGTGGTGTTATACGTGCATGTGAAATGGAGAATCCATGGATCATCTTTTACTTCACTGTGACGTGGCTAGCTCATTATGATAAGCTATTTTTAGGCCTTGTTTGTGTAACAAGATATTCTCAAGTATTGTTAGATTCTCTCATATATTTTCTTCACAAACATCACTCAAACACAACAATTTTTAATTTCAATTCCTCAATTTTTTCATCTAATCATTAGCTAATCAGTATTCAAACACAAAACACAATAGAACTTTCTTAAACTTCCAAACAAAAAAAAAAATGATAATATTTTCAAATTTCAAAAAATAAAAATATTAAAAATTTGTTTGAATTTTTAACTTCATAACATTTTCTCTCTCCTATCCCAAAACACAATAAAATATCTTAAGTCAAATCATTTCACTACCATTTACAAATATTCTGAGATATTCTAAATGTCCAAATGAGCCATTTGTCCTTTTGGACTAATTTGGGTGAACCCTAAATGTGTGGTTAATCTATTTAGAAATGGTGGTTTGATAATCATCAAAATGTGACCTTTGGAAAATAATCCTATTTGATGAGGCGCAAAATGTTATCAACACTAATTTGGGGGATCCCTAAATGGGTGATTGATCTAAATAATCTTGTTTCAACATTTAGCTTTCGAGCCAGTGGAAAGCACAATGATCTTGATGATGCAGGGGAAGACACGTGCCACCACACCTTCTTTGAGATGCCCGACAACTAGTCATTTGGAGACTATTTTAAAAAAGAAGCCATTAAATGGGCTTGGAAACTTCTTACAAAGGCAAGTTATTTTTAAAGATTCATATTAGATGCTTGATTATTGGGTTGTGACACAATTTACAGATGTTAAAAAAGTTTGAAGTTGTGATTTACGGATCGTGTCATGTATTTCCACCCCTAATAGGTCTCTCATAAGCGTCTTCTTGTTTTGTCCAAAATAATAGCCAAAAGCCAATATGATTTTACTATACCTGGACGAGAGTCTTGAACGTCCGATACGTTTTTGCTAGTTTCCTCATTAGCAATAAGACTTTCAATTTCTCAAATTTCACATCCATCATCTTATGCTTCCGACACATTTTATAAGTATATCATCTCTCCACCCAAGAAATAATATCATTGAGTCAGTGAGTGACCATCCAACTCCTAAATCTCTAGGAATTCTCACTAACACCATTATTTGCAATGAGACTTAAATTAAATTAAGTATAGACTTCATTAATATTGCATTAAAAGATCTAATAAAAACATCTCTTCGTGCAACAAATGTAGTATGTGACGTTTTAGTTGCTAATTAGCGATATATCCATATTTTGTTACTTACTAAATATTTTTCTTTTTTTCCAATCCACTATAGAAGAGAAAAAGAAAAACATTGAGATCAATTATCGCTTAAAACCTATCTTGCATCAGTACAATTGCGAGCAAAATTTTTAGGCTTAATTAATTTGTATCTAATAATTCAGACTTTTGTCTCAATTACCATGCAAACCTTCAAGGTGTTTGGTATTACTCTCAAGAGGTGCTACTAAGTTTATATATCTGCAAGAACCTATTTGTTCTGACTAGAAAGAAATAAAACTTGAATAAGATTACCAGCGCTAATACCATAAAGAGGTGCACTGTAAAAGCCTTTAAAATGAGTGTGCCAATTAAGAATGTCTTCAACACTCTTGCATATAAGATTTTAATGTCTTACTTGCTGGACATATTAGCAAGTTTTAGAGAGTATGTATTTATCTGTGAGTTAATCTAAGTTGTTTCAAGATTATAATGCTCAACTTCAAATATAGGAGCAATTAATCTTTGTGTTATAAAAATGGCATGCAACTTCTGTTATTACCCACAAGATTCTCAAAGGTAAAATAACGGTTTACCACTTAGTTTTCTAATCATCTCTTGCACCACAATGCATAATTATTAATTTCTAACTTAATTTTTGCGAAAATTTATATCATATAAGATATTAATTCTAAATCAATCTCAACTTTACTCACACTAAGAAAAGTAATCTACCAAGTCAGTCACATGCAAAAAATAATAATTTCTTCCTAGATTGAAGAAATCAATTTGAACTAATTATAAGATTAACTATTCATACTCAGGCTACTTAATCCTCTATTTTATCTCACTCTAACAAACTTGAAGACTAATTTTTAAAACTAGCCTAACAATACAAGTAATAAAATAAGCTCATACTTGAACATGTAAACATAATACATGCATAAAAATAATCACTTTTCATCCAAATAATTATTATTCATAAAACATAATAATCTAGACAATTTATAATATAAAATAAAATGCCTAACAAATGTAACAAAATAATGTCATGGCAAGCATGTATTCAATGAGCACAAGTAATAATATATTTCAAAAAAATAAATATTCATGTGCCACATTTTCTGAATAAGTTTAAAAAAAAAAATCAAGAATTATAATACCAATTTGCTTCAGGCTTGTACCCTTCTTGATTGGGCCACTCCCTCCTGGACGCCCAACTTGTATAACATGCTATTGCTTGTTAGGCCAAGGCCCAGTTGGCCTAGAGATTTTTTTTTTTTTTGTTTTTGCTCTTTTAAAAAAAATATTGGGCCAACTTTTCTTTTAGTAAGATATTATAAGAGCAAAAATTGATTTATGAAATGGCCCATAGCTTATTTAAAAAAAAAAAAACAAAGCCCAACTCCATTTCAAACAAAAAAAAACCAAGCCAAACCAAGCCGTAACCCAACCTGTATGCTTTTAAACACAAATTAATCTACAATGCTTCTTCTTCCTCTCACCAACGCTACAACATACAATGCATGTAACGGAAGAAAAACAATTGAAATCGATGCCACCCTTCAAGCCTTAAGGTGCAGTTATGGAGCTTGTCATTCTCCTCTACCCGCAGCACCATGGGAAACGTAGCACATTTCGAGTGCTCACAAACATGGGTTGCACTGCACCCATTCGGTGAACTCATACCCATGCTCTTCCAAGGTGTTGCTTTCTGCAGTGAACTGCAAGGACTCAACATTTTTCCTGGCAGAAACTGTCGCTGGGCCTGGAGGGCGAAGTTCATCGTACATCAGTGGAAAGTGTTGTGAAAAAAGATGACAATAATGAAAGTAAATGCGAAAAAAATAATAAAACAATCAAACGACACAAGATTTACGTGGTTCGGCAACTTGCCTACGTCCATGGGAGCTGCATAAGATTTTTATTACTTGAAGAATCAGAATACAATAGTAGGAAGCTACTGTGCATACACTGTATGACCACAATGACAGAAAAGAAACATTTAAATAGGGTACATGGCAGAAACCCTAAAATCTCAATAAAAGCGATGTTCGCTCGAGTGGCAGGTCAAGCGCGCATCGAGCGAACTTGTTTCCTATCAATTGTTGGAGCCATGTGTCGAGCAGCTCACTAGAGAACTCTTTGTATCACATCCGCTCGAGCTTACTATCAATCAGGCCTTATGCAAAGTCTTTGTGATGCCTCCGCTCGAGTGGCTGAAGACTCCGCTCGAGTGATGTGAACCAGACTCCACAGCACTCAACAATTCTTCCACTTGGAGACTGGTACACCCACTGTCTCGTCCTTTGCCTCAAAACATGATATCATCCACATCTGCAACTCACTGCCCTTGTCTTCATTCTAGAAGACCAACTTAGTCTCTCAAGTGTAACATCATTTGTCAACATATCAATAAGGTTCTTACTTCTACAAATTTTCTCGAGTAACAAATGTCCTTCATCTAGCAATGATCAAATAAAGTGATACCTGATATGAATGTGCTTTGTCCTAGAATGAAATGTTGGATTCTTGGCAAGGAATATAGAGAGTGCCCTTCTAATTCTTTTTACCCGATTCCTCCAAGAAGCCTTGTAACCAAATTATCTCCTTTGACGCTTCTGACACTGCAATATACTCAACTTCTGTATTAGACAAAGAAACTGTTTTATGCAAATTAGAACCCCATGACACGGTAGTATCACCCAGAGTGTAAACAAAGCATGTGGTACTATTTCTGCTATCAGTATCTCTAGCTAAATTAGCATTAGCATAGTCTTGCACCTCTAAGCTCTCTTTTGAGAAGCACAAGCACGTTTTTTAGGAGCCTTTTAGGTACCTTAAAATCCACTTCACAACTTTTCAATGTTGTTTTCATGAGTTACTCATGTATCTGCTCACAACCCCCACTACATGGGCAATATCTGGTCTTGTGCAAACCATAACATACATAAGTGAACCAATAGCTGAAGCATAAGGAACCTTACTCATGTAGTCTTGTTCCTCCTCCAACTTTGGTGACTTATCCTTGTTGAATCTGAAGTGATTGCCCAAGGGTGTGCCAACTGGTTTGGTTTGGTCCATATTGAACCTGCTAAGTACCTTTTTTACATACTCAGCTTGCGAGAGTCTCAATGTACATCTGACTCTGTCTCTGACTATTTTCATGCCAAGGATTTGTTTTGCAACTCCCAAATCTTTCATTGCAAAGTGCTTTGACATCTGCTTTTTCAGATTATTGATCTTATCAATGCTAGCCCCTGCAATAAGCATGTTATCCACATACAACAATAAAATAATGTAAGAATAGTCGAAATGTCTGACATAGCAGTAGTGATCTGCCTGACATTTGATGTACCTTGCATTGCACATAAACTTGTCAAACTTCTTGTACAACTGTCTAGGAGCTTGCTTCAGACCATACAAACTCTTATTCATTCTACAAACTGAATCTTCTTTTCCCTATATTACAAACCCCAGGTTGATGCATATAGATATCTTCTTCTAGGTCTCCTTGAAGGAAATCTATTTTGATATCTAACTGCTCAAGAAATAAATTTTCAGTAGCAACCATAGCTAGCACTAACCTGATGGTTGTAATCTTCACCACATGAGAAAATATCTCAGAGTAATCAATATCATGTTTCTACTGAAAGCCTTTTACAACAAGTTTAGCCTTGTACCTCTAACTGCCATCATACTCAATTTTCACCCGGTACACTCACTTGTTGTGTAATGCTTTCTTCCTTAATGGAAGTTTTGTCAACTCCTATGTCTAATTCCCTAACAATGAATCTATCTTATCCTTCATGACCAGCTCTCACTTGCTAAAATTTTCATCTTGCGAAGTTTCCTCGTAGATCTGCAGTTCTCCACCATCTATCAACAGAATGTAATTCAAAGTATGTGAGAAATGCTATAGGGGACGAATAGTCCTAACTGACTTGCGAACTGTAGTTGCAGGTGTGGACGGCTTTGGATCTGACTACGGAATAGTAGGAATAGGTGCATTGGGCCCACTCTCTCCGTTACTTACATCTCTGCACTGCACTGAGACCTCTGGTCTCAAAATTAGACTCCTGAGGAACTGTTTTAACAACTATATTGGACTTGTACTTGTACATAATCTTCTCATCGAATATCACATTCATACTCCTTATAATCTTCCGACCCTACTCATTTCAGAAATAATAGCCAAATGACTCGTCTCCATAGCCAATGAAGTAGTATTTCTTTGACTTAGCCTCAAGTTTATTATGAGCATCATAATCAACAAGAACATAAGAAAGCTAACCAAACGTTTTAAGGTAAGAAAGTAGACGGCAGTGCTGATTGCGTCTGCCCAAAAAGTAGGTGATAATCTAGCATACAACCTCATGCTTCTAGCACGCTCATTAATGGTTTTGTTCATACGTTCAACAACTCCATTTTGTTGTGCTGTCCCAGGAATAGTCTTCTCCATTCTGATACCATGAGTTGCACAATATTCATTGAACCCTCCATCAATATATTCTTCACCATTGTCAGACCTCAAGTATTTTAGCTTTAAGTCTGTCTCTGTCTCAACCAAGGCTTTCCAATTTTTGAACAAATTACATACATCAGATTTATACTTCAAAAAATAAACTCATACCTTTCTGCTGTGGTCATCAATGAACGTGACGTAGTACCGAGAACCTCCAATAGATGCCACTGGAAAAGGTCCATACACGTCTGTGTGCACAAGATCCAACTTTCATGTTTTCAATATTTTGCCACTCTTCAAGAAACTGACCTTTTTTTTATATTTCTCCAAAATACAACTACCACACATACTGAGATCAACTGATTTCGATTCTAGTAGCTTGCCTTTAGACAGTAGCTCTTTCATGCCATTCTGACTCAAATGGCCAAGCCTACAATGCCACAAATCTATTGTACTCTCTCCAACGGTAGTAGCAATAGTATTATTCAAACTAGTAGTCATATACAAAGTACCAGTTTTCTTATCTCGAGCCAGTACCAATGCCCTTTTGATGACCTTTCAGGTGCTATCTGAGAATACTACTGAATGACCACAATCATCAAACTGCCCAATAGAGATGAAGTTCTTCTTCAACTCAGGAATGTGTCTGACCTTCTACAAGGTCCACTTGTTCTCATTAGGGAGTGCAATATCAATGTCTCACATTCTCACCACGTTCAATGTCTCTCTATCAGCTAGGTACACATTCCAAAAATACCAGCAATATAGTTCTGCATTATCTCCCGATAGGAAGATGTGTGGAAGGAAGCCCCTGAATCCAGTATCCAGTCATCAACTAAACTATGAACTGCAAGTAATAGTGCATCATATACTTCTTCAGTTACCACATTAGCACTATCTGTAATACCCGAGTCCTACTACATAGGTCCTTACGTCATTTTATTAATTCTTTAAGTTAAATATTTTGAGATAAAGATTTTTATTACTTCCAATTATTTTATTTTAAGATGAGTATGTTTTATTTTAAAATATGGTTTATTAAAATAAATCAAGGGTATTATTTTTAAGACTTTAAAATATTTTTCCTTAAGTCCTTCACTTTTATTTATTTAGAAAATGGCCCAATTAATCTCTACCATTGGATTGGTAGGTAAAAAGCATTCTTGAGGTGGATTCATCTCCACCATCCATCTTCTAAGCTTAGATGATAAGCTTTGACCAAGGCAAAAGTTTTTCCCCCACCCTTTCACCCGTATAAGGCTTCTAAGGAAAGCCATTAAGCCTTGAGTTTTGCTACACAACCTCCACCACACTCCACACTCCACATTTTTTTAAATTTTTTAAATTTTTAATATTTTTTTTAAATTTTTTTTTGAGTTTATTCTTTTTAAATTATTTTAAATTTTTTATTCATTATTTATATAATAAATATTTAATAAAAGAAAAAAATAATAAAAATTAAAAATAATGTGGAGTGTGGAGGTTGTATGAATAGTAGGAAGTTGAATAGATTTTTTGTTAAGCCTTTGACCCACAAGCTTCCTAAAGAAGTTATTGCATCCATCGTCCAAGTCAACAAAGAGAAAAGAAAAATAAATAAAAATTAATTCTAAGCAATTTCCCCACCAACCCGTTGGTCAAGGCTACGCAAAAAGACAAAATCAATTTCCTTAGTCCCTTTACCGTAGCTTCCTCAATAAGCCAATTAAAGTCCCTCTTTCTTCCCTTACCCGATGGCCTCCCAGAGAAGGAACAAATTCTTTTCTCTCTTTGTCACCCATCGGCTTCTAGAACAAGGAAAGGAAGAAAATACTTCCAGCCCTCACCGTGCAACAAACCTTTCTCTCCCATTCCATTTCTCTTTCAATCTCAAGCCAAGCTTCCAAGTTTCTTCCTTTTCAAGAGGGAAATAGTAAGGTAAGAGCATCCTCAACCCTCTTCCTTAGTATTTCGAAACCTAGCCATAGTTTAATCAAGTGGGTTTCTATTGATCGATTATTGATGTTCGGTTTTGGACTTCCAGCCAAAGGTTTCGTATATCCTCTGTTTTCCTAAGCTGAATCTATCTCCATTCTCCTCATTTTCATGTTTCGGAAGGTTTTCACCAAAGGTAAAACTCTAAACTCGACCCACTCGGTTTTGTTGATGTTGGGAGACCTATTTAGTTGTCTTAACTTGAATCTTGATCTTTAGTTGTTGTCTATGTGTTGGCAAACATCAATGCTCTGTTCTTTTGGCAAAGCCGAGCATATTGAAGCTGTTATGCTGTATATTTTCTACCTTTCGAAAATACATATTTTTTCTATTTGACTTGGAAGATTAATTGATATGTTGTGTATATATATATATATATATATGAAGAAACTGTGTGTGTTCATGCCCTGTTGGAGTGTTCCAGCTGTGTGTTTCTTATTATTGGGATGACATAATTTCTGGTTTAAGCTTATTAGTCACAAGTCCTGTTTTGGTATGGGATAAGTCCTGTTTTGGTGTTAAAAGTCATGTCTTTAGGTGTTAAAAATTATGGAGTTAAAGTTTATAGTTTAGACATGTTTTCCTAAGATTTTTGGCCTAAGTAAGCCACCAAGACTTTTAAATTAAATTGGTAAGCTTACCTTAAAAGTTTTAAACATGCCAAGAGTTTGTATCTCCTTATTAATATGGTTTTCAGAATTTATATATATATATATATATATATATATGAGGCTTTCTTGAGTTCTACGTCTCTTGTACTAGTTAATTGTATGATTGATATTTGATTAAGTAAGGGATGTTTAAGACCATGAAAACATTGAGACTTGCTAGCTGTCCATGCATTACAGAAACTAGAAAACAGGTTCTGTTTTGGAAGCCTAAACCAGTCACTTTACCTTTGCTGAACTTTACCCCTTCTTGTTTAATCAAAGATAAACTTTAGCATGAAAAACCATTGGAGAATGAGTGACAAAACCAACCCTCTTATGAGCATTACCTCTTGTGGGATCTATCTTCCATATGATGATGCAAAACTGTCAAAATGCCCTCCTTTATGAAAATTCCAGATTTATAGCACCTCTTCATTTTAACTTGTGATTTCCATCTATTGCCATTATAGAAAACAATAGCCTTTAAGAAATGGACAGCAAGCAAGCCTCATACTCTCATAGGTACTTAAATATTGTAATGAAGATACTAAGAGTTGACTTAGTGCCATGTATGTAGCTAAATAGGTTAAGGAAGACGTCTTAATTCCACTTGGAATTTAAGTGAGCACGTATGGGTATTAGATAGTCAAGTCTTAAGTGAAATGAATATTAATATGTTTATTTCATTTCATTGAATAGGAGTTTATTTTCAAGATTCAAGGAACTTACTTGTAAAGCCATGAGGTAAGTAGCTATGACCATGCTCCTTAGACACAAAGCTCTTTTATGAAAAAGTCTCTCTCTCTCTCTTTCCAAATGTTTCTCTTATGAAAGAATAGATGCATGTATAGTATGTATAAGCCTTTCTTGGTAACCCCTGTTAAGTACCTTGTTAATTACCATTGTGTGTATGTAAGGTAATGCATCATGAGATTTTATGCATGCTCTCTCAAATAATTATGCCGTACCTATATGTATCAT
This sequence comes from Juglans regia, assembly GCF_001411555.2. Taxonomy (NCBI): domain Eukaryota; kingdom Viridiplantae; phylum Streptophyta; class Magnoliopsida; order Fagales; family Juglandaceae; genus Juglans; species Juglans regia. The sequence continues at coordinate 21,599,930 of NC_049913.1, read as the reverse complement.
GACATGAAACATTCCTTTCAAAGAAACGCATATGCATTGGCACGAAATGAAGATGATGAAAATGTTACTTTTTCTAAAGAAAGGAAAGGAAAAGGAATGAAAGCATGGATGTATGAATGTACGTAATGGCCACATGTATGAAAACGGTACCAAATGAATGGGCAGATTGCAATGCCGGGTAAGTAGTACTGGAAGTGCACCCAGTGCTGCCCCTTCATGAAAGGGAGTCCCAACCTGCGGTCGCGGGCGGGAATCCAGGTCCAAAAGACCGCTAACCCCAACACACAGGGCGTAATAGTGTGTACTGGTCCAAGAAAGTGAAACGTAAAGTAAAGTCATTTCTAAGTAATGTTATGCATGAAAGCAAGTAATGTTTATGCATGAAAAGAATAGTTAAGCATGAAAGTACTGTTATGCATGAAAGTTAAGCATGAAAGTACAGTTAAGCATGAAAAGTACAGTTACTCTTAAATTATTACGCATGAAAGCATTGTCAAGAATTAGCAAATGTTTATGTATGCATGTTTTCAAAAGAAAAGATTATGTGATTAATAAGTTAACAGCATGGTGTACTGCTTACTGAGTATTAGACTCACTTTGTGTTTATGTTTTAAACGTCCAGGTATGAATGATGAGGCTGTGGAGCTAGGCACTGCTGAGGAGGGAAGGGCTGATGCTTAGTATTCCCTGTCGGTTCGGTTTAACGATGATGGTTATATTTTATGTTTTATGATGGGTCCCATGTTGGGACGTTTTGTTGGTCGACTTTAAGACAATATGTCTTTGGCATGATGTAGATATTGTGGTAGTATGATGGTAATAGTGTAACTTCTATAGTGGGGTGATGGTAACCCCACATAAGAAGGTTAAACGTATTTTGGATTATGTTGTAGGGACGGAGTCCCCTTTTTATTGGAACTAGTGATGTTTTAAATGAATGAATGGTGGACTCTAAGAGTCCTTTGGGAAATATGTTGAACGGATTGTCTATCAGGTGCTTACTTTTAAATTAGAAACGTAGTGTACATGCAGGACATGTTCACGCCCATCCCTTTACCCTCGTAGAAAATAAAATAAAAAAAAAATACATACTAATATTAATAAGAAGAAAGAACAGGTCACGTGTCTCGACCACGTCCCAGTCATAGGACTTGGGGCGAGGTTGTGACACTATCATTCTCTGTCTTCTTCGGGTTTCTACAGTTATTCTTTATGTGACATGCCTTGCCACAATTCTATTAAGTTGCATACTGCCCAGACCTTGACTTGTTGTTGCCCCTATTCTTGGATTTTGATCTGCCTTTGTTTGAGTTATTGTCTTGTGGTCTCTCCCAAGAATCAACATTCAGTGTTGAACTCGAACCCAAGGTCTCGCTTGAATCCTTCTTGCTCACCTCCTCAGCCAAAATCAAATCAATGATAGTCATTCTCATGGCTTCTCAACTATTTGGTAATGAGGCCAATAGTATCAATGCATGTATTTCATCATCAAACTCAATTTCAACAGATGACAAATAATTTGTGATAGTATTGAAATCATTTAGACATTGTGCAACTAATGTACCTTCTGTCATATTCAAATTAAATAACTTTTTCATCAAATGTACATTGTTATTCGCTGACAACTTTTTATATATACTTGACAAAACCGCTATGAGATCCGTAGTCATCTTCTCATTGATGACATTGTGTGCAACAGATCTCGACAGGGTTAGCCGAATAACCCTCAGAACCTGTTGATCTAACAGGTTCCAATTAACAACTGTCATGCTATCCGACTTCTTCCCCAACAATGGAAGATGACGCCTTTTCTCATAGATGTAGTCCTCTTTCTGCTTCCTCCAGTAGCCATAATTTGTGCTATCAAACTTCTCGTTCCCAGATACCTACAATTCTTCTCCAACCATCATTTTTCCTCAGACCCAAACCTTGACTCTTAATACCAATTGTTGTGAAAAACATTGACAATAATTAAAGTAAACGTGAAAAGAACAATCAAACAATCACACGACACAAGATTTACGTGGTTCAGCAACTTGCCTACGTCCACGGGAGCTGCAGATGATTTTTATTATTTGAGGAATCACAATACAATAGTGGGCGGCTACTGTGCATACACTGCACGACCATAGTGATAGAAAAGAAACATTTAAATAGGGTACATGACAGAAACCTTAAAATCTCAATAAAAGCAATGTTCGCTCGAGAGACGTGTCGAGTGCGCATCAAGTGAACCTATTTCCCGTCAATTGCTCGAGCCATGTGTCGAGCAGCTCACGAGTGAACTCTCTGACTTGAACTTCGCTCAAGCTGTATGTCGAGAGAGTCTCGAGCAAACTCTCATTGACGCCTACGCTCAAGAGGCTGAAGACTCCGCTGGAGCGTTGTGGACCAGACTCCACAGTACTCAACAAGAGGCACTCGGCATGGACGGCACTACACCCAAATGGTGTGCCCATGCTGCAGTGCTTGATGCACTCTCTACTGGCAGCAGCACAACGAAACTCGTGGTGCTCTTTTGTGAGCAGTAGAGCCTCCATCGCCACCACCCAACTGGTTTCCATCGCACCTGAATGGGTTGCGGCATTTCGAAGGTGAGCACATCACCACTGGAGTGCACTATGCACCTACGGGTGAGCACCGCGTCTTGGCAGCGTAACACCTTAATGGCACAGCTTAGCTGCACCCCGACGATACTCCTTGTTCCACCTAGATCGCACTGATGTTGCTGTCTTGAACACCATCGTGCAACACCACGTATGATGCTTCTCATCACGCAACACCCAGTGCGGTGTTTTGTGCAACTGGTGTTCTTATCGACATGGGCATGGGTGCGCGTTGAACCACATAGCAGGTGGGTTGATCCCACGGTGCACCGTGGTGTTGCAGAACTGCTCTCATCAGTCAACGCTGCTCCTTGTGGTAGCGTGAAGCTTTTCCCCATCAACTCCTCAGTGTTGGTCAAGGTTGCTCATTGCGCCATGCCGATGGCGTCTCTGCCTTAAGGCAACTTTTTCCTGCACTACACCATTGTAACACTCTACTATATGAATATTGAATACTTTATGTAATGGATGATGATTATGGAAGAAGATAATTATGGAATTATCACCTCCACAAGATTTGGAATACCAGCTGGTACTCCACAATTAGCCCAAAGCCCATCTGGCTTATATGAAGCCTACTTGCAACATACTTTCCCATTTGCATCATGCCCCTTCTTAGAATGCTTCGAATACGTCATATCTTCTAGGTCTTTCCTTTCTCTGCCGACATCTCTTTCTTCCCCTTTTTTGTTAAAAGATTGTAAGTTAAAACTTTAGACGCTATGTATTTTTTGCTTGATATGTTTATATGAGTGTCTTTATATTATTTTAATGATATAGTTTTATTGGCATATGATATACATTTTGTGATACATAAGTTGTATTAAACGTATTTTATTTTTATCTTAAATTTTACTCACATATTTTTCGAAAAGACAAAAAAAATTCCTTTTATATTTTTTTTGCTTACGTTTGCCTCTAGCTCTATTAATTTTAGATTGTTTTAAATATGTTTGGGTGTTGATTCATTTTCACTTGACAGTGTTGTGATGCAATCTATAGATGTCAAAAAGTTTGATAAGCACTATTGATTATATGTCAAGTTTTGTCTAAAATTAATTGAGATTGATATTTTAGAAAACTTGCATGTTTTCATTGTGAAAACCTCATCAATCATTCTTTTGCAATTTTTTCTATATTGAATATTGTACTAGATTTTTTTTTGTCATAAATAGTGTAGACATGAGTTATTTTTACGTGATCATGTGTTTCTACTGCAAAACTACGAAATAGATTTATGTATTTATTGTTCAGTCATAAAATACTTTCTTAATATTGCATTGTTACTGTTATTATAATGCATTTTGAAGACCGTTAATGCATGAGATTATTGATACTATTTCTACTATGATTATTATTACTATTATTAGCCTTGTCACGAGCATAAGTTGTGACAAGTGATTAATGGAATTAGTGTTATTGTTGTTTGTCTTGTCATGGGCATAAAATTGTGGCAATCAAGAACTGATTAATGGTATTGATGTATTACTGGCCCCGCCTCTTGTGTAAAAGTATTGTAGTTACCATTATTGATATTGTTATTACTTACAATATTAGGATAAATTTTACAGAGCTACATTGATGTTAATTTTTTTGTTTATCGTTGCATTGTTTATAAGCTACTGGCTCATGGTATACCCATTAGTATCAGTTCACGACTTACTAAGTCAATAGACTTATCCATTTATTTTCTATATTTTTCAAATGTCATTGATGATCTTACTGATATTAGGAATAGACGTCAATAGCGCAGAATTGGATTAGAGTAGTACGGAAAATGGCAGATGACATAAATAAATTCGTTAGATTGAAGAGTTATTTGTTAGTTTAGTTTATCTTCTTCGTGAATAATTCTTGAGACAATTGATATTGGAGGATTTTGTATTTAAGTTGTTATTTTTATTAATTTTGATTAAAAGGGTTTAACCCAAGTATAAGATATGACAATTAACATATGAATAGAAAGTTAGAAACATAAAGGTCCCAAGGCATAGGTTTCTCAAGTCGGAGAACTAGGGTTCAATCCCCCATTCCTGAAATAAAAAAAAATGCCATTATACTCCATAAAGTACGAAAGAAGACTTATTCACAAACAAAAGAAAATTCTTCCAACCTGTAACATCTCATTACCTTTCAAATTAATTTAAATTTACCGTTATTTAATCGAATGAATGATGCGGTTCAACTCAAAGCAAGAAACATTTATAAATGAAATTAGGCAAATTATTTTTTACCTTTAAAATATTTAAATTTATGGTTGATTGTTTTGAAAAGTAAAATTTGAAGGATCTTTAAGGAATAGGAAGGTAAAGGGTCTTTCATGTATTGAAGGGTATATTAAATAAAAAATAAATTAAAAAAATCTTTGTGAGCAATTAAAATTCTCTTAATAATTATAATTCAAAGTTGAAAAAATAGTAGACATAAACAAAATAAATGTTTTCAAAATCATATTTTCTATAAATATAAAGATAGAAATTGAGTGGTAAATAAAAAGTTTCAAAAATTAAAAAAATAATAGTAAAAAGTCATGTATTGCTAGCAATAATTAAAAAAAAAACATTTAAAATAATATTAAATGATAGAATAAAATGGAGAAATGATTATGCGATTGATTTTTACTATTCACCATCTTACACACAACACGCTACACTTATTTTTATTTTTTATTTTATGTTTTCTAATTTTTATTTTATTTTATTCCTTATAAACTAATTGAGTTATGTTTTCTAATCATTTATACCTACTCATTAAAACTTTTCCAAACTTACAAATAAAACAAAAATAATAATTCAATTTTTTTAATTTATAAAACAAAAGTTATATTAAAAAATTATATTTTAATAATATTTTTGTTCAACTTTTTCTCTATCATTTCTGAAAATCCCATAAACATTTTAACTCAAACTATTTTTCTGCTATAAACTCAATACTTGATGATTTTGTTTTTTTAAAAGAGCGTAAATTACAATTTTAGAAGCTTTGTATTTTTTTGCTTGATATGTTTATATGAGTGTCTTTATGTTATTTCAATAATATATTATTATTGACACATTATATAATTTTTGTGAAACACAAGTTGTATTAAACGTATTTTATTTTTATTTTAGACTTTATTATTATATTTTTCTAAATAACAAAAAATTCTTGTTATATTTTTAGCTCTATTAATTTTAGATTGTTTTAAATACATTTGAATGTCGATTAATTTTTTCTTGACACTGCTGTGATAAAAAAAAGTCTCAAGACCTAAAGGTACCAAGGTATAGGTTTCTTAAATCGGAGAACTAGAGTTCAATCCCCCTCCTCCCTATGATAAAAAAAAGGTCAATGTAGTTCAGAAATTACGAAAGATGACTTATGTTATAAACAAAACAACTAGATGGAACGTTACAGACAAAAGAAAAGTGCCTCCAACTTGTAAAATTTCATTACCTTCCAAATTAATTTAAATTTACAGTTATTAAACCCAAAAATGAATGATGGGTTCAACTCAAATTAAGAAATTTTTATAAATGAAATTAGACAAATTGTTTTTGACCTTTAAAATATTTAAATTTATGGTTGATTGTTTTGAAAAATAAAATTTGAAGGATCTTTAAGGAATAAGAACCTTAAGGGTTTTTTTTTATGAATTGAAGGATAATTTAAATAAAAAATACTTGTGAGGAATTAAAATTCTCTTAATAATTATGATACAAATAATTGAAAAAATAGTTGACATGAGCTAAATAAATGCTTTGAAAATGTTATTAATTATAAATAAAAAGACAGAAACCGAGTGGTAGATGAAAGGCTTCAAAAATGAAAAAAGAATATTAGTAAGAAGTCATGAATTGCTAACATTAATGAAAAAACCCTTTAAAATAGTATTAAATGATAAAATGAAGTGGAAAATTGATTATGTGATTAAATTTTGTTATTCACCATTCTACATATTATACACTATACTTATTTATTTTTTTTTTTTTATTTCTCTTAAATTAATTGAATTATTCTATTCATAATTTATATATCATAAATTTGATAAGAAAAAAAAACATGCATAGTATTTGATACGGAGATAATGACTAAAATTTTTCTTATACCATTTAATTTAATAGATAGATTGATGGTGAGATTTGATTTAAATAATTAATTTTTTTAATTTAAAAAAAATATAAGAATAATTCTACATACAATTATAATATTCTCAATTTTTACAAAATTTGAAAGAGATTATATTCAAGAAAAATATTATGAGGATTTAAAAAAAATACAGATTAATATACCTTTCTTTACATTGTTTGAGATATATAAATCCAATCAATTATCTACTATAAACAGGACTACTAACTAATGGATTAAAGGAGAAAATAACCAAACTATTTATGAGGAATACCCCCTTTTGAAGTTATCAAGTTCTAATGTATACCTGAGATGCTTTATCAGGATGGCTAACAGTATATACTGGTGTATCAATAATATTTCCAGGAATAATTTTTTTAATCTGTGTGTCAAGATTCTGGGATCTAGTATCAAAATTTTGAAATTTATTTCGAGAGATTGATGTAAATGCAAATCTGGATGTCTTGGTAATACCGTCTGCTCTATCTGTTATCATGCATATGGCCGGTTATACTGCCTATTATCATTTCTATTAATATTATCTATTTATCTATTTCATATCTGGGATATACGCCTTTGGTATCAGAGTCATTGGTGATTATATTGTTGTATTTTATTATCTTTTACCTTTTATATTGCTGTTTAATTTTGAATACTTTATGATGGATTATTATTATACTCATAATACTGGCTTTCGTGATTTGTATGAGTTAAAATGTACAGAATATAATTTAAGACTTGATTTAGAAATCTTAATGGATAACATAAAAGATCTTAAAAGACAACAGCAATTGATGAGACAAAATTATACATTAATGATGACTAAATATCATATATATTAAAGTAGACAAGCAGCAACAGAATATCTAGAAGCTGACTGCACCTTTTTAAGAAACGAAATTAAAAGTATAAGAAATCATTTAAGGATTCTTGCTTATAAAAAAAAAAAAAGTAAGAAATCACTGATACAGATTTTTATAAAGATAACTCATAACTAAAGAAGAAGTATATTGAGAAGTTTGTGTTGATAAGCCATGAAAAACCGATGGTCAGCCCATTTATGCAGAAAGTTTTAAGGGTGGTCCCGGTGGTGTTTCATTAAGTTCTTAATCTACTTATTCCCTTTGGATATAGGAAATCTTTGCTTAAAAACTTGTTTCAATGAATTCTTTATTCAAACCTAAGGAACCCACTAATATTATTCTCACATAACCTAATAACATCAACCAAGAAGATTACAGTATAATAGATATAAAAAGAAACTTACAAGATTGAACAATTTCTAATGTTCCAAATCATCAAATATACAAACAATCTACTTTTTCTAAAATATCATTTCTTACAAGCTACACAATTAAAATAGTAGAAAAAATTATTACTTTAAATAATGATTATGAATCGATACACCTATTAACTAAGGAAGTAATTACTCGTCACAAAGAACAGAAATACTCCTTCATACATATTGGATTAGTACAAGTGGCTATAAAACCGCTTACTAGAAGTAGATTAAACACCTTAGTTTTACTCTGTTTAAGAGATGAAAGGTACTATAATTTTCATGATTCTTTACTTGGAATGGTAGAATCAAGTCTGTTTGAAAGACCTTTATTTTAATTGTTATCCCAATTATTTCCTTTCATTATTTGGTACCAATATCTTACATTCTTTAATATTAAATATTAAAACAAATGGTTATCATATGATGAAAGGATCACATCCTTTAACAGTAGTTTATAGGATCCACTATAAATTAATGAAAACAACATTAGAACTACAAGCTCTTATTACCAGTCCAAAATGTTATACATTACTATTACAATCTAGTACACAAAACTCTAGTATACAAATTCCTAAACAAATCAATTGGAACCAAATTACACTTCCAAATAAATGACAATTAGATAATATTATCTCATTACCTAAGATAGAAAATAATTTTAAAGATGATCTTGAATATGTAGATCAAAAAGCAGACGGAACACTTCAAATAGCTTTTCAACCATTTAGAAGATCATTTTCACATTATTCTTCTCCAACATCCTCTAGTTATCAGACACTGATTTACTGGCCAATTAAAAGGCTGGTGGGATCACTATCTTTCATACGAACAAATGTCATAAATATTAAATGCTTATAAATATGATGAAAACATGCAAATGATTAAAACTAAAAATGATTTACCCATAGAAGATGTTGTAAACACATTAATATATGCATTAACTAAACACTTTGTTGGTGATTCTGTTCAATTCAAAGAAAGAACTAGTGATTTATTGATTAATTTAAAAAGCCTCCAATTATCTTATTTCCGTTGGTATAAATATGTATTTCTAACTAAAGTTATGATAAAAAATAATTGCCAACAGCCATACTGGAAGGAAAAGTTCATAGCCGGACTTCCATATTACTTCGCCCAAAAGGTACGAGAATCATTATTAAGATCAGATGGTACTATTGATTTTCATAATCTCACATATGGTAATATAATAAGTAAAATTAATAGGATTGCATTAACTATTTGCAATGATTTAAGGTTAAAAAGGTAAATAGAGAAAGAAAAGAAATTTGCTATAAAAAAAAATTAGGTATTTTTTGTGAACAATTTGGCTATACTCAATTATTAGCCACTTCAAGAAGACATAAAAAATAAAAAAAAGTTTACAAAAATTATTCTAATAAAAGACGAAAATAAAAAAAACCCTATAAAAAGATAAAAGAGAAACAAACATATAATAAGTCACTAAAAAGTCCTAAAACGACTAATAAAAAAAAACAGATTGTTTGTTATAAATGCGGAAAAGTTGGACATTATAAATCAAATTGTAAAGTCAAACAACATATTAATGAATTAGATATATCTGAAGCATTAAAAGACAGATTATTAGATATTTTTATAATACATTCAAGTGAAGAGGAAGATAGTTCTTCAGAAGAAGAAGAAATCTATCAATTAAAATAATCAAGTTTTTCAAAACAATCTTCTGATAATGAATTAGAAGATGATGAAGTACAGATTTGTAATTGTCTAAATAAAAATAATTGTATCTATAATAAGACTATTAATGTACTTTCAAGGCAATAAGACATTATATTAGAATTAATAGACAAAATTGTAACCCTCAAGAAAGAAAAGATGACTTAGAAAAGTTAAAAGATAATTTTAGTAATCAAAATTCTTTAGTAACGACATCCTCAACACCTTATAATTTTTCAGAAATAATAGGAAGATTTAAAACCGACAAACAGAAAATTACGATACAAGATATACAACAAAAAATCAATGAGATAAAACAGGAGATGAAAAATTTAAAAATATCAAATCCTAAATTAGAAGTTTCAAATGAACAATTATTATAAGAAATTATACTATTAAAAATAGAGAAGAAAGGAAATAATTTTCATAATAAAGAACATGATAAAAAATAAGGAGAATGTTTAACTTTGGTTATAAAGGATGAAACATATAGTTTCATTAATATCATTGAAAAGATAAATTTTCAAAAATAGTATGCTGAAGTAACAATTTCAATTAACCAAGAATTTTCTTTTACGACAATTGCCCTCCTAGATATATGGGCAGATTTAAATTATATACAAGAAGGAATAATACCCTCTAAATATTTTGAAGAGACAAAAAAAACATTATCCCAAGCTAATGGAACAAAATTAAATATAAATTATAAATTATCCAATGCACACATCTGGAATAATGAAATTTGTTTTAAAACAACATTTATTTTAGTAAAAAATATTAATACTAAAGTAATATTAGGAAATCCTTTTCTTGCTTTACTTTATTCTTTATCTGTAACAGAAGAATGAATTTTTACTAAAATACTTGGACAAGAAATCCAATTTAAATTCTTATTTCCTCTAATATCAAAAGAAATTAACTCTTTAAAAGAAATCTCATTAACCAAAGAAATTAATTTTTTAACAAAAAATAGAATTAGAACAAAAGAAAATCAGATAAAATTTTTAAAACGAGAATTAAAATATAAAAGAATCCAAGAAAAACTAAAAGACCTGTTATTAACACAAAAAATTGAAAATTTTAAAACTATAATTGAAAATGAAGTATACTCTAACATACCTAATGGTTTCTGGAACAAAAAACAACATATAGTTGAATTACCCCATGAAAAAGATTTTTCTAAGAAAAATATTTCAACTAAGGCTAGACCTATCTAAATGAATAATGAATTATTAGAATACTGTAAAAAAGAAATTGAAGATTTAAGATCAAAATGATTAATAAGAAAAAGTAAATCACCATGGAGTTGTGCTACTTTTTATGTCAAAAAAAGGCAGAATTAGAAATAGGAGTTCCTCGCCTAGTCATCAATTATAAATATCTAAATAAAGTATTATAATGGATTAGATATCCAATTCCTAATATAAAAGATTTATTATCTCGACTTTATAATGCTACAGTATTTTCAAAATTTGATATGAAAAGTGGATTTTTACAAATTCAAATTGCTGATAAAGATCGATATAAAACAACATTTACAGTTCCTGTTGGACATTTTGAATGGAACGTTATGCCATTTGGATTAAAAAATAACCCTAGTGAATTCTAAAATATTATGAAGGAGATATTTATCCATTTTACTCACTTTTTGATAGTTTATATAGATGATGTATTAATATTTTCTTCATTCATTAAACAACATTGGAAACATTTAAATACTTTCGTTCAAATCATCAAACAAAATGGATTAGTAGTTTCATCACCTAAAATAAAATTATTTCAAGATAAAATTAGATTCATTGGATATGAGATTTATCAATGAACTATTACACCAAATAGCAGAGCTATAGAATTTGCTGATAAAATTTTCAGATGAAATAAAATATAAGAACCAATTACAGAGATTTTTAGGAAATCTCAATTATGTTGCAGATTTCTATCAATCTCTCAGGCCATTATGTAAGCCATTATTTAAAAGATTAAAAAAGAACCAACCTCCTTGGACAAATAAATATACTAATATTATAAAACAAATTAAGGTTCATGTTAAGAAAGTACCATGCTTAGGAATTTCATCTCCACATACCTTTAAAATCGTTGAAACAGATGCCTCTGATCTTAGATATGGAGGAATTATGAAACGAAAATTATCAACTGATTTAAAACAAATTGTTCGATTCCATTCAGGATGTTGGAATCCTACCCAAAAGAATTATAGTACTATTAAAAAAGAAATTCTAGCTATTGTATTATGTATTTCTAAATTTTAAGATGATTTGTTGAATCAAAAGCTTTTACTTGGAATAGATTGTAAATCAGCCAATGAAGTTTTGATTAAAAATGTTAAAAACCTGGTTGCTAAGCAAATATTTACCAGATGGCGAGCTATATTAAGTATTTTTTATTTTGATATTGAACATATTAAGGGAGAATCTAATTATCTTCCTGATTTTCTATCCCGATAGTTCTTATAGGGAAAATCATGTCATCTTCAAAGTCCACAGTAAAGTTCAAATCCTCATACGCACGGCCACCCTCTCCTCCTTATCCTTCACCTTGTCCCTCTGCAACTCCAAGACCATATACGGTATTGGCGTCATTACCGCAAAACATTAAACCCTCTTATAATTCATTTTCACCATTAGTTTCTCCAAAATTACCTATATATTCCAAAGTTGTTTCTCCATATTCCTCTTCTCCTTTCCAAATTATTAATCCCCATTATTATCTCAACCTTCTTCATCTCATATTATCATCAAATCTCACTAGCACCCAGTCTTTCCTATTGAATCTGAAATTTAACACCTATCTGACCCTCAGAAATTACTTGATGCCTTCCTTTTACCAGACTGGCATTATGTTCCACAAATTATTAAGAAAACTCAGCATTTTTATGAATTCATATTAATAGATACCGACTCAATTATTATCTCTGAAATTTCTTGCTCTCTACAAACTCAACCTTCTCCACCTGCATCTCCAATTATTACTATTCATAAAGTCACCATTAAACATGTTCTCACTTTGGAGCAATGAGGAAAAAATCTCTATTTAACAAGAAAGTTCTCTCATCCTTATGATCCTCCTTATTATTATTACTATGATTACCAACAAGTATGGACAAAAATGTTTCCAAAATAAAATAAAAATCTGTGTAATTCATGGTTCATTCATTTTGACAAATTATAAGAAATCATCACACTCCCGAAATGTTTCTCACTATGATGGGAATATTACGGACCTGAACCTCTTCTCTTTCCTCTTCCCCTTCAAGAAGGTATCCGAAATTTCATTTCACAAAATGACAATCCACCAGCATTAAACCATTGTTCACCACTTCTGCTATTCTTTCTCAAAACAAAATTAAATTGGATTATGAAATGAGAATATGTTATCAAGCCTCATCCCTGTGATTAAGACGTATATCTCAGGTATGAAATAGATAAATAGATAATATTAATAGAAATGATAATATGCTGTATAACCGGCCATATGCATGATAACAAATGAAGCAGGCGGTATTACCGACCATATGCATAAGGAAGTAAATAATATAAGAAAGATATATGAAATAAACTTCTTCATTAAAAATATAATACTTACAAAGAGACTAATTCTCAAACGAGTTGAAGGTTGAAAATATTAGGAAAAGAAGATTGGGAGATGAAGTGAGAAGGACAGACTGGACGGACTAGAATAGAGGGGTTTGAGCGAGAGAGGAAGAGATTTCAGATTAGGAATTCTGAATGCCTTTCTTTCCTCATGAACTCCTTTATATAGACACTTAAACAATAAGTCTAATAATACATGAACAGTACCAGCCGACACTAAAAACAAGAACAGTATCAGTCGGCGTTAAAAATAAACATAGTACAGGACACGTAAACTTGTATGTACAAAAACATTTGTTGTTTTGCTGGACAATAATTGTGGCGCCCCCGACCCCCATGTAAGGAAAATACGGGAATCGAGACGCCGGGATGATGACAAACGGTCACACATCCCAACGAAGTGCCAGTGTGTGTACATGCAACGGTGTACAAAAACAACGCAGCGGATTAGTCAACTAAGTACCAGAATTTAAATACAAGTAAACATCAGTAAAGTTTTAAAAACAATTATACAGTTATCCAAAATAAAGTTAACACATGTCCCAAAATATACAAAAAAGAGTAAAATAAATAACAAGCTAGTGATCCCAGATCACCCCTCGGGCGGAGCCGTCTCCTCAGGCTCACCCTCCTCCTCCTCATCTGCATCAAAATCTGCGTTACCACAGAATGGTACCGCAGGTAAATATAACCCAAAATAATCCTCAAGAAATAAAAATGCATTAATGCCACCAACATGCATGCATATGAAGAAATATGCATTTTCCCCGAAAATGATTAATTTTCCAACACACGCCAAAAATCCCATTTGGCCCAAAAATAATCCGTAAAACATTTTCCCAGAAAATGAATTACACAAAATCCAACACACGCTATTTTCCCAGAAAATAGCCAATTAATCCGTCAATACCCTATGCACCATGGCCTCCCCTAGGGACCATCCGCACGTCCTGGCTTCGTAGCGATGCCCAGTTCCGCGCCCAGCGCGTACATGGCCGAGCACCACTACGCAACGAGCGATGCCCAGTTCCGCGCCCAGCGCGTACATGGCCAGACATCCTCTAGTCCCCGCCAGCAGAAGGACCACGGAGTCGGCACGAATCTCTCGTCCGATCCCATTGTCGCCCAGCGACAATCCAGGGGACGTTACTCAGTTTATTCCGCTCCCGAGTAACCAGAGGAGCTCCACCGAGATAATGCCCCATCTCGGCTTGGGGTCGTGATACGCACGCACCCAAATTCCATTCTCACATGAAAACCCAGTTTTCATAAACACATGAACATGAATGCAATACACGAAAACCCAGTTTTCCTTTACAAACATGAACATGCATGAAATGCACACGAACCAACCAATCCAAAATCCATCAATAACCAATAACCAATAACCAATCCAATCCAATCCAATCAAACCAACAACTCCAATCACAAATCCATCCGACCCCCGTACTCCTCGGACTCAGTCCGGCATGCCAAAAAAATACAGTGAAATGCGTTAGTGCAAAAATACATAAAATTCATGAGAATACTTTGGAGAAATACTTACAGCGCTATATGATAATTTCCGGAGGATCACGAAGCTGAAAAAGGCGACGTCTGAGCAACACCACAGTGTAAAATACACTGTGGCCGTGGGTCACAAATACCCACTTTTCAACGGAGACAAACGAAGACCCCAAAATGATAGGGTAGGGCCTAGAGAGGTCGGTGAAGCCAATGGTGGTGGTGGTTTGCCGTGGATGACGGCGCAAAGGGTGGTTTAAGGCCAAAAATGTACAAATCGGAGATGGACTTGGTGGGGCTTCACCGGAGACGGATCGGAGCCGGGGTTGGGTCCAAAGGGTTGCCAAGAGGTCGGGGATGAAGTGGTAGGAAGATGGTGGCCGGAGGTGGAGCGACGGCGGCGCTGGAGCGAAAGTGGTGCCGCGGCTTGTGGGCTTCGTGGGGGCTAACGGTGGCACGAACGGCGGTGATATTGGTGGGGTAGGACGGCCGGCAGCTGAGGAATGCAAGGGACCGGGCGGTGTCGACCACCACCGACGGACGGCGGCGGGCTGGGGTGGAGGCCGAAGTCGCACGGGGAGAGAGAGAGAGTCCGTGCGCGGGAGAAGAAATAAGCCGAAGGAAAATAAGGGAAAAAGAGAAAAAGGAAAAGAAAATGAGAGGAAAGAAAAAGAGGAAAAAGAAATGAGGTCCAATCCTCATAACTTGGGTCACGAAAATGATCCAACGGAAATGATTTTAAAACCACAAATTAAATAAAATAATTTAAACGTAATGGTAAAGTCAAATTGAAATAATTAAATCTCACAGTAATTAATTTAAATATTAAAAGCAATTTAAATACATAACAATAAATAAATATTAAGAAAGCACATAAAAATAATTTTCACCAAATTAAAAATCATAAAAATAACCCAATTAAAATCCAGTAATTTTAAAATAAGAGAATAATTTTTTGAATAACATAAAAATAATCCTTCAATAAAAATACACTAAAATACGGGGTGTTACAATAATAATCTTCTGGAGAGATAATATTCCTGACAACTTCCGTCTGTCATGCTGACTAATCAAAAAGTAATAATTTTTTAGAGTCACATATTCTGAGGATCATAATTTGCTAATTGAAGTTTAAACGGGTCTTGAGAATCCATCAGATGTACTGGATGATAAGATGAGTAATCTTGAGAGGGAGAGGCGACTTGGTTACTTTGGGAGGCCTATTGAGAAGGAGAGGCCTGATGAGCTGGTGATAATGCAGGTTGCTGTAGTGGAGATAATCTGGCTTGGTGTTGTGCTTCTTCTTCATCGTCACTGTCTAATATTTGTGACATTGCTTCAGCTAATTTTTTCAAATCTTTCTTGTTGGTAATGGATGCTAATTGTGTTTGAAATCTGCTTCATTGGATTAGGACTTCTGGAGTTTTGGTAACTTTTGAAAAATTTTTAATACATGATTATAATTATATTTTTCTCACCATTTGACAGAAACTTGGCGGGCTAGAAACATGATGGTTTTGAGAGAGGGATGATGTTTGATAACATATTCTCATTTCATAATCCAATTTAATTTTATTTTAAGAAATAAGAGTAGAAGTGGTGAACAATGGTTTAATGCTGGTGGATTGTCATTTTGTGAAATGAAATTTTGGAGACTTTCTTGAAGGGGAAGAGGAAGGAGAAGAGGTTCAGGTCCGTAATATTCCCACCATAGTGAGAACCATTTTGGGAGTATGGTGATTTCTTGTAATTTGTCAAAATGAAGGAACCATGAATGACGCTGATTTTTATTTTGTTTTAGAAACATTTTTGTCCATGCTTGCTGATAATCATAGTAATCATAATAAGGAGAATCATAAGGATGAAAGAACTTTCTTGTTAAATAGGGATTTTTTCTCCATTGCTCCAAAGTGAGAACCTGTTTAATGGTGACTTTATGAAAAACAATAATTGGGGATGCAGGTGGAGAATGTTAAGTTTGTAGATAACAAGAAATTTCAGAAATAATAATTGAGTCAGTATCTATTAATATGAATTCATAAAAATGCTGAGTTTTCTTAATATTTTATGGAACATAATGCCAGTTTGGTAAAAGGAAGGCATCAAGTAATTTCTGAGGGTCAGACAGGTGTTGAATTTCAGATTCAATAGAAAAGACTGGGTGCCAGTGAGATTTGATGATAATAGGAAATGAAGAAGGTTGAGATAATAATGGGAGATTAATAATTTGGGAAGGAGAAAAGGAAGAGAGAGAAACAACTTTGGAATATGTCGGTAATTTTGAAGAAGCTAATGGTGAAAATAAATTATAAGAGGGTCTAATATTTTGCGGTAATGACCCCAATACCGTATATGGTCTTGGAGTTGCAGAGGGACAAGGTGAAGGATAAGGAGAAGAGGGTGGCCGTGCGTATGAGGATTTGAACTTTACTGTAGACTTTGAAGATGACATGATTTTTCTTATAAGAATTATCGGGATAGAAAATCAGGAAGATAATTAGATTATCCCTTAATATGTTTAATATCAAAATAAAAAATACTTAATATAGCTTGTCATCTGACAAATATTTGCTTAGCAGCCACATTTTTAACATCTTTAATCAAAATTTCTTTGACTGATTTACAATCTATTCTAAGTAAAAACTTTTGATTCAACAAATCATCTTGAAATTTAGAAATACATAATACAATAGCTAGAATTTTTTTTAATAGTACTATAATTCTTTTGGGCAGGATTCCAACATCCTGAATGGAATCGAACAATTTATTCCAAATCAATTGATAATTTTTGTTTCATAATTCCTCCATATCCAATATCAGAGGCATCTGTTTCAACGATTTTAAAGGTATGTGAAGATGAAATTCCTAAGCATGGTAATTTCTTAACATGAACCTTAATTTGTTTTATAATATTAGTATGCTTATTTGTCCAAGGATGTGTGTTCTTTTTTAATCTTTTAAATAATGGTTTACATAATGGCCTGAAAGATTGATAGAAGTCTGCAATATAATTGATTCTTATCTTTTATTTCGTCTGAAAATTTTATCAGCAAATTCTATAGCTCTGCTAATTGGTGTAATAGTTATTTGATAAATCTCATGTCCAAGAAATCTAATTTTATCTTGAAATAATTTTATTTTAGGTGATGAAACTACTAATCCATTTTGTTTGATGATTTGAACGAAAGTATTTAAATGTTTCCAATGTTGTTCAATGGATGAAGAAAATATTAATACATCATCTATATAAACTATCGAAAAGTGAGTAAAATGGGTAAATATATCGTTCATAATATTTTGAAATTCACTAGGGGCATTTTTTAATTCAAATGTCATAACGTTCCATTCAAAATGTCCAAAAGGGACTGTAAATGCTGTTTTATATTGGTCTTTTTCAATAATTTGAATTAGCCAAAATCCATTTTTCATATCAAATTTTGAAAATACTGTAGCATTATAAAGTCGAGATAATAAATCTTTTATATTGGGAATTGGATATCTAATCCATTGTAATACTTTATTTAGATGTTTATAATTGATGACTAGGCGAGAAATTCCGATTTCTAATTCTGCATGTTTTTTAACATAAAAAACAGCATAACTCCATGGTGATTTACTTTTTTTTATTAATCATTTTGATCTTAAATCCTCAATTTCTTTTTTACAGTATTCTAATAATTCATTATTCATTTAGATAGGTCTAGTATTGGTTGGAATATTTTTCTCAAAAAAATCTTTTTCATATGATAATTCAATTTTGGTTATAAAGGATGAAACAAATAGTTTCAAAAAGATAAATTTTTAAAAATGGTATGCTGAGGTAACAATTTCAATTAACCAAGAATTTTCTTTTACGACAATTGCCCTTTTAGATATAGGAGCAGATTTAGATTGTATACAAGAAGGAATAATATGCTCTAAATATTTGAAAAGACAAAACAAACATTATCCCAAGCTAATGGAACAAAATTAAATATAAATTATAAATTATCCAATGCACACATCTGTAATAATGAAATTTGTTTTAAAACAAAATTTATTTTAGTAAAAAATATTAATACTAAAGTAATATTAGGAAATCCTTTTCTTGCTTTACTTTATCCTTTCTTTATAACAGAAGATTGAATTTTTACTAAAATATTTGGATAAAAAATCCAATTTAAATTCTTATTTCCTCCAATATCAAAAGAAATTAACTCTTTATAAGAAATCTCATTAACCAACGAAATTAATTTTTTAACAAAAAATAGAATTAGAACAAAAGAAAATTAGATAAATTTTTTAAAACAAGAATTAAAAAATAAAAGAATCCAAGAACAACTAAAAGACCCGTTATTAACTCAAAAAATTAAAAATTTTAAAACTATAATTGAAAATGAAGTATGCTCTAACCTACCTAATGCTTTCTGGAACAGAAATATATAATTATTTTGAAAAAGAGTAAAATTTATTATGAAAAATTAATTTTTTTATATAAATCTTATATTTTATTTATTTTTTTATAAATAATTATACGATAATTATAGAGTTAACGGTTATAAATATATTTTTTCAAAACATAAAGAATGGTTTATCAAACGCTGGACGAATAGAATATTTGATAAAGATTACGTAACGAGTAAATGAGGAGAATCTTTGTAAAGACAATTTGGAATCTTGGCTCGTGCTAAACCCTCGTCCGCAGGACCCAGTCACTCTCGTCCCTCTCTCTCCTCCTCATAATTTCCATTTTCCTTCGGATTCAGCCTTAGAAAAACGCTAGCCTCCACAGGGCCACTCTCGTCTCTCTCTGTCTCTCTGTCTCCCTGACCCAGACCCAGACCCAGTAACCACCCCCGCAGGCCGCAGTCGACACGGTAAGCCTCTCTCTCTTCTCCCTTTGTCTTCTCTCTCTTTGTGTAAAATGTGAATCTGTGTAATGTTGTGATGATATGGTTGTGTAAAATCTGTGTAATGTTGTGATGATATGGTTGTGTAAAATCTGTGTAATTTTGTGGTGATGACTTTGTGTAAAATCTGTGTAATTTTGTGATGATGAGTTTGTATAAAATATGTGTAACTAAAATAGGATGGATGTTGCAGACTTGCAGTTGATGAGTTTGAGTTAATATTGGGGCTGTTTTTGTTGGGATGTTTTGAAGGAATAAACTATGATTATACTTGTTTGGATGGATGTTGCAGTTGATGAGTTTGTGTAAACTCTGTGTAACTAAAATAGAATGAGTTTGGGGCTGTTTTTTTGTTGTTGCAAGGAATGATTGGATAAAACTGTGATTATACTGGGGCTGTTTTAATTTGAGTTAATATTGTGGCTGTTTTTGTTGGGATGTTTTGAATGAATAAACTGTGATTATACTTGTTTTTGGAGCTGTTTTTGTTTGTTTGTTGTGGTTTGGGGCTGTTTATATATTAATATGATGCTAAAGGTTTTTTGATAAGTTAATATGATGCTAAAGTTGGGACCATTTTAGTGAACATATGGGCTGTTTTATTTTCTTTCTGTAATTGATGGTGTGTTTGGGCAGTTAATCTGTGTACCACAAAGTTGAACATTTTTATAAGTACAAAGTTGAAGTTTTATCACCTTTAGGAATTCAGGCTTGACTAAATGACCTCTTTTTGATAAACTAATTTAGTGCATATACGACATAAGTTGTCATGTTATTCCCTGAAAGTCCTATTGATGTCTGTTTTGTGGCTTGCAATCTTGAAAATCATGAAAAGAAAGATTGGATAACTTATATCACGTTCCTTGGTTGAATTAAGAGGACCATCAACAATGCTTCATTGGATTTTTGGAGTTTGTAAGATCATTGAATTGTTAGTGGTTGGAGTTTGTTAGTCTCTTTGAACTGTTATACTGTTCTTGGAGTTCGGGAACTCCTAAATTTCATGGTATTAATGTTATTTTCTGTGAAATTCATGGAGGATAGTGGATATTTACTGCATAGCAAAATTCATAGTTAGCTCTGTTGTCATTATCATTTTCTGGTTGGCATAGAAAAATATTTTCTAACTAAAATCTTTTCATATTTTTTTTAAGCACAACTTAGAAGTTGGAATGGCAGTGTGGCACTTGGAACATTTAATTTGTTGTAATATGTTTGTTGTTGGGAACATTTAATTTGGTTGGCACTTAGAAAATGTTGGGTTTCTCCCTTTTTTTTTTCCAAATTAGAACTTAAAAAATGTTTGTTGTAATTGTTGTAAGAACTTATTATTATGATTGATGTGGATGATGGGTGTCGATGATTTTGGATGTGGTGGATGGATGATGGGTGTGGATGTTTATTGTAGACTTGAAGTGATTAGTTGGATGTGGATGATGGATGATGCATTGATGGGAGTGGATGTTTATTGCAGTGATTAGTCATTTTTAATTTTTTGAAGCATGTTAGTAACTTAGTATGTTACTTGTTTTTATTTAGTTTTATTTTTTGTTATGTTTTTAGTAAAAAGTAAATTATTTACTTTAGATTGTGATTTTTGATAATTTAAAAGCTCACACAAAAAATTATTTTTTAAAAGGTGTGCCAAATATGAAGTTGAAAACAATAAAAAAAAAAGTAAAAAAAAAAAAGCCCAAATCCTACTTCGCTCTGACAAGTTGGAGTCAGAGCCGGAGCCGGAGTGGAGGATGAACATGTCGGAGTCGGAGTTGGAGGTCGTTTCGACCTCCGTCAAAGTCGGAGTCAGAGGATGGCCATATCGACTCCGACTTGGTTGGTGCTCAGCCTTATGGGGAACCACTAGGGAATTGGCTGATCAACCGATATATTATTAACAAAAAAAGTAAACGGACGAATGAAACAAGAAGTATAGAATCCTTTCATTCCATTTAAATACCTCTCTCTCTCTCTCTTTCTCTCTCTGTGTGGCTTCAGAGTCCTCTGCCTTCTCATTCTCTCAAGTAAGTAGTTACATTTTTTTTAATTGGTATAATAAAAATTCTGATTCTGATGCTGTTGATAAAGGAAGGAAGAAGAAAAAGTCAAAAGTCTTGAATCTCATATTTGTAGGACATTCGATTGTGATTTTCCTCTGTTTTCTTGGCAACCAAACAAACTGTTATGGACTGTTGCGTGTTCTGTAGGTTGATCTGTTGTCAATTCTTATTTTTTAGGTATATTTGTTGCTCTTTTTGAGTTCAATTTGGGTTTGATAATTTCATTTCTCAGCCGTCAAGGTTTTTCTGCCATATCTTCCTGGTGTGACCTTCTGAAATTGCCTAATATCTCATTTATTTATTTGCTATTTGATGTTAGTTCATCTATGTTAGTTACGTCGGCTACTCCTAACATGTCCGATGCCGAATCCGTGGAATGGCCGGCTAACCGTGTCAGGGACACTTTTATCAAGTTCTTCGTAGAGAAGAACCACGTAAACTGGCAGTCCAGCCCCGTTGTGCCGGTCAACGATCCAACTCTACTATTTGCTAATGCTGGTATGGTTCTCGTTTACCTTCTGCCTCGGTTTTGGTTCTCTAGAAAGCTTGGAATTGGTTTCGTTTTAGATATACTGTTGAGGAAGCCAATAAAGACATAAGTGATGGATGCAAATTTCTTTTACACACCCACTTTGTTTAGATAAGCACTCATCGGGAATGAGAGTTTTGTTTTGGGATTTTATCTTCATTTCTTTATGGACTCTGGCTTTCATAGTTATGTGATTGAGTATTGAGACTCAGACAAATTTTGATACAAAAAACAGGTATGAATCAGTTCAAGCCCATCTTTTTGGGTACGGCTGACCCTAACACTTCCTTAAGCAAACTGACTCGTGCTTGCAACACCCAAAAGTGCATTCGAGCCGGTGGAAAGCACAATGATCTTGATGATGTAGGGAAAGACACGTACCATCACACCTTCTTTGAGATGCTTGGTAACTGGTCATTTGGAGACTATTTTAAGAAAGAAGCCATTGAATGGGCTTGGGAACTTCTTACAGAGGCAAGTTATTTTTAAAGATTCATATTAGATGTTTGATTGTTGGGTTGAATGAAAATGCTTTGTAATCATACTCATTGTAATTTCATATTAAAGACTAGGTCAACTTGTTTGTATCAATAGATTAGCGAATGGGAAATTTTGTTGATGCACCCATTGCATTGCTCCCACATTCTTGTATAAATTTTTTTTTGCATTTGGCTTTTCGATGGAGATTGCTAATGAAATTTTCCTGTATGCCCTGATTTAGAGTGAAATTGTCTTTCATATGATATTCTTGCATTTTATATCTAAAATGTGTCACATCTAATAATCTTTCCTTGTTACAGGTTTATAAACTACCTAAAGATCGTTTCTATGCCACATATTTTGGTGGTGATGAGAAACTGGGTCTTGCTCCTGACAATGAAGCTAGAGACGTATGGCTTAGATTCTTACCACCAGCACGTGTGCTGCCTTTTGGATGCAAAGTATGACTTTCCACGATATTTCTCTTTCATGTTTTAGGGACAAGGGTCTACACAGCCCTATGAGTTGGCTCAAGTGGTAAAGGCCTTGGGCTTGGGGGTATGCTTCCCAAGTCTAAGGTTCAAATCCCCTTGAGTGCAAACAAGCCAAGAGTGTTCCCTGAACTTTTGTTTCTCTCTCCTAAAATTTTTTCTCTCCGTACACATGCGAAAAAACACGATGGTGCTTCGTCGTCATTGGAGTAGCGCTATTGGTGTCTAAGCTTTTTGGTTTCCTAGTTAGTGATTAGTGTTACTCTGCTTTAACGTTTGGTTTGGTTGTGATGGAGTCGTGTCGTAACGTTATTATTGATTATAAGACCTTCGAGTTTAAGAAGGAAGATGATAGATGGTGGAGAATAATGGAGAGTTGCTGTCGGATCGTCAAATATATCTCCATCGACCAAGATACTTTGGCATGGCTGGCTGCTAAGGTAAAGTAATGTATTGCTTCTGGGGGTCCCTTTGAGTTTCTTAGAACTCGCAGGAGGGGAAGTCAGGTACTAGTTTTGCAGAGAAGACATAACACTCATGGCAGGTTCTTTTCCTTGTCGGAGTTTGGGCTTGGAGGAGGCGCGGTCTGATAGTAGTTCCGATAGGGAGGACGGGGGACAAATGGAGGAACTTTGGAGAGACCTTGAAGGAGCTGTTAGCTCCAACCTCTGTTTCGGGTGAGAAAAACAGAGGCAGTGGAAGCTCGCACCCACCATCGGTGACGGTGCTTAAGCTTTTCGCACGGTCGTACCGAGAGGCGCTCGAGGTGCCTCGAGCAGCAAAAACAACAGAGAGGGCATGCTCGACAGGTACAAGAGGGTCTTTCTCTTTAGTGAGGGCTCAAAGGTGTAAGGAGAATGGCAGGGCAACGGTCGGGCTGAAACGGTGTTGAGATGGAATTGCTTCTCCAGACGTTGGCTGAGATGGAACTTCAAGTGGGTGTTCTGTCTGAAAATATCAGTTGGTTGAAACGGTGCGTTAAAGGTAAGGCTGTTGGGGACGTGGGCTCGGGCTTGGGCCAATTTCCTACGGGGCCTCTCATATCGGGCTTTCTACTAGATTTGGGCTGTACAAGGGCTCAAGCCTAGCACGGTTATGGAAGAAGAAATATCGGGTCTTGCCTGATAAACCGGTGCAGTGGAGTTGCCCCCTCATCATGTCCCCGATAAGTGATCGGCCGGACCCAGCTCCACCACAGAGAGGGTTGCCGGCTCCCGGCGACCACCTTGGTGGGTTCGCAACGTTAGTTTCTCGGAGGGAGTGTGAGAATTTTGAGGAAGGAGAAATTAGAGAGGACGGTAATGGAAAGGGAGGTTCCGAAGGGGAGTCCAGCATACCCATCTCGGCGGTTTTGGGTGGGGAGACCAGTTTACCTATCCCAAGGATGGGGGAAATGCCTTTGAGGGGGACACAACCCTGTTTTGGTGACGCAGGCGAGAGTAGCAGTGTTGAGTTGTCTTCGGATGAGCTGCGGGGAGGGGTTTTTCTGGGCTTACGGCGGCAGGGGAAGTGGGGCCTATTCCTAATGAGTTGATTGTGGTCAGTGGGCCAACAGAGGTGGGGTCCGTAATAGAGGTGTCAAATGAATTTTCAGGGGGCGTACAGATGGTAGTCAGTAAAGATAGGGGTGATCCGAATGAGTTGGGTAGTCCTACCCCGCTCTGTATAGTTCACTCTAAACCAGTCCCTATCCCTGCGGATTGGTTGCTGAAAAAGGTGGAGGAGCTTTAGGGATTCCTGGGGATTTCTTGTGCGGGATGCGAAGAGCAGTTCAGGGCTCTTCTGGTGGCCATTGAATCTGGTTGTTCAACGGCAGAAAAGTTGGCCGCCAAACAAGATAGAGAGTTGAGAAGATTAATATGCACTATCAATTTTGATAATACAGAGGGGAGTGTGGGTAGGGAAAGACAGAAGGGGAGGGGGAGCAGTTTTTCTTATGAAGCCTAAAATCATATCGTGGAATGTTAGGGGGATTAACGATGCAAATAAGCGTCTTTGCATTCGTTCTCTTCTTCGCAGTTGGAAAGTTGATATTGTTTGTATCCAAGAGACTAAGGTGAGCCATGTTGATAGGAATATTATCCGGAGTCTATGGGGTTGCTTGTTTGTGGGATGGAGTTTCTTAGCCTCTTTGGGTGCATCCGGAGGGGTTTTGTTAATGTGAGATAAGAGAGTGGTGAATCTAGTAGAGGATTGCATTGGGAACCATTCAATGACCATCTCTTTTAAGAATGTTGTGGATGGTTGGAGGTGGGCTCTTGTGGGGGTGTATGGACCTAATATGGATATTTGGGAATTACCTTGGGTTGTGTGCGGGGATTTTAACGTGGTACGCTTTCCTTGTGAGAGGGCGGGGATTTCTTCTTTGACACGGGCTATGGAAGACTTTTCAAAGCTGATTTTCAATCTCAATTCGATTGATCTTCCTCTAGTGGGGGGGGGGGGTTCTTACACCTGGTCTAACATTAGAGGGGGGTTAAGATTAGACAGATTTATGGTCTCTTCTTCATGGGAGTCACATTTTCCGGATCTAATTCAGAAGCGTTCGCCAAGGGTATGTTCTGACCATTTCTCCATTTTGCTAGATTGTGGTGGTTTCTATGGGGGAGGGAGATATTTCAAATTTGAAAATATGTGGCTCCAAACGGTTGGTTTTGGGGAGAAGGTAAGTAATTGGTGGGCCTCATACTCTTTTCATGGTACTCCCAGCTTTATTGTGGCTTCTAAACTTAAAGCCCTCAAGTTGGATCTGAAGAAGTGGAATATTGAGATTTTTAGACACACTGATGAACAAAAGAGTATTCTGTGGAATGAGTTGAGCTCTTTAGAAGAGGGGGAGGTAAACGAGGAGTCTTTGTTGAGAAAAATTGAGGTGGTGTGCGAAATAGAAAGGGTTTTGTTGTTAGAAGAAATCTCTTGCGGCAAAAATCTAGGATGACGTGGTTGAAGAAGGGCGACAAATGTACTAAGTTCTTTCATAAAATGGCAAATTCTCACAGGCGCAATAATGTGATTGAGGTGATTCATTCTGGTACCATAGTGCATCAATCTCTAGCAGACATTTAGGCCCATATAGAGAATTATTATGAAGAGCTTTTTAAAGTGACGGAGGTGTGGCACCCTAAATTGGATGGATTACATTTTGAACAGTTGGATGGTAGTACAGCGAGTTTGTTAGAGAGACCGTTTGAGGTGTCAGAAGTGCTGTAGGTAGTGAGAGGGATGTGCAAAGATAAAGCTCCGGGTCTGGATGGTTTCTCTATGTCTTTCTTTCAAGAAAGTTGGGACATAGTGAAAGAGGATGTGATGAGGGTCTTACATGAATTTCATTCTTGCCAAAAGTTTGAAAAGTCCCTTAATGCTACTTTTATTGCACTCATTCTGAAGCTAGCAGGTGCTATTAAATTGAAAGATTTCCTCCCCATCAGTCTGGTAGGTGGGATTTATAAAATTATTTCAAAGGTGTTAGCTAATCGAATGAGTTTGGTGATGGATAAAATCATTTCCAAGCCCAAAATGCCTTTGTACGTGGCTGGCAAATTTTAGACTCAGTTTTGGTAGGGAATGAGTGTCTGGATATCCGGCTGGGGGCAAATATTCCAGGAGTCCTTTGCAAGTTGAATATGGAAAAGGCTTACAATCATGTGTGCTGGGATTTTTTGATATATATGTTGAGGAGGTGTGGTTGGGTGAAACATTGTGTATCATCCGCTCGGTTTTCTATTTTAGTTAATGGGCAACCTTGTGGTTTCTTCTCGAGCTCGAGGGGATTGAGACAAGGGGACCCGTTATCTCCCTTTCTCTTTGTTGTAGTGATGGAGGCCTTGAGTCGTATGGTGGAGGCGGCGGTAAAGGGAGGTTTTATTGCTGGTTTTTCATTGGGCAACTCTACCTCCGTTGCTTTTTCCATTTCTCATTTGTTTTATGCAAATGACACTTTAATCCTCTGTGATGCTGATAGTGGACATTTGCAAGCTTTAAGGGCTGTTCTTTTGTGTTTTGAAGTTGTCTCGGGCCTTAAGGTGAATTTGGAAAAGTCGGAATTGGTCCCGGTGGCGGTGGTGGACAATATCAATCATCTAGCAAGTTTGTTGGGGTGCAAAGTGGCCTCTCTTCCTATGAAATACCTTGGCCTGCCTTTGGGGGCCTCTTTCAAAGCAAAATACATATGGGATGGCATTGTAGAGAAGGTAGAAAAAAGATTGGCGGGTTGGAAACGGCTCTACTTATCAAAAGGGGGGGGACTTACCCTCATCAAAAGTACCCTCTCCAATCTTCCTACTTATTTTCTATCCTTGTTCCTTTTACCGGTGGGTGTGTGGCCAATTGGATTGAGAAATTGTTTAGGGCTTTCTTGTGGGGTGGTATTGGGGAAGAACATAAATTTCATCTTGTGAGTTGGCAGAAGACGTGTTGCTCGAAGGAGTCAGGAGGCTTGGGGGGTGCGTAGCCTGTCCTTTTTTAACAAAGTCCTCTTGGGGAAGTGGTTGTGGAGATTTCAACTGGAAGAGGATTCACTGAGGAGATTTGTTATTGTTCGAAAGTATGGTTGTGATTGGGGGGGTTGGTGTTCTAAGGAGGGTAGGGGTACCTTTGGTGTAAGCCTTTGGAAATTTATCAGAAAGGGGTGGGAGGAGTTCGTAAAACACACTAGTTTTGAGATGGGTGTGGGGACTAGAATCAGTTTTTGGTTTGATGTATGGTGTGGCGAGAGTGCTCTATTTACTATTTTTCCAAGTGTTTTCAGATTGGCTGAAAATCAGCAGGCCGTTGTCTCAGATGTAATGTGCCATGCCAATGGGAGTGTTCTGTGGAATTTGATCTTATCCAAAAACGCGCAAGACTGGGAAGTGGATGAAATAGCAGGTTTTTACATTCTTTTATATTCCAAGAAGTTAGGAGGAAACGGGAGGGATAGAATGTTGTGGAAACATTCAGGGCACAAAAAATTTTCTGTTAAGTCCTTCTATAAAGAGTTGGCAGCTCATTAGCCCATTCGGTTCCCTTGGAAAGGTATTTGGAGAGTTCTCGTACCCCCAAAAGTCTCTTTTTTCACTTGGACTGCTGCTTGGGGAAAGATTTTGACGGCTGGCAATTTAAGGAAACGTGGAATGATTGTGATGGAGTGGTTTTACATGTGTAAAAGTAATGGTGAATCAATTGAGCACCTTTTCTTGCATTGTGAGGTGGCGAGGGAGCTATGGGCGGGTATTTTCAGTCGAGCCGGGCTGTCTTGGGTCATGCCTAAGAGTGTGATGGAACTTTTAGCATGTTGGAATAGGCATCATCATTGCTTCCAACTCGCAGCGACATGGAGGATGGTTCCTTTGTGTCTATTGTGGTGTATATGGACGGAACGAAACTAGAGATGCTTCAACAACAAGGAGCGAAATGTGGGGGAATTATGGAATTTTTTTGTGTTTTCTTTAGTTCAATGGTTGGCTGCTATTGTACTAAAGGGAGGGAACGTTCACGAGTTCTTGTTTTCTTTTCAGCTTTCTAGAATGTGATTAGGAGTCTCTTTTGTATACTTCCTGTGTATATGGGCGTTGCCTAGTTTCATTCAATCAATAAAATTTCTTACTTGTTAAAAAAAAAAAATCTCTAGGGGCCATTGGACTGAGAGATTTTTCTCTTGAATTACCCGAGATGCACTTGTGAGAAACTCCTTGCCGAGGGCCATGCATCCCCGAGGTTAGTTGGGACACTGTTCCGGAACACCCGGTGCCAATAAAAAAAAGGGTTTACACTTTTCTGATAGGTAATCAAGAAATTTTATTCATAGAAGTAGGCAAAGCATAAGTACACAATGAGTATACATGAGAATCACCTAATTAGAGAAGGGCTTACACTTTTACATTCTGTCACAAATATTCTTGGAATTTGATCTCTTATGTAATAGTTTAGAACATATTCCATTGCTTCTGAATTTACATGTTTTAAACGCCGAAAGGTGAAAAAATATAGAAATACATTTGAGGGGCTACTTATGCGTTTAACCATGAAATTGTCTCTATGTTATTACATGCATTCGTAACTTTGTAACCACATATGTGCTTGTTTTTCAAACAACTTACGAGTGCGCTAACTCTTGCAATTAAGATCTTATTTTTCTGTTTACATTAAAAAAAAATTAATTTAGTTTAAACATCCAACAATATGCCATATACATTCCTTTCTCACTTAGGTGCAAAGGTTCCATCTAGTTGATAATTTTTCTTGTGCATTTGTTTTCTTTTTCATTATATTTTTCTAATTAGGTTTAGTGTTTTTGTGTCTCTAAATAGGACAATTTTTGGGAGATGGGTGATACTGGTCCTTGTGGACCTTGCACTGAAATTCACTATGATAGGATCGGTAATCGGGACGCTGCATCATTAGTTAACAATGACGATCCTACGTGCATTGAGATTTGGAACCTTGTCTTTATCCAGGTATGTAACACTGCCTTTGTAACAAAGCTAGGAATGTTACTTCACTACTCAATAACATCAAGAAAAAAGAGTTTTGTAAATATTTTAAACCTCAAACAGTGTCAATTACTTTTAAGGTCCGTTTGGATAGTGAGTTGAGATGAATGTAAAAAGTTGAATAAAATATTATTAGAATATTATTTTTTAATATTATTATTGTTTTGGGATTTAAAAAAGTTGAATTGTTTATTATATTTTGTATGAGAATTTGAGAAAGTTGTAATGAAGTGAG
Source organism: Juglans regia (assembly GCF_001411555.2). Taxonomy (NCBI): domain Eukaryota; kingdom Viridiplantae; phylum Streptophyta; class Magnoliopsida; order Fagales; family Juglandaceae; genus Juglans; species Juglans regia. Next base: position 21,569,975 of record NC_049913.1, on the reverse strand, counting down.
ATGAGTTGAGATCGTTTCTCAATCCAAACGGGGCCTAAATCTCAATGTAATTATGGATAAACCATAATGTTGTAAAACAAACATAAATAAAGTCCTTTTAACATATGTGATAAACAATGATTTCAATCTTTAATATGTCAAAGGGCTCCTTAATTGACTTTGGCTTGTAGACTTGTCCCTATCATAACTGAAGATATTTTAAAATATGAAAAATGAATCAAATATTCATTAAGTAGCACGTGGACAATAAAAAGGTAATTGGACTTCTTTGAAAACATTGTTATAATATATCTAGTCTTTTTTATTAACATGGACACAAACAAAAAAAATCCTAGTTTCATATTTTTTCCTTCTCATTCAACTCTCCCACATTCCATGACACCATCTTCAGGTTCATTAAGATTTGTTTGAACCCTCCCCTTACCTTTTCCTCTGGTTGATTATCTTTCCTTTGCATCATAAATAACTAAATATATTGGCCTCTTCAACTCACGATCTCCTCTTTTAATTTTCTTTAAACTGAAATCTGGAGCAGTAGCTAATCTTTTTGAAGTTTGGGCCTAGATGTGGCTTGGGTGGGTGTAACTCTTATACTTTCAATTGACCAATTTGAAGATAATGGTTGGGGCATATCTTGAGCTTCAAAGCCTTCAATCAACCCTATACGTTGTCTACCGGCTTTGATTGCTAGAAAAATCTATAATTTGATCCTCAAAACCATCACTTGACAAACTGTTAGGGACCTCGGTCAAGTCCCTAAACACTATGTTCTCCACGCCAATATGGTTGTTGTGATGACCGATCCTCCGTTCCTCTCTTGCTTGATTCTCGAACAATGGTGGTCAAGATGACCACTTGGATGGGATATGGTCAAGTGTTTAGGCTAGAATGGATGAATGTGATGGTGGAAAAGGTTGGTAAAGTTTATGGTAGCAATGAGAAAAGTGGTGCACGGCAATGGGGTAGAATGAGGGTTGGCGCCACTTTGGGATTAGGTTTAGGGTTTGAGAATATGGAGGTGGCGGCTAGGGTTTGTGTTTAGGGTTTAGGAATTAGGGCAAGGCTTGGGCGGCTAGGGTTGGCCGAACAAGCTTGGGGAATGATTGGTGGGATGTTCCTAAATTCAAGGAACTCAAATGGATTGATTTGGCCAAATGGGGTAAGTGTTTGGGTCAACTAGGGATTCCTAAATTATAGGAATCCTAGTTTGGAAAGTGGAGTGGGCGGCTAGGGTTTTTCCCAATTAGGGAAGTGGTGGTCGAATGGTATTTGCTCACTATGGACAAGAGGGTTCGGCCACTAGGGTTGGAAGAGTCCAACAATTTATGGAAAGTAGACTAACACTAGGTTAGTCGACTTTTATGAGTGAAATGGATTGAAGAGCCGAAAATATGGATGAACACCAAGAACAATATGAAGATCACTCAAGAACACAAGTAAGAACACTTATGCCTTGAATAATAAAAAGAACTAATAAGATAATTCAACACTTGATTCACGAGTTGCACAAGAATTGAATAAACCTCATATATTGATAAACACAACTTGGATTCATGAATTGAACCAAGTTGCAAGAACAAGATAAATGAACTACACTTATTCAAAGAATTGTAAAGTGTAATCCTCTCATTGGGATCAACGAATATCACCCAAAAAGCCCAAGTGCTATGGCACCGATTTGTGATCTCTCAAACAAAAGTCTCTCCTCTTAGGAATTTGCCAAAAGATGTGAATGAAATGACTAAGGGTTCTATTTATAAGTTACAACTTGGAAACCCCCAATAGGTCCCTTGAAAGTAAATAATTAATAATTAATTAAAATAAAAATAATAAGATAAAGTCATGGACTAAACCATAGTGTGACATGCATGGGCCCATGGTGGACTAAGTGGTTGCATGTTGGTTGGTCCATGGCTAAGTGGTTCGGCATGGCCCAAGCTGGTGGCTTGGGCGTTGGCTGCATGGCATGGGCTGGAGCCGTGCGCTGGATGGCATGCCTGGTGGGCATGCCACTGACCTGCTCCGCAAGGCACGGGCTGGAGCCGTGCGCTGGATGGCATGCCATGTGGCGTGCCACTAGCCTCGCTGGTGTGCGGCAGACTGGGCATGGGCGTGCTGGCGTGCGGCAAGAGGGCCATGGGCACGCGGGCGTGCGGCAAGGTAAGTCTGGGCGTGCGCGCGCGCGCATGGGCGCCCGCATGGTCTTGCGGCACAAGGTTGCGCGCAGGGCCATGCGGCCCACTGATGTGCGCACGGGCCTGCGCACTGGGAAGCGCCTGGGCGTGCGGCCCGTTGGGGCGCATAATGCCCCGTGCATGGGCGCGCGGTGTTGTGCTGCGCGCATGGGCGTGCGTCCTGCTGATGCGCGTGATGCCGCGCGGTGCTATGTTGTGCGCATGCTAGCCTCGCTAGCCCGCATGCTGGGCTCCCCGTGGGTGCCATCGTGCGGGCCATCGTGCGGGCCAAGGCATGCATGCATGCTGGGCGCCTCGTGCTTGTCACCCCACGAGCCAAGGCATGGTTGTGGGCTAGCCAAGGTGCATGTCCCCACCATGACTAGGGCATGTGCGGCACCTCTAGAGGCAACTCGACGTGGGGGTCTAACACAAACCCACCCCTTGACAATAATTCTTACCCTTTTGATTACCCAGTTTGAAGAGAATGATTGAGGCATATCCAGTGTTTCAATCATAGCAAGTAGATGCACAATTAAAGGCTCAGAATTGTTGAACTTTTTGTCATAGACTCTTGACTTTTCAAAGCGCTCAACTTTGTCTTGGCCTCTTTAGAATTCTCACTTAATATCTTTGTACCCTTCCCTTACTAAAACCACCAACCTTAACATCCCCCTGATAGTTCTCAATTGATTTAGTTCCAGACTCTTTATGCTACCTGGATGCCCACCCTCTCAAAGAATGCATGTCATCTGGGATCATTGCCCTTTCCATATTTGTGCCCCTTATCCTGAAAAAGGGATTCTCAGATGGAGGACTTGTTGGTATCTGAGAAGAAAGAATAACGGGTGGAGAAAATTTGGAAGGTACCTTATTTTTTGATTGACTACCATTGTTCTGAGTTGCTGACATCATCAAGCCAGATAGCTGGACCACTCGACTATCGTCCTTGACAAAATGCAAATTAATAGGACTTAGAATCGCTTCAATTCTTTCTTGCAATTAAGTTGATGCATCAATACCATTGTGAATAAATTGATGCACAAGACAGACAAACCATTATGACCAAACTATGCTAATCTGGTTTTGTTCCTTGAATTTACTACTCCTCTTTCTCCCTTCGTAATGGAATATATCCTAACTCGACTTGGGGAAAATTTTTGCCATTATGTTGGCCCTATTTGCCATCCATGCGTTAAGTGTTTTACTTCAAATTTCCTTCCTAATCATTCACCTAATAAAATAAGGGTTTCACTAATTATTTGGAATCTTTAATAATTTTCTTACACAAAAATGTCTCTCTCCAACTAAGTCTTACGGTTCGAGTTTCACACTAATGTCCTAGTGTTGACCCCTCAACATAGCATTTTCTTTTGATTGACTTTTGGAAACCATAGTCTTAGTTTGTCTAGGAAAGCACGGTTTGGCCTTTGACTTTTCTAAAAGCTTTTATTTCTTCCAAGATATCCTATTTCTTATCACAATTGAGGCTTGGTAAGTCATTACGAAAAGGCTTGATAACTCATTCATGAAGATTAAACTTTGAGCAATGTATAAATCCCAACTTAGTCATGTGCACCTTGAAGCCTGGTTCTAACCCTAAAGTTTCAATCCTTGAATCGATCCTATATTTTATGAAAATTCCATTATCTAACATCTTTTAGACTATATTTATGCTTAAAAACCTCATTTTTACTTCAAACCATAAGGCCATATTTGCTCATCACCATTTTTCTAATTTTTTGAAAAAATAATTTCCAACTTCAAGCCAAAAATCTTTCAATATAAAAAAAAAAACTTTCTACTTCAATTTTTCATCCAAACATTTGCCTAGATTTCAGTGACTAATAAAAAAATACAAAAACCAATACATTTAGAAAAACAAAAATAACTAACCTAAAAAAATGTATTCAAACAAATTTTCAACTCTACTCACCCAATTTCACAAACCCCAACATAAATCATATCTAAAAAAGTTTTATTCAAAATTTCCTATCTACTTTCCCGACTAGTAAAACTCATCTAAAAAAAATTTCAAAAAAATTTTCAAAATTTGCCTTAACTAAACACACCCTAAACTTTCCAAAACAAGAAAGTTCCCATTTAGGAACTTGTAAGAAATGAAAACCATAAATATACCAAGTATAGTTATATAGAGTTAGGGTGTTAAAAGGTATGAGTTCTCCACTATATCGCGTGGATCCCATTTAGCATCTCTGAAATGAGATGTCTGAATCTTCTTCAAAATATGCCTTACTGTAGTTATGATGTTATTTTTTCTCTTTTTGGTTTATTGTGGTGCCTGGCGATTAATTTGATTTTTTCTTACTTGTTTTGGTTATTTCTTACAGTTCAATAGGGAAAGCGATGGTTCCCTAAAGTCTCTACCTTCTAAGCATGTTGATACTGGCATGGGTTTTGAAAGATTGACGTCTATACTTCAAAGAAAGATGAGCAACTATGATACCGATGTGTTTCTGCCCATATTTGATGCAATCCAAAATGTAAGATGGTGATGCTGACGGTTATATAGTATATATTATAATATTGTTTTAAGGTTATATAGTATATATATTTTGTTGAGCTTTAAGGTTAGAAATATAAACGGAGGTGCAGTGTTCGAATTGACATGTTTCCAGGGTATGGCTATGATGGAATGTAATTTTGCATTGGACCGTTGCTACGTTTTCTGGTTCAATGCTTCCTTTTGCTATAATTTCATTTTTAATTGATTATTTTTTAATATCTATTTCTAATATTTTATTGAATATTTTTTCTTTGTATTAGCTATTTTCCATTTTGGCATTTTTTAACCATAGCATCTATTAGTTATCAACAAGGGTTTAGACCTGCATGATTTTCTTGTTTCCTTTTCTTCATCCTAGTTAGGTGTTTCCTCTTGTAATACCATCTTGTGTACTTGGGCTATGCCTATTCTATTAATGCAATCGTTTACTTATATAAAAAAAAAGTTATCAACAAGGAGTTTCTTGTCTCACTTTCTAGCTCCTTATTATGTAACTTGGTGTATTAGATCATTATGAATTATAATCGGATTACTGGAAATCCATATTGTTTTTAGTGTGAATTGTTGACAATCCATTTATTTGTAGGCAACTGGGGCTCGATCATACTCTGGAAAAGTTGGACCAGATGATCTAGACAGAGTTGATATGGCATACAGAGTTGTTGCAGATCACATTAGAACTCTTTCATTGGCCATTGCTGATGGGTCTTGTCCAGGTAGAGTATTTTTTTTGATAAGTGAAAAAAATAAAAATAAAAATGAGTATTATAAAATGAGATTTTTTTTCCACCCAATTTTTCTACCCTGGTCTTTTATTCATCTAGTTGAGGTATTTGGTCATGATTTTTGGTTTAAATAGAGACCTTTGATGTGCTATTTTTGTAAACTTTAGAAAATGAATGGGAAAAAATAAATGTTTTTACTTTGTAAGAATCGTCTTCTGAATTGAAGTCTTTGATTTGGTCATGAAGTTTGCTAGCTTGTATACCATTTAAAGATAAACCAATGGCAATTCTACCAAACATAGTTGATATTTTTCTTTTCCTTCTCATTCCAAAACAATTGCCTGTGCAAATGAGAAAACATTATTCTCAAAAAAGGAGACTTCCCTATGCATCCTCTCCTTGTTACTGAAAGTCTGAAATTTTGATCCTGAAAGCTCCTAATTCTGAGCATTTTTTCCTCACCATTAGAAAAAAAATATGTAAAGATTTTTGTAAGAGACTTCACTCAGCCCCTTACGTTGGAACACTAGAACGTTTTGATAAGTAATGTAACTTTTATTGATGATCACAAAGAAATAAAGGCATTGTAAAGATACAAAGGAGTAAACACCAGATACCCCTAACGATAGAAAGAAAAGAAAAGAAAAATCCTGGAAGCTAAGGCTAAAGAAACATGCATGGGCTGCCCCCCCAAACGTAAAGGGGACTGAAAAAGAAAGCCTTGAACTCTTCTGTGCTCCTTGTGCAATTTTCAAAACTTCATTCGTTTCTTTTCCTCCATATGCGCCGCATCAAACAGGATTATTTTCCAAAGGTCACATTTTGATGATTATCAAACCACCATTTCCAAATAGATCAACCACCCATTTAGGGATCGCCCAAATTAGTCCAAAAGGACTAAGGGCTCATTTGGACACTTAGAATATCTCAGAATATTTGTGAATGGTAGTGAAATAGTTTGATTTAAAATATTTTATTAGGTTTTGGGATAAGAGAGAAAAAGTTGAATAAAAATATTATAAAGTTAAAAAATTCAAACAATTTTTTAATATTATTTTTGTTTTGAAGTTTAAAAAAGTTATCATGTTTTTTGTGTTTTGTTTGGAAGTTTGGGAAAATTGTATTGAGTTTTGTGTTTGGATAATGATTAGTTAATAATTAGATGAAAAAATTGAAGATTTGAAATTTAAAATTGTTGTGTTTGAGTGATGTTTGGGAAGAAAATATCTGAGAGAATCTGACAATACTTGAGAATATCTTGTTACACAAACAAGGCCTAAAAATAGCTTGTCATAATGAGCTAGCCACTTACTAAAAATAATTAGCTAGCCACGTCACAGTGAAGTAAAAAATGATCCATGGACTCCCCATTTCACGTACACATAAAACACCACTCTATGTCTATAACATGTCTCTTTTGCAGGTTATCCAATTTAAGGATCTTCTCTAATCTATTCTTGCACTCAAAGAAAGCCACTTTCATGGTTCTTCCAAATGATCATCCATGGAATACTAATGCTACCATGGGGGTATTAATGCCTAAAAGATTCAGCTTTGAAAAACCCTCTTAGATATGCTCCAACACATCTTGTTTTTGCCATCCTGTCTCAATATGAAAGAATAAAGTTATGCATAAAAAGAGGTAAAGCGATTGACTTCCTAGTCCTTCATAATGCAGATAAACTCCACTGCCCATTGAGGAGGACCATTTGAAGGCTATAAATTGTCTATGACTAATGTTTCCTTGGCCTTACTGATGTTGAAAAGCTCCTTTGAGGGGATGATCTCTACACCATACATTATAGGAGGGCTTATCTTGGATCTATCGCTCACCATGCATATGATGTATCCGTAGAACTCCCCCAACCCCTTTGGATGTTCTCCCATTGTCTAATCCCATAAGTCTTATTCATCTCATCGGAGCACCACCCACCCCATGTTCTACCTAAGTTTATATTTATCACTGCTCGCTATAGGCTTTCTGTTTCTATGGCATGGTGGCAAAGCCTTTTCTTCGAAGTGACCTTGTAAAATTAATCAGTTTTCTAATATCCCAGGCACAACTCTATTTGTAAAATGTAATTATACGAGTCGAGTTTGAGCAAGTAGTAAGTGGTTAAGCCTTGTTTCGTTTAATTTTGTTCAAAAATAAGTTAAGTTTGAACTTACTACCCAGTTACATTTTATGTTTACAAACAACTCATTTGAGTAAGTTCAAACTTGGTCATGAGTTACTTAAATTGAGCAAAATATATTATTTATTGTATCTTATAACTTCGTCTACAAATTTTGATGAACAAACTTTGAGTTTTTATAAATATCTTTATATAGTTGACGTATATGTATGTAAATATATATCAATGTAATATTTATAAGGACTCAAGTAATACACATAGTATGAAGAACATGATTTCCTTTTATCTTTTTAAATGATTAAGGAATATTCATTATAAAGTTAAAAGATGATGCTTGAAAAAATAGTAACAATGAAATTATTTGAGTGTATACAATCTTAAGTCTAGCTGAGTTTTGTACGACTTGTATTGTTTAATAGTTGATCATAATTTTGTGTTCACGAACAACTCATTTATTAAACTAATTGAGCCAAACTCAGGTTTGACTAAGCTGGTCTCCAGCAACTTGTCCAGTAGTTATATATATTTTTAAAGTGCTAACTACCATACTTCTTGTCTATTATCGCTCTCCATAGGCTCTCTTTCATTGGCACAATGCCAAAGTCACTTCTCCATAAAGGCTCTATTGAATGTAGTCATCTTCTGTACCTAGTTCACCTTAAGTAATCGTGAACACGCACCTTTGTCCAATTCACTGGATGGAATTTCACCACTTCCACTTACCATCCCATAAGAAATCCCTATATAACTTCTGAATGTTGATAACATTGCCTGCTAGGAGAAATAAAGACAAATTAGGCAGGCAAGTTTGAGAGTTTGCTCTTGATCATGGTTACACTGCCTCCCTTTGACAAAAACAACCTCTTCCGTCCAACTAACCAATGTTCCATCTTCTATGGAATACCTCCAAATTGTTGTTGAAGCTATTAAAAAGGAAAAGGCGATAGTTGTTGAAGATAATGTAAAAGCACATTGTACTTAGCCAACCTTCATCGATTTTCGTAATTTTTGTTGGATTCTTTTTTTTTTTTTTAATGAAATTTTCTTTACCAAGTCTAATGGCACATTCTTAAAAAATTGTTTATAATTTTTTTTCCCTTTATTCTTTTTACTCTCTTGTCTCTCACGTCAAGTTAAAATTTTGTAGTTGCAACTTCAAATGATAATTGATATTTGGAATCAGTGCACCCCTGGATTAGTCGGGACACTCTCCCCAGGCACCTGGTGCCATTAAAAGAAATTGATATGTGGAACCATCATAGGGGCATCTAACTTCTTTTTGAGTGCTTGGACGATTTTCTTGTGCTTTTAATTTATTTATGGAATATTAATCTCTATTATATTCTTTTTTTTTGATAAGTAAAATAAGTATATATTCATCCAGCCAAATGTCAATTACAAACAAATGTTCTAATGCCCTCATCCTAATTAGGTGGGAGCATTAGAAACTAAAAACTCATGAAAATCTGTGCCATTAAAGACCACAGCATTAGCCCAAGTACATAGGGTCCTAAAAAATAACAATTTTAGCTCCGCTAATGATCTCTCTTTGTCTTCAAAAATCCTCTCATTGCGCTCCTGCCATAAGCACCACAAAATACAGTTTGGAATCATCTTCCAAACCTCTTTAATCTGTCTCGCACCTCCAATTGTGGTCCAACAGGCCAAAGCATCCACCACAGTTTCTGGCATAGCCCACGCTAAATCTACTTTGTTAAACACCGCATCCCAAATAGTCCTGGCTACTTCGCAGTGTAAAAGTAAATGATCCACCGATTCACCCCCTTTTTTACACATACAACACCAGTTAGCTATAATTATGTTTCTTTTCCTTAGATTATCCGTAGTAAGTACCTTCCCCAGAGCCGCTGTCCAAACAAAGAAAGAAGCTTTGAGAGGAGCCTTATTGCGCCAAAGCTTTCTCCATGGAAATTGTCTGTCAGGAACTTGTGTAAGTACCTTGTAAAAGGAGCTAACAGTGAAGATCCCTTTCCTTGTTGGACTCCACCACAAATCATCTGTATGCTGGGTATTTGGGCGACAAGAGTATAAAAGACTATAAAAGTCTACAAAACTACCCATCTCCCAGTCATGTGCTGCTCGCAAGAAATTGATATTCCATTGGATGTTTCTACCTTCAACTTCCATTACCTCCGCCACCATGGCATCTTTAGCATTTGCAATCATAAAAAGTGTAGGAAACCTGTCTTGTAGAGCATTATCGGAACACCAAACATCCTTCCAAAATCTGATCTTTGTACCTGTACCCAATTGCAATCTTGTGTGCCGATGGAAAACCACCCATCCTCTCCTAATGTGTTTCCATAGCCCTTTACCAGCAGCCCCTCGAACATCTCTAGTACACCAACCCCCCTCAAGACTACCATATTTGTTCTCAATCACTATCTTCCATAAGGCATCCGGTTCCTTAATATACCGCCACAACCATTTGCCAAGTAGTGCCCGATTGAACATCCTCAAATTTCTAATACCCAAACCACCATTGGAGATCGGACGGCACACCATTTCCCACTTGACTAAATGGAATTTGAATTCTTCACCTAGACCCCCCCACAAAAAGTCTCTTTGTATCTTCTCAAGACGTCCCGCTACACTAGCCGGTATAGGAAATAAGGATAAGAAGTAAGTGGGTAAATTAGAGAGCGTACTTTTAATAAGCGTAATCCGGCCCCCTTTTGACAGATACATTTTCTTCCAACCTGCCAATCTTCTCTCTACTTTTTCAATCACTGTATCCCAAATAGAAATCGCCCTCGAGGCTGAACCCAAAGGTAATCCCAAATAGTTCATAGGGAGAGACCCTATCTTGCAACCCAGTATGCCAGCCAATACTCTCAAATTTTGAACCTCTCCAATAGGCACCAACTCAGATTTATCATAATTCACTTTTAAACCAGACACTGCTTCAAAACAAAGCAACAATGCCCTCACAGCTCTCAGTTGATCTAATTCAGCTTCACACATAATAAGCGTATCATCTGCAAATAATAAATGTGAGATGGTAGTGGTACCCCTACTTGCCGTTCCAATCTGGAAGCCACACATATAACCATTAGTCACTAAGGCTGAAATCATCTTGCTTAGTGCCTCCATAACAATAACAAAAAGTAAAGGAGACAATGGATCCCCTTGTCTCAAGCCACGAGAGCTCGGGAAGAAACCCTCTGGACTGCCGTTGATTAACACAGAGAATCTTGCTGTGGAGATACACCATCTGATCCATGACCTCCATTTTTCTCCAAATCCACACCTACCCAGTAGATATAGAAGAAAATCCCAATTAACATGATCATATGCCTTCTCCATGTCTAGCTTGCACATCAACCCTGGGCTACCCGCTTTCACACGGCTGTCCAGACATTCATTAGCAATTAGAACCGCATCCAGTATTTGTCTACCCTTCACAAAAGCATTTTGGGGCTTAGTAACGATCTGTCCCAATACCCCACTTAGACGGTTAGCAAGTACTTTAGCAATGATCTTGTACGTGCCACTCACTAGACTAATAGGCCGAAAGTCAGAAATCTCAGAGGCCCCTACCTTTTTAGGGATTAGAGCAAGAAACGTGGTGTTGAGGCTTTTCTCAAATTTGCCTACCGAGAAGAGCTCTTGAAACACCTTCATGAGATCCCCCTTTATCACCTCCCAACATTCTTGGTAAAAACCCATGGAGAAACCGTCCGGACCGGGGGCCTTATCTTTTGCCATTTTCTTTACTACATCATAGACCTCTTCCTCTTCAAAAGCCCTTTCCATCCTTGTGACTTCCTCCAATTCTATAGTGCCAAAAACCAGCCCATTCAAAGTCGGCCTCCATCCCACTTGTTCAGTAAGAAGCTCACCAAAAAAATTTACCACATGGTCTTTTATAGCCTCTTTTTCTCTACTACATTATATTCTCTTTTAGTGAAAGTGTGATTTCGTTACTTTTGGATGTGTATTTAAGAAAACATTCAATCTGTTGCAGGCAGTCATCTTGATTATTCTGGTTGTAATTGATGACAATTTTACTTCATATGTAGGCAATGAGGGTCGTGAATATGTTCTGAGGCGTATTCTTCGTCGGGCTGTTCGTTACGGAAGTGAGGTATTAAAAGCTCAAGAAGGATTTTTCAATGGGTAGGGAGATGTGTTTTAATTGTTGTTATGTTTTTCATTTATGCATGTTACCTTCTGGTACATCCATCCCCCTGTTTCTTCCTATGAAACTAATTAAACTGCTATTGGGTAATTCAATGGTTATGTTGAATTTAGGCTTGTAAAGGTTGTGGTTGAAGTTATGGGTGAGGTTTTTCCCGAGCTAAAACAAAATGAAGCACGCATTAGGGACATAATTACAGAAGAGGAAGCAAGTTTTGGAAAGACTTTGCTCAAGGTAAGTATATAATATTGGAATTGTTGGCCCACGGTATCCCAATGATCTGTTATCTTTTCTTATAATATGCCCTATTTAACGCTTTCCTATGAAATTTACTTTTTGATAAGACTTATCATTTTGGGGAACTTAGTTGTAATGAATGTACTCTTTATCTATTCATTGATAATCATTCTGGTTGCCATTTGGAGGTTTCTTAAAGATGGATTGCTGAACAGATATGCATGAATTGTTTTTATCTATATCTAAAGAAATGTTTTTAATTGTATGTTCAGATCCGTACCCATGTATAGGAGTACAATAAGCTCAGCCTATAGAATGAGTTTAAGATTGTTTGATATACTAACATGAAATATTATCTGTTCAGTTTTTCGTTGTAATTGGATAATTTCTATTACAATGACATTATCCAAGGAATGTTCTTCGGATGACCTTAAGAGATTCTTCTTTAAAGCGTTGCTTTTGTTGGTTGCAGCATGTTTGGTGAACAAGAAGGTTTCTCATAGAAAATAAATTTGGGATTTTATGGATATTATGTTTTTTTTTTTTTTTTTGTAATCCAAGCATTTCCAGAGGCTGAAGACCCTGAAAAGTGCCTTTTCCTTTCAATTGGACCATAGGCGAACATCAAAAAATACTCTCCTTTGTACTGATAAAAAAGAAAAATTCTCCCCTTTGTAGCCCCTCTGAAGTGAGCAATTGGGCTACAGGCAAAAGTTTGGAAAGCACGGTACAAGACACCTGATATCCTATTTAAAGTTTAAACCAAGAAGATAGACCAAATATGGGACAAAATGAACACCAGAAAATAAGATTAGCAACTGGAAATGTTTTTCCTTTTCTATACTACTGCCTTAGAAAATATTAATTCTGTTGAATTTGATTTCTGATGTGCACTTTCAGTTGTCAACTCTGTCTCTCAATAAATTTCAAAGACGATGAAATCAAGTAAATTTTCAAACTTGATTTTTGAGTTTTTTTTTTTTTTTGTGGAAATCATTCAAAACTTATTTGTTGTTTTGCTTTTGTCATTGTCCATAGTATTGAAATGGGTGCTTTACTGGTCTGATGCCCTTTTAGCTTTTATGTCCCTGCTTTATAGAGAAATTTACATCGTTCCGTCTAATGTGCCATGTCTTTGGTGACAAACTTTGCTCATTATTTGCGTGTCTAGGGCATTGAGAAATTTAAGAAGGCTGCTCAGGATGTTCAAGGGAAGATATTAAGTGGGCAGGCAAGTATTACTGTGATCTCTCTCTCTCTCTCTCTCTCTCTCTCTCATGACTATGCTCTGCGTTTTTGTTGCAATTCCCCATTGATTGACATTATAGTTGTTCTTCTAATTTGAATGCCCGGTAAATTGGCTCTACCATCCTCTCTCAAATTGTGTTGTTGTGGCTCTTATGGTATATGTAGAAGTTTAGCAATAGAATCAATGACCTTGTTTGGAAGGTGCTCTTTCTTGAAGCTCTCCTCTTCCTTCCTGGTTGTTTTCTTTCTTTTGTGCAGCTCGTGCATTCACTCCAATGTTCAGTATAATGTACTCTAGAGCATTTCAAACATAGGGAAATATCCCAAGTTTTTTGTGTATCTGTTCTTTTCATTAAATTATGGTGTTGGCATTTATCGTTTACACATCAATACATTATTGAATTTCCTGAAATTGGATTATTCTGTAGTACTCAGTGAACGTTGACTTTTCAAACAGTCTTCTGTTTTATAACTGTCAATGTAGCCACATCTCTTTCCCATATAAGTGTTAACTAAGAAATATGTGGGTCTTTATAATTTTGATAGCAATTATAACTTCGCTAATTAAAGACGTGCCTCTAAGAAGAAACTTGTTAGAATTGATTCCCAATCTTGATAATTGGGTTGAGAATGTTGCTTGTTTGGCCGATATCTTTGGGTGCAATATTTCTACCTCACCCATGACTTATCTTGGTCCTCCCTTGGGAGCTTCTTTCAAAGACACAGCTAATTGGATGGTATTATAGAGAAAATGGAGCGTCGTTTGGTTGGTTGGAAAAAATTCTGTATTTCTAAAGGTGGGAGAAGCACATTGATCTAGGGTACAATATCCAACTTGCCTACCATGTGTTCCATTTCCTACTTGCGGGGGTTAACTGATTGGAGAAGCTACTATGAGAGTTCTTTTGGGGGACATATGGGGGGTGTGGCCTAGTCCCCAACTTGTGAAGTGGACCAAGGTATGCTTGCCAATTGAGGAAGGTGGGTTAGGGGTTAAAAATTTAATTCTCTTTAACTGTGCTCTATTGGAGAAGTGACTATGGCGTTATACATATGAAAGAGGGAGCCTTTAGAGGATGCTAGTGGACATGAAGTATAGATAGCTTTGGTGGTGGGTGGGGTTACATTAGAAGGGGTTGTGGTTACTTCTCCTACTTTACTAGGTTTGTTATGGGTGACGGTCCAAGATGTGGTGTTGGCATGATTGTTAGTGTGGTGGTCAATCCTTGAATGGTGCCTTCTTGGATTTATCTAGAATTGCTCACTCTAGGGATGTTTAGGTGGTGGATTACTATCGACTCTCAAAGGATTATCTCAATGGCTATGTCAATTTTGTATGCGAGGCCAATGATTGGGAGGTGAATCTCTTCAAAGTTTTTTGATCGGTTGCATTTGAGTTGGGTGAGACATAATGGTGAGGATACAATGGTTTGGGGCCCATTCAGTAAAGGTGTGTTCAATGCTAAGTCATTTACAATGCTTTTTGTGTTCATTTTTGGTCCCCTTTCTCTTAGAAGTTTTATTGAGGAATAAGGCCTCCATGATGAATTTCTTCAGTTGGACAACTACTTTAGGGAAGATTCTTGCGCTGGATAGTGTGAGGAAGAGGGGCATTATAGTAACTAAGTTGTGTTGCATGTGTAAGAATGGGAAGCAATGTATCCCCTTTGTTGCATTGTGAGGCTGCTATATGGGATAGATTGAGTTGTGTTCTTGAGTGGTGGATTTACTAGCATGCAGTTTAGTAACTGTCAAACATTATATTTTGGAGGATGAACCCATGTGCTTACTTTGCTGTATTTAGAGTGAAAGAAATGGGCATGGATTTGAAGATCACATAAAGTCGGTCGGCTTCATTTGGATCTTTGAATGAACTCAGCTCATCTCGGTTGGGTTATGTTTTAGACCTATTCCAACATCCAAACATACAACTCCTATATTACTAAACATCACTTAATTCAAAATATCTTTACACATGGGACACACAACCTTTTTCAACTCAACACCTCTTTACCACGTGGGATCCACAACCTTTTTCAACTTCTCATAAATATATCTAAACTCATCTTAACATCCAAACATATCTAAACTCCTCTTAGCCGGGCCCCACAAAACTCACTCAACAATCTCAACTCACTACTATTCATAAAGAACTCAACTCATCTCAACTCAACTCACATCCAAACAGAGCCTTAAAGCTCAAGTCATCCTTCTTGAATACCTTTTTTTTGTTTTTGTTTTTGGTGCACAGAAAATGTAAATTAGGATTCCTGAATACCTTCTTTCATCAGATAGTGGTGCAAAGTAGTGTCTCTTCTTCTGTGTATACTTTTCTAGTTTCTTAGCACTTCTCCCTTTTCTCAATTAGGTATAATCTGTTGTTTATTTCTTGTATACTGGGCTAACACCATCTTTTTGTCCATATCATATTTATCTTATAATAGATTACCGATAAAAAAAAAATCTTATAATAGAAAGTCTTGATACGCGTATGGTTTTATCTTTACAGAATTCTGGAGCTTTGAATTGCTTGACCACTGATGTTGAGAGGGATTCATTAGAGCATTAGCATTGAAAATTTAACGTAATTAAGTCAAATTGAAAAAAAATGAAAAAGATCTTGGGTACCTGAAATGTTTTCTAAATATAATGACTTGCATCTTTTAAGGGTTTTTCTTCTTACTGTGTTATGGGTGTTTGTGACCCAGTTGATCTCTTGCTGCAGGATGCATTTGTTTTGTGGGATACGTATGGCTTCCCGTTGGATTTGACCCAGGTGACAGGTGTTTTTTAATTGTACAATTATGTTTATTCTATGTGTACTGATTTGTTTTCCTTATCAGTTGATGGCTGAAGAAAGGGGCCTACTTGTTGATGTTGAGGGTTTCAATAACTCCATGGACGAGGCAAGAGAAAGATCAAGGAATGCTCAAAATAAGGTTTGAAGAATTCACATTCTTTTCTATTTCTATGCATGTCCTTAACTGTGTACTGAAATTTTTGGATTAATCTTATTTGGAGCTTGTAAAAAAAAGAAAGAACTGATGGTTTTGAAACTGAACATGTTAAAAGGAGTGATAGCTTAATATTCATGTCATACTTTATTCCAATAGTATTTGTTGGCAGCAAGCTGGTGGTGCTATTGTCATGGATGCGGATGCTACTGCAGCATTGCACAAGAAGGGGATTACTGCTACAGATGATAACTCCAAATTTATTTGGTTCAAGGTTTGGGATCAAATATCACCAACATTATGATAGTAAGAATGTTAGAGACTGGAGTTTGAAAATTAGTGTATATAAGAGTTGTAAAGAAAGTTTTGATAACACCGCTCGAAAAGGAAGAAATAATTTCCTGATAACTATGCTAAGAGTCTAGTGTTCTTGGATTTAGTTTATCATAATTAGCTATGTTATCAATGTTCTTCCAGATGTTGTACTTCATTAAGTTCTTTTCCTGGACCTTTTTTTGATCGTTGACTTTCTGCTGTAACTCAAACATGAAAGATTCATTATTTTGGTTTTGAAGCAAAAAGAATTAGTTGGTGGATAAGAAAAATTCCTAATTTTATGTGGACAAATCATTTAGTTTTAGTCTCTCTCGTTGTATAGAGGTTTGAGAAAGCTCAGTCCAGGTCAACACATATCTAATTAAAGGCAGAAAACTCATTTGTATAGAATTTTGAGAAAGCTAAGCCAGGTCAGCACATATCTAACTAAAGAAGAAAAGGGCTATTTACACCTTTTATGTGCTGCATTTGTTTTCCCACAGGCTCATCTGCTTCCACATTCTTATGGTTAGATTCATAGTGGGAAAAAATACTTTTGAGATGAACATAGGTGTCTTTGCGTTGCTAGGTTTTTTACTCTGTAAGATCTTGATTTTAGTTTACGTCAAACTTTTAAAGGGTGGGAATTATTTGCCACCCATGGAGTGAGAGATTTTCTCCAAAGAAATGGTCTTTCTCAGAAGTTTTACTTGATGGATAGTTCCCATCTCTGTGTCTTCTTTTAATAATGTTTGAGTCCATGCAGTTTCTGTTAAACATGACTTTGTTCTCACTGAAGTTTTATCAGTGAGAGATCTCCATTATGTTTCCTACACCAACAGCTAGCTTCTTGGACACTATTTTTTAAATAAGTGATTAAGGAGAGCTGTTTGTCCCTTCGAAGGCTCTCAAAAGTGTGTATCACTGTCGATTTAATCAATAAAACGGAATTCTTTCTCTTGGTGGCTTTACGTCTTTTACCATAGGATCCCCCTTGCATCTGAGTCTATGTAATAAATATCGGGATACTTTTTATATCTTGCTTGAGTTATGAAATCTCTATCAAGCCCGAGATCGATATGGTGTATAAACAATGCAGTATAATTCTTCATACCAGATGTCAAGGAAGTTCAATGATAAATGATTTGATATCGAGTATCAAACGTGTTCTGTGTTCTACTTGTGTGTCTGCAAACAGCAGCAGAATCGCCCACCCATTTAATTGTTTACATGATCACCGGGAAATGAAAAACATTGTTTGTTTTCAGCTATTGTCGTTAATGGAAACAATGTGCATGATTTCTTATCTTTAATGTAGTGCTTTTAGAATGTATTTTGGCATTTTCTTTTGTATACTCCCTGTGTACATAGGCAATGCCTCTTTTTCATTCATATCAATGAAACTTACTTCTTACTTATAAAAAAAAAAACATTGTTTGTATGATCCTCCATTCTCTGGGATCAAATCTTTCATCTTCTAACCTATGGGCAACTTGCATTAATCTGGTTTGGCTCTCTCGACTCTCTCTCTCTCTCTCTTTCGTTGTGTGTGTGGACGCATGTATTTAATTCTAATTTTTCTGGTTGTCAATCCTTCTGTTTCACTGATGGATCGAGGGCTCTAAGTGCTGGTTGTGTATGATGTTTTTTTCCCTTTGTTCTATCAATGAAGACATTGCACTAGCAATTACCCTGAAAAAAAGTGTGTTCAAGGGCATGCTTGTGCTTGACTATTTATACTGGTTAGCTATGCTGATGATAAAAACAGTTTTTTGGTATGCAAGGGATTGAAATCATTGAACTATTACTGGTATATATCATTTGTGCTGTAAGAAGTAATTAAGGGTTCCTAAATCAGCTGGAGGAAGTTCTCGCGTGCATAAATTTTAAATTTACTTCGCCCATATCGTTTCAGATTACCGCATATTGCATTGATGTTATTTTATTTTCTATTTGCTATTTCAGGACCATGAAAGTGTTATAAGAGCAATTTACACTGGTTCCCAGTTCTTGGAAAGTGTTGTTTCTGGCAGTGAAGTTGGTATAGTTCTTGAATCTACAAGTTTCTATGCTGAGCAAGGTGGTCAGGTATTGTGTGCCTTAGGTTATTGGGTACCTATTTTTAGAAAATGCAAGGTTTAATTAAACCTTTTTTAGCTGTGCAACTTGTTGAAAGCTACATGGTGAAATAAAAAGAGATTAGTATGTGTGCATGATTCGCAAGTGGCTTGGATGCTATCTAAGAAAAGCTGCTTTTTGCGGCAGAGATGGCAGGGGAAGAGTGTGAGTAGAATGTAATACATAAGCTTAAAATATAAGGTGTATCTAATTGTACAGTGTTTTTAAATGGATATAAGTACCTAGATCAGTTGATTGAGGGATGAGGGAGGTGAAGGCAAGTCCTCCATCCTAATCCTAACTGGAAGGGCTGGGTAAATATGCTCATGTTAAATATATTATTCTGACCCATGTGGTTTGCCACATAGGATATATGCTTTGAGTTCTGAGTTATTTGGTCTGTTGACAAACTGAAGATGGCACAGAGATGATTAAAATGGAGAAAGTTGATTTAATCACATACATCTAGAAAAAATGAGAAGGAAGGTGAGAATCCTACCTATAAACGTATAAATTTGGAGACAGAATAATTGTGATATTGGAGGTTGTTATATGAAGGGGCATTCATATATATCAAGGAGGAATGGGATATAAGCAGAAACGTCGTATCCTCATCTTGTTTTTAAATGTAATGGGGTTCTGAGACTTGACTATTAATTATGCAATAATCTTGGCCATTTTGCTTCTTTTTCTTAGTTAAGCTTAGGCAATTGATATAGTTCTTGTGGTTCTAGATTTTTGATACTGGATCACTGGATGGTCCCTGTGGCTCATTTCAAGTTAGTAATGTGCAAATTTATGGAGGTTTTGTTCTTCATATTGGTTCTTTTTCTGGAGAGAGTGGCAAATTCTCCTTGGGTGACAAAGTAATTTGTAAGGTAAAATTAGCATCATCTTATAACCATTATTATTTGTTCTTGTCCTCTTTTCTTTTTTAACTCTTTCCAGTTCTCTAATGATTTCTGCAGGTTGACTACGACAGGCGTAAGCTCATTGCCCCTAATCATACCTGTACTCACATGTTGAACTTTGCTCTCAGGGTATGCATGACATTGCTAATGGTCATGAACTTGCAAAGTTATGGTTGTTAATCCTTTTGTGCTTGGACTTTAAATAATTTGTAATATGAGTGCAGGAGGTGCTTGGAAATCATGTTGACCAGAAGGGATCTATTGTTCTTCCTGAAAAATTAAGATTTGACTTTTCACATGGTAAGCTTTATTGGACTTGTAGATTGGGTTATTTTGAGGGCACTGAATCGCTTTAACATGCCACTGAATTTTGATAGGCAAGCCAGTAGATCCTGATCATTTGAGAAGGATTGAGTCAATTGTGAATGATCAAATAAAAGCTGAATTAGACGTGTTTGCCAAGGAGGCAACTCTTTCTGAAGCCAAACGTATAAATGGTTTGCGAGCTGTTTTTGGTGAAGTATGCTGCTTCAGTTTGTCATCATTGTCTTCTCAACTCGGCCATTGTATGCCTTGAATGCTAAACTCTTGCATAATTTTGTCTTTATGCTGTAGGTGTATCCTGATCCAGTTAGAGTTGTGGCAATCGGACGAAAGGTTGAGGACCTTCTGTCTGAACCAGAGAACAATGAATGGCTATCGATTTCTGCAGAACTCTGTGGAGGTCAAATTATGTAAATTATATGCGCCTTTTTTTATGTCCTTTCTCTGAATGTTGTATTGAATGTCTCATGGATACATACATCTAGGGACGCATATATCAAATACACGGGAAGCTAAGGTATTTGCCCTTTTATCTGAGGAGGGAATTGCCAAGGGAGTACGGAGGATTACTGCTGTCACAACTGTAACTGCTTCTAACGCAATAGAGTTAGCAAACTTACTTGAGAAGGAAGTATGCGATGCATCAACAATAGAAGCGAGCATGCTGGAAAAGGTTGGTTTTTTTTTTTTCCTGGTTTGGTGCTGACAGGTATAGGTGCTCTGTCTTCTTGGCTCACTTTTAGGCTTTACGGTGCACAGCATCTTGTCTCAGCAGCATCTTATTATTTTTAATCCTGACGTCTCAGTTCCTCTTTTATCATATAAGTGCCACTTCATCATGAGCATGTGTTTGATGCACATTTCTGAGACATCTCATTATCAGTTTAATAATGCAAATATTTTTCAATCTTATATGAAACCAATATATAATAGTTGCCAGCCATGTTTCCACGTTTGTCAAGAAAAACATGCAAGAAAAAACTGCAAGTTAGACCAGACATATGACCTTTATATCGGGAAACTAGGTGATGATATAATGGTTTTGTTATAATTAGTGTTGTGTTAGGATTTTGTGTTGCCATCTCATTTTATTTGGTGAGTATAAATTTCATTAAAAAGTGCAGGTGCAACCTAAATACACAGGAAGTGAAAAAAAAAAGGAGAGAGAGATACAAGAAAGTAACATAACCTAAGCTCATCAAAGTTTATATACTCTGTCCAAAGGAAGAGGGTATTGAAAAGGAGAGTTTTGAGCTGCTGCTTGTTCTCGATGCTTAAAATTTGTCATTTCTAACCCATAGGGGTTGTGGCTCAAGTGGTAAAGGCCTTTGTCTTGGTGGTATGCTTCCTCCAGGTCTAAGGTGTTTAGACCGTTTGAACCCTTTCCAAGCACCAAAGAAATCCACTATCCCTCTAGGCATTCCCCAAGTCAAGCACACCCGTTTGAAGAAGGCAGTGCACTAGCAATCTCATTATGGAGTAAAAGATGATCAAAAGATTCTAGACTCATCTTATACAAGTGACACCAATCACTCTTCTTGTGGTTTCTTTAGATTATAGATTGTGAGAAATTACCTAGAAAGGCTGTTCAAGGAAAAAATGAAGCTCTCGAATGGACCTTAGTCTGGCAAATGCTCATCTAAGGAAAGGGGTTGTTATCATTAGGAATACGGACAGTCAACCCTCTCTTGGATGGGGCCTTAAATGAATGCGATAAAGGCCTTTCCCTTCTCTTGATCTTGGGGAATACAACAGACTAATGAATGCGATAAAGGCATTTACTTCCCAGTCATGAGCTGCTTTGATAAAGCTTACATTCCACTGGTGCTTTGACTAACACTTGGGACGTCGAATACGATTTAGGACAATGCTTTTGTGGAACTTCATTCTTTTTCACCACATTTCTTATCCCATGGAGTAATGCATATTACGTGTGTGCATACATTCTGCTATCCGCTTGACACAATCTGATTTTCCTCTTTGCAGACAGTGGCTTCTTTGAAAAGTCGTGTGGACTCGGCACCTATTCCAGCAGCCAGAAAAGCAGATATCAGGGCAAAGATTTCCGTACTTCAGGTATTGCAGTGTGCTTACATGTTAATGGTTCATAAGTTTATCTCCATTGTGCCTGGTTCTGTGTTTTTAACTGCTCCTGATCTGCTTATATCAATGGTTCCCCCCACCCTATGTTCTGAAATGTTGTGTACTTATAGAATCAAGTGAGAAAGCTGCAAAAGAAGATTGCTGAAGAGAATGTACAGAAAGCTGTCAAGGTCACAACCGAGGCAGCTGAAGTTGCTGCTTCCGATGGGAAGGCGTTCTGTATATCCCGTGTTGACGTTGGATTGGATGCAGCTGCAGTACGCGAAGCAGTTCTGAAAGTCTTGGAACAGGTCATTACTGTTCACTTTGCTGATATGTTTTGGGTCTGTCAGGCTGTTCTATGACTTGGGTAGCAGATATTATTTATTTTTCATTCAGACGGGGGATGCATAAATTTATCACTTTGAATTCGGAAATTCAGGAATAGTAGTCTTATTTATAGTGAGAAGGCATTTCACATCTTTCAAGAAACTGTTTATTCTAGTTTCTCATGGTGATGGATCCTTTTCTTGGTGGTCTAGTTCAAGATGATGGATTTTTGTTTTAGATGTCATACGCTAGGAATTATACCCTTTAAAGTATGTCTCACAGATTCTTATACATTATTGTTAAGTCGAGCATAAAATATTGAGATTGTTGTGATGGATGGACAGGGGATATCTGCTATGGTTTTCAGTACGGATGGAACCACCAATAAGGCAGTGGTGTGTGCTGGGGTGCCAGAGAAAGGAGATAAGGGTTTGGAGGTGTCAGAATGGTTGACTGAAGCTTTAGGGCCTCTAAAAGGACGATGCGGTAAAGGGAAAGGTGGTCTTGCATCGGGCCAGGTTAGTAATTTTCACATGGCTGCCTTCAAATGTTAAATTCAATTGGAATAACTTGTTATTTATTTATTTTTTGTCACAATGGAACCTTGCATGAATCCCTAGAACGATATAGTCATAAGCTTATGAGGGGCGAGGTTTTGAAGCTTGGGTCTGAGCCATCGCTCGAAAGACCAGTTCGATTCAGATTGATTTAGCTGATTCAATTTGAACAAGTTGAAAGTTGAAAAGATTTTAACGCATTTTTTAAATAGTTCACGGAACCAGTTGGATCGGCCAATTCAGACCGATTCTAACTGATTTTAGTTCAATTTGAACCGATTCTAACCAATTTATTCTTGTACGAAAATATGATAACATTAAACATATATTAATTTTTTCTCCTTGTGTTTGGTCACTAGATATCTTTTTTTTTTTTTTTAATAATTAATAAGAAAATTTTATTCCAAGTAAATAGGCATAGCCTAGGTATACAGGATGTATACAAATGTGTACACCAAAATACAAGCTAGAATAGAACACAACTAAAACAACACATTACAAATATTCCCATTACGAATTAGATTCTTCTCCCAAAAACTTAAAAGTACAAAAGAAAACTCCCTAAGTTCCCCCATAGAACGTTCACTGTCTTCAAAGCACCTGCCTTTCCTCTCCAACCAAAGGCACCAAATCAAGCACAAGCTGATCATCCTCCACGCTACTTCACTGTTTCTACTCCTCCCAAGACCCTGCCAGCAAGCAAAGAAGTCCACCACATGCATAGGCAACACCCAAGCAATACCCACCCTAGCAAAAATCCCATCCCACAGCATGTCGCCACCTCACAATGAAGGAGAAGATGGTCAACAGATTCTCCATCGTTCTTACACATATAACACCAATCAACTTCCAATAAAACCTCTACTTATAAAAAAAAAACTTCCAATAAAACCTCTATTCCAAAAATTATCCGTGGTTAATATTTTCCCAAGAGACAGCAACCAACAGAAAAATGCAACTTTACTAGGTACCTTAGCTCTCCAAATGCATTTCCAGGGATAATCAATCGAGCCTTGCTAGGTACAAGCGGTTTGGTGCACCAAATTGTGTACCGACGCTGACATGACTTTTTTTATTGAAAAGAAAAATAAAAAATTTTGAGAGAATAAAAAGTCTTCTATCTCATGAAAATCATTTTCATCTTCAATTCATACCGTTTCATTAAATTGGACTTCTTACATGTCAGTATTGGTGCGCGATTTGGTACACAAACTCGCTTGCAAGAAGACTTTTCCTAATCTTTAACACCATGACTGGTTAACATCTTGTAAAAAGAACTCACAGAGAATCTGGAATTTTCTGCTGGCACCCACATCAGACAATCCCTCCCTGTTCTGATCAAACTTCATATCATATAATCTTCCAAAGAAATAAAAAATTTCACTTACTTCCCAATCCTGCGCATCTCTAGTGAATTCCTCGGTCCAATGAAACATATTATTAGAAAAATAATAAGAATCAGCCACTGCAGCCCCTTTATTTCTAGCAATCCTAAAAGGATTAGGATACAAATATTTAAGAGCTGAATCCCCACACCAAGTATCATGCCAAAAATAAATCTGTCCCATCCCCCACTTTAAATTTAATATTTTTGACATAATCCCCCATCCCATCCGAATGGTTTTCCACAAACCCACCCCCATACACCCCTCTTACTTCATACGTACACCAACTCCCTCCTCCCATATTTAACATCCACAATATGTCTCCATAAAGCATTCCTCTCATTAATATACCTCCAAAGCCATTACCAAGAAGAGCTTTGTTGAAAAGCTTTAAATTCCACACTCCCAAACCTCCACTAGCAACCGAAAGACAAACTTTATTCCAACTCACTAAATGAAACTTTCTTTCCTCCCCATTACCATCCCACAAGAAATTCCGGAAAATCCTCTCTAATCCTGTAGCCACCCCCGAAGTCAAAGGAAAAAGAGAAATGAAATATGTAGGAAGATTAGAGAATGCACTCTTAATCAATGTAAATGAGAAACAGTAATGCTGTCCCGAGACTCATCACCCACCATAAATCCTGACAAAAATCTCCTTTCCACAGCCGCTTCAATCATACAACTCAAAGCATCCATAACTAATACAAAAAGGAAAGGAGATAAATAGAAAAATTGAAAGATAAACATGAAATTCTTTACTTTATTTAGTTGAATAAAAAATTAAAATAGGGGAGGAACGAGTATCTTGTATTTCATGTGTGATTGTGCACTCTCAGGATTAGTTGGGATGCTGTTCCTAGACACTTGGTGGCAATAAAAAAAAAAATAGTTGGAGATACAATATTTTGGAATAAAATATGTGTTTTGGCTATGAACACTATCTAGCCAAAGATAGAAAAATGTTTGGATTTACTATAGCTCATAGTCTTACTTGAAGGACTTTAGCTAGTCCAATGCAGCCGATTTAATAAAAAACTAGCCATATTTTTTGCTTCACTAGCATTTGGTTAGTCCAATGCCAGTGCTCAAATACTTTTCAATTTCAAATTTTCAAAATTTTCATTTAATCATTATCTAATCATTATACTTTTCCAAACTTCTAAATAAACACAAAAAACAATTCAACATCTTCAAATTCCAAAACAAAAATAATATTAAAAAATAGTATTTTAACAATATTATAATTTTATAATATTTTCATCCAACTTTTTTTTTTCTCATTTTTCAAAATCCTATAAAACATCTAAACTCAAACTATTTCACTACAATTCTTAGATTTCTCATTTCTTCCCAGTCTCCAAACGAGACCTTAATCTTTATTGAGATAAGTTCCATCTCTTAGTTACCTAACAAGAGGAAAGGAATAAAGAAAAAAAGAAAAAAAATGAGGAGAAGCTAAAAAGAAAGAATCGATCAAATGGAAAAAGCCCACAAAATGTCTGCTAAAGTGAGGAAAAACCATCTATCTGATAGTCTGTAGTCTTTGTATTTAGCTTTTTTTTTTTCCTTTTATCTTTTTCTAATTCTTTTTATGTACTTGTTAATTCCAGGGAACAGATGCATCACGTGTAGATGAGGCAATCAATTTGGCAACAACATTTGCATCAATGAAGTTGAAATGACATATCATGCAAAGTCTATTTCCCATGGAGCAAAGAATGGCCTCATTCCAGCTAAATGAAATTTTTAGCACTCAGAACTAAATGATTCTTGAAGCCACAATTAAGGTTGATATGTCGCTTTGCTTAAAAGATCAATTTTACTCCTCAAAGAAAATGCAATTTATCAAGTGTTATAATTCGCTTTTGCCACCATTCATCTTTAGAAATACCCAATTGATCCCAATCTTCAAGTGCTGTCAAATATGGTACCACGAAAGAAGTGACTGTCTCCAATATCTTAAATTCCTTATTCTTTTTTATTTTTTATTTTATTTTAATATCATTGTTAGCTTAGTAGTTATTTATTATTATTACTGTCACTGATGGAGGGGAATGTTTTCCAGCCTGGGGTCTGATCATTGTGTTGGATGGCAGTGGAGATCAGGAGTGAATTCCCTCAATAATAACCTTATTTTTTTATGATATATAAATTTATATATATATATATATTTTAATACGACATCCTCATAATATGTTCGCATTATTATTGTTCATCCCACTTATTGGGTTTCTCTCCATGCTTAAATGAAAAATTCTGAAATTTCGAATTGGCGTATGCATCACTTCAAAATGATTCAATTGAAATCTCAAATTTTCTCATTCTAAAAAATAAATCGGAAGGAAAATATTTCTCCGCAAGATAATATATATCATCAATATTTAATTATTTATAAGCATCGTTTGGATTCAAAGTTGTGCTAAGTGCTAAGCTGTGCTAAGTGTTAAAAGTTCTGTCACTCCTTCACCAAACCTACTATTAATCTCCCGTTATTGAAAATCTAAATTAGGATTAAATATGTCAAAATGATGATGTGCACTATTGTAATGTTACATCGTTGATGATGACTATGACCTTCTACACAATGAGCGCTAAAAATTGGAATGTCAATATCAAATTGGTTGGAGAAAGAGAACATTTTCAAGCAAATTGTCCCAATATCTCAACTTTTGGGTAAGTGCTTTTCTAATAGAAACCAAATTATGCTATTTAAGATATCTTGAGACTTTTGTAGCAAAATTTGACAAAAAAATATCAATAATACCCATGATTTCCTAAATCAAATATAAAATAAATATAAATTGGAAGGAACTAATTATTTTATAAGCAGTATTCACATCTTCCCGTTAAGAGTAAGTGGATACTTCTTTTATTAACCCTTCAAACATTGATCAAGTGACTCTAAACATTCATAATAGACTGTAAATAGAATAAAAATGAAAACTCCAACAAGAATCACCAACTCATTCGATAGTATCAATTTGGTTAGCTCATTTTCTACTTTTAAGTTAATCAATAACTAGCATATGTGCAATTTGTGTTGCTTGAGCAACATGTAGTATCGTGATGTTTACATGAAACACCAACCACATAGATAATGAAATTCAAATTTGAGAAAAAAATCTTGAACAAAAATTAGTTCTCTAGATACAACAACTAATGCAAACTGTAATCGGTGAACAAAACACTTAACATAGAATGTGCATATGAGCAAAATTTAAGAAAAAATGCTTGCAATCATTTCCATAAACCTTGCATATTGCGACCATCATATGTTTGTCCATTAATATTTTGAATATCAAGACGATGAGGATAAAAAAGTTTAGATATTTCATTATTTGGATCAATGCCGATGTAGTATCTTTAACGTGTACAATTTAAAAAAAGGTTCTTGTATAAAACAATTATTAGCAACAAATTTTAAGCCATTTTTTTCCTTAAACTCATCTCATGCCTCATTAACAATAATACAAAATTTAGAATTCCTAACATCTTCACGAATTTTATTTCGCACTTTCTTTGCAAACACTTCCAAAATATATTTTTGAATTTTGGGTGAAGTATACTTTAAATATTTAGGAGCATTTTCTAAAATAATTTTTGCAACCTTATTATTATACGAAGCCAATAGTTTATGCATCCTAAAAGTACCACTATTTTTTGAATGAAGGACTAATCATAACTTCTAAAAGCACATCTTTGGAATGCAAGTCATTGAACAACATCAATAAATGTTTTTACCCGGAGTCAATTGTTGAGAACTTGTTCAGAACTTTGTGCATTCATTACTTTGCCAATATGCTATGTTAGTTTTAATAAATGTTCACAAAATTTCCCAGCATTATTATGATAAGAGAAATTACCTACCCCTCCCCAATATAATTCAAAAATCCACAATGTTTTCCATCATTAACGTTCTTCCAACTTCTAAATCCCGTAGTAGGCTTACACCACAACTTCCGTTCTACACATTATGACAAATCCCATATAACACTCCAAACAAATCTCCATTAATTAAGAATGCAACTTCTAGTTTTCCATGCAATTACTCATTTCCATTAGCTAGTGACTCTTTAAACCTTCAGACTTATTCTAAATTTTTACGTCATCTCTCAAAAGAAAGTTATAAATCGTCTAAGCTCTACATTTGAACCAACATGATCAAGTGTAAATTCCTGCCTACCTGAGACATGCACCCCCAACTTCTCCTTTATAAAAGTGCCCCTTACGCACTTTGCCAACCAATTCACAAATTTGAATTTGGCACCGGGCATGTTGGGAGCAGTCGATGTCGTGGCTAGAGAAGAGAATAAAGCGAAAGAGTGAACATTTGTAGCACAAATCCTATAAAGAAGGTACGGTTTGGAAGAGGAAAAATGGAGTGGTGGTGAAGAGAGGAGATGATAAGGGTTACACACAATCCAACTTGCCGTAAATACAAGAACTCAATTAGTTTAGAAGGAATAAAAAAAAAAGAAAATAAAAATAAAAATAAAAATAAGTGTGGTGTGTTGTGTGCAAGATAAAGAGTAGCAAAACTCAATTGCATAATCATTTATCCATTTAATTCTATTATTATTATTATTTTTTTGAAACCAAAAGAACCTCGTATATTCATTCATCAAACTGTAAACCTAAACAATTTATATCCTTACATACTTGTAAAAATAAAAGCAGGACATTCATCTATCCAAATCTTATCAAACTCTAAATTTAAAGCATTTTTTGCAAGCAAGTGAGCTACTTCATTTCCTTTTCTTCCTATAAACTGCACTGTCCAAGCACTGCGCCCTTCCAGTATTGTTTTTATATCCTCTATAATATGGCCTCCGCATGACAAATCCTCCTCCCTGCTATTAACAACTTTGACCACTAATTGAGCATCTCCTTCGAAAGTGACTCTGTTAAATCCCAGATCCAAGCATAATTCCACTGCAAACCATAAGGCAACAGTTTCTGCAACATCAGAATTTATTGTAGGCAATCTCCTGCTACAAGCACATGCCAAAACCTCCCCTTTCTCGTTTCTCATAACCACTCCCAATCCCATAAATTTACTATTGAGAGCAGCATCCCAGTTTACTTTAATACCTCCTTGATCAGGTTTTTTCCATAACACATGACTACCTCTGCTGCTCACACTAGCTTCTAACTGTCTTGGTTCCTCTGCTTGAGTTAAAAGCTTAATTTGAGCTTTTTTGAAATCATCCAACATTGTCTTTGCATTTCTCAATAAAGACTCAGGTCCATTGAAGTTGTTTTCAAAAATAAAAGAGTTCCTTCTTTGCCACAATGATCTCATCACCACTGCTACTATCTCTAGCTCTTCTACCTCAAGCTTTTGCATTGCCTTGTCCCAGAAAACTAAGAAACAATCTTCCTCAACTGTCCATTTTTGAATAGCTCGAACAGATCAAGCCCATACATCTCTGGCTGCAGGGCACTGCCACAGTATGTGCATAGTTGTCTCCATTTCACCCCTGCGTATTGGGCAGGTCGCATTCTCTATTACTTTTCTCCTCCATAAATTCTTCCTTGTTGCTAGCACATCATTCCCCACCTTCCATAAAAAAGACTTAACCACCCCTGGAACTTTTAAACTCCAAATGTTTTTCCATATCAAATCAGATTTCTTTTCCATGGAGCATTCCCCCTTCTGCCTTCTTTTCCTCTCTTGTTCCAAATAATATGCACTCTTAACCGTGAATAAACCTCTCTTGGAAGGCCCCCATATCATCTTGTCTTCTGAGCCTAGCTTGCTCACTGGAAGGCTGCAGTTCACATTCCAGCTGAATCCACTCTAATCTAACAGTTCACATACCCTTGCCTCTTGTTCCAACACTCTAACAGGAGATTGAACTTTGAAGGTAGAAGGGGAGTTGAGCCACTTATGACCCCAAACTTCGATGCTTTTACCATTCCCTACTCTCCATCTCAAACCTTCCTTAAGCAACTTTAAAGACCCCCATATGCTCCTCCAAATAAGAGAAGGGTTAGAGCCCAGCTTTGCTTCCAACAAGTACTTAGCATTAAAATATTTTTCTCTAAATATTGTAGCTGCCAAAGAAAAAGGGTTCTGTAAAAACCTCCATGCCTGCTTGGCTAAAAGAGCAGAATTGAAACTATCCAAGTCCCTAAATCCCAAACCTCCCTTTATCTTTTGTTTCCCCATTCTTTCCCAACTTTGCCACTGAATTTTCTTCTCTCCATCTGCACTTCCCCACCAGAATTTTGAAAACATCATATTAATCTCATTACACAAAGACTTTGGGATCTTAAAAACACTCATGGTGTATGTAGGTATAGCTTGTAGGACTGCTTTTAACAAAATCTCTTTTCCTGCAGTAGATAGGAATCTGTTTTTCCAGCAACTCATCTTTTGCCAAATCCTGTCCTTAATGCCCTTGAAGGTATTATGCTTTGATCTTCCCACCACAGATGAAAGTCCAAGGTATTTGTCATAGCTACCACATACTACAGAACCCCCATCTCTCAGGATCATCTCTCTACAAACTGTCTTAGTGTTGGAGCTAAAGAAAATCGAGGTTTTATCTTTATTCAAAAACTGACCTGATGCTCTTTCATACACCTTCAGTACCTCCATAAGATTCACCCATTCCTCACAATTGGCCCTCCCAAACAGGACACAATCATCTGCAAACAGCAGATGATTTATCCTAGTACCTCCTCTAGCCAAAGTGACTCCATTAGTGAGGCCTCTTTCCTCAGAGGAATTAAGAAGGGCACTTAATCCCTCTGCACATAAAATGAAGAGGTAAGGGGATATAGGGTCCCCTTGCCTCAGGCCCCTTGATGGCTTGAATTTTCTTCCAGGTCTACCATTAACAAGGACTGAATAAGACACAGACGAGACACATCTCATAATCAACCTGCACCAACTATCACAGAAATGATAAAACTGCATTACCATTAACAACTCCACTCGATTCTGTCATAAGCTTTTGACATGTCAAGTTTGATAGCCATTGAACCAACCTTTCCTTTATGTCGAGTCTTCATGGTATGGAGGGCCTCATATGCAACCATAATGTTATCTGAAATCATTCTACCAGGGATAAAAGCATTCTGAGAAGGGGAAATAATTGCTCCCAAAAATTGCTTTAAACGGTTTGCAATAGCTTTTGAGGCTATCTTGTACACCACATTGCACAGACTTATAGGTCTGAACTCATTCATCACAGTGGGGTTTTTTACCTTAGGGATAAGAGCAATGTGTGTATAATTCATTAAATCATCTAGCACCCCTCCATTTAGAAATGATAAAACTGCATTACCAACATTCTCCCCCACCACCTGCCAATGATCCAAATAAAAACAAACCCCTAGGCCATCGGGTCCAGGTGCTTTTAAGGGGGCCATTTGCTTGATGGCTCTTTCAACCTCTGTTCTAGTAAAGGCTAATGATAAAGTTCTGTTCATCTCCTTAGTCACCTTTGGTTTCACAACTTTGATACATTCATACAAATGTTCCTGTGATGGACCAGTCGACCTAAAAAGTTTCTTGAAATACTCTATAAAAGCCTCTTCTATATCTTCTTTATTTGACAGCATCTTTCCATGTTCATCCATGATCTGAGAAATCATATTCTTCCTTCTCCTTTGGCTGGCACAAGCATGGAAATACTTTGTGTTCCTATCTCCTTGCTTATACCAGTTCCTTTTGGCTCTCTGCTTCCACTTTAAGTCCTCTTTATCCAGCAAACTCCCCAACTCCTTTTGAGCCTCTCTAATCTCCATTGCCTTGTGACTACCTTCATCTTTCTGTAGATTCTTTAGAACCTCAATTTTTGCATTTATTTCCAGATTCAGATTCCTTTGCATAACCCTACTCCACCTCTTCAACCCCTCAGTGCAGTTTTTAATTGACCCTTTTAGAATCTCAGCTGGTCCCCTCCCCCTAGATGGGTGTAGCCACCCTTCTTTAACCACCTTCTTACAATCCGTTTCTGAGGCCCACCAAGCTTCATACTTGAAAACTCTATGACTCCAATAAAAGGACTTGTTAAATTGAGAGAAACTCAGCAAAACAGGTCTATGATCCGAGCTTCTTGCCACTAAATTCTCTGCACTAACTTCCTTCTGTGCTTCAATCCATTTCTTGTTTGCCACCACTCTATCCAGCCTTTCCTTTGTGAAAGATTCATCCCCATGTCTATTGCTCCAAGTAAATTTATCCCCTTTCCAGCCAAGATCAGACAAACCACCCTCTTCCAATGCATTCCTGAAATTCTTCATAAGGATTTCCCCCCTAGGTCTGCCCCCTTCCTTCTCATCATTTGTTAATATTTCGTTGAAATCCCCCATGACACACCAGCCTTTGTTTCCATCAGGTTTTATAGACTTTAAAACATTCCAAGCCTCTTGTCTTTTACTGGCCTCTGGATGGCCATAAAAACCAGTGAAAAGCCATTGGTGCCTCCCTTGGTTGTCACAGATCCACACACTAATGTGTCTTTGTGAAAAATTTAAGATATCCACCATACCTTCCTCCTTCCAAAATAAAGCCAGTCCATCCCCTCTTCCATGCAAGTCCACCCCAAAACACCCTTCCATTCTCAATCTTCTCCTTATTCCTTCGAGCCTACTAACTTGTAACTTGGTTTCCATTACAAAAACCACACTTGGCCTCTTTTCCTCTACTATCATGCAGAGGTCTTGAACTGTCCAAGCATTGCCAAGCCCTCGGCAGTTCCAACTCAATGTTTTCATAATGTTTGGCGAGGCTGCTTAACAGCCTCCACCAATCCTTCCTGAACAGCAGACAACTCTCCTACTCTCTGAATCTTATATTTTCTTTGACTTAAACCCATTCCTACCTCCTTGCCCCCCTCACCAGATTCCTTAATCACCAATGTTTGGGATTCCCTCAGCCCTTCAATCATTGCATTTCGGGCTCTTCTTTTCCAAGACTTACCTCTCTTCCTCCCCTCTCTAAGAACCTCCTCCCTTCCCAATTTAACAGATTCTTCTTGAGAGTCAACATTTTTTGAAGAAACCTCTCCCTCCACATTAATATCTTTATTTTTAAGCCTTTCTCCCCTCTCACCTGGACCACCACCCGTCTCTACAGGCTCCTCCATCCCCTCGTTTACATGGCTTGTTACCTGAGCCATAACCACCAAATCTCTCCTCTCCTCCCTTCCCCTTTCATGACTCGAAACTGTCTCTTCCTCCCCCTCCTTACGCCAAGATCCCTCACTTCTAAAACCCCCATTAAACCCTGAACCCCCCATTTTCTTTCCCATTGAGCTCACCCTTTACCACTCCCCAAACTGCTCTTCCCTCTCACCTATCCCCTCCCTCAGCTCTCTATTTCTACATCCACCAGAATCATGAATTAACCGACCACAAGAAAAACACATGAAAGGCAGTTTTTCATACCTGAATGGTACCCACATGCTTTTACCTTGGGTTAAAATGGTTCTACCCCTTGCCAAAGGTCTTGTTAAGTCCATTTCAATCTAAACTCTCAAGAAGCTTCCCCATCCACATCCATCTCCCTGAACATCCACGTCCACGACCTTTCCCACCGTGTTCCCCACCTGCTCTCCTTTCACCTTAGTCATCATAGCTAGGGGCAAGTTATACATATGCACCCAGAACTCCTCGTGATTGAAACTCATCGTTGCTGGAGGAGTAAAACCATCAAACAGTTTGAGCACCAATAAATGATTGTCAAAAAGCCATGGTTTCCCTCCCCACACTTTTTGCTTGTCTGCATGGGTTGCAAAAACTATAACGTATACATTCTTCCCCACCTCTTGGAAGGTTCCTGCTCTGCTGAGTCTCCATATTTTAGCCATCGTGGATTCGAGGATCCTCGAACTGATTTTTCTCTCCATCCACAGCTTCCCCACCATACTCCTTTCTCCTTTGTTTTTCAACTCCTCCGGAATCACATTGTCTAATTCCACATAGAGTTTTTCTTCCTCAGTTAGGCACAGTTTATCCCATTGAGCCTCCAAATTCTCCATTGAATCCACCTTCGTTACCCCCCTCAGCCACCAAAGGGCTGTTCGTAAGGAAAATATTCTTCCGTACCCACTTCTCGCCACCACCGTCTGCCAGATACAAACAGAAACAACTCACTCGCCCCTGATTGTCCTCCCTGCCCCTCCACTACAAAGCCGTTAGAAAAACGTCCATGGGTTCAGTACGACCCACTTCACCTCTCTTTCCACTCAGGAACAGAGAGAGAATAATTCCCATTTAATTCTATTATTCAATATTATTTTAAACTTCTTTTTAATTATTGCTATGATTTCATGACTTTTTACTAATATTTTCATTTACCACTCGGTTTCTATCTTTATAATTATAACTAATATGAATTTGAAAATATTTATTTTTCTCATGTAAACAATTTTTCAATTATTTGTATTATAATTATTAAGAGAATTTTAATTCATCACGAGTATTTTTTTCATTTAATTTTTATTTAAAATACACTTCAATACATGAGAGACCCTTAAGGTTCCTATTCCTTAAACATCCTTCAAATTTTACTTTCCAAAACAATCAACCATAAGTTTAAATATTTTAAAGGTCAAATTTTTTTTTGCCTAATTTCATTTATAAATGTTTCTTGATTTGAGTTGAATGACATCATTCATTCATTCATGGGTTAAATGACTGTAAATATAAATTAATTTGAAAGATAATGGAATTTTATAGGTCGAATGCACTTCTTCTTTTGTTTGTGACATTTCATCTGGCTTTATTGCCTATAACATAAGTCTTTTTTTTCGTAAATTTAAAAGTATAATGACTTTTTTTTTTATTACAGGAGAGGGAGATTGAACCCTAGTTCTCCGACTTAAGAAACCAGGACCATTGACATCTCGTCCAAATGATCTTGGCCGAAGTATATTGACTTGAGATACTCAGATACATATTGTAGTGGTTTCTCTTTATTATAATTATTCTGGATCAATAAAAATTAAAAATAAAAAATAAAAAAAGGAAGAGAGATTTGTATTGATACACCACGCTTATTTTTATTTTTATATTTTTATAATATGTCTTATTGTAATTTGCTGATCATAAATTCATTTTAGATTTGTAAGAGGGATTACACAAAATAAACCGACAAACTAATATGGTATCATGAGATCCTTTATATCTACTTTACAATAAAATTAACTTTACAATCTGACGTATTATATCAAATCATATCATTTTGTGAATTTACTATTGTGTAAGTCCTTTATGTCTAAAATATTACCCTTTTATTTTTTATTTTGTTCATGCCGCATAAAAAAAAAGAAAAAAAAAAAGAATGAATGATGACTAGCAACTTAGATGTAGTTTCTTCAATTTTTTTTTAATGCCACGTCACTTGAGTAAGAGCCTGCAGCAATGAATGCATTTCTATACTATCTATAATAAGTGGGGATAGCGTGAATAGTATTTTTGGTCATCCTCGGTGTATGTGGTCAATTTTTTGTGTGTTTTGTCTTTTTTGTCCTTTTGTTTTGGTGTTTTGTGTCCGTTTAAGTGAGGGTGTTTTGGTCTTTTAGGTTTTTTTCCCTCCCGAGTCTTTTTATTTTCTTTACGTCTTCTCTCTCTGCCTTTTATCTCTGAAAGCAAAGTGCTTTCTCTCTCTCCACATCTTCTCTGCATCTTTGCGTCGTCTTCTCTGCATCTTCTCTCTTCGTCTTCTCTCATCTCTTAGTGTTTTTTGTTCTCTGGATATTTCTTCAGATTTGCTTCGTGCATTTTGTTTTTTTGTTTTTTTTTTTTTTGGTGCCATTAGTTTGGGGATTTTACATGGGTTTGTTGGGTTTTTCCATGAGTTTGTGCACTCTAGGTTTTTTTTTTTTTGGGTGCCGTTGGTTTGGAGATTTTACATTGGTTTCTTGAAATTTTACATGGGTTTGTGCATATTCTAGGTTTTTGGTATTTTTTGCGAATAAATAAACTTCTCACGTGGGGTTGTTGGCTTTTTCTCTTCAGATTTGCATATTGTGGGTTTTTTGTATTTTTTGTGAAAAAATATATTTTTTCGTGGGTTTTAGCTTTTTGGCATTAGGTTTCTATTTTATGTTGTTAAATGTTCATTTTTATGTTCTCAATTTTTTTATTTTTTGGTGAAAAAATAGATTTTTTACATGGGCTTCTTCGTATTATCTCTTTGGATTTCTTCTCTTAGTGTTTTGTGTTCTCTGGATATTTCTTCAGGTTTGTTTCGTGCTGTTTGGTTTTTTCTTTTCTTTTTTTTTGGTGCCGTTAGTTTGGAGATTTTACATGGGTTTGTTGGGTTTTTCCATGGGTTTGTGCACTCTGGGTAGTGATGTTCTGCATTCTAAGTTTGCATGTTGTGAGTTTTTTGTATTTTTTGTGAAAAATATATTTTTTCGTGGGTTTTAGCTTTTTGGTGTTAGTTTTCTTTTTTATGTCGTTAAATGTTCATTTTTTTGTTTTGGATTTGTATGTTCTTGGTTTTTTGTATTTTTTTGAGAAAGAATAGATTTTTTATATGGGCTTCTTCACATTCTCTCTTTGGATTTGTAGATATGTTGTTCCTTTTTTTTTTTTTTATGGGTTTTAGCTTTTCCGCATTTGATCTTTTTTTTTGGGTTTGCATGTAGTGGGTTTTTTGTATTTTTTGTGAAAAAATATATTTTTTCGTGGGTTTTAGCTTTTTGGCGTTAGGTTTCTTTTTTATGTCGTTAAATGTTCGTTTTTATGTTTTGGACTTGTATGTTCTCGGTGTTTTGTATTTTTTGGTGAAAAAATAGATTTTTTTACATGGGCTTCTTAGTATTCTCTCTTTGGATTTATTCTCTTAGGGTACATTTGGATATTTAGAATATTTGAGAAGTGTTGAGAATGTTTGTGAATAGTTATGAATAGATATTGTAGTGAGTTTGTGGATCCAAATGAGAGTATTTTGAGTTGTTTGGATGTGTGAAATATGTTGAGTTATTGACTTTTGGATAGGTAGTTGAAAAATGTGTGAGTCCCATAAATATTATAATGATTTTATTTTTAGTAATAAATATTATAGTGATTTTATTATAGTGATTTTTTAATATTAATAAATATTGTAGTGATTTTATTTTATTTTTATATATAATAATGATAAATATTATAATGATTTTATTTTTAATTTATAAATAATAGTGATAAATATTATAATGATTTTATTTTCATATATAAAATAGTGATAAATATTATAGTAATGTTATTTTTTATTTATATATTATGGTGATTTTATTTTTTATTTATATATTATAGCAATTTTATTTTTTTATTTATATATAATAGTGATTTTATTTTTTATTTATATATAATAGTGATAAATAGTGATTTTATATTTTATATTTATATATTATAGTGATTTTATTTTTTATTTATATATAATAGTGATCAATATTATAGTGATTTTATTTTTTATTTATATATTATAGTGATAAATATTATAGAATGTTTGTGAATAGTTATGAGTAGAGATTGAAATGGGTTTGTGGGTCCTATTGAGAGTATTTTAAGTTGTTTGGCAAGTAGAATATTTCTAATAGTACGAAAATACTTGGAAAGTGCTGAGGTATGTTGGCTACCCAAACGCAGCCTTAGTGTTTTGTGTTCTCTGAGTATTTCTTCAAGTTTGTTTTGTGCAGTTTAGTTTTTTTTTTTTTTTTGTGCCGTTAGTTTGGAGATTTTACGTGGGTTTGTTGGGTTTTTCCACGGGTTTGTGCACTATGGGTAGTGATGTTCTGGGTTATGGGTTTGCATGTTGTGGGTTTTTTGTATTTTTTGCGAAAAATATATTTTTTTGTGGGTTTTAACTTTTTGGCGTTAGGTTTCTTTTTTATGTCATTAAATGTTCATTTTTATGGCCTAGATTTGTATTTTCTCGGTTTTTTGTATTTTTTTTGTGAAAGAATAGATTTTTTACATGGGCTTCTTCGCATTCTCTCTTTGGATTTGTAGATATGTTGTTCCTTTTTTTTTTTATGGGTTTTAGCTTTTCCGCATTGGATCTTTTTTTTTTGGGTTTGCATGTAGTGGGTTTTTTGTATTTTTTGTGAAAAAATATATTTTTTCGTGGGTTTTAGCTTTTTGGCATTAGGTTTCTTTTTTATGTCGTTAAATGTTCATTTTTATGTTCTGGATTTGTATGTTCTAGGTTTTTTGTATTTTTTGGTGAAAAAATAGATTTTTTACATGGGCTTCTTTGTATTCTCTCTTTGGATTTCTTCTCTTAGTGTTTTGTGTTCTTTGGGTATTTCTTCAAGTTTGTTTTGTGCAGATTGGTTTTTTTTTTTTGGTGCCGTTAGTTTGGGGATCTTACATGGGTTTTCCCATGGGTTTGTGCACTCTGGGTTGTGATGTTCTGGGTTATGGGTTTGCATATTGTGGGTTTTTTGTAATTTTTGTGAAAAATATATTTTTCTGTGGGTTTTAGCTTTTTGGCATTAGGTTTCTTTTTTATGTTGTTAAATGTTCTTTTTATGTTCTGGATTTGTATGTTCTAGGGTTTTTGTATTTTTTGGTGAAAAAATAGATTTTTTACACGGGCTTCTTTGTATTCTCTCTTTGGATTTCTTCTCCTAGTGTTTTGTGTTCTCTGGGTATTTCTTCAAGTTTGTTTTGTGCAAATTGGTTTTTTTTTTTTTTTTTTTTGGTGCCGTTAGTTTGGGGATTTTACATGGGTTTTTTGGGTTTTTCCATGGGTTTGTGCACTTTGGGTTGTGATGTTCTGGGTTCGAGGTTTGCATATTGTGGGTTTTTTTTGTATTTTTTGTGAAAAATATATTTTTTCATGGGTTTTAGCTTTTTGGCGTTAGGTTTCTTTTTTATGTCGTTAAATGTTTGTTTTTATGTTCTGGATTTGTATGTTCTTAGTTTTTTGTATTTTTTTTGTGAAAAAATAGTTTTTTTACATGGGCTTCTTCGCATTCTCTCTTTGGATTTGCACATATGTTGTTTATTTTTTTATGGGTTTTAGCTTTTCTGCTTTGGATCCCTTTTTTCATGATGTTAAGTCTAGTTTTAACCTTTTGTACATTTTTTTTTTGTGGTTGATTTTACATGGGTTTGTGCATGTTGTGGGTTTTTGGTATTTTTTGCAAAAAAAATAAACCTTTCTCGTGGGGCTGTTGGCTTTTTCTCTTCAGATTTCCTCAGACATCGTTCCTTTGTATGTTCTGGGTTTGCATGTTGTGAGTTTTTTGTATTTTTTGTGAAAAAATTTTTTTTTTTTCGTGAGTTTTAGCTTTTTGGCATTAGGTTTATTTTTTATGTCGTTAAATATTCTTTTTTATGTTTTGGATTTGTACGGTTTTTTGTAAAAAATTAGACTTTTTACATGGGCTTCTTCGCATTCTCTCTTTGGATTTGTAGATATGTTGTTCCTTTTTTTTTTTTTTTTATGGGTTTTAGCTTTTTCGCATTGGGTCTTTATTTTCATGACGTTAAATCTGGTTTTAACATTTTGTATGGGTCTTTATTTTTATTTTTTTGTGGTTTGACAAGAAAAATTTTTATTCTATTTTATGCTAGCTAGGGGCAAGTTTTGAAACTGCATTTGCATGTTGTGAGTTTTTTGTATTTTTTGTGAAAAAGTATATTTTTTTATGGATTTGAGCTTTTTTGCATTGGGGTTTTTTTCATGCTGTTAAATTTGGATTTAACATTTTGCTTGAGTTTTTTTGTATTATGTGGTTTACTGATCTGGGGTTATCTATAGTTTTTTCTCCTTTATTATTTCAGGATTTTTTTTCCTTTTTTATTTTTATTTTGGAAGAGAAAGAGAAAAATTATTTAAATAAATCAAGGCTTATTGTGAGGGTGAAGTTTGTTCATCTCTTACTTCATTTCATGCTTACAACAAGAAACAACTAATTCAATTTGGTGCTAGCTAGAGGCAAGTTTTGAAAATGTGTTCGATTTTTTTTATTCTATTTTTTCGATTTTGTTATTTTGTATGTTATTTGTGAGTTTGCATGTTGTGAGTTTATGTGTTTAGTTTTTCCTTTCATGCATTTTTTAACTTCTTCATTTTTGGGTTCCGCTTCATTTATTTTTTTATTCAGTTGTTCACACTTTTTTTTTTCTCTTTGAATTTATGCACTTAATTGTTTGGTTCTTTGAAGGAATTTGGGTTGTGTATGTTGTGGGTTTGCATGCTGTGAGTTTATGTGTTTGGTTTTTTCTTTCATGCATTTTTTAACTTCTTTATTTTTGGGTTTTGCTTCATTTATTTTTTTATTCAGTTATTCACACTTTTTTTTTAATGTTATCACATTGGTTTTTGTTTCTCTTTGAATTTATGTACTTGATTGGTTTAGTTCTTTGAAGGAATTTGGGCTGTGATGTCATTGTTTTGGTTTGTTTTGTCAAACTGAAAGACTGAGATCAAAGTTTAAATTTGCTAGAAAAGATATATCAATTTAAGTTTTTGGGTTGCATTTCATTGCTTTAGATTGATGACAAATTCGAAACAAATTTGGACTATTTCAACTGTACTACATATAAATTCGATCTTGAGTTGCTGACTTTTTAATTTTGATTCATTTTGTAGAATAAAATAAAAAATAACATTTATTATTTTGCAACTTCTCAAAAAAGAGAATTTAGATGATGAGGCCTTTCATTAGTTGATGAAGGTTAATTTTTTGTGCCGTGTTTGAGGTCTTGATTAGATTTGGTTTTTGGGATGGCATTTTTTATGTTGCTTTAAGGCCGGCATTTTTTTAATTTTTTTGTTCTCATCCTATGGTCGATGATGCACTTCGTTTTTGTGAAAAGAAGTATATGAATGTTTGTTTGGTTGTGCCATGTTTGTGGACTTGATATTTTTGGGGAAGTTTTGATGAAATATATGATTTTTTGTTTTTATGTTTAAAGGTTCCCGTTTTTTGCCACTTAACGGATATCATTTGTTTGCTTGTGGAATAAATATACGGGTTCTTTTCCTTTGCTATGCCATGAAAGATTATTCTACTTTATTTTATTTCAAGTTTTGAAACTGATATTTTTTAGGTGGTGATGTGGTGATGAATAATAATATATCTTTTTATTTTATTTTTTGCGAGTTTAAGTGGGTGTTTTGATAGTGCAGACTTTTTTTTTTTTTTAAGGCAAGTTTAAGTGAGTGTTTTGATACACCTCACTTGTTGCAGTCTGCTCCGATGAGAGCGTCACGTCTGAGACACAAGGTCTTTTTTTACATTTCATTGCTTTAGATTGATGACAAATTCGAAACAAATTTGGACTGTTTCAACTGTACTACATATAAATTTGATCTTGAGTTGATTTAATTTTGATTCATTTTGTAGAATAAAATAAAAAATAACATTTATTATTTTGCTTCTTCTCAAAAAAGAGAATTTAGATGATGAGGGTTTTCATTAGTTGATGAGGGTTCTTAACAGAATCTTTACTGTGATAGTGTTTAGATAAAAACAAGTTGATGGGGGTTTTCGTTCATTGTCTGATGAAAATCCTCATTCATCATACATTTTAATATCAATTAATTTTGTAGAAGAAAAAGAAATATGCTGATTACTATGGTTGTACTATGAACTTTACTTCTTGTTTAAAATTTAAATCAAACTACATCATGTAAACTTATATCAAACTTCTTTTGCACATATATTACTATGGTTGTTGCATATATTATTTGTTTTCTTTCTTTGTAATTTACTATTCTTTTTTCTTTGACATTTTTTTTTTTTTTGCAATTAGGTTATAACTTTTTTTTACTATATGATTCATAGATTTGTAAGAAAATATAATTTTTTTATAATGCAGTTGTGTTATTTATATTTCTATCTATATATACTTTATATATATATATATAATTAGCATATATATTTTCTCTCCATTGGGCAAACATCCCTTGGACGTTTCATTACTACTAGTAGCACTAAAATGTGTCAACAGCCCAACAAGTGATCATTACGAAGCTTGTTAGGCTGTGTTTGGTTAGTAAATTAATCTTAAATTATTTTATTATTATTTATTAATTTTTTAAAAAAAGTTCATTACTATTTACATACTATTTTTTTATTATTTACTATTTTTTCACTGCTATTTATAGATCATCTGTGATCAACTCAATATCTAAATGCACCATGCTTCAGGAATGAGATGAGATGACAATTTTGTGAATAGTTGTAAAATAATTTGTGAATATTAGTGAGATAGTTAAGTATTTAATAGATTTTGGGAAAGGAGAAAAAAAGTTGAATAAAAAATATTGTTAAAATATAATTTTTTAATATATTTTTTATCTTTGAATTTGAAAAGGTTGAATAGTTTTTTGTACTATATTTGAAAGTTTGAAAAAGTTGTAATGATTGTTTGAAAGTGTTTATGTTTGAGTGATATTTAGGAAGAAAATTATATGAGATGAGACGAAAATTATTTCCAAACAACCTTAGTCTCTCGAAATACGAAAAGAATGCTCATACATACCTAAGATGGGCGAAAAAGGGATATTTTAAAAAGGACAATGCTAGGGCCATGTGAGAAAACCAATCGTGGAATTGTATTGATAGTGTAAAAGTTAGCCTTAGTGATTCGACGGTGCTGAGTGGAAGGGCTGTCACTCAATGGATAAAAGTTACTATAGAGATAATTTGATGATCTTCTCCCAGAGTTCACATCGACGGAAGTTTTGACACTTCAATGAAATAAAAAATGAAAATAAAATTTGGGTTTAGATATATATAAGGTGATAAGCCTTCCCATCGATGTAAGCTCTTGGGGAAGATTAGCTTGTTATCCTTAAAGTAACTTTTATCCGTTAAGCGACTGCCCTTCCACTTGGCACCGTTGGATCACTAAGGCTGACTTTCGTCCCTGCTCGATGGGTGAGTCTTGCAGTCAAGCTCCCTTCTACCTTTGCACTTGAGGGCCAATCTTCATTTGGCTCGAGGAAACCTTTACACACCTCCATTACTTTTTGGGAGGCCTACGCCCCATAGAAACTGTCTACCTAAGATTGTCCATTGGCTCGTAGGTCCTGACACAAGATTATGTTTATTTTTTAAGCACTTTTTCTAATGTATTCAATTAAAAATAATACAAAAAAATAAACAAACACAATACTAAAAAATAAACAAACATAAATCCTAACAAAAATAAGAAAAAGTCTGATCGGTACAAATGATAGGTACACTTTGTCGGTGTACCTATCATTTTCCTTTAAATTTGTTTTTCTCTTATTCGGTTGATTACAGGGCTCCACGCATAATTCTTGCTTGTATTCAATCCATGCTCATGGACGTCATGGGCCTTTTGATAGCTTTTCTATTGCTACATCGAGTTTATTCTTATTCATCTAATTTTTAACTCCTTTATCTTCTAGATTTATGGCTTGTTTGGAAACATAAACATTTTATCTCATCTCAAAATTTCTTAAAATTTCCTTCCTAAATATTCTTCAATTTCAAATCTTCAAATTTTTCATCTAATCATTATAACTTTTTCAAACTTCTATACAAAAAACAATACAATTTTTTTAAATTACAAAACAAAAATTAATTCTAACAATGTTTTAAATTTATAGTATTGTTATTCAACTTTTTCTCTCATTTCTCAAAACCCTATAAAGTATCTTATCTTAAATCATTTCACTATTATTTATAGATTTTTTTATCTCATATCATTTTCCAAACATCCC
This sequence comes from Juglans regia, assembly GCF_001411555.2. Taxonomy (NCBI): domain Eukaryota; kingdom Viridiplantae; phylum Streptophyta; class Magnoliopsida; order Fagales; family Juglandaceae; genus Juglans; species Juglans regia. The sequence continues at coordinate 21,526,131 of NC_049913.1, read as the reverse complement.
TACCTTATGAGGTTGATTCTGTGGTTGGCTCAAGAGAGTAGGCAACCAAGATCCCCCACCATGAGAAGCCACCAACAATAATACACACACATATAAAGACTTCTGATACTCGCACATTATATTATGAGTTAATCTTCTAACCGATCAACTGTTTATCTCTAAATAACAGCCCTCCAATGATTGAGTGTCACGTAGGCATCTCACTAATTATAGGATGTGCCCCCACTGCAGGAGATCACGCACGGTGACCATCCTTCATCCCCTTTCCATCCCGTGGCACAGAACTCACACGATGATAGCTTGGTGACGTCCCTCTCTGCCGCCCTCTCCACCCCCTCTCTTCGTCGTTGCTTCCATTACGGCTAGCCCCCTCTCTTGATTCTAGCATGGAAACACCCCTCTCCGCCCCTTACCATCTAGAGTCCAGAACATCTCCTCTGTAGGTCTGAAGATCTTTGTTTTCAATTTCAATCTCTTTATTTAGGGGTACCTTTGCTTGTTTGGAAAATTTTGTGATCTGAAGATCTTCGTTTCCATATCTGCGTGATTCGTTTCTTTCCTTTTTTTTTCTCAGATCTAAATATTTCTTCACCAATATTTAATTTCTAGAGAAATTAATAAAATCTCAAACCAAGTTTGCGGAGTAGGGCAGGTTTTTGCCTGCATTCGTTTGGGGCTTTTCGCTTGAAATTAAAGTGAGACCGAGAATAACCATATTAGGAAACTTGATCTGCACTGTCGTCCACGTACATACGTAACTACATAAAATAGCAAGAGTGTGTTGAAGTCTTTGCCGCAAACTAGGGAAAAGAAAAATGCTCCACTTCTACGTAGGTCTCTGTGATAATTATGGTCCTGAGAGAGGCATATAGAGATGGAATACTATTGTTACCTTCCGACATGTTTGACTTGGAAAAATAAAGGGTTAATCTTCCAATTTCGTATACTAGAACTTTGATGTGTATACTAGAGTTTTGGCAAGGAACGAGAAACTCACAACGATTTCGTATACTGGAACTTTGACTCCTGCGGCTTGGACGATAGTAGGGCTGAAGGCTTGGATGATGTTTGTTTCAGGACTCTTGATCGGGTGTGATGATCTTAGGTTAATTTGTGTATAATTTCTGACGTGGCAGCCTTTCATTTGGGGACTGTTAAACACTCCTTAATAGACCAACCGCTCCAAAGCGGCTTTCTTATATTATACAATCCTTGCACAACCGTCTTACGTGTCTTTTTTTTTTATAAATAAAAGACAAGAAAAAAGGCTCAGGTCCTAAAATTCAAATACATTTAGAAAACATTAGCCAAAATGTTTCCAAACCCCAAACGTTCCACAACCATGTAACGCCAATGTCACATCGAAATCCTTGATCGTCGCCGCTTGCGTATTGGAAGGAAACTATGTCTGGGTTCTCCTGTGCTAAACCCACAAATGGTCTTGAAAATCACTGGTCACCACCACAGGTCGATGGTGTACATCGATGTATGTGACCTCCAAGTCTCTCTCTCTCTCCCTCCCTCCCTTTAAACTAGAATTTATAACTGTGCAGCTCCACTCTTGACATTGTACGCCATAAGTTGCTCTCCCGACGTCCCCAAAATGAAACAAATGTTGCACTACACCTCTTCACCTACTACAAGTTGATAAATCTGTTCTCAATTATCCTTTATTTTCGGGCATTTCTATATTTTATAAACAAAGTGATATAATAAAATATATCTTATTGTTTAAATTGTCTCCCTTTCAAATGTGTAAAGATAATGGATACTACACTAGTACCAGTAAAATCATTCTCATAGTCCATTATTGTGTTTGCCTTTGTTCTCCTTATAAGAACTTGAAGCTCGATGAATTTAACCAATATCAACTAGAGGGATTCCAATACTGTGTGTTCAAATCTAACTTTTAAGTTTTAATATAATCTCAAACACCCATGGGTGGCTTCATTAGATATCCTAGATGAAGTTTCTAATTGGGTTAGGTCTATATTTTGTCAATTTTCTTACTTTTTTTGGTGAATTAATAATAACTTGAAATTGTGGTTGTCACTATTCATGACCACAATGGAAGATATTCTTTGTATAGTGGACATTGAGAGTATATTAAAGTTTAGGTGATGGCAATTTCTGAAAGCTTTTTCTATTCTCAAATGTAGCACCTCCTTTACATCCTTTCTTTCTCTTTGGTTTCATTATTAATTAGAGAAGTCATCAAACATATAACGACGAGGGGAACATAATAATAAAAAAGTCACTTTATTTTTGCACGCACGCACACACAAGCATGCGCGCACACACACACACACACACACACACACACACACACACACACATATATATATTTCAAAACTTTCAGGAAATCTTTATTTATTGTATATATCTCTTTTTTTTTTAACTGATATGAACTTGCATTATCCAAAAACAAAATTTAAGATATTGAAATTTGCATATTTAAAAGATTGCTGTGTACCTTTACTTTGACTGTTTTTTGGGAGACTTAAATTGCTAGCTTATATGGAAAATATTGGATAAATGATGTTAGAGAAGAAGAAAATATACGAAAACTTGTCAGGATTTTATTGAATAACTTTGGACAGTATTTATACATGAACGTAAAATGAATAAAGGAATATTGTTGGTTAAAATAACTTGAGAGAAATCCTAACAACCTTCTTTACTGTGCTATTCTAGAAGATAGTATTCTATTGTTGTAATGGACGTGTATCTTGACTCTACTTTGTTGTTGTGGCTGAGCTGCAGGACCTGCTTGCCAACTGTTTGTCTAAAGGTGTGATGCAGTCACTTATTCTGATACGCCCCCTCGAGTCCAATGGGGTATCAACCACATTGAGACTCGATCGAAAGCAATGAAATTTATCTGCAACAATTGGTTTGTAAGAACATCAGCTATTTGATCATTTGTATTGCAGAAGGAAACTTGTAATGACTTTGCCGCAGCTCTGTCTATAATAAAATGGAAATCAATATCCATATACTTAGTCTTGGAATGGAAAACTAGATTCACTGAAAGATAGGTAGCTCCTATGTTGTCGCACCAAATGTTGGCGCATTAGAAAGTGAAACACCTAATTCACGAAGAATTGTTTGGAGCCAAATGGTTTCAGCAACAGATGAAGCAATAGAATTGTACTTTGCTTCAGTGGATGAACGTGCTATGGTGCTTTGCTTTTTAGAACTCCATGAGATTAGATGAGAACTTAGGTAGATGCAGAACCCTCCAGTTGATTTCCTATCATCTGGACAGCCCCCCAATCGGCATCAGAGTAGCTTTGAAGATGAAGACTAGTAAGAGGTTTAAACAACAACCCAAAATTGATGGTTCCTTTGAGATAGTGAAGAACTCGTTTTGCTGCACTCCAGTGAGATTGTTTGGTAAATGCATAAATTGACAAATCTTATTTACTGTAAAGGAAATATCAGGTCTAGTTAGAGATAAGTACTGGAGGCCACCAACTATGCTACGATACAAAGTAGCATCTTAAAAAACTGGGGAATTGGATTTTGACAACTTCAGGGTAGTAGTCATAGGAGATGAAGTGGGCTTGGCAAAGAGCATGTTGCTTCTGGTGAGCAATGCTTTTATATATTTTTGTTGAGACAGCATGATCCCAATAGGTGTATGATCAACTTCAACTCCAAGGAAGTAGGAGAGACTGCCAAGATCCTTAACTGGAAATGCACGACTTAAGTCTTGAATGAGACTATCAATAGCAAACTGATATGAGGAAGTGATGACTATCTCATCAACATATACTAGAAAATAAATTTGCACAGTTGAATGATTCAGAATAAAAAGAGAAGGATTAGCCCATGAGGAATTAAATCCATAGTTCAACAGCCATGATGAGAGCTGAGCAAACAGGCTCTCGGGGCTTGTTTGAGCCCGTAAATAGCTTTGTGCAGTTTATAGATGTATGTTGGATGAGATGTATCAACAAAGCCTTGAGGTTGTTGCAGATAGACATCATCAGTTAAACACCCATGTAAGAAAGCATTTTTAATATAAAGTTGTCTTAGTGGCCATGCCCGAGTGACAGCAATGGAGAGGATTAATCAGATCGTTGATGGCTTCACTACTGGACTAAAGGTCTCAGTGTAAATCAACCCATGTTGTTGATGGTAGCCTTTGGCTATGAGTCTTGCTTTCCTTCTCTCAAATGATCCATCAGCCTTTGTTTTGGTTCTGAAAACCCACCTACAACCAAGTATGTTAGTCGTAGGTGTGGGAGGAACTAAACTCCAAGTATTAGTCTCTTGTATAGCTATAAATTCTTGATGCATGGCATCCCACCATTCTTGGAATTTTGTAACTGCAGAAAAACTAGAAGGCTCATAAGGATTTGTAAAAGAGGTAGTGAGACAATACCGTGAGGAATATGGTCTGGTTCCATCTGAAAATATTTAGGGTCGAGAAGAGTTTGTTTGTGCATGAGTTATAATTGGAGAGCGAGGTGGCACGAAAGTGGGTGGAGATGTGTGTTGAGAAGAAACAGAAAAACAAGGAGAATTTGTCACAGTGAGCGAAGAAGATGGATCTGAGGTTGAAGGAGTATGATTGGAAGCATGTATAGTAGAAGTTGGGCTTGGGTCAGGCCCGAGAAGAGAAGACATTAAATTTGGTAAGATAAAAATTTCGGAAATAGGGGGTGAGGGGGAAGAAGTGGACCGAGTTTTGAAGGGAAATTAGGCCTCTTTGAAAACCACATCACGAGATATGTAGACCCGATTTGTATTTAAGTCCAAGCATTTATAGCCTTTGTGTGATGGGTTGTAGTCCAAAAAGAGATGGGCTAAAAGGTAGGGTAGGAGATTTGGCTAGCATTCACATCCAAAAACTTTCAAGAATTTATAATTAGGCTCACTGTTGTATACAGGAAAATGAGGAGTTTTATTTTTAAGAGTAGGAGAACGGAGGAGATTAATTAAGTAGATTGCAGTTTCAAAGGCATTAGCCTAATACGTGAATGGCAAGGAGGAATGGGCTAGTAGAGCAAGCCCAGTTTCGACAATGTGTTGATATCTTCTCTCAACAAGTCTGTTTTGTTGACGAGTATGAGGACATGAGAATCGATGTGCTCTGCAAAATTTTTGACATGTTGAGGTGAGAGGTTTAAATTCTCCTCCATCATCAGTTTGAAGTTTTATGAGTTTGGTATTAAATATACATTCAACATAAGGTAAAAAGGTACTAAAAACAGATTTAAACTTGAGAGGGAACAACCAAGTATAACGCATAAAATGATCAACAAATGAAAGATAATATTTAAAACCTAATCTAGAAACATATGGGCCTAGACCTCAAACATCAGCACAAAGTAATTGAAGAGGCTTAATAGATGTGGCCTGATTATTACTAAAAGGTAGTTGATGGGCCTTGGCAAGAGGACATTCTGAACATAAGAAAGAGGACCCAGTGGAGGAAACAGGCAAGCATTTTTCATGCGGAACACGAGACACAAGAGTCAGAGAAAGATGGCCTAGCCTTCGGTGCCATTGGGCTAGAGTTGTTCTTTCACCAAGATGAGTGGTAGGGCTCGAAGTTGAAACTGACTTGCAAGGGAAAACATATAGCCCATTACGCGTTGGCCCTATGATGAGCACTTTCTTTGTCTTATTGTCCTTCACAGCAAAGTGAGATGAGTGAAACTCAAAGTAACAGGAATTATCAGTGCAAAAATGCAGAACATACACAAGGTTTTTGGTAATATCAGGAACATGCAATAAATTTTGAAGAAAAAATGAAGAAGAGTTAGAGGAAAAACAGGACTCATCGAAATTATGGATGGGGATCCCAGTATCATCTCCAACACGTATTGATTCACTACTAGTATACTGTTCAGAGGAGACATTCAAGTTGTTAAAATCATTAGTAATGTGGTGAGTAGCTGCAGAGTCAGGATACTAAGAAGCATCTGAGAAGGAATCTAGAGCAGTTTAGTTTATTGAAAATGATCTTGGAGCTTCAAATTAGTAGGATTGATCGAATCGGTAACGACATTGTAGAGCCACATGCCTTGACTTGTTGCAAACCTGACAAGAGGGTCGATGGAAGGTATATTGCTGCTGTGATGAATTGTTTGGTGAGAAGGAGCTTCCTCCACGATTGTTGTTAAAGTGACAACCTCTTCCACTTCCTTGTCTTCCATTGCGAAATGAGCCATACTCATGTTGATCACAGTTTCCAGTAACACTAAGATTAACAGAGGACTCGAGAGAGGAGGTAATACTCATGTTTTGATAAGATGCATCACTTTCATGTATTAACAATAGTTGATACAATTCATGAGAAGAGATACGTTCTGCCCTTATGGTAACATAAGTGGTAAAGGCTTCATAAGAAGGGCCTAACCCATTGAGAAGATAGGTAACTACTTCTTTATTAGGGAGGGAACTACTAGTGGTGGCCAAGGAATCCACAAGTGAACATACCTTCATGAAGTAGGCAAAGATATCAATGATCACCTTTTGAGAGGTTTGTGAGTTGAAAGTGAATTTGAAACTCCTTGGCCTAGGAATGAGACGCAAACATGGAGGCCAAATACACCTAGAGGTCACGAGCTGTTGTAGCATAAAGGACATGGGCAAGCAAGGATTCAGAGAGGGATGAGAAAAGGACACTCAAGCCAAGCTGATCTGTATGCCTCCATGAGGAAAAGGCTGGGTTGGTTTTTGGAGCTGAATCTGGGTTTTCGAGTAAGAATTTAGAAGGAGTAAGAGTTCCATCAATGTAGGAATAAAGGTCTTGCCCTCTTAGATATGCTGAGATTTGCACCTTCCACAAGAGATAATTTTCGTTTTTTAGTTTTGTTGTGACTATGTGGGAAAAGGAAGAAAGATTGGAGGAGGAAGATAGTGCAGCCATGGATGACATTTAGTCGTTGGCTCTAGATACCATTTTAGAGAAGTAGAAAATATATGAAAACTTGTCTGAATTTTATTGAATAACTTTGGACAGTATTTATATATGAATGTAAAAGGAATATTGTTGGTTATAATAATTTGAGAGAAATCCTAACAACCTTCTCTACTGTGCTATTTTAGAAGATAGTATTCTATTGTTGTAATGGATGTGTATCTTGACTCTGCTCTGTTGTTGTGGCTGAGCTGCAGAACCTGCCTGCCAACTGTTTGTCTAAAAGTGTGATGGAGTCACTTATTCTAATAAATAACATGTCTATGTGATCTTATTAATGAGTTGTGTCTATTGTTGTGAAGCAATTGTGACTATTTATGGTGATTATGTGATGATGTTTACTTTTTTTCATTTTTCTAAATCATTCGCAGTGTGTAATTATACGAATGGTCCAAACATAGCTGGCTGATGAAGTAAGTTTTATTTATGTAAACAAATTTTCTTGAGTCGTAATTATTGCATAACCTAGTAAAAAATCAACCTAGCCATTTTTTAATATCACATATAGTTAAATGTGAAATTGTTTTAATATGTTTATTATTTTATTAATGTAGCAAATGGATTTGGGTGTGTCACACGCGGATAATGAGGATGATGTTGTGGAAAGTGATAGTAGAAAAGATGGAAATCGTGTAAGAACTAAAAGTTGGACTGTGTTTTGACTTAGAAGAAAAAGTGAAATCATAGCACATGAAATATGCAAAACATTTGTGATTTGAGATTGCAAAGAGAAGTTCTAGGACCAGGAAGGATAGGAAGTTAAGATACTTTATTCCTGTATGTGTGCGGGAAGGAATATAAAGAAGCACATCTTCGAATATTATTAAACCTAGACCAATGGAGAAATTTGGGTACGCTACTAGGATTAATACGAATCTTTGTGCTAATGGATGTTTACTTTATCATGTGCTGTGCTTGAACACACTGATGCTTTAAGTCCCGGTAAAGCAAGTTTTTTTATGCCACAAGAAGCTAGATTCTCACACCAATAGGCGAAAATCAACAATAGATTCATAAAAAAAGCAAATTTTTGGATTAGTATGCAGGGACAAATTGCCCTAAAAAGATAATCCTTCATCGTTGAAGGAAAGATTTGCGGTGAAAATATAAACTTGTGAATAGCAGTTATGATGCATTTGGTGAAAATCCTAAGGCACAACGATATGATAGCATCAACTGCATCACGTAGCGAGGAGGGTCATTTAGATGGTAGGATTTGAGAGGTCGGTCTACAATATGTCATTTAGAACATATAAGTGGAGAATATGTATAGATGGTCACAATGTGTTATGGTAGGACAACTTCTAATTATCCTCCTAGTGCTTCCATAGGGGTCAATAGTGCTAAGATGTTGAGCTCTATCAAGGTGAAAATTAATGGGAGACCACCATCAAAGAGAAAACAATCTACGTAGGAAAAAGCAATAAAAAGATTCAAAACACGAAAAAGTCAACAAAATAAAATTAATAGTGTGATTTGGTATGTGTTGGTTAAACCATATGTATATCATTCTTTTCACATTTGTCTCTAACATTTTTTCGTCATCAATGCTTTATAAAAAAAATCTGTCCAATTATATGAACATGAGACTCAAACTCATCTCTCGCCTGATTTTAGTGCTCCATCAGCTGCACCATCAATGATGACGATATTGTTTATTTTCTCCACAATATATTTTAGTGTTTCTATTTTAACATATGCTTTTTATTTTGTATTTCTTATAGATGCAACCTCACACATTTCGGCTTGTGGATAAGGCTATTCCCTAAAATACTATCAGTCAAGATGTAGATATAGACACTCATGACCATTTTTAAATATATTTTTTTATTTATTTTTTAGCCAATTGAAAATGAATTAACGTGATAATCATATCTGATTACATTTAATGCAAGTTTGAGATTTTGATATTGTTATTCTCATTGCCGATTAAAGGAGAAGAGTTTGTATTTTGTGGTCATTTTGAGACTTTGTTGTTAGTTGAAAATTTTGGGACTTGATGTATGTTAACTGAATTGTATATAGTTGTGATGGAGGGGAAGAGGTTATATTTGTACAAGTTATAAATATTGTAAAGTTGGTGTACTGCGTTGAAAAATGTGTATTTTGTACAAGTTGAAAATACTAGTTTAATAGATCTGTCATTCTGTTGTACATATATTTTTTTTTTTTTGGCTTTCGCATGTAATGTAGCCATATTTAATGATATTGGTGTTAATGACCAGTCAAGCTCTTTTTGACATATAGTTTTTGGCTATATTATTTTATTAGAGCTCATAATTAATGATATTGAATGATTGTAAATATTGTGTATCAGGTTCAATGGTTCTAAGCATATTTCAAATATGTGTAATTGGTGTACTGTGAGAAATAGTTGTTGTGGCAGCCAAAGAAAAAAAGGAAAATAAATTGTTATTGGTGACAACACGTCAATTGGAAAATAAAATAAAAATTAGTACTGACATAGCATCCATGACACAAAAATTGTTTAGTCAATCTAGAAAGGTAATAAAACAAATGAAGTCAACTACACAAATTGATCCAAGGGGTAGACAGAAATTGTGTATTGCTATAAGCAAACTTTTCTATCGCAATGCTATTATTTTTGTTACAGGAGACCCTCCATATTTTAAGAGAATGATATATGAGGTGAGAAAATATTGAAATCAATAGCTATAAATGCCTGCAAGCAAGGAAATTGCCGAGGCATTCTTAACCAAGGAGGTTGGAAAGATGGACACAATAGAACTTTGATAAATCTTATGGTTTACTGTCCAAGAGGCATTTATTTTATTAGATGCCTCTAATATCTCAAGAACTAGTGCATATCTTTTAAATTATTTGATGAAATTGTGGAAGGTTGGAGAGCAAAATATTATACAATTTATTACAGATAATGTTGCAAATTATAAGTTACCAGGGAAAATACTAGAAGGAAAAAGAAAGAGTTTGTTTTGGATACCTTGTACAACACATTGTATTGATCTCATGCTTGAAGATATGATGAATACTAAAAGAGTGAGTTATGTTGTTGAAAATGTAAAGAAAATAACAAAAATGATCTACAATCACACTTTGTTATTGAATTTGATGAGAATAGAATATGCTAATGGTTGAGTTATAAAGACTAGGGATGACTCGATTTGCCACCCATTTCATTGCCATTGAGAGACTTTGCAAGTATAAACACAACTTGAAAAAAAATGTTTCTATCAAATTTGTGGGTAAATTCAAGGCTAGCAAGTTCCAAAGAAGGGAAAGAAGTGGAAGGGATTGTCTTGGATGCTTCCTTTTGTAAAAAGATGGATTTTGTTTTCATACCAATTGAGCCACTTGTGAAAGTTCTTCGAAATATTGTTGATAGTGAAGAACTCCCTTCAATGCCAAAAATTTATTATGACGTGCAAAAGGTGAAAATAGAGATAAAAGAAGTGCATGGTTGTCATAAGCAAAAGTAGCAACCTTTTTTAACTATCATTGACAAGAGATGGGAAGACCAACTCCATCATCCACTTCATGCAGCATACTTTTTGAATCCAGTGCTTCGTTAACGAGAGGACTTTATGGACATATTTGTTAAATTTATTTTATCTACGTATGGATATTTATTTGTTAATAGAGAACCCAATTTGATTATATAGGATCCACAAGTGACATGAGGGCTAAATGAAGTTATTTGTCGTTTAGGCCCTCGTTTGAATTCAAAACCCACCTCAACTTATCTCATCTCATTATTACAACTTTCTCAAATTTCCACACAAAATATAATAAACAATTCAACTTTTTCAAATCCCAAGACAACTTTCCTAAGCCTCCACCCAAAATATAATAAATAATTTAACTTTTATTCTATTATTCACAAACCATCTCATCTCAACTCATCTCTGAATCCAAACCACTCCGATTAGTATAAGAGTAAAAATTTCAAAACAAGTACAATAAAGTTATTACTTTTATTGCTATATATATATATATATTGAAGTATTTGTTTATTTTCAATTAAATGGCTATTTTGTAGACTAATGCCTTTGTTAATGCAAAATGAGATTTTGGGTATGACTTGGCTATTAGGAACAGGAGAGAGTCGCAACCAAGTATTTATTCTAAACCAACAATGGGCTTTTTGAAAAAAGTCTTCTTTCATATGTATAAAATAGCTATTATATTTATTTTGTAGCTTCATGGTGGAAACAACATGGCATTAGTTGTCCAGAGTTGAAAAACGTTGCAATCAGGTTCTTGAGGCAAACTTGTTCATCCTCCGGTTATGAACGAAATTGGAATACATTTGATCAAATTCATATAAAGATACGTAATATTCTAATTCAAAAAAGACTGAATAATCTTGTTTATATACATTATAATTTAAGGCTTTGAGAGGAACAACTTAGAAGAAGAAAAACCTATGATGCCATCACAGAACACTCATTACTTAGGAATCCATTAGATGAATGGGTTCAAGGAGGTGATCATTCAATTGTTGAAGAAGTTGAGATATAATATATGTCTTATTATTCTCAATAATGAATATGATCTAATAATATTTACCCGTAACTTTGTATATGCAAGACCCAACTGATTATACAAATGCTATATTTGAGGATGATGGTCATCTTAACAAAAGTGATCCAGACTCTTATGTTGAAGGTGAATCTTCTTTTGCGCATGATGGGACAGACTTAGCTTGGACGACAACGAGGATGATTGTACCGACTTAGTGCTATAAGTTTTTATCTTTATCTTTATATTTTATATCTTTTGGATTTGAACAAAAGAAATGATATGGGGACATGGCTTTATCACATGTTTGCAATCAAGACTTTAGTTTAATATTTCTTTAAGGTTATTTGTTCCAATTTGTTGGATTTATCATTTATATCATATTCTTATAAATTCACTCAGTTTCAATGAATCAATACTTTTTTAACTCATTTGTATATGATTTTAGATGTTTACAGTTTTTGGACTGCAATTTGTAGTTTTTCTTTTTTATAAATACTAAATCATCCGATTCAAAATTGTCATGAATTATCCGATTCAATTTGTTGAATCGCCCGATTCATTGAATTAGTCCCTCCCCGATTTCGAACCTAAATTTGATTTTTAGAGCCTTGCTTTCAGGTTTAACTCCCTACCAATTGACCTCATCCAATTGGGATTGTACATTTTTTATAACTTTCTGTCATAGTTTCTATCATTCCGGGTGAGAATGGTAGTTAAGACTATCACGGTGAGATTTTTGTAAATCTCAGTAAGTCATACTACTAACATATCAACAGTTTACAAAGTATGCACAATAATAAAAATGACGTGAATGCATGAGTGACATGAACTTGCTTCTAAAATAAGAAAACATCATCATCGTTAGAGCTTCATACTTTTGATGACATGCTTGCTTTCATAAAACTTTTTCATCATCAAAACTTCATACTTTTATGACAAGTTTGCTTTATAAAACATCTTCATTCTTTCTTGTTCTTATTCTAATAGAGGGTGGACACCTCACGGTTCCCCATAAACTGTGCTCCTTATGGTTACCGCACCATATCACAGGTCCTTTGACCAGTTGTGAATACGTCATACAGAGAAGGAATAACTCAAGCAAACCGTAATGCCTTCACCATGAGTACGCTTTAGCTTTTGGAAAATTGAATCGCCTTCACAAAAAACTCTTAACTACTTCGGCAGAACGTAACACGTTCACCATAAGCATCTTATTTCACACCCACCAGTGTTAAGTGCTATGATTTAGCTCCGAAAACCTTTTGATCCCATTCGAACCCATTGATTATTCTTCGTCAACCCAAGAGATTTCACTTCATTATTATACACTTTAGAGTGGACACGTGAGTTTCACTAGAATAACCTCCCATCCTAACATTGGCTTTGTGCCAAAAATAATTTACATGCTTGACTCAAACTTAACGACAGATATTCATGTTTCATAACATAGGGCAATATAGCATGGCATGAACAATTGAGACATTAATAGAATCTTAGAATAATAACATTGATCACTAACATGGAGTTTAGGGCTAAAAAAAATACTGTTGAATCAGTAAAACCAACCGAACGGGACCAACCCGATGCATTTGGTCGGGTTTTGATTCCTATTCCTAATAGTCAAAACCAGTCAGAAATTGGTCCAGCTTTGATATTTAGAAAACTAGTTCAAACTGAATTGAATCGATATATATTTTAATTTTTTATATTATATTATATGTTAATTACTAATTTATATAACATGAAGTCTTAATCTTATTCTTTATGTCTATTAATCTTATAACACAATTAATATAGCGTTATAGCATAAATTAATCTTATAATTTTTAATGTAACATTTGAATTATGATATAACATATAAATTTTAATTTTATAAATTTTTAGCCAAAAATTATAAATGACGGATATGGGTCAATTACTTGTTAAAGTTTTGTTGGAGTATGATTTTGTTTATTTGTGAAACTAGAAAAACCAAACCAAAATAGGAAAGATCGAAAGTTCTGGTTTCAGTAGTTAATCTGTCTGGTATTTGTTTTTAACCGATATATACTGGTTCAGTTATAAAAAAAATGTCCAAAACTGGATCAAACCGGACCGGTTACACCTCTAATGGTTAGGGACTATTTAATACACCATAAAAACTCTTCAAAACTTGTAAACTTCCAAAAAAAAAAAATTTGCAAAACAACACCTTAAAGTTTTTCCAAAAATTGCATTTTGACCCCTAAACTTACCATAATTGCATTTGGACCCCAAAATTCTCAAAATGTTTTATGTTCTAAATCCATTTCTAACTTACAAATTTTATTTTCATATATCATACCCAAAAATTTGTGCCAACACAGAAACCCTTGAGTGTAAACGTCTTGCCATTTGAAATTTAATCCTAAACCTACACTTGCAACCATCTAACCAAATTTATCCTTTGATCATTTTCTGAAATAGAGATCAATGGCCTGTTCATTCACATGTTGCAAGTCATAAAGGACCAAATTTTTCAAAAGAAATGATAACTTAAACGACCATGGAAATCCAACATCAAATTGTGGCCTCATTTAGTGATTCTTGTTCTTATTGAGTAGTCAATGCTTGAATCATCAGAGTTTCTAAAAGTTCTAAATTAAACATGATCACAATCACTTCTTGAACCTACAAACTACTAATAAAAAATCAAATCGAAATATATTTTGAAAGAAACCATATACACAACTTCAGGCTAAACTGAAAGGTGCTTGGATACTCTTGATCATATAGCATGCTTATGCTTTAATTCCAAGGGTTTCTTTTTTTGATCTAACCCTTTTTTAGATCTAATCCATGAACACATTTATAAGCCTAATCCAATCCCCTAAGCATCATATCATTCATAAAAATCCAACCCTTACAAAAATTTAACTCAAAATCGACCATGCTCAACATTAAGACACTAACCTTGACATATACTATATGGCATTCAGGCTCCAATACTATGAATTTCAAACAAAAAATCATATAACCAGTAGTATGCTCCATTTACAAGTTCAAACAAAAAAAATGTTGTCTCCCTTCAATTCATAAAAATGTCTCCCTTCAAGTCATAATAAATCCAATTTTTACAAAACTTAAACTCAACTATTCATCACTTAACAAAAAGCATGCTAACATAAGATTTTGTCTCACACAACTTCACAAAATCAACAATTTTCTTCATGAAAAACCCTCCAATAATTCACCAACTTATTCATCTAACGCCTATAAAAATATAAGGAGGAAAACTTACTTACCAAAAGATAAGGCTCTCAGCTAGGGGTTGAGAACTCTCCACTTCACCACACACTTGCACACTCCCGGTTTGTGACTCAAAGATGGGTTCCCCTATTTTCCTCGTGTGAACAAGGGCTAAAGTATGTGTCATGTGTGAGTGAGGAAAAACCAAGGAAATGGAAGTAGGGTGTAGACGTGGGAAGGCTAGGGGAGGGAAGCTTATCTTTTCCTTCACCCGGTTGCACACCAAAGGCTTTGTTTGGTCTTTGAGTGTGTGGCTGGTTTGGTCATGCAACAGGGGTATGCGCATGTAAGAGAGGTATGGATTTAACTTGACTTTCACACAGCCTACTTACACCTTTGTACTATGTTTTTTTTTTCTTTTTTTTTTTTTTTTGTAGAAATGACAATTTCGTTAATCAAATGGAAACACAATTATAGACAATTATCAAGTCATAAGACTTGAGAAATACAGTTTGGAATACAATCCCACCATAAATTAATACTTTCAACCATGAAAGCATTCCTAGCCAACTTATGAGCTACCATATTTCCCTCTCGATATACATGTGAAAAGTTACAAGAACCAAAACAAGAAGACAGTTTCTTAATTTCATGGTATAACACCCCTAGCATAGAGTTATTCATACTACCATCTTGCAAGGCTTCAACAATGAGCAAACTATCACTTTCCACCACAAGCTTTGAAATTCCCATTGTAGCACAAAATTGCATACCACAAAAAATGGCCAAAAGTTCTATAGCCTCTGAACCTTCAACCTCACACTCAGCTTTGCTTGCTGCCATTAGAACCTTACCCAAAGCATCCCTCAGAACAATACCAATTCCAGTCTTCCCATTGTACTATGCTTGACATGTATAAATGAAGATCAAAGGGAGGGTGATGGTTGAACCATGTGTAAAGTGAGATTCTCTAGTGTTTTCCAGCTGATTTGGGGGTCCTACATGCCATGTTGACAATTGGTTGATGACGTGGCATACTAGACGACACATGGAGCTTCCTATTGGCCTACTTGGCACCCGAAAATCACAAAAAATGTTATTGCACCATAAAATTCCAAAAATCCTAATGAACAAATGTTGTGATTCTTTTTGTCTAATTATGATCCTAAGTATCTCAAAAGAATTGAAGTAGTTACACGTTCTCTCTATAGATCATAAATTGACTTTGCTTTCAAATCGATTTCTTAACTAGTTTTAATCCATAGACTTTTTCCAAGTTCTCATGGCATAACCAATTATCCAAAACTAAATGAATTCTTTGGTCTAATTTCTTTTGGGGCGTTACCAGAGAGAGAGAGAGAGAGAGAGAGAGATTATCAAGGAAGGGCTCATTCAATGCGGGATGACAGAGTTGCAAGATGACAATCCTATTACTGTTAAAGGAGATATCCATCGCTGGCAACTCAAAATGAAGATATGGGGGTAGGTTTGGTGTCAAAGGAGTGTGGAGGGGGAAGGTTTGGGTCGAAGCTATTTTATGAAATCTTTTGGAATTTTTTTGAACTGAACCAAGACTCATTTGACTTATTTTGGAGGGTAATGAAACACAAATATGGCCACAATGAGACCAATTATGTAAGTGTCGTGCAATATGTTGTGGGGCACGTAAATATAGGTTAAAATTGTTCAAGTTTTATGGAAAAAAAGTCACATCTAAAATATACAAAAAATTTCAAACAACGGTTAGAGAAATAAAAGTGGAAATTTTTTTTCCCAAAACAATTTGTAATGTTGGAAAAATAGGTTATTTAAAAGTAGAACTTCTCAAAATTTGAAGTACTCAATATCCACTCGTTCTGTAGCTTAATCTTTTGCCCCAAACACTTTCGTTTATCACTTTCTTCTCTATCTTTCATTTTTCTTCTTTCTCCGCTCTTCCTCTCATTTTTTAGCTTTTTACTTAAGCTTTTCCTCTGCAATGACTCAAAATGATGTTATCCTGTTAGTTTATTACTCTACATCGACAAAGCTCAAGTAGACAAAAGAAGTAATTCTTGCAATGCATGTCATATATAAAGAACAACCATAAAATCTCTTCATTCAACCACCCAATTCCCCCTTTGTCTTCTTCTTCTTTTTCTTCTCCCTTTTTCTCTCCTATTCATATTTTTTTTTCTTCTTTTCCTTTCTTCTCAGAGTGTGTAGTCGCACCAGATACCCACGACACGACCAAGGTATCTAGTACGAAGTTAGGTGGATTTCATTCCATCTTTGATATGTTGGTTTGGAAAACTTTTGTTTGATTGAACAGATCTTCAAATAGTGGGCTAGGCAACCTGCCCACCTGTTTAGCATATACACAAGGGGAAGGGGTGGTACCAAAGATAAAAAGGTAGTTTATAAAATGGAAGATACTAGTGGAGCCCCTCAAACTTACAGTTCAATCTTACCATTCATGCATTTTAATTTACCTATTTATTTTTTTACTTAATGATTAAGGAAGTGACTATTAGTGAAATTATGTATTTTTTATTTTATTTTTTTCTTAATGATTAAGAATGTTAAAAAAAAACTTAAAAGGGAAAAAAAATTTATAACTAGCAGACTAGCAGTGGTAAACACTAGGCGGCCCGCTAGCATGATCCTTATAAAATTGCCACCCCACCTAAGCGAAGGTGGGGGAAGGTTTCTACCTCTCACCCTAACCCTTGATTTTATAACCCAAAAATGTTACAGGATTTTGTACGAGTTGAATGATTAAGTGTGTGGTGTAACATTGCAATGACAATAGTCCCATAAAAAAAAGGGGAAATTTCACTTTGCCCTCTCGAACTTTTAAGCGATTCACAATTTGCTCTCCCAACTAATAATTTCGTCATAGTGGACCCTCAAACTTTCAAAACTTTACCCCCCTTCAATCTACCATTAGTGACAAATGCAACGGAAAGTCAAGCACGTGTTGCTTACGTGCAACTTCTTCACCTGCAAAGACAAAAAAATCCCTCAGTTTTCTACTAACGTGAAACACAGGCACACGATCCTGTACTTTTGCATGCAATCCTCAGTTTTGTGCTCACGTGTAGAAGGTGTGATACCCCATATGATATGGATAAGGGTAGGTGGTGTATGGGATCCCATATTACTTGGGAATGAGAAGTTATTGCTCTTTATAAGGTTCCAATGGGACTCTAATTGTATCATTGACTAGTCCTTTTAGAGTATAGGTCATGCAGTTTGGGCCTTCCATTAGGGCGTTACAATTGGTATCAGACTTCAGAGCCAGGTTTGAGATTCTGCATACTATAATAAGGAGTTAGATGAATTTTGAGGTTTGAGATTTCAGTAGACTTTATGGATTGAGGTTTTGGAGATTTGAGGTTTTAGATTTGATGGACTTATTCTGTAGACTGTAGGATATGACTTGGAGGTTTAGATTTTGAGGTTGACATAAGTTTGACCGAAAACCGAGGTTGAGGTTTTGCGGACTATAACTTTTAAGGTTTTATATATTTGTGGGTTTAGGAAGTAACTTCGGACTTGAGGTGTAGAAAGTTTAAGACTAAGAGATGATTATGTGGATAATTAAGGTTTGAGATTTTTCAGATTTTATGGAATGAATATTTGGAGATTTGAGGTTTAGAGATGGTACATACTTAAAAAGTAATTTTAAGGAGATTTAAGATCGTAGAATTCTACAGGTTTCAGGATATGATTTTTGATGATATGTAAGGTTTTAGCACTTGCGGACCTATGGAATGAGTTCCACAAAATCTGAGGTTTTAGATTTTGCATAATTTGAGGAAACAATTCTTATGACATTTGAGATTTTAATTTAGGTAGGCATATTCTGTGGACTGTAGGAAATAATTCTGACAGGTTTTAAGGTTTAGATTTTAGGTTGACTTTGTGGAACGAGTTTTGATTAGGAACTGGAGGTTTAGAATTGTGATATTGATGTATTAGAGTCTACATACACGTTGGAAGACTTTGCAAAATTAAATCTGAAAAGTGTATGGACTGGTTAAATGTGGAGGTTAGTTCTTTTCAATTGTACTTGATTTGAGATACAATGTGTTTAGGACTACAAGTTGTTAGACTGCACAGCGGAAGTATGGTTTTGGTCATATGATAGTTTGAGAGTTTTATTTCGTTATTTATTGAGGTTTTATATTAGGCGGAGAATTTGAAATTTATTTTTGGGTCTTTAATTGTATTATTGAGGTTCATATTTTAGACTTGAAATGGTAGTGTGCGAGATCGTGAATGGCTAGGGAAAATATGAGAGAATATGAACGACAATATTGGAGGGTTAGAATTTGGAATATTAGGTTCGACAATTTTGGAATATTAATTAGGTTCGACTATGGTTGACGTTTGGGGTAGGCATGAAATGGGTGTGGCAGATAAATATTTAGCCTTTGCTTGTGGAATTAGCAAATTTTGAGGACGAAATTTTTTTTAAGGGGGGGAGAATGTAACACCTGAGCCTAGCACTAAACCGTTTTCTAAAATTATTTTGGATTTATACGTATGGAAAACCAGTTGTTTGTCGAATATTTTATGGGTATTTGTTTAAGAAACAAGTTGAAATATTGCAGGGTTTGGTTCGTGACTCAAAATCTAATAGTAGATCCCTTTTATTTATTTATTCTTTTTAGTTATTCACTACCAGATTCTTTTTAAAAGTGGCTCTACTCGATCACCCCAAGACCCGTGCTTCTTAAACTGAGAAACCCAACGACTATTTTTTTTTTAGAAACTCCCCACCTTTTTTCACGTCTCTTTCCGCCAGTCATAAGCATTGCTTATGCACGTCTCTTTCCTCTCTTATCTCTAGGATTTTATCATCATCACCTCTATATATATACACGTATTCATCTAATGTACAGAGAAACTGCCCAAAACTTATTGTTGCCGCCAGCCATAGCACAACCCCCATCATGTTGCACTCCATTGTCGTGACCCAAAAACATCCACTGCAACTTGGTTTTCATCCAACCATCGTGTAATAGCCCATTGTCCTGCCCCATGTGAAACCGACAGCTACCTAGATTCCCTTCCATAAACTGCAACCACCCACATGCACGACAACACCACCGTAAGTCGTTGCCGTGGAGGCCGCACGTCCTCTCCATCACTCGGTTAGCCCCTGTTTTTGCTCATCAAAACAGAGCACTCCATTTTCCCCCACCGCGAGTCGGGTTTTACCACCAAGCCGCTACTAGTCCCCTCCTTTCGAGTTCCAGCATGTTTGCACCGTCGTCCGTAGTGGATCAACCACTAGCCAGCATCATCTCTCGCTCTCTCTACGTTAAAGGGTTCCCCCCGAAAACTTCGCATGACACGGCTCCTCCCTGCGCAACCACCAATAACCAACAGTGAGGACAAGCCGCCGCAGACAGCTACAACAGAGAGCGTCGGAGAACCTTTCATCACCACCAAACACCGCCCATCCCACGCGTTGCCCGTATGTGAGATTTCTTTCTATCCCTCATTTCCAGCTCTACCTTCCTTTAGCTCTCTCTCTCTCTCTCTTTTAGTGCACCGCCCACCGCACGTCTTCCCTCACTTGTGAGTTTCGAAAATATATGGGTGGTTCTAAGTGCAGCAATTACGTAAAGTTAGAGGGTAGGGGGAGATTATAGATTTATGAGATTACCATTTTGCCCTTAAGCCAAGTAGGATTTGAATGTATTTTTTTTAAAATGGGTTTTGAATGGGCCTTGTTTTTAGGTTTGGGTTTGGTTTTATGTTCAGCTTGTGTTTTACAAAAGCTTTTGTAGCTCAGACTTGTCTTTAATTGAAGTTGAGTTTTGAGATGGATTTTTGTTTTATTAAGTGGATATTGAGGATTTTGGGAAGTTGTGGTATTTTAGGATTATGAGAATTCTAGGTTTTTCTTTAGGAATAAGGATAGGTTGATTTAGAATTTAAGATTAAATATTGAAATATGTGTTCGATTGAAAATTTATGAGAATTATGTGATTATTTTATAGACGACGCTTAATTATTGTTCGATATTTTTTAGGAAAATTCTGAAAAAAAGCTAAGAAGTTCAGGTAAGCGAGGTTCTTATGCTAGACTTTGCATTAAAATAAAATGAGCTAAGGTTATTTTTGAAAAATATACATATTTGATTATGAAAAGAAATTAGAACTACCTCAGTTATTTGTTCTGCATTACTCATGAGATTATGTTTAAGAAGAAATTATTTTCTATCATGACTGGTGTAGACATGAGCTTATTTTTGACATTCTGTTTCTGAACTTTGAAAAAGAGAGCGAATATGAAATTTTGTGCATAAATTATGTTTTGTGATATGATTTTATTCTGTTTTGAAGATTTTCTGTACTCTGATATGATATGATGTGATTTCTGAAAACCTCTGGCATAATATTTTGTTTTTGTTTCTGTTCCGTTCTGACCTTACCACGGGTGTAAAACTGTGGCCTCTGTTTGGGTTGGTATCAACTTTTCTGTTTCTGGAGCACCCACTTTGGAAATAAAGTAGTTTTCTGCATGGTCTTTCCTATGTGCACACTTGGGACTCCGAGAATGAATAAGGGGAAGATTCACATTCTGTTTCTGCTCGGTTAGCTACTGGGGTTTGCACAACCCTACCACGAGGGTTAAACATGGTATTTGTTCTGATATGATAAGATAAGATGTGATGTTTCAGTTTATGCTATGCCAAAGGAATTTTGATTGTGAATACTTTCAAACTTTCGTTATGATATTTTTGATAACATGCTCTGATGCTGCATTTTGAAAACAATATTGTGATTCTGCATTCTGAACTCTATAAATGCTGATATTTACACACTAGTATATGTTCTCTACTTACTGAGTTGTTGATAACTCACTCCTTATCTCCAAATATTTTTCAGATGATTTTGATGGTTCAGCTAGAGAACAAGAGTAGGAAATTTTAGTAAGGTGTGATGATCATAGTAGAATAAGTGTCTGAGGGTATAAGTGCTTATTTGAGAGTCGTAGTAGTAAATTGATTTATTTTCGGTTATTTTGATTTGATGAATTAAGGATATTTTCAAGTATTTTGAAGAGTTTTTAATTTATGTTATTGAGAATTTCTTTATTATCCTTATGAAGGAATATAGATTTTTTGGTTGAGTAAATGAATTGATATTTTTGGAAAGTTTCTGGATTTTATAGTTGTGTTATTAAAGTTGATATTAAGTATTAAGAGCTAACTCTCCGGACCTTCGGAATCGGGGCGTTACAGAAGGAATTTTTCTCTCTTTAGTGTTGGGGGCACAAAACTGTGGGGTGCTTTTGTCATTGCAGGTGAAGAAGTTGCACGTGAGCAGCACGTGCTTGGCTTTCCGTTGCATTTGACGATGATGGTAGACGGAATGGAGGATTAATAAGTTTTGAAAGTTAGAGGGTCCACTATGATGAAATTATTAGTTGGAGGGGTAAATTGGGAATCGCTTAAAAGTTCTAGGGGGAAAAATGAAATTTTCAAAAACAAAATGAAAGTGTGATTTGTATGAGCAATTAGACGATGATGTATATTCAACGCAAAAGAAAAAAAAAATGATGTTTGATACTCATTACTCATATTTAAAAAAACAAAAAACAAGTAGAAATCAAATAAAATTCTAATATAATTTTAAGGGCTGAATACTAAAATAGTTCATGTGGTTGATCAATAGATGGATGATTGCTCGGTGACTTCTAATTTTTTACTTCTTCATCCCTACTTTGAACTTCAATTGCCTCAGTCATTCTGTTACATCTCTTTCAGACCCACTAACGAGAGGCACATTATCACCAATAGAAATATGGCACATGTCACAATTAATGAAATTATAAAATATAATAAAAATAAAAATATTCAAAAAGATAATTTGTTTTGGTTTAAAGTTCAATTAAATAAATCAAAACTAGGAGGAGAGGTTCCCTCCCAATCAACCCCATGGAAATCTCCCAATAGAGAAATATTACTTATCATCCTCACACCACATCAACACGTGATTTGTCATTTTCATCCTTCTATTTTTTATTTTATTTTATAAAGAGTCGAGGTCACCTGTCCAATAGTTACCACTTCCCAATTTTATTAAAAAACCCTTACTTATGGCGGAGGAATACCGTGGTAACAATAACGAGAACCTGAGATATTGCAAAAAAACAAAACTCAGGTACCGACAAATCCCAAAAAAAGAAAACATCTATCATTGCCTAATGTATGGAATGCCAAGTTTGTCCATGTGAATGAGCCCCCCGAATATTGCCTTGTAAAAAGAAAACGTCATCATAATTAACGCCTTGGGATCCTTGCTTTGCCAAAAAAATCCGCCACCATATTAGCCTCTCTAAAAATATGTCGAAAACGTATGTTTAACTCACCTATAATCTCTTTCACTTCCTCCCAAAAATCTCAAAGAAACCAATATTTGCACACTCCCGATGCCAATCATCCAACTGTAATAGCCCACTAGAAATTCATTGGTAGAATTTCTATTGACTTTAGGAATCTCGTGAAAACCCATAATTTTTTACGAATCGATCAATCGTTTAGGTTTTAGTCTATCATCATGATCAGTGTTATCACTCACTATGGTGCTAGATTTATGAGTTTAATTATTTGAGATAGTTAGAAGTGTCAGAATGAGTTATGGTCTGTGCCATTAGACTCAGTGCATTATTTAGGATTTTATGGCTCAATAACCTATTTTCATAATTTCGAACGAAATGTCTGTTGAAAATTGTGAAATTATTTTTAGGGGCACTTCGGGGTTGAATTTCGGTAAACGATTTTCACTATAGGTTAATATAAATATTTAGAATTTTTTAGTACTAAGTTTATTATGTTTTTTTTTGAGTGAATAGTAATCTTGATAAGCGCACCCACTGCAGTGTTTTCAAAATCATAGTGTGAAATGTCCAAATTAGGTTGGAGGAGTTTTATTTGGACACTTGGCAAGATCTTAGCCACACTTAGTGAATGGTATTAGACACTTGGCACAAAGAAGAACCATTAGATAGATTTGTGAAGGAATCAAGATGTGAGATCATGCCACCTAAGCAAAGTTGTGTTTCATCTGTTCAACCAAATTGTGCTAGACCAAAGAGGGTTTCAACCCTAACAAAACCCTAAATGGTTGGAATCCAATTGAAACCCCAAAAGCTTGGTTGAAACCAAAACCCTAAATGGTTTTCCCAAACCCTAAAGTTGGCCTCCAAATCCTTTTTAATCCGATTTATAGCATTGTGTTTAATCACTTGATTAAATCACTTCCACATGCTATTAATTAATCAAATCTTTATTATGACATCATTATTCAACCTTTTAAACCTTGGGAATTTGATTGGGCCAAGAAAAAATTGATTTTGGGCTTGATAGCATCTCAAACCCTAACCAAACCCCCTTTAAACACCAAATTGAAGCCCACTTGGTGGGGCCCACCAAAGCCCACGAAAATTGGCCACCTTGGCAAAGCTTCTTGGAGAAGTTTCCTCCCCCACATGGCAGACCATCCACTGCCATTGGCTGCACCCAATAGTGCCTTGATGTGAAGGAGAAATCCACTCCATCAACCTCCATCAACCTCCATTCTCTGCCACCTCCAATCAAGAGTCATTCCAGCCCACAACTTCCCCCTCCAGGAGTCTATAGTCGTGCAAGGCACTTTTCATTCCATTTTATCACTTCTTTTGCCCCGTTCTTAGAGAAAAACCCAAAAGACCTCTCTCGGGCAGATTTCTGGGACATTTTACGTGGCCATTTTAGACCCTTTTTAAGTATTTTTCCAAGGTGATTCCTTCACATAAGTTGTTCATCTTTGAGTCTAGTTGCCGTGGATAGTGTATTAGTCTCATTCCATGCTCATTTGATCGGTCAAAAGTATTTTTAACCATGGAAAGGTCAGTCTGGGTGTGAAACTGGAGAGTATGTTATGTTTTGGAAGTTTTGACCAAGCTAATGGACATATCTTGGTCCGAAAATTTTATGGAGTGTTGTTAACATGTGTTTATGCATGTTCATTGAGGTTTTGTTGCATGAATAAAGCTTTTGATGATAATTTTCTTAGAGTTAGAAACTTGAAAACTGGAAGTGGAAAAACAGTTTCTGTTTTGTGAAAGTTTGAATATTTCGTGGTTTAATCTTATTCCAAAGGCTTTGATATTTTTATATGATGATCCTAAGCCTCTTATATACATGTTAGGATGTTATTTCGAAGATATTTAGTATTATTTTTAAAGATATGATTTTCTATGCAAGAGGATTTCGGTTAGGCCTAAAATTTGATGTTTTTGAGTTAGATCCATGTTTTATTAAATTTTAGCCATGTGATTTTAAGTTTGATGGTTGGATCTTCTTTAGGACACATTTTTAAACCATGTGATGTGTTAGTTTGAAGATCACATGTCTTTAAGCCATGGATCAAGAGATTGATCAAAGTTAGTTGGGAAAAACAGTTTCTATTTTGGACTAAGTTTAAAACCAAAAACTCCAAGTGTTGTTTTGTGATTTTTGGTGAGTTTTGTTTGATGATTTAAAGCATGTTTGATCTTAGGATGATGTTATGAATATGTTAGAAGTAAGATTTGATTTTTTGGAATTCTTGGAGATGTTTTTATTAAGGTCAAAACTTGTGATTTAAGGTTTACTTTTTGTTAAAAAGTTTGGGTCTTTTTACAAAAAGTTTGGTGTTGATAATTAGCTTTTTCTTAATGGATATTTTTAAGTGTGTTCTTAAACTTAGGATAGGAAGATCTTTGTTACAAAATTTTGGTTTATTCATGAGTTTTGAAACTTGAAAGAATTGCAACCAAAATCAAGACAAATGGCCTATATAGGTTTCGGCCATAGTAAGTTTTTCATAGTTGTGATTGGTTTTAAATTTTTCTGAGTTGATATTTGAGTTTGGGACAAAATTTACGTGAGGAATGTAAATTTTGGTAATTTTTGGAATTAGGATATCAAATCCTTAAGTTAAGGGTAAAATGGTCATTTGCCCACATGTAGAGGGTAAAATGGTAATTTTACTCTAAGTTTTCTATTTTCACATTTCTAATTGTTAGTAATTAATTTCTAACTTTTAGAATACCCTCTTACAGTTCCTCGTGTTTCGTGTTTTATTCTAGTAGAACGCAACGATCGAGGTAAGTTAGCTTTTAACTTACTATCAGTTTAATGTGTATGAGTGATAAGTAAGGGAACTAAAGTGTATGTATGCATATTATCATATGTGCCATGCCAAGTCATTACATATTTATCTGTTACACAGAATTTATTTTGTCACGAATTATTTATCTGTTACACAAGATATTCTGTCACGTATTTCTATACATTGCTATGCATTGCAAGTATATTATGTTAAGTTAAGTATGCTATATGTTACATGTATTTCATGTCACGTAATATTGATTATCACATGTTATGTCATGTTACGGAATATTGTATGTTACATATATGTCATGTTATGAAATGTTGTCTGTTACATTTATGTCCCAACTATGTCATGTTTGTCATCTTACGTTCATGTCACGTTACGCTACGTCAGGACTTCTGTCTTTTCGTATTCATGTCATCCCGTCTCGAATACAATATGTGTATCTCGAGAACAATCTTGTTAAGTTATTCATATCAATCACAACCCTAAGCGCTAGAATGGGGTAATATCCTAGTGAAACTCATTTGTTCACGCTGGAGTGTCTAAATAGGTGTGAAATTCCTTGGGTTGACGAAGTACAGTCAACAGGTTGCGAATATGGCCTAACTAGCTGGTCACCGGAGCGCGTCAGGCACTAACTCCGATGGAGCCAAACTTTATTTTACGTGTGTCCATAGCAAGTGTGGCACAAACAATTCATGGGGCCACAACAACTGTGGAGCATACACTACGTGAGACACAGCAATTGTGACACGTAGGATACGTGGGGCCACAACAACTGTGGAGTACGTATTAACGCACTCACAGCTGGTATAGACACATGTGTTGTGATGCAGTAATCGGCAGGGACACACGGCTCAACGGGACCTGTGTAGCACCCCGTATGGTCACTTTTAATTAAGTCTACTGAGAAAGATTCCAAGTTCATGTATTTCACGTTCAAGTCATGTTTCATGTTATGTTATGTTCAAGTTTACATTCATGTCAAGTTTCAAGTTTATGTCACGTCAAACTAAGTTTCAGTTCCAGTTCAAGTTATGTCAGCTCAAGTCACGTTATGTCAAGTCACGTTATGCTTATTATTCCATGCCATGTTATGTCAAGTCATGTTATGCTTATTATTTCATGCCATGTTATATCAGGTTATGTATTGTTTACTATTGATTTTGATTGTGCATTCATGCAATTATTGTCATGCATGCATCATTAACCTGTGTGAAGTTTTTTGTTAACTTGCTGAGATTTGTAATCAAATCTCACTGTGATAGTCCCAACTACCATTCCCTCCGAATGGTAGATCTTGTTTCATGATCTGAAAGAGAATCGGGAAACGACCAACTGGAAACGGTCGACTAAGTGACGGTGTGACTTAGATGTAGTTGCCTTAGGTTACTACTTGTATTTTGTGGAGTTCAATCTCCAGCACTCTTTTGTTCACAACCATTTTGGACTAGTGTTGTGATCTCAGTTGATTAGTATGTCTTTATGTATGAAGTATGTTGTAAGTATTTGAGATATTATAAGTTTGGTGTATAGTATTGCTTTAAAAAAAAATAATTATCCGCTGCGAATATTGCATAATGCTAGATGCATATTAGGAACATTCCATCTTATATGTCATGAACGGGGACAGGTAATCTTGTGTTGCATGTCCCGACACTTCAGATGTTCGTCCGATCCTAAGCGGAATCTGTGGGCGTCACAGAACTATCACCTTTGAATCTAATTCTACCAAAATATTCCTCAACCCCAACCGCCTACACATCTGAAGCCCATCCAGGAGAGCTCTACACTTAGCGATAGTATTCGTAGCCTGCCCATAGTAGTGAGCAAAACCCGCCATAACATCATCTCTGGAATCCCGAATAATGCCACCCCCACCGGATTCACCCGGATTACCACGAGAGCTACCATCCACATTTAATTTAACCCTCCCTCTCTCTGGTGGTTTCCATGCAATTAATTTTATCCTCCTCTTAACAATAGGATTTATCAAGCAGCCTAGCCTCTACATAACCATCCAATCATGTTCCCCCAAATACCAAAATTTCTTGATCCTTCTATTTAAACACACATGTTTACATATCAATATGTGTGTTTAAATAGAAGGGCAAAAATGACAAATCACATATTAATGTGTAGTGTAGCAAATGATAAGTAGAATTTTTCTTCACGATAAGTCTCATGAAACCAATGCTGATTTGCATGTTCTGATCCTGATCATTAAATTAACAAGATACAAGAGTTCTTATGAAGTTGGATTGAGAATCGGTAAATTTGGCATTTGAGTTTCGCAAATAGGTATTCACAAAAATATGATTAAAACAATTTAGAGTTTTGGGATAAGTGTGCAAAATCTGAGGGCGTCAGACAGTTTAGAGCTTAATGATAGGTTTGGGCTATAGCTAAAAGCTTATATATTTTGTTTGATATAGCCAATGCCCAACTTATCAAATATATGTATGCATGGATGCATATACACACATCCAGTGCTCAACACAACTGAAGTTATACAAACCTTGCATATAAACATGGGATATAAAGGTTCTCCAAAACGTCAGCTTGGAAATCATTAGAAAGGAGAGGACCTTACACTGAACCACAAAAGCACTTACAATGGAACTCCATATCACCTCACCTCCTATCATTTTTGCTGCATTTGCTTTCTTAAATTTCCAAGAGGGCCGTTACTCTCTTCCTTCACTTGCTGTTTCTTACACTCACAACTACTGGTGTTTAAATTTGTACCACAGTTCAGACACAAACCTTTGCACCTAGGATCACATACTGCATCAATGGTAATCTCCACATGCACCATGTCTCTTATGTGCTTTGAAATGTCAATTTCTTTCTCTTCAGGAGGAAAATATAGCCGGTCATCCAAATCAATTAATGCTTCATCATCTTCATCTTCTTCCTCACTACTCCCAGAAGTTCCAACTTTCTTGTCTCCAAAGAGCACTCCCATGCTGATAATCTCAGGCTCTTCAATGCGTTCTTCAGTTAGTAAAAGCGAGAAGTTGGAGTATACACTCTGGGCAGCAGGTTCACCACACCTTCAACATGAAGTTAACAGTGAATCAGTCATAGGAAGCAGAGATAATTAAATGGCATCATCATAGATTGGGTGGAATGGGCTACAAAGCCAAGGAAAGCTTGCATACAGATTTCATTCTCCGGGTATCTACAAGTGCATTTTAAACCCAAATGAAAACAAATCAGTCTATTTGTTTCCCACAGCATTTGTTTATACCTTAAGATAGAGTCCCCCATACCTAGATTCATGAAAGAACATACACGATATAACCCACAATAGAAAATTCAAAAATTACATGTTTTAAGAGGGGTTTGTTGGCCGAACATGTACGGCAATCACGAGAAAAGTTTTTTCTTTAAACAATTAGTCAGACATCAGAGCAAGTAGTATAGATGACAAAACAGGAACCAGTTGATTTGGCTATCTACAAGATTACAGATTTCCAAAAATTAACCTTGCAAAAAAATGAACCAGAACAGAAAAAAGAAAAGTAAAGATCAATTATGACATATCTTCCTAAAAAAAGACTTAATCCCCAACTCCAAAAAGTAATATAGCATCCTCAAAGTTCATTTAAGATGAAAGTGATTTCAGGAAATGCGACATGGATACAGTGATATTGAAAGTGCCAGCCACACTTAAGCGCGAATGCCACCTGGAGCATAGGAGCAAAGCGCAAGCAAGCGCTTGATTGAAGAAAAGTACTGTCTGACTGGTATTGGAAGAATCAGTTTCAAGAGAGTCCAAGGGAAAAAGAAATTATGAAAAGTGGGGAGGATGAGTATTGAGAAGACAAAAGAGGCTCAACAAAAACAGAGTGAGGGGACAGGAAAGCTAGGGGAGAGAGAGAGAGAGAAAGTGTACACAAGACAATTCAACTTTTATTAGGTGGTGTGATCTAGAGAGGGGAAAGTGAAAATTTCTTGCATTGTTTACGAGACATTTTTTTTTTGGCACCGGGGGTCCGCACCCCCGGGATTAGTCGGGACGCTTTTCCCGGACACCCGGTGCCAATAAAAAAAATATTGAACTTTTCACTACTTAATTAAGTGGTGGTATATTTTGAAGTAATCTGGGTTTCTTGTAATTTTCTTACGCTGCTATGTCTAAAGAGCCTACCAAGCCAGCCCTTTTAGGTCGGGGAAATTATACCTTAATTTTGACTACAGCCCAAAAGTTGAAAGAAATGGACAACATCCCAAGTAAATATCTTTTAGACTCCTCCAAAGGAGCAAAATGTCAATGGACAACAAATTGACATTAGAGAATTCTGTTGAGAATTCGACAAAAACCTGCACTCGGCATTTTGAGACTACCACAGAAATATCAGGACAACATTGCCATAATAAGGAAAAACATTTTTTTTTTTTTGATAAATAAATAAATTATATTGATCAAAGAATGGCAAAGCCAGTACACAACTCTGATGCCCTAACTAGGTAGGCACATTGGAGGCAAGAAAATCATGAAGGGCCATGCCATGCCATTATAAGGGTACATAATTCATAGTCTCTTAACCAAGCAAAACCTTCTAGGACAGCTAAGTTATCCAGAGATTAGAGTTACTGGAGCAGGACAGAGTTAAGAAATTCAAGAAACATATCAGTGTATGTTCTAGAGAAAGCATAATGTCACACACCTAGCAAACGAGCTCATTATTGTATAAATGGGTTGAGTGTTAGTTGGGCTACATTCAAATTAGTTTAAGGCCCACAGATTTAGCTATTCCGCTCAGTTTGTTAGGCCCATTTCAGATATAAATGGTGTAAGACTTGTAATGAGGGTATTCTGAGTTTTGAATGTGAATTTTCATTTCTTGTATCTTTTTTCTTGGAGGTGCCATCAACCTTGAAGTTGATCAATCTTTTCATTTGCTTCCACTTTCTTTCACTTTTTTTGACTTTCTTTCCATCCAAACACGTTTCAGGTATGTTACAATTGGTATTAGAGCAATATGGCTGAATTGAATAATGCTGAACTTCAACTCTGTTTTCAGAATTATCATCTTGCAACCCATAATGAATTACTAACAGATCCTGGAGAAATGGTCCTCATGGTGAGGTCTTCAGGCTTTGGTTGTTTCAATTGCAAACATCATCCATATTAATATTCATTCTGAATAAGCCAGTGAGGATACATCATTTGATCCTGGTTCAAGTGAGGCCTTTCCCGCCAAAAACAGGCATTCCTTTCAAAACCCGGTCTCTAGAGCGCTCCCGCACTCATTTAGCCACACTCAATGGTCAAGCTTCTCAGACAAAAAAAAAACTAAAAGATCTTGGTTGAACCTTCCTACACCATTTACTATGTGAAGCTGAATATTAATTACGCCTATGGAAGACATAAATATCCACTAGAGCAACAAAAACAGATGCACAGAGAAATCACCCTCGTAGAGGGTGTTACACTGACGGAAACAATATTTTTATTGGCACCGGGTGTCCAAGGACAAAGTCCCAACTAATCCAGAGGGTTAAGCTGACAGAAACATGCATACTTGAAGATGGGCATCTCTTTCTTGAGATGAGCGTTAATGAAGATTTGGGCTTGGTAGATTTAAAAGAAAACTGAGAGAAGAGAAGCAGAGGTTAGGGGTTTGGCAGAAGGAAAAGAAAAATCACTGGTTAAAGAAAAAAGAGGAAACAGAAGAGAAGGCAGCAAATGAAGAAATTATTAAGATGGAAGAATCTGTCAGTGGGATATGACTTCCGTTCTTTAGGTGTAATTATATGGAATGTATTTATAGCTGTACAGTTTTGTCATTAGTCCTATTTTCCTTACATAGACAGACTCTGTATTTACTATTTAGTTCTAGTTTCCTTAGACAAGATTTTGTTGCTGTAAATGGCTTGATTATAGCCTTGTAACATGCACAGCAGTGCCTATATTATGAAAGGAAATCCTCACAAAGGAGGTATTGAATCCAATTTGACATAGTTTCAAAGCCATCACTTACACATAGTTTCGGTTCTTTCTAGTGAGGAAAATTTTTTTCCCTTTGGTGGGTGGTAGTTTTCTGATACTATTGGCACTGTCTGGGAGTCTTTTGGAGATTATTGGGCTGCGATAGTTCTTGGAGATCAGACTACGATCTCAGTACTCTTGTTTGTGGGCTGTTGGCAATTTCTGTTAAGTCGTTTTTTGGCTGTTGGTAGTCTTGTCTTGTCTGGGTGTGGTTCTGTTGGCACTTTATGTGGAATTTGGGCTTGGTGTGCAGGTGCTAGGATTCTGTCGGCATAGTTTGTGGGGATTGGGCAAGTATTTTTTTGCCTGGACTTGTGTTTTTTTTTCTTTTACGGGCATCATGTCTTCCGATTCATTTGCAGTGAAATTCACGAGTAAGAACTACTCTGCCTGAGAATTTCAATTTCGTTTATTTGTTATGGGAAAAGAGTTATGGGGTCATGTAGATGGGAGTGATCCCGCTCCTACTGAGATTCCTAAGTTGGCTCAGTGAAAGATCAAAGATGCTAGGGTGATGACATGGATTCTAGGATCTGTTGATCCTCTTATTCTTCTTAATCTGAGGCCATATAAGACTGCTAAATCTATGTGGGAGTACTTAAGGAAAGTGTATAATCCAGACAATACTGCCCGGCGTTTTGCAGTTGGAGTACGAGATCGCCAGTTAGCAGTTACACTCAGGGCGATCTCTCAATTCAAGATTATTTTTCTGGGTTTAATAATCTCCGGGGAGAATTTACTGACATGATTTATGCCAAGGTACTAGAAGAATCTCTCTATTGTGCAGGAAGTTCATGAACAAAGCAAGCGGGATCAGTTTTTAATGAAGTTACAACCTGAATTTGAGGCCACTCGTTCCAATTTGATGAACCGTGATCCATCGCCTTCTTTGAATGTTTGTTTTGGGGAGTTACTTTGTGAGGAGCAGCGTCTTGCCACCCAGGCAACTTACCAGCACAACAAAATGATACCAAATGTTGTGGCTTATGCGGCTCACAGGAAAGGCAAGGGACGTGACATGCGGAAAGTTCAATGTTTCAGCTACAAGGACTACGGACATATTGCTGCCCACTGCGCGAGAAAATCTTGCAACTACTGTAAGAATTCAGCCATATTATCAAGAATGTCCTATTCGTCCCCAGAATCGTCAGGCTAATGCTTATCAGGCCACTATGGGTCCCTCTACTTCCGCTAATTCTGCTATTGTTGGTGATTCCTCTGCTCTTACTCTTGAGATGGTCCAACAGATGATTATTTTAGCATTTTCAGCCTTAGGGCTGCAAGGTAACGGTTCACCATCATCCTTATCTTGGCTTGTTGATTTTGGTGCGTCTAATCACATGACTAGTTCTTCCGATACTCTTAGCAATGTTCCGAATTATAATGGATCGTCGCATATTCAGATTGCTAATGGTAGTCAATTACCTATTCATGCTATTGGTGATGTTAATTCCACAGTTAGAGATACTTATCAAAAAATAAATAAAAAAATTCCACAGTTAGAGATGTTTTTGTATCTTCTGAGCTTTCCACCAGTCTCATATCAATAGGCCAGTTGGTTGATAACAACTGTGATATTCGTTTTTCTCGTGATGGTTGTCTTGTGCAGAATCAGGTGTCGGGGAAGATACTCGCTAAGGGGCCTAAAGTTGGACGATTGTTTCCTTTGCATTTTTCTATTCATGTTGTTATTTCTTTCGCTTGTAACACTGTAAACAATAAGGGTGAAGTATGGCACAAACGGTTGGGTCATCCTAACTCTGTTGTTTTATCTCATTTAGTAAACTCTGATTTGTTGGGCAATAAAGACCAATTTTCATCTCATCTTTCTTTTGATTGTTCCACATGCAAATTAGGTAAAAGCAAGTCCCTTTCATTTCCCTCTCATGGTAGTCATGTTGAACGGTGTTTTGATTTGATTCATAGTGATGTGTGGGGAATTTTTCCTGTTATTTCACGTGTGAATTATAAATATTTTGTTACTATTATTGATGATTATACCAAGTATACCTGGATTTATTTCTACGTTCTAAATCTGAGGTTTTCTCTGTCTTTCAACAATTCATTGCCTATGTTGAGACTCAATTTTCTTTAGGGATCAAAACTTTAAGGTCTGATTCAGGTGGCGAATATATGTCTCGTGAGTTTCATGATTTTCACCAACAAAAAGGCATTGTTTCTTAGCGCTCTTGTCCTTATACACCTCAGTAAAATGATGTTGTTGAACGTAAAAATAGACATTTGTTGGATGTTGTTCATACGTTATTGCTTCAATCCTTTGTTCCACCTAAATTTTCTGGGTTGAAGCCTTGTCTACATCAGTTTATTTAATTAATAGATTGCCTTCCAGTGTCTTGAATTTTGATACTTCTTACTTCCGTCTTTATCATCAGCATTCTCGTTATCTTGATATGCATACTTTTGGTTGTGCTTGTTTTGTTCATTTGCCATCCCATGAACGTCATAAATTATCTGCTCAATCTGTTAAGTGCGCTTTTATGGGTTATAGTGTGTCACACAAAGGCTATGTCTGCTATGATCCATGCTCTAACCGATTTCGTATTTCCCGTCATGTTGTTTTCTTTGAAAATCAGTCGTTCTTTTCTACTCATGTTGAGTCTTTACCTGCCTGAGATGCATGTTTTGCCGCATTTTGATGACTTGACTCCTTCCCCTAACTGATTCAAACCTGGACTTATATATGAAAGACGATGACCAACTTTGCCCCTTCCTGAGCCTGATTTGCCATCTAACCCTGCTCAAACTGTCTCTTCTACGGGTGATCTGGACTCCCACACAGTTCCTCGACGTTCAGCTAGAGTAACTCGTCCTCCTGATCGGTATGGTTTTTCACATACCTCTCTACATGCTACTTTGTCTTCCATTCCCATTCCGTCAAGTTATTCTGAGGCTGTTAAACATGAATGTTGGCATAAGGCGATGGTTGAAGAACTTCGGGCTCTTCAGGACAACCACACATGGGATGTTGTTCCTTGTCCTGCTACAATTAAAGCCATTGGTTGCAAGTGGGTTTACTCGATTAAGCTACGTTCTGATGGGACTCTGGATCGGTATAAGACACGGTTGGTTGCACTTGGCAATAGACAAGAGTATAAGGTGGATTATGAGAAGACTTTTGCTCCGGTTGCCAAGATGACAACGGTGCGGACTGTCCTTTCTGTTGCTGCCTCCCGAGGTTGGCCCCTTCATCAAATGGATGTAAAAAATGTCTTTCTTCACGGTGACCTCAAAGAAGAGATCTACACTCTATCAAAAAAAAAAAAAAGAGATCTACATGACCACTCCACCTAGTTTGCCATCTTCTTCATCCTTGGATGTCTGTAAGTTGAAACGTTCGTTATATGGGCTGAAACAAGCTCCCCGAGCATGGTTTGATAAATTCAAATCCACCTTGCTCTAGTTTTCCTTTAAGCAGAGTCAATATGACTCCTCTCTGTTTCTCTACGAGACATCCACTGTGTTCTTTTTCTAGTTTATGTTGATGATATTGTTATTACTAGGACGGATTCCACTTTGATTACTCGACTGCAGCAGCATCTTCAGGCCTCGTTTCATATGAAGGATCTTGGTCCTCTTATGTACTTCTTGGGGTTGGAAGTTCATACTGATCCATTTGGCATTTTTCTTAAATTTTTCTTAATCAACATAAATACACTTAGGATTTGATTACTTTGGCTGGCCTTCAGGATACTTCTTCTGTGGATACTCCTCTGGAAGTAAACACGAAGTATCGTTGTGAGCAGGGTGATCTCCTTTCTGACCCTACTGTGTTTCGACAGTTAGTGGGTAGCCTAACTTATTTGACTATTACTCGACCTGATATTTCATTTGTTGTCCAGCAGGTTAGTCAGTTCATGCAGGCTCCACATCATCTACATTTAACTGTTGTTCGTCGCATTATTAGATATCTTTGAGGGTCCCATAGCCGTGGTTTGTTCTTCCCCGATGGGACTCCTCTCCGCCTTGTTGCTTACAGTGATACTGATTGGGCCGGATGTCCTGATACGTGACGATCTATCACTGGTTGGTGCACGTTTCTTGGTGACTCTTTGATCTCTTGGAAGAGTAAGAAACAGGATTGTGTCTCTAAATCTTCCACTGAATCCGAATATCGTGCGATGTCAGCTGCTTGCTCTGAGATTCTCTGGCTTCGTGGGCTCCTCGCTAAGTTTGGTTGTACTCAGTCGGATCCTACTCCTCTCCATGCTGACGACACTGGTGCCATTCAGATTGCTACCAATCCCCTTTTTCATGAATGTACAAAACACATTTTGGTGGGCTGTCATTCCATTTGGGAAGTCTTGGATTCTCATATTATTTCTCTCCCTCATATTTCCACTGACCTCCAGATAGCTGATGTGTTTACAAAGGCTATGACACTACAACGTCATCAGTTTCTTGTAGGCAAATTGATGCTTCTTGACCGACCAGCATCAATTTCAGGGGGGATGTCAGCAGGATATGACTTCTCTTCTTTAGGTGTAGTTATATGGAATGTATTTATAGCTGTACAGTTTTGTCATTAGTCCTAGTTTCCTTACTTAGATAGACTCTGTATTAAGTTCTAGTTTCCTTAGACAAGATTTTGTTGCTGTAAATGGATTGATTATAGCCTTGTAACATGCACGGCAGTGCCTATATTATGAAAGGAAATCCTCACAAAGGAGGTATTGAATCCAATTTGACAGAATCGATGGTGGAAGAAGAAGTGACCTTTGAGGGTGAAGCTTTGTATGGGTTGATTCGGCTCAACTTATGGAGATCTGAACTTGTATTCTGAATTGGTGCATGTGTTGAATATAATGTCCTAAAGAACCAATTTATTGAGGCTTTAAAGTCGGTGAAACAGCGGGTCCCTCGTCATCATTATGACAACACTAGTGAGAATGTAGAACTAAAGAGAAGGTATAGTTGCCAACGTCGGTCAATTTTCTTAGTCTCGTAGAAAAAGTAAACACGATTTTCTCTTGAATCAAGGACATTACAAATCTTCTAGCTTTTCCAAATGTTATAGTGGTTTTGAGTGGGATACTTTTGTGGCTCTGCCTTCTGTCCTTGTGAGTTGTGGGTTTGGCTTCTTAGGCATTGCATGTAAATTGTTTGGTAATGTGCTGGCACAAGATAACGCCTCTTGGAGTACAAAGATTTTTGGGTTTTGTTAGGGAAAGTAATTGTTTGAGTGGTTCTGATAAGGTACGCTCAAGATTTTCTAAGAATTTTGAGTGTTCCAAGTCTCTTGCAGAGAATTATGCAGGAACGATGAGTTTGGCCATGCTTTCTTTGGGTGTCAAGTACCCTCCACGTGGGAAACCATTAGTAATTGGACCCATAGTTAGGCTTTTCAAGCCAATTGGACAATTGCTCATTGAATTTCAAGAATTTCTTAGGAATGTTTTAGAGGAGTTTGTTCTTGGGAAGAGGAATGATGAGAAAATAACTATTGCATACATGGCTTCTAATTTGGAAAAGTTAGCTGTGGAAATATTTGAATTTGCTCCAGAAAATGGTATGAAATCTAATGGTTACCTGGGGGAAATTCTATTTCAGCCTTACCGGGCAATATTAATTGACATCCAAGGCTTTAAACATGATGTAGACAGCATCAGAAGGTGTTGTGTAAA
Source organism: Juglans regia (assembly GCF_001411555.2). Taxonomy (NCBI): domain Eukaryota; kingdom Viridiplantae; phylum Streptophyta; class Magnoliopsida; order Fagales; family Juglandaceae; genus Juglans; species Juglans regia. The sequence goes on along the minus strand of NC_049913.1, from coordinate 21,488,697 downwards.
AGGCTGTTCATTTCAATCATTTGAAAGTGGTCCAAACATAGCTCATTATGTAAAAGTGGTTGTCAAGAAACTGATTTTGAAATTCCACTTATTGAAGATTTAAATGGGATTATATCCTATGCTATTACAGGAGGAGGTGGGTTATGGGAAAAGAAGTTTATAACTCACTCCCTCCAACCTTTTGAGAACGTATTTTTTGATACTCTTTCTTTCATTAGATTCATTCCAAGGTATATCTAAATTACAGCAAGCACTACTCAAGTTTGATAAGGCGGAGTGTCTTAATGGAGTTGATTATTGCAGAAGATAGATTCGTGTGGAAAGGAAGATTGTGAATTTTGGAATCTATTGTCTATAATGGTACCCGTAACTATACAAGTTTCCCAAGCTTTTACATGGTGCATAAGGTATATACAAAGTTGCAATACCAAGCATTATTTCCATTACAAGTTTTCTATGTTTGGAAAACATTTTGGGAGGTATTGCCATTCGCTTCTGTTTTCAGCTTTTGAGTCATGGCCAATTGCAGAACACAAGAAGCAGGCACTTGCACAACAATGCTTGTCAATTACTTTCTCAAAGGCAATATTTCTAGGCAATGGGCTGGTTGTCATTGTCTTGGGATTGATTGGTAATATACTTGTTACCTTGGCTTTTGGTTTGTTGGCAACCCTCAATGCAGCTTCTCACTTTCTGGCCATTGGTATGGCCATTATTTTTTAATCATTCATTGTGAACAATGGAGATCTTTCTGAATGCAAGAACATGTTTACCCAATTCAAGCGTGCTGCTGTGGCCATTGCTTCAAATGAACAACTTGCATCGTTCAGTTCCATGCTGTCATTGTTTGAAAGTTCAATGTATACCTTTGAGTTACTCAAGATTCCTGCTTTAGCCCCATTGAAGTGGAAATCCTACATGGGTTCATCTTTGAGACATTTACTGTGGTTCTTGATTGAAATATCTTTGAGGTTTCGTTTCCTTTTCATGACCTTATGGACGTCAGTTAAAGGGTAGGGCATTGTCACACACCAAGCGAAGGGCTCATTATTGTATAAATGTGCTAGTAGTTAGCTGGGCTACATTTGAATTAGTTTAAAAGGCCACGGATATAGTAATTCTGTTGTGAGTTTGTTAGGCCCATCTCAGGTATAAATGGTGTAAGAAGACACGTAATTAGGGTTTTCTAGTTTTGAATGTGAATTTCCATTATTATATCTCTTTTCTTACAGGTACGAACACCCTCAGTTTTTTTTTTTTTTTTATGTGTAATAAAAGTTTTATTCCAAAGAAATAGGCATAAGCCCAAAGTACCCAGGACGTATACAAAGGAAATACCTACAACTTCCAGAAACAAAAAGAAAACTAAAACCAAAAAACTAAACAGATTCAGAAAGTAATCTTCCATTACAAAAGTTTTGGCCCAAAAACCCAAAGTACTCCAGAAAAAATCCCTAAGATCTCCCAAAGAGCATTCTTTGTCTTCGAAGCATCTCTCATTTCTTTCGAGCCATATGCACCACATAAGACAAGGAAGAATCATTTTCCAAACACTCACCGCCTTCTTACAGCCCTTCAAACCCTTCCACCCTGCCAATAAATCCACCACTTCTTTGGGCATTACCCAGTGTAAACCTGTCCAGTTCAATGCCTCATTCCACAATAATCTTGCCACTCCACAGTGAAGAAATAGATGATTAACTGATTTCCCATCCCTTTTGCACACAACACACCAATCAGCAATAAACATTCATCTCCTTCTAAGATTATCAGCTGTCAACACTTTGCCCAAAGATGCCACCCAACAGAAAAAAGCAACCTTGGAAGGAACTTTCACTTTCCAAATATATTTCCAAGGACAAACACAGCTACTGTGGCTTGACAAACTTCTGTAATAAGATGAAACTGAAAACTTAGAATTTCCAGCAGGAGTCCACAGCATGCTATCCTCTCTTCCTAGCAACAGCTTTGAACTGTAAAGTCTAACCAGCAAAGCCTTAACTTCATCCACTTCCCAATCATTAACATCCCTTACAAAAATAACATTCCATTCAATATTATTATTACTGCTACAGTAAGAATTACCAACAGCTGCATTTTGATCCCTTGCTATTCTGAAAAGAGCAGGAAATTCCAGCTAAAGAGCAGTATCCCCGCACCACAAACCATGCCAAAAGAGTATCCTGTTCCCATCTCCCACCTTCAATCTGATATTATTTGAATAGGAATCCCATCCTTTTCTAATAAATTTCCACAAGCTCACCCTGTATACTCCACTAGATTCTTTAGAACACCAACCTCCCCACAAACTTCCATATTTCACATCAAAAACATTTTTCCAAAGAGCTTTGCTTTCTAATTGATATCTCCAAATCTATTTCCCAAGTAAAGCTCTATTAAAACCCCTTAAATCTTTAATCCCCAAACCACCACAATCCATTGGTTGACAAACCTTCTCCCAACTAATCAAATGAAACTTGTTTTCCTCACCTTTACCTCCCCATAAGAAGTTCCGAAATAAACTCCCAATTCTCTTTTCAACCCTAGCCGGTAGAGGAAAAAGAGAGAGGAAATAGGTGGGGAGGTTAGACAAAGTACTTTTTATAAGAGTTAATCTTCCCCCCTTAGACAAGGAGATCATTTTCCAACCAGCTAACCTCCTTTCTATTTTTTCAATCACCCCATCCCATATATTAACAGATTTAAAAGAGGCCCCCAAAGGAAGCCCAAGATACCTCAAAGGGAGTGAAGAAATTCTGCACCCCAGAATGTTTGCCAAAACTGAAATATTCTGAACATCACCCACAGGAACAATTTCAGACTTCGATAAGTTCACTCTTAATCCCGAAACAGCTTCAAAACACAGCAGAAGTGCTCTTAAAGCACGTAAATTTTCAGGATCGGACTCACTAAAAATCAAGGTATCATCAGCAAATTATAAATGAGAGATTTTTAAACTATTCCAAGTCTCATTACCCACCACGAAACTGGACAGAAAATTGTCTTCCACTGCGTCCTCAATCATTCTACTCATGACGTCCATAATCATAACAAAAAGGAAGGGGGAAATGGGATCGCCTTGCCCCAAACCACGAGAGCTACTAAAGAAACCAACCTGTTCTCCATTCAACAAAATAGAGAATTTAGAAGTCGACGCACAATGTTTTATCCACGAGCACCATTTAACTCCAAAGCCATATCTCCTCAACTGATATTCAAGAAAATCCAAGCTTACATGGTCGTATGCTCTTTCCATGTCCAATTTAATAAGAATACCAGCTTTCTCCATCTTAAGTCTACTCTCCAAGCATTCATTTGCAATCAAAACAGAATCTAAAATCTGTCTTCCTCTCACAAAAGCGTTTTGTGAATGTAAAATTATCCTCTCTATTACCCTACTCAAACGATTGGCCAGAACCTTAGAGATGATTTTATAAACACCACTGACCAAACTAATAGGCCTAAAATCTCTCATCTCCACAGCTCCTGCCTTTTTCGGAATAAGAGCAATGAAAGTCGCATTAAAACTCTTCTCAAACCTCATATACGAATGAAACTCAGCAAACACCTTCAAGATATCATCTCTAACAACATCCCAGCAAGCTTGAAAAAAGGCCAAAGAGAACCCATCTGGACCCGGAGCCTTATCCTTGTCCATACCTTTTACCACATCAAGGACTTCTTCTTCAAACTCTCTCTCCAACCAATCAGCATCAACCTGCTCTATAGAGTTAAAACCAAGGCTGTCCAGTTTTGGTCTCCAAGAAAAAATTTTTGAAAACAGCTGCTCATAATAATTCACAATGTGAGCCTTTATATCTTCTTGATCTGTAATCATCCTATCCCCATCTTGTAGAACCTCAATCGCATTATTTCTTCTATGGGAGTTCGCCATTTGATGAAAAAATTTGGTACACATATCACCTTCCTTGAGCCACAGCACCCTCGATTTTTGCCTCCACGAAATCTCTTCCATTAATGCTATATTTTCCAATTCTAAAGCCACCTCTACTTTTTCTGGTTCTATCCTCTTCTGAAAACACCCCTTGCACCTCCTTCTCTTCCAAATCTCTCAACTCCACCGTAAACCACTTCCTCTTGATTTCCAACAACCCCAACTCCTCTTTGTTCCACCTCTTTAAGTCTTTCTTTAAGAGATTTCAATTTTCCAGCCAAAACAAAGCTAGGAGTGCCAGAAAAATTATAGGAATTCCACCAACTTCTCTCCTTGTCCACAAAACCTTCAACCTTTAGCCACATGTTCTCAAATTTAAAGTATCTTCTCCCACTCAATATACCTCCACAATCCAACATAATGGGATAATGATCGGAACACAGTCTCGGCAGTAATTTCTGCATCAAACCAGAAAATGAGCCTCCCAAGAAGGTGAGACCAGAAACCTATCCAACCTAGAAGAAGATCTACCATTAGACCAAGAATAATCTCCTCCCACCAAAGGTAAATCAATCAGATTTAAATCAAAGATTAAATCTGAAAAAGTAGACATAGCATTTCATAAAACTGAATCCCCCGACCTCACACTAGGAAACCAAGTAAGATTAAAATCCCCTCCAAAACACCAAGGTAAATTCCACCAACTACAAACACCCGCCATTTCATCCCATAAAAGATTCCTTCTACTATCCACATGAGGACCATATACCCCAGCAAACGCCCACTCAAACCCATCCTCAAGGATCTTAAAATGACACACCACCAGGAACTCCCACAAAGTGATCCAACAACTCCACCACCCTCCTATTCCACAATATTAAGATTCCACCCGAGGCCCCATTAGAGACCAACTCTACCCAACCCACACTACAACAATTCCACAAACTCTGAATGATGGCTTGATTCACAAATTTCATTTTGGTCTCTTGAAGGCAAATAATATCCGCCTTCCATTGATGCATCATATTTTTCACCCTTAAATGCTTCCTATAATTATTTAAACCCCGAACATTCCAAGAAATGATCTTTGGCTTCATGAAAAACCATTAACAGCCCTTTCCTTGCCTTTATCTCTCCAAGCACTCCCATCCCTAGAATTGTAGTTAATAGAGCACTCTAGCCTTTTAAGTTCCCTCTCCTTTTTAGCTGCAGATTTGGCCAAAGCAGGTTGACCCGCTTTTATAGCAACCAGGAGAGCTCTAAACTGTTCTTCATAATGTTCACAAGAGATCCCAACACAATCTCTAATCTCTTCTTTTTTTGATAAGTCAGTCTCTAATCTCTTCTACCTTCCTCATAACCCAATCAAAAGAGTTACAAGGCCACTCCACTCCTAGGTTAAAATAACTCAAAGGAACGGGGTTTAGATCCTCATCAGAGTCTAATAACTCTCCAAACTCACAAGGAACAAAGTCTTCTCCTCCCCCCAACACCATCTGTAAATCAGGATTGCTGAAAATAGTGCAAGGAACCCCTTCCACTGATTTTTCGCTCCCCCTTAAACATTCACCTCTCTCAGCTACATCATTATCCCCATCTCTAACCTCACGAGACATCAAAGGTTCCTCAGACTCCACAACCAAATCAAAACTCGAACCCATATGCTTCCCCGATGAAACACCATCCACCATCCCATCATTCGAGAGCATACACATCGACGGAATACCGCGGGAAGACCCCCCCTGACCTCTTCTGTGAAAATATTGGTTGGATTGAAGCCATCTCCTTCCTAGGCTGAGCCTTCAACATATTTGCTGCGAGAAGCAACCCCTCTGCACTATTCACGGCCGCAGATCTCATCGCCTAAATTGTCTCCGATGGTTCCCTCCTAGCCAGCAACCTTGTCTATGATGGTGGTTGAGCTCCATTGCCTTTTGGATTGGGCCTCTCTTTGGCGCTACCTCTCCATTCTTCTGGATTGGGCCTCTCTTTGGCCCATCTATTTTAACGTTAATGTTAAGAGACTTAGGCCCACCCCCCCCCCCCCCCTTCCTTTCCATCAGCAGAAATAACATCTATACTGGGCACACAACCCCAACCCATTAAAAGGCCCAGACCCTCATCAACTAAAAGTAACAAAGAGCCTATCTTATATTTCCATCCCATTAATTCAGCCCGTATGTGCCAGAGAGACCCCTCAACTTCCCCCACCTTTTTCTACATCTTAGAACAACAACCGTCACCATCCTCTTTAGAGGACCTGCGACTGTTCATCTCCTTCAAGCCATCCTTCTTGGACCTTTCTGTCGACACTACCAAATCACTCCTATTATTGATTTTAAGACCAGGATCAACAACTGTGACTTTCTTAGCAGCAACCAAGTAAGGGCCTTCTCTGGAACTCTTCTCCCTCACGGCTCCAATAAGACCTCTATTAGCTTGAGCAGAAATAGAGGATCTTGAACCAACAATCTCACACGACTTCTTTACAAAACCAATCCAACCACTTACATTTCTCCCTTCAAGTATTACAATAATTCCTTTCCCCTTACCCTCACCCAGCTCAATTAACTTAACAAACCTTCCATAAGAATTTTGGGAAAGTTGGATTAAGAATACTCTATCACCCTCCCTTCTGGTTTGATAAAAAGCTCTATTACCCGAAAAACTCAGACAATCCTCAACCACCTTAGCCATCCAAGCCACCACATCTCCACTAAGGTAAAGGACCTTAATGAATTTCCTACACTTTTCGATAATGCAATAGAGATTACCCCCCTTCCTTCTAAACACAAACTGTTTAGCTTCAACCCAAAAACTACACTCCATCGATACCACCTCCAGACTCACTTCACAAAAACCAAGGAAAAAGATTAATACTGAAGAAAAAATAGAAAGAACATTGAAAGGAAAAACAAGATTAACGTTTATTCCCGTCGAGAAGCACCAGAAATAGGAAAAGAAGAAGAAAATCCATAAGCATATAACCCATATATCAACACCCTCAATGTTCTTTCACTTTCTTTCACTTTGTTTTACTTCTTTCCATCCAAACACCTAAATTTTCAGGTATGTTACACATAAATAGGATAAAATAACCATGAGGCTTAGAGAGTGAAAAGATGATTTTTCAGAAAATGATTATTAAAAGCATATAGAGCTAAATAACAATAACATTTGATGAGAGTGCATTATAGAGAACACGAATTCAAAAGATCTCAAAGTTGATTTGCACACATGCAGGAAAGCACCACAGAGGTAAGCAATTGAATGCAATTAATAAATTAGAATACCTATTGCAAGAAAGCGCGAGGACTGTTCTGATGATCCCATCAAGCCTCAACTTTTGCTTCTTCCTTATTACGTCGATTGAAATCTGAACAGGTGTTCCAAATGGATAATCCTTAACAGCTCTTGTGACCCGTAAACCCATCACTGAAGCACTGGATTTGGAGATCTCAGTTGAGTTCTCTCCTAGCCCAAGCCTCTCTAAGGTTGTGCAGTACTCTACATGTGAAACTGAAGGGTTGCGCTTGTAAATAACTGCCCCTTCCCATGTTGACCCAGTATCTTCAATTTCTTCTTGTCCTTGATCTCTCCAATCAAAAGATAGATTTGTTCTTTCAGTGGATTGATTATTAATTTGTATGCAATCTCTTGCAGTGGACAATGAAGTACCATGGGGTTTGCTTCTGAAAACTGTAGATTTATCTTCAGTGATGCCCCAAAAAACTTTGTGATGAACAAGGGGAAAGCATGGATATATAGAAGGCCTTCCCCTGGATTTCAAAGAATAAATCTTTGCTTTGTTAGAAGAGGAGGGAGCTATGGAAGATGGGGAGCATATAAGTGACATTTAGTTTATGATATCTTACTACAGAAAAGACAATGAGGTAAAAGAATTCTTTAAGGCTTTCAAATAACTATGCAAAGGAATTTTGCATAGTGCCAAGCTCTGTCTATGAGAGTAACTGGGAAGCAATAGCAACGTGGCTCTGTTGTTTTATCCGATAACTCAGGAAAGTCGAAAGGAGAATAGGAGCAATCAAATTCTGCAAGACAAGCAGAAGTAGTTAATAAAACCAAGTTTCAAATTCAACCAGAAACTACAACCAGAAAATGACTGTTCAAGTAACAACATTAACTAGTTAAGGTCAATACAATAAACTTATTAAGTGTAGAAATGAAAGAAACAAAGCATTTAAAATGGTGAGTAATTTTTTTTATAAGCGTGAAAGATCCATCCCATTTTTCTACAAAATGGCAAGCTTCCAAACCAAATTCCTTGTGAGTGTTATATAATCAATAAATTTTATCTTTTTACATGGTTGCGGAAGTTGATGGTACATGACAAACTAACATGGAACCAAACCAGATTGAAGGCATACGTATACATATGTATAAGATGAGTTTCAGCATAATAGCACCCAAATTTCAGTTAAATAGTAATTTGAATTTAGAAAAACAAAACAAAAAGAACACAAGTTGATAACTCAACGGTTGCCGCCGAGTGGAAGAGGAGTCGTTACGGGTGTAACCAGTCCGTGCGTGAGAGAGGGGCTCCGTGCGTGAGTCCGTGAGAGAGGGGAGGGCTGCGGCTGCGTGAGAGTGGGTAAGGGGCTGACTGCTGAAGCCTGAGAGTTAAATGGCCAAATCGGGTGAAACGGCGTCGATTATTCATCTAAAAATAAACGACGCCATTTCAGTTAGTTGGTGCTGGGTGTAATGAAATCGGATGTTTTGATGTAATACACTATATATTATATATAATATATATTATATGTACTATAACTCTTATTAGTAAATACTAATGTTATATATTATACTATTATAGTGTTACTAATATATATAGTATATAACTAAATATATTATAGTGATATAGTGATAGGCATACTATATGTTATACATTATAGACTATATATATATAAAATACTATATGTTATACATTATGGATTATAATAATATATTGATACTAAATTATTATTAATACCATATACTATACTAATAGTTATATTAATATTATATATAGTTATAGTGATTTAGTTATAGTGATTAGTATAACTATATATTAATATTTGTTAGTTATATTAATTTAGTATAAATATATAATGTATCTTAGTAATTAATATTTAAGGATGGTTCCGGTGGTGCTCCCTCAAGTTCTTAATTTACAATTATTTCTCTCTGAATATAGGAAATTTTTGCCTTAAAAATCCATCTCAATGAATTCTTTATTCAAATCCGATAACTCTACTACTAGTATTCCCATAGAATCTGATATTATTAACCAAGAAAATTACAGTATAATAGATATAGAAAAAAATTTACAACATTGGACAATTCCTAATATTCCAAAAAATTAAATATACAAACAATCAACTTTTTCTTCTAAATTATCATTTCTTATTAATTATACTATTAAAACAGTAGAAAAAACCATTAGTTGAAATAATAATTATGAATCATTACAATTATTAACAAAAGAAGCTATTAAACATCATAAAAAACAGAAAATATTCTTTCATACATATTAGATTAATACAAGTGGCTATAAAACCACTCACCAGAAGCGGATTAAATGCCTTAGTATTACTCTGTCTAAGAGATGTGAGACACAATAAGTTTCATAATTCATTACTTGACATTGTAGAATCAAACTTGTTTCAAGGCCCAATTTATTTTAATTGTTATCCTAATTATTCTCTTTCATTATTTGATACTAATATTCTACATGTTTTAACATTAAACATTAAAACAGACGGTTATCATATGATGAAATGATCACAACCTTTAACAGTAGTATATAGGATCCATTATAAATTAATGAAAACAATATTAGAGCCACAATCTCTTATTACCAGTCCAAAAGGATATACATTATTATTACAATCTAGTACACAAAATTCTAGTATACAAATTCCTAAACATATTAATTTGAATCAAATTACTCTCCCTAATGAATAGCAATTAGAAACTATCACTCCATTACGTAGAATAGAAAATAATTCTAAATATGATCTAGAATACATAGACCAAAAAACGGACGGAATCGTCCAAATTGTTTTTCAACCTTTTAGGAGATCGGATTCTTCACTTCATTCCTCTCTAGCACTATCTAGCTATCATACACTCAAATCTGTATTTACTTCTATTTTTTGAAATAGATCTCAAAATTTTGATACCAGATCCCAGAATTTGGACACTCAAATTTGGAGAGTTATTACTAGAAAGATTATTGACACAACGATATATATTGTTGATCATCTCAGTATAGCATCTACCTCTCATAATCTCAAACAAGTAAAAGAACTTTCTTTTTCAATATACAAGTAGTTGGAGATGATACCCAAATATACACCCTGAATAAAGAAGAATTTAAAATTAATAAAGAATATATCAAACAAGATTATATGAAGAAAAACATAATCAGAAAATATTAGTAGTTTTCTCAACTTTTACAAAAATAGAGAGAGACTATATTCGAGAAAAATATTATGAGTATTTAGAAGGAATACAAATTAATATACCTTTCTTTATATGGTTTGAAATCTATAAATCAAATCAATTATCAACCATAAACATGACTACTAATCAATGGATTAATGAAGAAAATAATCAAATCTTTTATAAAGAATACCCCCACTTTGAAGCTATTAAGTACAATCAAAGAAGTACTCAAATATTAGTTTCACCAATAAAAAAATATAATATTACAATAGAAAGTAAAAATATTGATAATATAATCCAATAAAACAATTATACCAATTTATATCTAAAAATCATGAATAAAAAATTAGAGAGAATTGAAACGCAACTATCTCCTATTAATCCTACCATTAAAGAAGTAGAAGAAACCCATTTATTTGTTCTCATAAAATCTCATCTCATTTAAAAATCGTATTTAAAAATCGTTTTTTCTAAAAATGAAAATGATTTATTAGAACAAATATGTAATAAATTAGAAAAATTAAATATTACTAATATCACATCTACTTCAAAACAACCTCATATTAATGTATTAACTAAAACAGACTCGTCTGTCATGTCCGATTCTGAAATTAGTAATATTGAAATCTAATTTAAAAATTTAGATTTACAAATCAATAAGATTAGAGGAGATTATGTTAATAGTTTTTCAGTTAGGGATTCTAAACATCATGTTTCTATTAATCGTAATTAGTATCCGAGACATACTCCACCGGATATGCAATTCGAAGAAATAGAACATATAGTAAGATATGTTTTTTTACCAAATATATTATATGAATGAAATATAGATGGATTACTTGAGTATGAAATATTAAATCATTTCCATGAAATGATTATGGTTGCTAATGTTTATAAAAATAATAGTTCATCAGATTATTGTCCAAAGAAAAGACAAAGGACTTTGTATACACTATTCACCTTTAATTATTATTAGTTGATGTAGGAAGATACGCATGTATTATTAGTAGTACAATTCTAGTGTCAATATAAAGAAGCTTGTAAACAAGTAAGGTCATTCAGAAACTTTCATCTGAAGCCTCCTCTTATCTCGTCCAAGCTTTCATTTATCTAGTCCTCCTCACTTTCTAAAATCTATCTTTTGAAAACTTTCTTCCTCCTCACTTTCTAAAATATATCTTTTGAAAACCTTTCTTCCTTCATGACCTCTGCTTCAACTCTTCTGAGAATTAATCTCCTTGTAAGTATTATATTTTTAATAAATCTGATTTTATCATATATCTTTTTCTATCTTTTATATTTATTCATGCATATGGTCGGTTATACCGCCTGTATTACTTGTTCTCATGCATATGGTTAGTTATACCGCCTTAAGCTTTTATTTCTATTAAGCTATTATTAATATAAATTACCATACATATCTAATAAAGGAATGAAGGTTTTCAAAAGATAGATTTTAGAAAGTGAGGAGGACTAGAGAAATGAAAGTTTGGATGAGAGAAACTTTAGATGAAAGTTTCTGAATGACCTTACTTGTTTACAAGTTTCTTTATATAAACACTAGAACAGTGATGAGAACCAATGTGGGCCTAGTCTTAAAGATACGTTGCAAGTTCTAGATGGCCAAATACAAGTTAAAGAGCTTAAATGATGAAGATTCAGCTTTGATTCATTTGATAAGCTATGGAAAGGGCAACAACATGACTTAAAGGCCTTGGGCACTTGAAGACTTTCAACTTATTTAATTCTTGTAAATGACTTATTTTATTAGTTTAGAATAATTGAGTTTATTATGGGAACCACTTAAGGGGGCCTATGCAAGGGCATGTTGGGAAAGTTATTATTTTATTGAACCTGGGTTAGGGTTACTGTAGCCGAGTACTGTAGCGCCGTACAGTAGCTGCTGCACTGTTCACTCAGGGGTATTTTTGAAAGATGGGGCATTATTTTGGCTAGGGTTTTAATTAGGTTTTAGTTTAAATACACTTTGTTGCCTCATGTTAAGAAGTTTGTGAAGTTTATAAAATTTGATGAATTTATTCATTGTGAGTTGAGTTTTACTCCTCTTGTTCTTAATTGAACTTTTGAACTTATCAAAGGTAAATCACAACCTTTGTGGCGTTCCTCCTTTGTAATCTGGGTTCTTGAGAGAGGTTCTTCAACGGGTCTAGATTTTAATATAATCTAAGTTCTTGAAACGAGTTCTCATCGGGTCTAGGTTCTCCATCCATTGACTTGATTTTGACTTTCTTAGAAAGTTTTCAAATTGATTGTGGGTTTAAGGGTTACCTTTCCTGCGGGTTCATATTAAACAGTATTACCAATAATACATGCCTATCTTCCTACGTCAACTAATAATAATTAAAGGTGAATAGTATATATAAAGTCCTTTGTCTTTTCTTTGGACAACAATCTGATGATCTGTCAATAATCTTGAATAGTATAGATGAAGTTCTTTATCTTTATTCTCTGAAGAGATAATAATTCTGACAGGTTTCGTCTGACATGTTGAATAATTGAGAGAACAATAATCTTCTGGGATTACATAATCTGAGGGTCATATTCTGCAAAGTCCAGATCAAATGGGTATTGAGAATCCATCAGATATACTAGATGGTAGGATGAGTTGCCTTGAGAAGGAGAGGTCTGCTGAGCTGGTGATAATGCGGATTATTGTGATGGAGATAATCTGACTAAATGATGTGCATCTTTTTCATCATCACTGTCTGATATTTGTGACACTGCCTCAACTAATTTTTTTCAAGTCATTTTTCTGGTAATGAATGCCAATTGGGCCTGAAATATACTCTGCCGGACCAGAACTTCAGGGGCTTTGGTAATTTTTGAAAAAAAAAATTAATACATGATAATAATTGTATTTTTCTCACCATTTGATAGAGATTTGGCGGGCTAAAAACCTAATGTTTTTTAGAGAAAGATGAGGTTTGACGATATATTCTCACTTCATAATCCAATTTAATTTTGTTTTGAGGAAGAAAAGAAGAAGTGGTGAACAATATTTTAATGAAGGTAGATAATCATTTTGTGAAACAAAAACTTGAAAACTTTCTTGGAGAGGGAGAGGAAGAAAAAGAGGTTCAGATTCATAGCAATCACACCATAGTAAGAACTATCACGGGAGTGTCATGATCTCTTGTAATTTGTCGAAATGGAGGAACCAAGAATGACGTAATTTTTTTTTTTTTTTTTATGTTTTAAAAACATTTTTGTTCATGCCTGCTGATAATCGTAATACTCATAATATGGTGGATCATAAGGATGAGAAAATTTCCTTGTTAAATAGGAATTTTTTTCCAATTGTTCTAAGGTGAGAACTTATTTAATGGTAACTTTATGAAAGACAATAGTTGGAGATGCAGGTAGAGAATGTTGAGTTTAAAGAGAATTCATCCTACCATCTGGGTTTTCTTAATATTTTGTGGAATATAATGTTAGTCTGGCAAAAGAAATGCATCAAGTAATTTTTAGGGATCATACAAATGTTGAATTTCATATTCGAAGGGGAAGACTAAGTGCCAGTGGGATTTAATGATAATGAGAGATGCAGAAGACTGAGATAATAATGGAGAATGAACAACTTGAAAAGGGGAAGAGGAGGAAGAAGAAACAGCTTTGGAGTATGTTGGTAATTTTAGAGAAGCTAATTGTGAAAATGAATTGTAAGTTGACCTAAAATCAATGTACCCAATATCGTGTATAGTTTTGGAGTTGCAGAAGGATATGGCGAAGGATAAGGTGGAGATGATGGCCTAGCATAAAAACAAAATCTAATAAATTCATTAGTAGAGGCTCTATTGCTAAAAGTAGTACAGGCCAACTCAAAATCTGTCAAGTGCTGATAAAGACTCTCAAAATTCATCCCGTGGAAATGAGGTATAACTGACATCATGCCATGTTTAATAGAAAAATTAGGTGCATCATCAGGTAAAATAATGCATGATAGTGGTGCGAGTGGGCTGCAAATAATCCCTAAGAGTGAGTGGTGCAGGTGCAGCCATGGTTTGTTCAATTTCAATGTCCTCATCTGTAGAAAAAACAGAAGAGCTATCTATCTTTGGGCTGTGTATACTACTCTCAGTGCTCGATATAACTCTAACCAACCTATTTGAATTGTCCCTCATCCATAACATAAAACATCAGCCCAAATAGCATAAGTAAGGTTCAAGTGACTGAGTAGTAGGTGACAAGTGAAATGTGTAATCAGAGATAAGATAGTGAAAGAAACATTTAAGATAAAAAAATAAAAAATAACGAGTCTAAATTTACATCAAACAACTATTTCTCGGCAACGGAGTCAAAAACTTGACTCACTCAAAAATGAGCAGCGCAAAGGCTATCCCAAGTGCAGGAGGATGTCGCGTAATAATTAGGAATAAATTCCGAGATCATCTCCTCAAGGAAAGTTACTTAAAATCAAACTCGTTTAAAATGGTGAAAATATTCACAAAGAGAAAATAAAAATGGTGGTATGTACAATGAATGGAAAAGTGAAACAATAATGAAAAGGGCACTAGTCATGAACTAGATTCATATTTTTAGATTTTTTTAGTGTCGAAATGAAACGTAAAAGACTAACAAATTAAAATTAATAATCAAGGAATCAACTAAGCTAAACAATCTTAATTAATCTGAAAATTAAACAATAAAATAGAAATTATTTAAGTCTTAATTAAGTTGAATTAATCTAATATGCAATGGAACTAAGAGATTAATAAAACTAATCTAAGAATTAAAATAGATTAGAAAGTAATTGACAAAATACGAATTGAGAATTGAAAAGCTCCAAAATCAAGATTCTAGAGTTCATCATTGTATTCAAATCACAAATTCTCAAAATCAATCATTAACAATTGTAATCACTATTAAATGAAAGCTTAAAGAAGTGAGAAAAATAAATAACACGAAATAAATAAATAGCAAATAAAATACTCAAAGGTCAAAAATACATCACAAACTTTAAACTAAAATTAAATAAATAGTAGAAAGTGAAAAGAGCAAGCCAAATGAATGGAGATAAATGTGGTAGGCAATGGAGGCAGCGGCGGATGTTGGACCCCAGAAAAGCTCTTCAACATCGGCGCTCGAGAGTCTTCAAAAATTATGTTCTTCTTTTTAAGCCGAAAAGAAGCCTATTTCTTTTTTTCTATTTTTTTTTTTGCATGTTGCGTTCGTCCAGAAACCTTTTGTTTTTTTCTTTTGGCTTGTGTGCCTTTGCCCAGTTGCCTTTTTTGACTTTTCTTGCTTTCAATTATTTTTTATTTCTGTGTATTGCAATTTTTCTAGCATGCAAAACCAAAAGAGTTATTTTTTTTTTTTTTGTGTTGTTAACTTGCTTCCGTTGAAATTCCCAAAGCCAAGGTGTTGGTGACTCTTTTGACTTTTCGTTGCATTTTTTAGCCTAAAAAAATAAAATAAAATTAGAAATGAAATGAAATAAAAAAAAAAAAAAAAAAAAAGAATAGAAAATAAAAAATATGTTGTGCATGTGAATGAATATTATCCAATTAAATCACAAGTTATAAAAATTAAGCATTAACTATGCTATAAAGCAATTTAAATCACAACTCGGATTTATTCATCTGAATTATTTTTCCATCTAAAACCAATAATAATGTAATAAAATAAATAAAATATATTTGTTCTAAATGTATAAAATATGCAATAATTCAGCTCGATCAGAACACTGGGGCACTGGGGGGATTGACAAACTTTCGAAATGAAAAATGGGAGGGGACTCTAAAATCGCGTTTCACATATAAAATAAATAAATAAATTACGCATAACTTGGTGTGTGGTAGTTGAGTAAAGCGTAGGTGGAGTAGAACGCCTTTTTAAAAAAAATGATAGATAAGGAAGACCTCTTGACAAGATTGTGATTACTTTTGAGACAAATCGAGCATGCCCTTCTCCATCAAAACCAAACTCAGTGCAGCCCTGTCCCTTCATAGTCGGACGAACCATGACCCTCGAATACGCCATAAAGCACCTCTCCAACAGGCCGACGGAGTCCCCTTCCATGACAGCTGAAGAAGACGAAGTCGAGGCCTTGACCACCAATCCCCTCTACGCCCATGGTCGGTTCCTTTTCGCCGCTAAGGTAGCATAACTTTTACCATTTGAAACACCGAGTGAGACATTTTCTTTCTCTTCCCTTTACTACTATATATTTCTTTGGTGTTGAATTTTGCTATCCAGATAAGGAGAAAATTAAAAACTAAAATCTTTTCATAGAAGATACTGTTAGTGGCCCTCTCTCTCTTTCACTCTTAGTTTCTCACTAGGGAGGAGGAGGGGGAGTGTTAAGAGAGAGAAAGAGAGGAATGAAGGGAGGCAGACAGGGAGAAAAGCAAACTTGACTGTCTAGTGGGAAGGTCATCCCGATTTATTTTCCTCTGGGTTCAATCAGTGGGGCTCGTGTTCTTCAATCAATGAACACAGGGTGAGATGAGGTGAATTCTACTGGACGATAGTGGGCCTAGAAGAATGGGTGATAAGGTGTAAAGGCAAGCCAAGAGAAGAACAAGGGTTGAGGGGTAAAGGCGGGCTGAGGGAAGAACACAATGGGCCTAGAAGATTGGGTGATAAGGTGTAAAGGCGAGCCAAGGGAAGAACAAGGGTTGAGGGGTAAAGGCGGGCCGAGGGAAGAACACAGGCAAAGGGGTAAAGGCGGGCGGAAAGGAGAACGAGAACAAAAGCTGAGGCAGAGTTGGGGGGATTGGCAAACTTTCGAAATGAAAAATATAATGAAAGGAGACTCTAAACTCGCATTTCAGATAAAAATAAATAAATAAATAAATTATGCGTAAGCTGGTGTGTGGTAGTTGAGTAAAGAGTAGGATGAGTAGAACGCCTCTTTCAAAAAAGGGATGGATAAAGCAGACCTCAGGACTAGATTGGGATTGCTTATGAGACAAATCGAGCTTGCCGTTCATAGCTGAACTAACCATCACCTTCAAAGATGCTGGAGGGGCCACAAAGAACCTCTCCAACAGACTAACGAAATCCCCTTCCACGACAGCCTTTGAAGACGAATCCGAGGCCATGACCACCAGTCCCCTCCATGCCCAACTTCGATCCCTTTTTGCCAGTGAGATAGCATTGATTTCCTGAGGAAGGTACAACCCAACTATGAGGTACATCAGCAGGTGTTACAATAATGAGAAAAGCTCACAACCAGCCAGGTGTAATACCCAATTTCACATCAGCCAATAAGATCGCACCACGTATGATATTTATTTCTCTTCCAATGTCACCTACCTCACGGAATAACTCAATTTCCTTTCCCTCTCCTTTCTCTCCTCCCGAATCCCTGCAACTTCCTTTCCCTCTCTCCTCCCGAATCCTTACTCTTCCTCTCCCCTCCCTTTCTTGTTCTTCTTATTCGAAGGATCCTAAGATTCAAAATTCTTGTTCTCCCATCCCGATTCGAAGTTCTTGTTCTCCCACCACCTCGTCTTCGTTATGTAGATTAGCATCTGAGGCAACAAAGGGCTCTTCAGCAATTTGGTGTGATGCGACATGCTTGGAGGACTTTGAGCACTTCCTTCATCCGTATGTCCCTCAACAATTGATTTTCCAAATTCTGTTTCTATCTTGTACTTACTATTATATTGAGAAGTTTTAATTTACTAATTCTCACCTTATTTCACTAGTTACCAAAAGGAATCCAAAAAAAGTATGCTCACAAAGGAAACAGGCTTGACCAGAAATAAGGTAAGATGGTTCTAACAATGGTTTCTTAATATGCATTGTTGGTACTATAATTTAAAAGTCATGTGGCATCTTCATTAATTTTGTATACCAATCAGGTTGCAAACTGGTTTATTAATGCACAGGTTCGTCTTTGGAAGCTCATGGTTGAGGAGATGTATAAAGAAGAGTTTGGAAAATCAAATTTGAACTCCCAATCCTTACTAGAAAATGGCTCGAAAGCACCAAGGGATAATTTCGGGGCTTTTGAGGATAGGGGGAAGAGTTGCATAATAGTGTGATATCCACAACTGCTGATGGTGTTCACCATGGACAAGCCCATGAATCAAAGTTTGTTAACGTAGAAATAAATGGGAAAACCACGGGAGGAGGGACAGTTTCGAAGGGACGATGGAGGCCGATGGGGGTGGGGGGGAGGAGAAGATAGTGGACAGTGGGGGCAGGCCGACGGGAGTTGGGGGGACAGTGGACGGTGAGAGCAATGCCGGCTTTTTTTTTCACATAGAGCAGAGAGAGAGACGGGATGAGGCCGACGGTGGGGCAAGGAGGAGAGGCACAAGACTTTTACGTTGGCTCAATCTTCTAGCATCGGGTTTTGGGAGATCTTTAGGCTGTGAAATTGTGATCTGTTGCATGCTGTTCTATTCTCAATATAGTTGAAATTTGCACATGGTAGCTGTTTAATGGCTTGTGTAAATTGGCTCCAAGTGCCACTCTACAATAATACGTAGATAAGTTTTGGCCAGTACAACCACTCTATTGTCTGTTTGAAACACCGAATGGGACATTTCTTTCTCTTCATTTTTCTACTATCTATTTCTTTGGTGTTGAAATTTGCTGTCTGGATAATGAGGAAATTAAAAGTAAAATATTCTAATAAAAGGTATTGTTAGTAGCCTTCTCTCTCTTCCACTCTTACCCTCTCATTAGGGAGGAGGTGGGGAAGTGTTAAGAGAGAGAAAGAGAGAAATAGAGGGAGGCAGACGGGGAGAAAAGAAACTTGACTGTCTGGTAGGAAGGTCATCCCTATTTCTTTTCCTTTAGGTTCAACCAGTGGGGCTCATGTTATTCAATCAATGAATAGAGGGTGGGATGAGGTGAATTCTACTGGATGTTGGTGGACATAGAAGAACGCAGGTTGAGGGGTAAAGGCGGGATGAGGGAAAAAAACGAGCAGAGGGGTAAAGGCAGGTAGAAGGGAGAATGAGAACACTAGCCAAGGGGGTACTGGGGGGATTGGTAAAATTTCGAAATGAAAAATAGAATGAAAGGGAACTCTAAACTCGCTTTTGAGATTAAATAAATAAATAAATTACGCATAAGCTGGTTTGTGGTAGTTGCAAAAAGAGTAGGATGAGTAGAATGCCTCTTTAAAAAAAAGGATGGATAAAGCAGGCCTTAGGACTAGATTGGGTTACTTATGAGACAAATCGAGTTTTTCCTTCTCCAACATAACCGAACCCAACAAACCCTATTGTCCCTTCATAGCCAAACTAACTATCACCTTCGAAAATGCCGGAGGCGCCACAAAGCACCACTCCAACAGACCAACAGAGTCCCCCTCCATGACGGCCGAAGAAGATGAAGCCGAGTCCTTGACCACCAGCCCCCTCCGTGCCAAGGTCGTTCCTTTTCACTGCTAAGATAGCATAATTTCGACCATTTGAAACATCAGGTGAGATATTTTCTTTCTCTTCCTTTTTTGCTATCTATTTCTTTGGTGTTGAGATTTGCTGTCTAGATAAGGAAAAAATTAAAAAGTAAAATCTTCTAATAAAAAGTATTGTTAGTGGTCCACTATCTCTATCTTTCACTCTTACTCTCTCACTAAGGAGGTGGAGGGGGAGTGTTAAGAGAGAGAAATAGAAAAGTAGAGCGAGGCAGGCAGGGAGAAAAGCAAACTTGACTGTCTGGTGGGAAGGTCATCCCTATTTCTTTTCCTCTGGGTTCAACCAGTGGGGGTCGGTTCTTCAATCAATGAACAGAGGGTGGGATGGGGTGAATTCTACTGGACGGTGGGGGACATAGAAGAATGCAGGCTGAGGGGTAAAGGCAGGCTGAGGGAAGAAAACGGGTGGAGGGGTAAAGGCGAGCGAAAGGGAGAACGAGGACGCTAACCGAGGGGCACTGGGGGAATTGGCAAAACCTCGAAATAAAAAATAAAATGAGAGGGAACTCTAAACTTGCATTTCAGATAAAAAAAATAAGATAAAATAAATTACGCCTAAGCTTGTGTCTGGTAGTTGAGTAAAGAGAAGGATGAGTAGAACGCCTCTTTCAAAAAAGGGATGGATAAAGCATACATCAAGACTAGATTGAGATTGCTTCTGAGACGAATCAAACTTGCCCTTCACCAATGTAGCCGAACCCAGCGCACCCTACTGTCCCTTCATATTTGGACTAACCATCACCTTTGAAGGTGCCAGATGCGCCACAAAGCACCTCTCCAACAAATCGACGGAGTCCCTTCCACGACAGTTGAAGAAGACGAAGCAGAGACCTTTACCACCAATCCCCTCCGCACCCAAGGTTGGTCCCTTTTTGCCGGTAAGATAGCATAATTTTGGCTGTTTGAACCACCGAGTGAGACATTTTCTTTCTTTTCTTTTTTCTGCCATATATTTCTTTAGTGTAGAAGTTTTTTGTCTAGATAGGGAGAAAATTAGAAACTAAAATCTTCTCATAAAAGGTATTGGCCCTCTCTCTCTTTCACTCTTACTCTTTCACTATGGAGGAGGAGGGGAGTGTTAAGAGAGAGAAAGTGAGGAATGGAATGAGGCAGATGGGGAGAAAAGCAAACTTGACTATCTAGTGGGAAGGTCATCCGGATTTCTTTTCCTCTAGGTTCAATGAGTAGGGCTCCTGTTCTTCAATCAATGAATAGAGAGAGAGATGAGGTGAATTTTAATGGACGATGGCGGATGTAGAAGAACACAGGTTGAGAGGTAAAGGCGGGTTGAGGGTAGAACACAAGCAGGGGGTAAATGAGGGAAGAAGGGAGAATGAGAACACTAGCCGGGAGGGCGCTAGGGTGATTGGCAAAATTTCGAAATGAAAAATAGAATGAGAGGGAATTCTAAACTTGTGTTTAAGGTAAAAAAATAAAAATAAATAAATTATGTGTAACCTGGTGTGTGGCAGTTGAGTAAAGAGTAGGATGAGTAGAACACCTCTTTCAAAAAAGGAATGTATAAAGCAAACCTCAGGACTAGACTGTGATTGCTTTTGAGACAAATCGAGCTTGCCCTTTTATAGCGTAATCGAACCCAGCACACCCTACCGTCCCTTCATAGTCGGACTATCCATCACCTTTAAAGACGCCGAAGGCACCACAAAGCACCTCTCCAACTAACTGACGGAGTCCCTTCCACGACAACCGAAGAAGATGAAGCAGAGGCCTTGACCACCAGTACCTTTTCGCAACCAGCTACCTTTACAATTTCTCAATAATTTGGTCCTTCCTAACTAGAACTTTCTATTAAGAGCACTACATTAATCTTTTGTCTTTATGTCAGCGTGCTCTTGTATGTGTATTTGTTTGTTGACTAAGTATTGTTTATTATTATTTGATGCTGAATTTGTGAATGTTCATCTCTTAACAAATAGTATTCCGACATGCCCATTATCCTGTTATTGATGATTGGGACAAGGGTGGTCCCCTACATGCCCATTATCCTGTTATTGATTATCCCATGATTAAGATTAAAGAGTGTCGTATTGAGAATGGTTGGGATATCCCTCTTTTGGAAATACTTGTGGGCCAACAAAAAGCTAATGAGATGTGTCAGTTCTTGGCAAGAAGGAAGGAGGGGCAGGATGTGTTAGTTTGGTTGAAGGAGAAGGATGGTAGTTTTTCTACTAAAAGTGCTTGGGATTGCATTAGGGTTCATGCGCCTCCTCTTAATTGGGCTCATTGGATTTGGCACAATAATATCCCTAAAAAAATTTCTATTATGATGTGGAAGGCCTCTAATAATTGCCTGAGTGTGGATGCTAAGATTAAAACGACTGGGATTCCAATGGTGTCTAAGTGTAATTGTTGTGCTTCGGGAAACATGGAGGATCTTAATCATGTTCTTTGTACTGGTGATTTTGCTATACAACTTTGGCTTAGGGCGGCTGTTCAGTTAGGTGTGCATATGGGTGTTTTTCGTACTTGGCAGGAACAAATTGATTTCTGGTTCCGTCGGGCTGGCAAGTCCTCTCAAGTTAAGACTATTTTTGGTTTGCTCCCTTCCATGTTTCTTGGAAGCTTTGGGAGAGGCGTTGCAAAGCTAGGTATGATGGTCATTTGGATACTATTGAGACTGTTTGGTTTGCTATTAAAAGTTGGATTTGTAGAACCATGCAATTGAACAGGAATCCTATGAGACTTCCTAATCATGATGCTGCCATTTTAAAGAGATTGGACATCCCTGTTTTGCTTCCTAGAGTTAAGAAAATCTCTATGGTGAAATGGAACCCACCCCAACGGGATAGGGTTAAGCTTAATACTGACGGGAGTAGTATGGGTAATCCTGGCCCAGCTGGGGCTAGGGGTGTCATTCGTGATGTCAGTGGTAAGATGTGTGTTGCTTTTGCTGTCTCCTTAGGTCAGGGCTTTAATAATTTTGCTGAATTGAGAAGTTTGCTTGAAAGTATCAAGAGATGTTGCCAACTTGGTTTTTTTCGGGTGGATATTGAGATAGATTCCCAAATTCTGGTTAATTGGATTAAAAAAGGAAATTGTGATCTTTGGTATCTTGAGGATTATTGGGATGAGCTTCAAGTTTGTCTTGAATGTCTGGATTATAGAGTGAGTCATGTTTTTCGTGAAGGTAATGTCGTTGCTGATTTCCTTGCTAAAATCAAAGCTGAGGGCTTGAATATGGAGTGGTTAGAGGATCGTGGTAATTTGCCTGGTAAATTAAGAGATCTTCTGCGCATAGATAGAATTGGACTTCCCTACTTGCGTATATCGTAGTGAGATAATTTCTTATTTCAGCTGATTTTTCTTACTTTTCTTTTATCTGTTCGAGCTGACTTTTCCTTGCAGGTGGATATTTAGGTTGGTTGTCTTGAGTCTTATGTATTTTCTTTTAAGATTGGATCTTAGTTTGATGTCTAGGGATTTTGTGAGGTCTGGGTTTTGGTCTTTTTATGTGTAACCTCCAGACTTCTGGCTTGTAACCACGGTTTTCCTCCGCCACAAGTGAGGGTTTTTAATAAAATTGGGGTACCGTCCTCTTCTTAAAAAAAAAAAAAAATTGTGTTGTTTGATCCACTTCTTACAATCTTCAGAATTTTGTTTATTTTTTGGATGTAAATTTAAATTATTAGTCTTCACTCAAATTGTAACTTTGTTTTCGTGATGC
Organism: Juglans regia; assembly: GCF_001411555.2. NCBI lineage: Eukaryota > Viridiplantae > Streptophyta > Magnoliopsida > Fagales > Juglandaceae > Juglans > Juglans regia. The sequence goes on along the minus strand of NC_049913.1, from coordinate 21,465,270 downwards.
TCTTTGAAGAAGAAAATAACTCATTTACATATTGTGAGATCTATTATAATTATATAAAATTCAAAATAAAAATATTTCTTTATTCTAATACAGATTTATAAATCGGTGGTATATTCAGTGCAAAACTTTGTGCTAGCATTCGTTTGGAAGAATGTAAGGCCCACTCCTCAATTTTAGTTGCACCATATTTCTAGATTTTTGGGCTGCTCTAAAAAGCTTGTTATGGGCGCCAATAGCATCAATAACTAAAAACTCAAAAAAGAAAAAAAAGGAAATAGGGAGAGATAGAGGTCGCATTGAACTTGAGACGACTCTAGGTCTGAAAATATAAACCAGAGAATCGGCCTGAATCAAATTGAACCGATTCCAAAATTGAACCGGTTCGTATATAAATATATATATATTAAATCAATTTTAATATTATATAAAATATTTTAATATTTATATAATATATTATTATACATGAAATAATTTTATATTATAATTTATAACATAAAATCTTAATCTTAAACATGAACATTTGTTTGATAATATGTTATTAATATAATATATATTAATTATATTTTATGGCCTAATAATTTCTCAACATATTCCTTTTAATAAAATATATCATTCAAAATAAAATAGCAAGCAAAATAAAATAACAATATAATACTAATAAGAACAACAATATAATATTAATATAATAGTTAATGGCTCTGATAGCCATAACGTATCCCAGATATATACATATATATAGATTAATAAAAATTATAGGCAGTATAACCGACTATATAAAATCAATTTCATTAAAGACATAATACTTACAAGAATATTAATTCTCAGAAGGGTTGGAAGAAGAAGACATGAAGAAAATGAAAATTGGTTTACAAAAGATAGATTTTGAAAAGTGAGGAAGATAGACTAGAAAAGTTTGTACGAGAGAAGAGGAGGCTTCAGATGAGAGATTCTGAATGCCCTTACTTCTTTACATACTCCTTTATATAGATATTAGAACAGTACAGAACAGTAATTCTAATAATTCATGCTTATCTTCTTACATCAATTATTAACACGTGAACGTGAATAATATATACAAAGTCATTTGTCGTTTTCCTGAACAATAATCTTGGGTAGCGACAATAATTTGACATGAACAGTGTAGACAATAATATGAGGTGAATAGTATAGACGAAATTATGTCTTTACTCTTCTGAGGATATAATATTTCTGATGACTTCCATCTGTTATGCTGATAAAAAGTACTAATAATCTTCTGGAATTACATAATCTGAAGGTCATAATTTGTTAATTCCAGATTGAATTGGTTTTGGAAATCCATCAGATGTACTAGATGGTAGGGTAAGTAGTCTTGAGAAGGAGAGGCCGAGTTGCCTTGAGAAGGAGAGGCCTGTTGAGAAGGAGAGGTATGATGGACCGGTGATAATGCAGGTTGCTGTAATGGAGATAATCTGACTGGATGATGTATTAATTACATTTTATATTAATTAATTAGTATACATTAGTACACTAATGTATATTAGTATATGATTTACTGAGATACCTTAATAGTTATACTAAATTAATATAACCATAACAAATACAAATATATAGTTATACTAACTACTATAACTAAATTACTATAACTATATATAATATTAATATCACTATTAGTATAGTATATAGTATTAGTAATAATTGAGTATCAATATATTATTATACTAATATAACATATAATGGTTTTATAGCCACTTGCACTAATCCAATATGTATGAAAGAATATTTTCTGTTCTTTATGAGGTTTAATCGCTTCTTTTGTTAATAATTGTAATGATTCATAATCATTTTTTAAACTAATGGTTTTTTCTACTGTTTTAATAGTATAATTACTAAGAAATAATAATTTAGAAGAAAAAGTGGATAGTTTGTATATTTGATTTTTTGGAACATTAGGAATTGTCCAATCTTGTAAATTTCTTTCTATACCTATTATACTGTGATTTTCCTGGTTAATAATGTCATATAAATTAATTTTTTAACAAAAAATAAGATTAAAGAAAAGAAAAACAGATAAATTTCTTAAAACAAGAATTAAAATATAAAAGAATTGAAGAACAACTAAAAGATCCATTATTAATTCAAAAAATTATTAATTTTAAAACTATAATTGAAAAATAAGTATGCTCCAATTTACCTAATGCTTTTTGGAATAAAAAATAACATATAGTTGAATTACTTTATGAAAAAGAATTTTCTGAAAAGAATATTCCTACTAAAGCTAGACCAATTTAAATGAACAATGAGTTATTAGAATTCTATAAAAAAAGAAATTAATGATTTATTAACAAAATAATTAATTAGGAAAAACAAGTCACCATAGAGTATTTTTTGCTCTTTTGCTGTTTTAAATCAACTTACTATGTTTGAAAAATTATAAGGTGTTGAAGTGGTTACTGAAATGGTTTGATTGGTAAAAGTATCTTTTAGTTTTATCAAATAATCTTTTTCTTTCTTGTGGATCATTAATTTTATCAATTAATTTTAATATAATATCTTCATGTTTTGAGAATATATTAATGGTTTTATTACAAATACAATTATTCTTATCTAGGCAATTACAAACATGTACTTCATATTCTTCTGATTAACTGTCAGAAGATTATTTTGAAAAGTTTGATTCTTTTAATTAGTAAATTTCTTCTTCTTCTGAAGAGCTTTCCTCTTCTTCATTTGAATGTATTATAAAGATATTTAATAATTTTTCTTTTAATGTTTCAAGTATATCTAATTCATTAATCTATTGTTTGACTTTACAATTTAACTTGTAATGTCTAATTTTCCCACATTTATAATAAATAATCTGTTTTTTCTTTTTATTATACTTTTTTATATTTTTTATTGGTTTATTATATATTTATTTTATCTTTTATCTTTTTATAAGGTCTTTTATATTTTCGTTTTTTGTTAGAATAATTTTTATGAACTCTTTTCCCCTTTTTGTGTCTTTTTGAAGGAGCCAATAATAAAGTATAACCAAACTGTTCACAAAAGGTACCTAATTTTTTCTTAGTAAATTTCTTTTCTTTTATACATTTGCTTTTTTAATCTTAGATTATTACACATAATCAAACCAATTCTACTAATAGTAGTTATTATATCACCATATGTGAGATTAGTAGCATCAATAGTACCATATGTTTTTACTAATGATTCTCATACCTTTTGGGCGAAATAATATGGAAGTCTGGCTATGAACTTTTTCTTCTAGTATGGTTGTTGACAGTCATTTCTGATTATAACTTTGGTTAGAAATACATCTTTATACCAACAAAAATCAGATAATTGAGGACATTTTAAATTAAATAACAAATCACTAGTTCTTTCTTTAAATTGAATAGGATCACCAACAAAATGCTTGGTTAATACAAATATTAAAGTGTTAATAGTGTCTTCCAGTGGTTGATCATCTTTTATTTGAATGATTTGCATATTTCCATCATATTATATTGGGTTAATATTTTTATTTTTTGTTCATGTGAAAGATAATGATCCCACCAGCCTTTTAATTGACCAATAAAATCTGTAACAATAATATGAGTTATTTGATGATCAGTTTTTCTATTACTTTTATAAACATTAGCAACCATAATCCTTTCTTGGAAATAATTTAATATTTCATACTCAGATAATCCATCTATATTCCATTCATATAATACATCTGGTGAAAAAGTATATTTGGTGAAAAAGAATATTCCTACTAAAGCTAGACAAATTCAAATGAACAATGAATTATTAGAATTCTGTAAAAAAGAAATTAATGATTTATTAACAAAATGATTAATTAGGAAAAACAAGTCATCATGGAGTTGTGCTGCTTTGTATGTTAAAAACAGACAGAATTAGAAAGAGGAGTTACTCGGTTAGTTATCAATTATAAATCATTAAATAAAGTATTATAATGAATTAGATATCCAATTTTCAATAAGAAAGATTTATTATCTCGCATTTATAATGTTACTGTATTTTCAAAATTTGATATGAATAGTGGATTTTGGCAAATCCAAATTGCTGAAAAAATTGGTATAAAACAGCATTCACAGTCTCATTTGGACATTATGAATGAAATGTTATGTGTGATGCCCTGGATTTTTGCTAAGATTCCATTCGTAATTCTTGTGGATATTATTTATCTATTTATTTATTTATTTGGGTTATTGTTTTAAGTGTTGGAAGAATTCTTTAGGCCACTTTCTATTTTTGTTGGATTGGATCTTGGAGTTCTAAGTTTTTTTTTTTTTTTGACTCCGTCCGAAGTTTATTAATATGCCCTCACTTATGACGGAGGAAAACCGTGATAACAAGCCAGACACTTGGGATTTACAATAAAAAACCAAAAATACTCATCTCAGGCATCATAAGACCAAAAGTATAACCAAATGTATAAACTAAACAAATAAAACAAAACCAACTAGACAAGCCTACTTTAAATAAACCTGCAACAAAATCAAACCAGAAATTAGAATCTAAGATTAGGAAGACCAATCTTGTCCATCCTAATAATGCCTTTCAATTGTTGCGAAAAAACATCTTCTTCTGCATATCTACAAGTCAAGCCAGCTTCCCATTGTCGAGCCAAAAAAACTGCAACTTGGTTAGCTTCCCTAAAAATATGTTTAATAGAGAAAAGTACCCCTTGAAGCTCCTTATTCACTGCTTCCCAAAACTCTCAAAGGTACCACATCGTGCAGCTACCAGAAATGATCCAATCAACTATTATTTTGGAATCATATTCAATTTTCACATTAATGAAACCCATTTCTTTACACAATTTCACTCCCTCAAGTAAGGCCCGAATTTCAGCCTCATTATTACCCTGACCAAAAAAAATAGAGAAAGCACATTTTACCTCACCATGGCCATCTCGGATAACACCTCCTCCCCCACAAGACCTCGGATTACCCTTACAGCTCCCGTAAACATTCAGCTTTACCCCATGAAGACTAGGCTGGACTATACATTGTCTACGGCCTACGTATGCACCATAGGAATATCCAAAAAAGCAAGAACCTGTGCGTCACTAGCCGAGATAGAGTCTACTTTGGCATGTTCGGCCATCAACATGTTGACCCAACATTTAATAGATAACCAAACACCTTCAACAGACTCCAAGAGACGTTCCATGCGCGCCTTGCACCTGCGTTGCTAGAGTCTATACGTAATAATCGTGGGCAGTAAACCAATCAGAAACCCTTTTTGAGAAGATTTTTTCGCAAGAAAAATAGAGGAAAATGCCCATAGGAATTCGGCTCATTGAGGTCTTTGGATTTGAAAGACTCAAGTTTACCCTCTAAGCAAGGAGATGGCGCCACTTGGCTTCAAGAATGAGTTTTTGGTCATTTTTGGAAAATCACTTCTCATTTGGAACTTTGGGAAAAGACAAGGATGACACTTGTCAAGCATGCATTGGATTTCTAGAAGAAAAAGTGGAAAAAGCAAGGGAGGATTCGGTTTTCTTGAAGAGTTGGTCAAGTGTCATGCATGCAAATGAAATGTGAAGACTTTTGTCTTAGGAAAGGGCAAAATCTTGCATAGGGAAGGGGAACCTAGGGAAGAAGTACCTAGGTTAGCACATTGGTGCCACTTGGTAAACATGCTTGAAAGTTTCTAGAAGAAGCTAAGGAGATGGAGGAGGATGTAGGGTTCGGCACACACCTAGGGCACACGCCCATTGCACCTACCCACATGTCACATGTCTCGAATGCACACCTCACATCTAGATACATTGAACCTCGATGTAAAAGTGGATGAGGAAAATGAAGGGACATGGTTTCGGGAACCCCAATGGACTACACAAGCACCAACAATATTTTTGTGTGTTCCAAGGAGTTGTACACGCCACTCACCCTCCCAAGCACCTCCACCTCACGCACTTGCTCTTAGTGAAGAGTTCCAAGAAGATTTTACATAGGAAAGACAAATGTGAGATTTTCTAAAGGATTTGCATTGGAACACTAAGAGACTTTCAGATCCTTATGCCACATGCTCACTCACGTTATTTTCTAAAATTTTGCCATTTGTCATTCATGCATAAGTAGAGGAAAATGTTTTAGAAAGGAGTGGAAGAGACAATGCACGAAAATTACCCTTATACCCCTAGGGTTTCGGCCACCACATTGCCACATGTCATATTTTGAGTTCTTGTGAAGCATAAGGAAGTGGGACAGCCACCTAGGGAACATGCATAGGAAGAAGAAGCTTTTTGCTTAGGGAAGAGTAACAGACATGCATGGGAAAAGGAAAAGACACATGAGAAAAGGAAGAGACACATGGGAAAATGAAAAGATACATGTGAAAAGGAGGAGACGCATGGGAAAAAGGAAAAGACACGTGAAAAAGAAGATGCGCATGGGGAAAGGGAAGGACGCATGGGGAACATACACCCACATCCTATATGTCTTTTGCCACTTGGAAAGCATGCACAAGTCTACAAGGTTCAAGCCTAGGGTTAGAATTTATCAAATGTCAATTTTGCCCTAAAGATTCATTGAATCTGGACCACATGGGGGGGGGGAACCTCTTAGGATTTCAAATTTTGACAAGATGTCACGCCACATGTCACTCATGCAGAGGATCATTTGGATTTCCCAAGGAGAGACAAATGAGGCGCTTTGACACATGGCATCCATGCAAGGATATTCTTAGATTTCCTAGGAAAAGAAAAGATGAGGGATATTTTGAATTTTCCAAGGAGCCACGCCACTTGACATGATTATTCATTTCAAGAATACTTTTGTGTTCCCTATAGCTTAGCAAAAGGCGCCACTTGTCCTACATGCATCAGAAAATGCACCACTTGTTCTTCATGCAATGGGTCACTAGCAATCAATGAGATTTTGTTGGAGAACTCTATATAAAGGGAGAGGAGTCACACGCTCAAGGGGCTTTTCTCTTTTGTCATTCTCAGATTTTACATGCTCGCATTCTCTCCACACTCTCTTACATGACCACTTAGAGATTTCTCACACTTTCCTTCATACCAAACAATGGAGGCTTGTTACAAGAGAGGGATTTTGTCATTTACAACGAGGAACCACAGTAAGAACTCAGTTTCCTTTTGTTTCTACACACACATATCACATATTCAACTCAATATGAGATTTGAAGCTCAAGGGAGTTCGAATATGGTGAAACACACACAATTTCCACACTTGTTCATGGGAAACGAATTATGGTTTTCTATAAGTGTAGGAAACCGAAAGTTTGAAGGAATAAATTCTCTACACATTCGGCCACACTCATGTATTTTCACACTTATTCAAGATTAGTCGAAGATACAAGGAAGTTGAAGGGTTTCTTGATTCAAAACCCTAGAAGCCGATTAGTTTGAAACTTCTTAAGCCATAGTGATAACCCTAGAAACCCTCACACACTCAAGAATACAAATGAGGGTTTTGGAACCCTTATTCTAACAAGTTATATTTCGATTTACAGCTTTCTATTTGCTTCATTTCGTGGATTTTTGTAAGTATACACTCAACTTACTCTTGGTTAATATTCGCATATGATTGTGTAAATCCTTCCATGATTTTTAATTGCTTTGTTTATTATCTCTTGGTTGTTTGTTTGAATATGTTAATATGATCTTGAATAACTCTAAGGAATGAATTATATGTTTCAGATTTATAATGATATTGCCATGAAATATGTCTATGAGTTTCGGTTTTCACTTGATTGAGCTTAATGGTATATGTAACATGATGTTTCGGTTTGAACACGCTTTGGAAGTTTTGGACTTAGCCAAAAATCTATGATTTCATGTCTTAGTTTACTATGTTTTGATTTCTATGATATATATTTGAGGATTGGAACATGTTTATGAGATGAATCTTCATATTTTTGTGCCTAAAAGTTTTGGCCTAAGCAAGTTCTCATGGTTCCATGTATGTGTTATGGTATCTCATATGGTTTATGTTATCATGCTATGAAATGAACATGTTATGTTTGATTGTTTCATGCACGGCATTTCTCATGTCATATGTCAAATATGAGTAAGCATGTTTAAATCTCATGTCACATGCATTTGGGGGAGAAGTGTTTTCAAAGAAGTGTTTTTAATGAGATGTTTTCAAAGAAGTGTTTTCAAAAAAGTGTTTTTAAAGAAAACGTTTTATCACAACCCCAAGTAGGTCATGACTAGATAATACTTGTTATGTAGAATGAAGGGTAAATTTTGAAGGATATTTTGCATATGCTTACATTTGTAGTGTTCCTTATTTACTATTCATTGATTTAACACAGGAGAAGTAAACTGCAGGACTACCGAGCCATACTTAAAAAAAAAAAAGGAAAGAAAAGAAAGAAAAAAGAAGAAGAAGAAAATGAAAATGAAAAGAAAAAAAAAAAAAGAGATTTGAAAAGATTAGAAAAAAAAGAAGAAGAAGGAATAAAGGCGACTTAGTGAGCTTTCCTAAGTAAAGGGCTAGAAACAGTTACCCAAGATTTTGGGGGTTGAGTGTTCAACCTTTAAAAACAGAGCTGACGTGAAAACTACTAGTCCCTTGAGCTTTGAGGTAGTTAGAATCAGTAATGATTAATCTTAAGATTAAAAAATCTTATGACAAATCATGGCTAGTAACGAGGAACACACAACTAGTTTAGCTCCACACACACATTTAAGTTCTGGGACATTTGCCTCAATTATATGTGAAAGATTGTTGAGATAGTCTTGGTCGGCATAGCTCTTGGGGGTTGAATAGTAACGTGTTACTTTTGTGAGAATTTAGAATTGTGTTTGATTGTTTCTATTTGAATTTCAATCTTTATGCAATATTCATCTCAATTAATTTTCACTATTTTGCTCAAGGATTAGCAAAATGCTAGTTGGGGGAGTGTGATTTAACTGAATTATTGCATATTTTATATATTTAGAATCAATATATTTTATTTATTTCATTACATTATTATTGGTTTTAGATGAAAAAATAGTTAAGATAAATAAATCCGAGTTGTGATTTAAATTGCTTTATAGCATAGTTAATGCTTAATTTTTATAACTTGTGATTTAATTGGATAATGTTCATTCACATGCACAACATATTTTTCATTTTCTATTCTTTCCTTTTATTTTATTTTATTTTATTTCATTTCTTTTCTAATTTTATTTTACTATTTTAGGCCAAAAAATGCAAATAAAAGTCAAAAGAGTCACCAACACCTTGGCTTTGGGAATTTGGACAGAAGCAAGTTAGAAACACAAAAAAAAAAAAAAAAAAAACTCTTTTGGTTTTGCACGCTAGGCAAATTGCAATACACGAAAAAAAATGAAAGCAAGAAAAGTCAAAAAAGGCAACTGGGCAAGGGCAGACACGCCAAAAGAAAAACAAAAGCCACATGAAAAAAAAAAGGTTTTTGGACGGATGCAACACGCACAAAAAAAGAAAAAGAAAAAAAGAAATAGGTTTCTTTTCGGCTTAAAAAGAAGAACAAACTTTTTGAAGACTCTCGAGCACCGCTGTTGAAGAGCTTCTCTGGGGTCCAGCATCTGCCTCTGCCTCCATTGCCTACCACCTCCATCTTCATTTATTTGGCTTGCTCTTTTCACTCTCTACTATTTATTTAATTTTAGTTTAAAGTTTATGATGTATTTTTGAGATATATGGCTTAGACCTTTGGGCATTTTATTTACTGTTTATTTACTTCGTGTTATTTATTTTTCTCGCTTCTTTAAGCTTTAATTTAACGGTCATTACAATTGCTATGGATTGATTTTGAGAATTTGTGATTTGAATACAATGATGAAATCTAGAATCTTGATTTTGGAGCTTTTCAATTCTCAATTCGTATTTTGTCAATTACTTTCTAATCTAGTTTAATTCTTAAATTAGTTTTATTAATCTCTTAGTTCCATTACATATTAGATTAATTAAACCTTAATTAAGACTTAAATAATTTCTGTTTTATTTTTTAATTTTCAGATTAATTAAGATTGTTTAGCTTAGTTGATTCCTTGATTATTAATTTTAATTTGTTAGTCTTTTACCTTTTATTTCGATACTAAAAAAATCTAAAAATATGAATCTAGTCCATGACTAGTGCCCTTTTCATTCTTGTTTCACTCTTCCATTCATTGCACATACAACTATTTTTATTTTCTCTTTGTGAATATTTTCATAATTTTAAACGAGTTTGATTCTAAGTAACTTTCCCTGAGTAAACGCTCTAGGAATTTATTCCTAATTATTACATGACATCGTCCTGCACTTGGGATAACCTTTGTACTGCTAATTTTTGAGTGAGTCATGTTCTCGTTCTCCTTTCCGCCCACCTTTACACCTCCGCTCGTGTTCTTCCCTCAGCCTGCGTTTACCCCTCAGCCTGCATTCTTCTACATCCACAACTGAACAGTAGAATTCACCTCGTCTCACCCTCTGTTCATTGATTGAAGAACATGAGCCACACTTGTTGAATCTAGAGGAAAAGAAATCGGGATGACCTTCTCACCAGATAGTCATGTTTGCTTTTCTTCCCATTCCTCTCTTTCTCTCTCTTAACACTCCCCCTCCTCCTCCCTAGTGAGAGACTAAGAGTGAAAAGGAGAGAAGGCCACTAACAGTACCTTCTATGAGAACGTTTTAGCTTTTAGTTTTCTCCCTATCTAGACAGCAAATTTCAATACCAAAGCAATAGATAGTAGAAAAAGGAAGAGAAAGAAAATGTCTCACTCTATGTTTCAAACGGCCAAAATTATGCTATCTTAGAGGCGAAAAGGGACCGACCTTGGGTGCGGAAAGGACTGGTGATCAAGGCCTTGGCTTCATCTTCTTCAACCATCATGGAAGGGGACTATGTTGGTCTGTTGGAGAGGTGCTTTGTGGCACCTTCGGCATTTTTAAAGGTGATGGTTAGTCCGACTATGAAGGGACAATAGGGTGCGTTGGAGAATAGCAAACTCAATTTGTCTCAGAAGCAATCCCAGTCTAGTTTATCCATCCCTTTTTTGAAAGAGGTGTTCTACTCATCCTACTCTTCACTCAACTACCACACATCAGTTTATGCGTAATTTATTTATTTATTTTACCTTAAACACGAGTTTAGAGTACCCTCTCATTCTATATTTCATTTTGAAATTTTGCCAATCCCCCAAGTGCCCCCTGACTAGTGTTCTCATTCTCCTTTCCGCCCGCCTTTACCCCTCCGCCCGTGTTCTTCCCTCAACCCGCCTTTACCCCTCACTCTACATTCTTCTACGTCCATCACCTTCCAGTAGAATTCATCTCATCTCATTGATTGAAGAACCCGAGCCAAACTGGTTGTACCCAGAGGAAAAGAAATTGGAATGATCTTCTCACCCGATAGTCAAGTTTACTTTTCTCCCCATCTGCCTCCCTCCTTTCCTCTCTTTCTCTCTCTTAACACTCCTCGTCCTCCCCTTAGTGAAAGAGTAAGAGTGAAAGAGAGAGAGGGCTGCTAACAGTACCTTTTATGAGAAGATTTTACATTTTCTTCATTTCCTCCCAATGGATCGTTCGCTTTTTTGGAGAATGGCAGTTCTCAGTTTAGATTCTAACAAAGAATTTGAGATAGCAAGACAACTTGTTATAGAAGAAGAAGGATCAAGCTCACGTGGTTGCCCTAAAAAATTATACATATTCATCAGGTATGATCGATTGCAAGCTTACCAAAATCTTTTTCGCGACTATATTATTGATTGCCAATCTATCCTCCCAAATACTTTCAAAGGAGGTTTCAAATGAGTCATTCTCTTTTTCTTTCTATTCAATCTGTGATAGAATCCCATGAATCTTATTTTTTTACAGAGACGAGATGATCCTAGAAGGCTTGGTTTCTTTCTTTCAATAGATTACAGCTATTCTTAGGATACTTGCATACGGTGTCAACTAATTTTATGGATGAATACTTGAAGATTGAGGAGACTACCGCATTAAAAAGTCTTAAATTTTTTGTTAAAGCAATTGTTTCAATTTATTCTTAAGAGTATTTAAGGAAACCCAACAATGATGACATTGTTTGATTGCTTGAGGTTAGTGAGAAATGTGGATTTCCAAGTATGTTAGGGAGCATAGATTGTACGCATTGAAAGTGAAAAAATTGCCTAACTACTTGGCATGGTATGTACTCTGATCATATCTACGAACCAACAATTGTTTTAGAAGCCATGGTTTCTTACGATCTATGAATTTGCCATACTTTTTTTGAATTACCTGAGTCTCATAATGATATAAATGTACTTAATGATCATTTATATTTTCTAACCTTGCCCAAGGGCGTACTTCAGCTATCAATTATACAATTAATGGTCATAACTATGCAATGTAGTACTATTGTTCTGATGGCATATATCCATATTGGGCAGCATTTATTAAAATCATCTCAACTCCCAAAGGAAATACGAAAAAATACTTTGTTACAGCCCAAGAGTCAACACGAAAGATGTGGAGCGTGCTTTTGGTGTGCTTCAAGCATGATTTGCTATAGTTCGTGGACTTGCACGATTCTTTTACATTGAAATGCTCAACAATATTTTGATGGCATGCGTAATTTTACATAATATGATCATTGAAGATGAACGAGATGACAATGGATCTAAAGATTTTGAATAGGATCAATTCGCAGAAAACACACATGAGTAAGTGTCACTCGGTCCTACAACTGAATTTAGTAAGTTCATTCAAAGCCATCATGCTCTTAAAGATTAGAAAATCCATTGTCAACTCCAAGCAGATCTTGTCGAGCACTTATGGCAATAATATAGCAAAGCATAATATTTTAACATGTATGATTGTATTAATGTTTTATGGCACTATCCCCTTCTTATTGTTTTTAGAAGAATAAGTAGTCATTTCTCTAATGCAAAAGAATGTAGTGTCTTCTTTTATTATTTACTCAAATCGTGTAATGGCTTTTTTAATGATTATTCAAAATTATAATTTTTTGAAGTTCCATCACTAAAACATCTAGTAAAATGTATGGTTCAAAATATCAAATAAAAGTTACTTCACAAACAACTAGCACCTAAAATACAATGCAATTAACCAAAAATACATTCCAAAATATACTAATTTCTCCTAGCACGACTTGAAATATTTCGATTTGTCATTGAAGATGGTATTATTGTTGCATTGGAGACATGCCACTTGTATTGATCGACATAATTCTTTCTTCTTCTTTCTTTTCTTCATTCTATACTTTCTCCTGCACAACTAGCACATTCTCTTTCTGGATAAGCAATTCCTCTTGCCTAAGACAAAACATCTATTCATCATGATCACGTGCTTCTTGCATAAGCGGAATTTTATTCTTTCTTTCTTCCTTCATCTCATTTAGTATCATAAGAGAATCCAAATCCGTTCTTTCTTTTTTCTTCCTATTTTCTTTCTCAACTTTATGATCTATTGGTCAATCCAAATTTGAAAATGATGCACGGAAATTCTCATCTTCGCCTAAATTTACTGAATTTGGAGTTGAAGTATTTGAACTTGGCTATGATATTTTCTTTGGCTTTACTATTTCCATATGTTCCACCCACTTTGGATGGAATCTCAACACATGCCAACATGATCAAAGTTGAAAGCTTCCTTATCTAATTCTAGGTACATGATGTTTTTCTTACCGATCTACATGAAGTTAAGCACCATGAAGTTAATAAAAAGTGAAAAACATAGTTTATATTCAAACATCATTTAGTAAGAACACATTTATGAGTTCAGTTACTTCCTACATGAGTTATTAAAATTTTACTAGCATCATTAACGTTCATCATTGCAATCTGAGTGAACACCACAAACCATACATCATCATTGCAATATGAGTGAACGCCACAAATTAGTACCATCCTCATGATCCTATCAACATTAATATAAATGAACACCACAAATCATTATACGTATCACACAGATACATAAGCAACACTACAAAAATGAACACGCAAATTTGATGCATAATAGCAGCCATGTTTGCAAAATAAAGACTTGCATGCCTCCTTCACAATTTGAAGGTGCACATCTTTGCTTATACATATGCATTTATACAGAGAGGTGAGAATTAAAAAAATAAAAGACCATTTATAATTGTGCATGCAATTAATGAACCATAAATGAAAATGTGAAAAACATACATTGTCTTGTTCATTAAAACCACTTTGATATATTCCTTCAACTTGTGCCAAGTAACCACAAAACTTATTTATCACTTGTTGAATCATCAACCACCGATTCATTAGAGATGAGTAGTTATGTGTAAAATCAAATTTCTTATTTTTCTCAAAGTATTTATTAATTCTTTTCGAACATCATGTGCTTTTGATCTTTTTCTTGCACCGCATCTAAAGAAACTTTAAGTCATCCTTCCACAAGCATCAAATCTTCCACGTTACTAAAATTTGTACCTCGTTATGATTTTCATCCAAATGTTTAACCTCAACAACTTCAACTTGTGGTGGAGATAGTTGTTGTACATTTATCTCATTTAAAGATTCCATAAAAAAAGTCATTGTTATTTAGAAGATTTGTGAAGTAGGCATCTTGGTGAGTTCTTGAATCCATTCCCATTAGAGATGTATAGTAGGCAAGCTGAGAATATAGAAAAATCTATACTCGGCCTTTCTTAGTCATAAACACGAACACTTGACAAGCAACAATGACAAAGGGAAAATAGAGAGAATATTAGAGCACTTGTAATTCTGTGTATGACTTAAACATTTAACATCCAGATATTTAACGTCTAGGCAAATTAACCACATCTAAAAATTGCACAAATATGCAACCAGAAGCATTCTCATATTGTGTTCATAGACAATAATAAACCTAGCGGTAATAAAATTCAGCAGTACAATGGCTGGAGTGAGGCTTGACCTATGATATTTATGTATTCTGCATAATAAATGATTATGGACTTCTAACTGATTTTTTTTAATGTTAACTTGAATAATTAAGTTTTGCATAAAAATGTGTACACTCAACTCCAACAATACTTCTAAACAATATGGGAATGTTGAGGATATGGAGTGGCATGCAAACGTGTAAACTCAACCCCAAGAGAACTCTACTGCATAACATGTAAACAAAATACCCAAAATTGCTGGATTTGAGAAAACAGTAAACAATAATGATAATTTAATAGTCATGAAGGAGATAAACCAAACATTGGGCAACAGTTAGAAAATAGAGATAAACAATATAGACGATGTAACTCTTCAGAATGTCAATGTAAAAAATGTCCTCCAACAATACTTAAGACTCACACTTGTAGAATGCGATTCATCCTTCAAGGCCCTCCAATAATACTTATATTAAAAAATGTCAATGTAAAATTATGGTGTTGGAAAATTCCTAATGTCAGATATATTGAGAAATTTTTTCCTTTGAACCAGAAATGAGAAATGTACGATTGAAGATGTGGTTGTGCGACAGAGACTCACCTAGAGAAAGAAATAGTCGAAGGATCTAAGGTGGTTAGAGTAGTCGGCTTCTCCTAAACGTGGTGGTGGAGTACTCTGAGAGAGAGAGAGAGAGAGAGAGAGAGAGAGAGAGAGAGAGAGAAATTATTGGGTGTTGTTAGATCTAGAGAAATCACGAAGCAAAGGGGAAAGGAAAGAGATCTCGACATGGGCTTACTGGAGCGGTGCAGGCTTGACGAAAGACATTCGACGACGGTTTCTATGGATGTCTGAGTGCTTCCAACTCCCTATGGCGGTTGACGGTGGTTTCTGATAAAATACCCAATGTTGTTAGAGATGAAGCTCATGTGAGATGAGAGAGGCAAAAAGGAAATGAGAGTGCCAAAATGAGAGAGTAGGAAAATAAAATAATTATAAAAAAATGAATGGCTAGCCATTTTCACTAGCTACATTTTGCCAGCCAAAAATCCCAAAGCTAAATTTACTATAGTTTTACCGAGTTTGTTATGGAGTGTGTTTTGAGTTGGCTAGCTCACTACAAGTGCTCTTATGGGGATGTCCTTATGTGGGATAGGTATTCATTGCCTCTAAGGAGGCCTTTGGTGGTATCGTTTTGATGTGGGATAAGAGAATTGTGGAACTTATAAAGGAGTGTATTGGGGAATTACTCGTTGGTTGTTTTTCAAGAATGTGGGAGATTTTTAGCGGGCTTTCTCCGACGTTTATGTGCCTAATATGAATAGTATTAGAAGGCTTACGTGGGATGAGATGGTAGGGGTTTTATAGCTAATGGGATGTGCCTTGGTGTTTTGGAGGGGACTTCAACGTTACTCGGTTCCCGAGTGAGAGGTCGGGGGAGACTGATTAAGTCCAGTTATGGCTGATTTTTCTGATTTTGTTTTTAATTTGGAGTTATTGGAGTTACCTCTGGTGGGGGTTGCTTTCACATGGTCTAACAACTGAGCTCGATCAATGTTGGACATATTTCTTGTTTCTCCTTCTTGGGGCTTATTTTTCAAAGTGTTGCCAGAAAAGAATGTCTAGGATATGTTCGGATAATTTTCCTATCATATTGGATTATGGAGGTATTTATGGGGTCACATGTATTTTAAGCTTGAAAATATGCGGTTACAAGCTGATTATTTTATAGATATGATGAGACAATGATGGTCATCTTACCAGTTTATTGGTACACCAGGTTTTATATTGGCAAGTAAGCTTAAGGGTTTAAAGAATGATTTGAATAAGTGGAATGTGGAAGTTTTTTATAATGTCAGTTGTCGAAGGAAGTTCCTCTTTGAAGAGTTGCATAGGTTGGAGGAAAGGGCTGAGATAAGAGCTTTGTTCGAAGAGGAGTTAAATAGAAAACGTTCAGTAACTACTGAACTTGAAAAGCTGAATTTGATGGAGGAGATTTCGTGGAGACAAAAATCTTGGGCTCTTTGCTTGAAAGAAGCATATCATTGCACAAAAGTTTTTATTGGGTAGCCAATTCTCTTCGTATGAACAATGCTGTTGAAATGCTCTATTCTGAAGCATGTGTTATTGACGATTAAGAATCTTTTGGTTTGTTATTATGATACACTTCTCTTGTAATAAAATTCATGGAGGCCAAAAATTGATGGGTTGGTTTTTGAGACTATTGACATTCTGAGTGCAAATTGGTTGGAGATACCATTTGAGGAAAGTGAGGTGAACCATGTGGTTAGAAGGATGTCTAGAAACAAAGCCCTTGGGTAGGAATCTAGGATGGCTTCTCCATGTCATTTTCTAGGATGTTAGGATATTGTGAAGGGAGATATTATGAGTGTTTTTCATGAATTCTTTTCTTAGAAAGTATGTTGGGCTGCAAGGTAGCTTCTTTGCCAATAAAATACTTGGGTCTTCCACTTGGGACCTCCTTCAAGATTAAAGCTATTTGGAATGGGGTTGTGAAGAAAATTGATAAGAAATTGTCTAGATGGAAAATGTTGTACTTCTCAAAATGGGGAAGAACCACTCTTATTAAGAGTGCACAATCTAATCTTCCCACTTATTTTTGACCCATTTTTTCATTATCGACAAGTGTGACAAATAGAATTGAGTAGATTTCTCGAGCTTTTTTGTGGGGAGGAATTGGAGAGGAGACTATTCCACCTTGTCAAATGGAATAAGGTATGTACACCAATTTCTAATTGAGAGTTGGGAACTTGGGATATAAGAATTTTTCATAAAGCATTCATTGGGAAATGGGTGTGGAGGTACCAAAAGAAATTGGAGCCTTTATGGAAGGTTATTATTGAGTTTAAGTATGAGACTTTGCAAGGGGGTTTGTATTCCAATGAAGTGAGAAGTGCATATAGTGTAGGTTTGTGGAAGATGTTAGAAATGGATGGGACGCTATCATTCGTTTTATTAGTTTTGCAATTGGCGATGGATCCAAGATTAGATTTTGGCATGAATTTGATGTGGTGATTGTTTCCTTATCTTTTTCAGTTGGCTCTTGATCGGGAGGCTTAGGAGTCTGAGTTGTTGGATTATTCTAGTGGTTCTCCATTGTGGAATGTTCATTTTATTATAGCTGCTCATGATTGGGAAATTGGAGCTATTTCTATTTTTTTTAGTTTATTGTATACTTTGTATATTTATAATAATGTGGTGGACATGATGTTTTGGATGAAGACACGGAGTAGGAAGTTTACTGCGCGGTCATTGCACAAGGCTTTGCCAAATCAAGAAAGTGTATTTAGAAAAGTAAGGTGCCGTCTAGGATTACTTTCTTTGGATGGAACTGCATCTCTAGGGAAAATTTGACTATCAATAACTTGAGAAATACGGTCTTGTCGTAATGGATTATGTTATATGTTTAGGAAGAGTAGGGAATCGGCGAATCACCTTTTACTTCACTGTGAGGTGGCAATAATGTTATGGATGAAGATCTTTAATAGAATAGGTATTGCTTGGGTGATGCTCAAGAGGTTGGTTGATTTTTTTGCTTGTTGGCAAAGGTGAAAGGCCGACTCACTTATTGCAGATATATTGAATATGATTTGTCTATGTATCATGTGGTGCCTATAGACTCAAAGGAATGGTCAAAGTTTTAAAGATAATGAGTGTTCTTCAAATGAGTTTAGAAGTTTCTTCTTCCAAACCCTATTTCTTTAGGTCTTATATTGTGTTTTAAAAGAAGCTTGCTTTAATGATTTTCTTGTATCATTTTCTAACTCCTAATTTTGTAATTAAGTGTATGTTGTTTGTATACCTTATGTGTACTTAGGCTATGCCTATTCACTTTCAATAAATTAGTATTTTACTTATATAGAAGAATAAGAGGAATCATACTAGAAAGAAAATCCAACAGTAGCTTTTCTTTAAGCATGGGTTGGCTCAAGAAAGCCCCTATCTCTAAATCCAAGCTATAAAAAAACACATATATAAGTTATGTCTCGTTTGGTTACACAGATAAGATAAGATGAAATGAGAAATATGTGAATTGTAGTGAGATAGTTTGTAAATAGTAGTGAAATAGTTTGAGTTAAGATATTTTATGAAATTTTGGGAGATGAGAGAAAAAAATTGAATAAAAATTTTATAAGATTAAAATATTGTTATAATATTATTTTTGTTTTAAGATTTAAAAAAGTTGAATTATTTTTTATGTTTTGTTTAAAAGTTTGGAAAATTTGTAATCATTAGATGAAAAAGTTGAAAAGTTGAAATTGAAAATTTTGTGTGTTTGAATAGTGTTTAGATGTTGAGATGAGATATGATGAGATGAGTTGAGAACATCTATGAAACAAAATAGGCCCTACTCAAATTTTCACACGACTATTACTTTCATTTCTCCCCTTTCATTCCTCCCCTTTCATTTTCAAGGAGCAAACCTCAAATCTAGTTAATCAAACCACATTGGTTGAGGATATTATCTCACTTGACATGTCTAGAAAAAAGACTCAATTAAAAAATTCTTAAATCTTAGTCCCTCCCGTTCGTCCATGGCCCTCCACCCTCCACTACTAGATCAACCTAAAGTGTCAAAGTGGACTTCAAAATCTAAAGGTGTGTCTGGTTGTCGAAAAATCAATTCAATTTATTTTAATTCATCTCAAATAAATCATTGATGAAACTTACTACTTTTTCAACTTTCCATAAAAAATATATATATATATATATCCCAACCTACTTCTTTCTTCATACATTCAAGCACATCTCTGTAGAATCCATAAAACACTGCTATTCACATATCAATTCAAATCATCTGAAATTACCTCAGTATCCAAATGCAGCCTAAGCCAAACCACTAGTTTTAGGTTGTCCTTTGAAACTCACTATTTGCAACTCTCCATTCAATCCTCCGAAGGCAACCGATTTTCCATTGTTCTCCAAAATCAACTCGATTTGAGCTAACAAATGCACCGCTTTGAGCTCTGAACTCAACAAACTCGTTTGAGCAAGACTTGGTGAAGCATCTAGTAGAAGGGGTATTAATTATCCTCTCATGTTAATTTATTGAATTCTACCATATAGTAGGAGGTTACAAATGTACATCTTAGAAATAATTAGTGAACATAGTTGATTATTTCAGCTATTTCTTAGACTTAGTGAACATGATTGTGTTGTTTGCTATTTTATACTTGGTGTCTTTTGGCATGGTCAAGTCTCAATTCCAAAGAAGTTGAAATTACTTCATGTAGAGGACCCCAATACTCCTTAAGCTTCCCCCTCACATAAGAAAAATGATAATTTGTAGTATTGGTGTGGAGACAAAACATGAAGTGATTGAGTAGCCAGAAGTTGGAATGACATTTGCACCAGAAGATGAAGTTATGCTATGGTATAAGAAATATGCTAAACGAGTGGTGTTCGGTGGAACAAAAAGAAGTTCAAGACCTGGAGATGACAGGAGGTTGAGATTCATCACTCTTCCATTTGTTCGACAAGGTGCAAAGAAATCAATGCCATGTAATATTCTTAGGCCAATGCCAATTGAGACAATGGGTTATAAGGCCAAGATTAATTGTAACTGTCTCAATGGAAAATATGTACTTTCCACCATAATGATCGAACGCACACATGCATTGAGTCTTGGAACAATAAGATTTTTTTAGATGCAATAGAAAGATGGATACAAAAGAAGAATGATCAGTTTTACTATGTCAAGGATGTGAAGAATGAACGTCGATTAAAAATTGTGTTTTAGAAAAATGCACAAAGTACGTGGCCCCTATGAATATTTTTTGGGGTGGGGGGATTTTTTGTTTTTAGATGTGGAAGATGGATAACCTAGGGGATATTTTATCGTCAATATGGGAGGAGAGAGAGATGGTCTTGCTTCTAGACTCAGCTATATTTGGTTAGTGAGGTGATCTCAGACTACCTCACTACTATTCACAAACTATTAATTACTTTTTTACTATTATTCATTACTTTTCACTATTATTCACAAATAATTTAAAATTACCTCAACATCTAAACATCTAATCGTAACTTAGGAGTCATATATGGCAGAAGTTTAATAGTATGATGGTGAACAATATGGAGAGGAAACACGAGTAGAAAAAATATGTAGGGGAAATATATGATGGTGATTACTTATACAAAGGGCTATGAAGCATAGAAGAGAGACTTGTGGAGGGAGAGAGAACCATATAGAGGGTGAAAATAAGCCAATTGCATGATTAATTATTTTTGTTTAAACTTGTTTTCTCTCTAATGAAAAAACATTCTTCTGATTTGTTATCTCCAGATAAAAAAAAAAAACCCACCCTTGGGTTAAAAAGGTAGGGCAACTCATGACCTTTTCTCATTAGAACTTCAATCACAGAAGTATTGTTCAAGCCGTAATAAAAATAAAAAAATCCAAATTTAATGCCATTAGAAATAAACTCAGCATCCTCTGATATATATATTAAAAAAAAAAAAAAAACGATTTTATACAAGATATCGTCTATATGACTTTAGAAATTCCAATCACAATTCATCTATAGGAGCAACCATGACCCCGGAATAAATGTTTTATACATGATACCAAGCCTGAATAGAGAGTATTTCTTTTCTGGAAACTATGGCCAACCCTCCTTCTAATGCTAGAACTAATTACTACCTTACCCCCACTTTTTGGGTCAGCATAAAATCCCTCCATTTCCAGAACAAGACAATTTAAAAATGAGTAACATTCCCTATTGTAATAACCATTCATACGACTAATGAATAGAGAGGTACAAAGGTCATGTACACTTGTTATAGGTCAAGAAAAAGAGGCCAAAAACTTTCATGCCGCCAACAGAATATTCCTCTGCCAGTAACCACGAATTTACAAAGTAATATAAGCCAATGGAAAATGAGTCATTAGCTTGAGAGTCCACTGCGAGTGTGAAAGGTTTGTTTATTCACAGCCTGCAATCATAAAAGGCATTTTGTTGAGCAATCGACTATTTTAGCAAAACAATGCTAAACTAAAGCAAGAAAAAATGGATTTAGATAAGAAACCACGAAGGCTCTTTTCAACAGGAACAACATTTTATCTGCTGCACACATTTTTCTCTTCATGTTTTATTAACTAATTTGTACCTTCAAATGGTAATAATATCTCCCATCCTCAAACAGGTGAATTGGAAGTACCCAAGTCTATAAATCAACAACAATAGCTAGTGAGCCCAATGGGTTACCATGCCCATTCCCTGTTCCTAGTCTTCGAAAAATACTCACCCATTCTACCTTGTACGATCTCGACGGCCCATTGGGCCCATCGTACAAGGAAGCTCTGGTGATACCTCGAGCCACGCAGCAACCTGGTGTGGCAAAACTGCAGAAGCAATGTCTTCCATTTTCGGAAGTTGATCAGAGTCAGGGGGAGAGGGCAGGGGGTTGTCTGGGCAGAAAATGGGAAGAATCATGTAGGACCTGCGTGATATGCAGTCTTGGTTGGGCGAGCTCAGTGACAAAGTTTACAGTCTAATACGGTGCGTTGAGGGGATTGCTGAGGTGGGCTTGGGTCTCGGTGGAGGAACGGGCCTAGGTGAGGTTAAGAAAGGTATGGGCAAAGGAAAAGAGAAAGATGTTGGTGCTTGGCCTAGGCCCGAGGTAAGGCCCGTGAAGATGGGAGGCCCTTTTTGGAGGAGGAAGCCGCAGGACCTTGGTGGCCGGTCGACGTGTCAGCCCGCGACACCGTTGCTGGCAATACTTCAGACGACCTCGCCGAAGGTGGCAGAAGCTTCGACGAAGGTCCTGGCGCCGGAGATTGTTATATTGGAGGCTAGAGGAGGGCTTAACACTTCCTCGCTGGTTCACAATGCCTTGATACCTGCTCAGACCACATCGCCGGAGCCTACCGGCGCACAAACAACTACGAGGAGGTTAGAGAAGGTGTCTACAAGCAGCGGCAAGGCTGTGTTCCCATGCTTGATTCAGCTAGTCCCCGCGTTGCAGTTTCAGCCATGGCTTCCGAGTCTCTATTTTCACCTCAGGGACTGAATGTCCCGACAGCCTTAGAGGAAGTCTTGGGAGGGTTAGAGATGCTATCCTATGTGCTGGTTATGGAGGAAGGAGAAATAGTGGACGAGATGAGGTCAGTGGATGAGGGGACTAGCCCATGGAAGCAATCCTTGACTTTTGAAGACAGTGAGGAGGAGATGTCTGTCTCCTCTACAGGCACTTCCCCCTCAGATGGCACCTAGAGTATCAGATTGGGTGTTAAAAAAAGTCGGGGAGTTTCAAGGTTGGATGGGACTGACATGTGATGGATATGAAGAACAATTCATGGCTCTCCTAATAGCCATTGAAGTTGGCAGCTCCACGGCCATCAAGTCAGCTGTTAGAAAGGAGAGAGAGCTGAAACGTTTGCAATGCTCTATCAATTATGATAACAAGGAGGGAACTTTGGGGAGATATAGAACAAAAGGGAGGCACTCTACTTTTGTTAATGAAACCTAAAATACTGTCTTGGAATGTAAGAGGGATCAATGACGTGAATAAACGTCTTCGCATTAGATCTCTTCTCGGTAGTTGGAAAGTTGATATTATTTGCCTACAAGAGACTAAATTGTGTGGTGTTGATAGAAGGATAATCCGCAGTTTGTGGGACTGTTCCTTTGTGGGGTGGTGTTATTTAGCTTCGTCAGGGACTTCGGGAGGTGTGTTGGTGATGTGGGACAAGAGAGTGGTGGAGATGGTAGAAGATTGCATCGGGTCCTTTTCTATGGTTGTATCTTTTAGGAACACTGAGTGGGTGGAGGTGGGCTCTTGCTGGTGTGTATGGGCCCAATGTGGATAGTGATAGAAGCTTTTTGTGGGAGGAATTGGCGGGTCTATATTCTCTATGAGATTTACCCTGGATTTTTTGTGGTGATTTCAACATTGTTTGGTTCCCTAGTGAGAGGGCATGGACATCTACGACGATAAGAGCAATGGAAAACTTTTCAGAGTTGATTTTTTAGTTGAATCCCGTGGATCTTCCTTTGGTGTTTGGGGCTACACTTGGTCCAACAGTCGAGGGTGGTCAAGGTTGGATAGATTTCTAGTATCCTCTTTGTGGGAGACGCACTTTTCGGGAGATGCACTTTCCGGACCTATGTCATAAAAGGTTGCCATGGGTATGTTTCGATCATTTTCCAATTTTGCTTGATTGTGGTGGCATTCATGGGGGTAGGCGTCCCTTCAAATTTGAGAATATGTGGTTGGAAGTTGATGGATTTGTGGAGAAGATAAGGGCTTGGTGGGAAGCTCATTCTTTTGATGGAACATCTAGTTTCATAGTGGCGGGCAAACTTAAAGCTTTAAAGGTTGAGTTAAAGAGATGGAATGAAGAAGTATTTCGACATACTGGAAGTTCAGAAAAATATTCTTTGGTATAAGTTGCAAGTTTTGGAGGAAGGGGAGGTGAATGAGGACTCTTTGTCAAGAAAGAATGTGGTGGTAACTGAAATTAAGAAAGTTTTGTTGATGGAGGAAATATGTTGGAGGCAAAAATCAAGGGCGCTTTGGTTGAAGGAGGGAGATAAATGCACTAAGTTTTTTCACAAGGTGGCCAATTCTCAAGACGCCACAGCGCTATTAAAGTTTTTCATTTAGGCTCTAATGTGTTACAGTCTCCCGAAGAGATCCAAGACCATATAGTGCAATACTATGAGGAGCTCCTAGCTGAAAAAGTAGAGTGGCGCCCCAAACTTGATGGTTTAATTTTTGACCAGCTTGATTCGAAGGTAGCAAGTTGGTTGGAGAGGCCGTTTGTCGAAAAGGTGGTGCATCTAGTGGTGAGAGGTATGTGCAAAGATAAAGCCCAGATTTTCCATACAGATTTTCCACGCTTTTCATTCTAATCTTAAGTTTGAAAAGTCATTAAATGCTACTTGCATCGCTCTTATCCCAAAGATAGTTGGTGCCCATGATTTGAAAGACTTTCGGCCTATTAGCTTGGTAGGTGGGATCTACAAGATCATATCAAAGGTGTTAGCTAATCGTATGAGTTTGGTGACGGATAAACTCATTTCCAAACCTCAAAATGCTTTTGTTCGGGGTTGGCAAATTTTGGACTCTGTTTTGATAGTGAATGAGTGTTTGGACAGCCGGTTAAGGGAAGGCATTCCGGGGGTCCTTTGCAAGTTAGACATAGAAAAGGCTTATGATAATGTGTGTTGGGATTTCCCATTCTATACGTTGAGAAGATGTGGTTTTGGAAATAGGTGGTGCAAATGGATTAAACACTGTGTTTCGACCGCTCGGTTTTCGGTTTTAGTCAACGGCAAATCTTGTGGTTTTTTCCAGTCTTCGAGGGGTTTACGACAAGGGGATCCACTATCAACATTCCTCTTTGTTTTAGTCATGGAGGCCTTGAGTCGCATGGTGGAGGCTGCTGTTAGGGGGGGATTTATTGCTGGTTTTTCGGTGGGCAACAACAGTAACGGTGTCAGCTCCATTTCTCACTTATTATTTGCGGATGATATATGCTTATCTTTTGTGATGCTGTTAGCGACCAGATTCAAGCTCTAAGGGCAGTTTTGTTGTGTTTTGAAGTTGTTTCAGGACTTCTTGGGGAAGTCGGAATTAGTACCGATGGGGGTTGTGAGTAATATTGCCTCTCTAGCAGAGTTGGGTTGTAAAATTGCTTCACTTCCTATGAAATATCTTGGACTCCCCTTGGGGGCATCATTTAAAGCAAAGACCATTTGAGATGGGGTGGTAGAGAAGATTGAGAAAAGATTATCGGGGTGGAAGCGGCTATATCTATCAAAAGGGGGGAGGTTAACACTCATTAAAAGTACCATTTCCAACCTTCCCACTTACTATCTTTCCCTTTTTCCATTACTAGTGGGATGGCTAACCGTATTGAAAAGTTGTTTAGAGCTTTCTTGTGGAGCGGCATGGGGGAGGAAATCAAATTTCACCTTGTAAGTTGGCAAAGGGTGTGTTGTCTAATTGCGAATGGGGGATTAGGGGTGCGAAACTTGAGCATCTTCAACAAAGCCCTTCTTGGCAAGTGGTTGTGGAGGTATCAAATGGAAGGGAACTCATTGTGGAGAGAGGTAATTGAACACAAGTATGGTAGTGAGTGGGGGGGATGGTGTTCTAAGGAGAGTAGGGGGTCAAATGGAGTAAGCCTATGGAAATTTATTAGAAAGGGGTGGACCACCTTTGAAAAACATATTAGGTTTGGCGTGGGTGATGGAGCAAAACTCCGCTTTTGGTTCGATGCTTGGAGCAGGGAGAGTCCTCTCTCCATTGTCTTTCCAGTCGCTTTTAACATGGCTGGAAATCAGCATGCGGCAGTTTCAGATTTGCAGTGTTGTGCCAATGGAACAGTAACTTTGAATGTCTTTTACTAGAAATGCTCAGGATTGAGAACTTGATGAGATGGCAGCCTTTTTTAGTTACTTGTATTCAGCAAAGGTAGGAGGAAATGGGGGTGACCATATGTTGTGGATTCACATGGGGAGAAACAAGTTCACTGTTAAATCCTTTTACAAGGCTTTGACAGTACAACAGCCCACTTTCTTCCCGTGGAAGAGTATTTGGAAGGCACTAGCTCCGTCTAAAGTTGCATTTTTTATTTGGACAGCTGCGCTTGGAAAGATCTTGACGGTTAATAATTTAAGGAAGCGGGGTATGGTGGTCATGGAGTGGTGCTATATGTGCAAAAGGAATAGAGAATCGATAGATCACTTGCTTTTACATTGTGAGGTGGCAGGGAAATTATGGGCTGGTATCCTTGATAGAGCTGGATTGAGTTGGGTAATGCCTAAGAATGTGGTGGAATTACTAGAGTGCCGGAACAGGAGGCATACCAGTGCACAATTGACAGCACTGTGGCGTATGATACATTTGTGCTTATTGTGGTGTCTATGGTTGGAAAGGAATGATAAGTGTTTTAACAACAAGGAGCATGCAGTGGAGGAAATTTGGAATTTTTTTATATTCTCTCTTTTACAGTGGTTTTCTGCTATTGTATTCAAGGGTGGGAATGTCCATGAGTTTCTATCTTCTTTTCAGCTCACTGGAATGTAATTAGGTGTCTCACTTTGTATAATTCCTGTGTACTTGGACATTGCCTAGTTTCATTCTATTCAATAAAGCTACTTATTTAGTTATTAAAAAAAAAAAAGAACATTAGAACCATGAGTAGACATTCCCTTCAGAAATCCATACTAAAAAACATATAAAACGTAAAATTCCAAAGATATATATGTTGTTACAATCTAAGATTTTGGTTGGCAAACAAGTAGAGAGGAAAAACAGAAAAAAAACTAATCATACACGGGAGACACAACATTTATATGTTCTGCACAAAGACCTACACTTGCAGACACAAAAGATCAAGAGAAAGTACACTTAACACAAGGTGAAATAAAAAGAAAATGAGAAACCCTCAAACCCTAAAACAGAATACACTCTGTTACATTGGTAACCAAGATTAAGAGGATGGTTGGAGTAAAAGCTTGGTCACCCTCAAAAGAGTGCTCTTTATCCATTGAAATACCAAGAGGGGAAAAAAATCACAACATAAACTTGTCCAACCACAATATACATACTAGCCATACACCCAGGCGATGGGCGACAAATTATTAAGTTTTAATTCTATTAAGGAAATAAATTAATGCTGAGAAGGTTATCCAATTGTTTTAATAACCTTTAATAACCTGAAAACCAAATAGTTTTGGTAACCTTGAAACCCAACGGTTTTAAGGTAAAATTGAACTTAAAGAAATTTTAAAATTGTAACTAACAACTGTTAACGTATACAATGTTAGGAATTTATACAATTTAGGACTCTATTAATATTAGATGTACTGATTATCTTACCATGTATAGATGCTGAATATTAGGAATCAGTTAGACTCCGTGTATAACATATACTTCCGTGTATAGATGGAATTTACGATATAATGAAAGGTGGCCAAAACTCACGGCAAGTTTTTCCAGAAACTAAGTTCTCGGTTTCTCTTGGATTTTGTGAGTATTTTGACAACAGGAAGTGCAAGATACAGCTAATGAAGTGGAAATAAATGGCGGAAGTTGACAGGAAGTGTAATAGATGGGTAATAAAAGGTGGAAGTGAATATGTATTTGTATTATAATTAGGGAATAATAAAATAATTAAAATTAAAAGACAAATATTGAGGTGGTGCAATATTTTAAAAAGAGGATGCTTTTATATATTGTAATAGATGTGCCTACCTGTGTATCCAAAGTCAGCAAGAACAAATCATATTGAAAGAAAAAAACTTGGCATATAACAGCAGATGACCTCACAAACATAAGCTAAGAAGAAAAGTGAGCCATGAAGCTAATAATAGGAGGCGACTGACATTGTGGGAATTTGGTACCATGCCTGACTGACAACACAAAATCTTTTCATAGCATCTCCTCAAAACAAAACTCACATCAAGCCCAACTTTGACACAAAAAGAGCTATGGCATCTCAACTTGCTTAACCATAACTAATGCACAACCCATCACATCTTCATAACAATATCTCCATGGTGGTTTTAATCTGCCTCCTTCGTTTTCCATTAGAAATACTATATTTATGCTTCTCCACTATAACGTTTAAAAATCTTCATAAACAAGCTGTTTGACAGTGGCTGTTTGCAGCTTTCTAAGAGCTTCCATATCTAGCACCACCTTCTTGCTACCACTACTATTTACTTATATATCATCATATTCTTTTCTCATGTGAATCATAGTTGACTCATTTATGTACTATCCCAACAGATGATAACTTTAAACGATGTAGGACCAAGACACAATATCCTATATCATTTCACCAAAGATGCATAACCAAGAAATATGAACTTTTTTAGCCCTAATTTCAAGTTTACCATCATTTTCATGAGCATATGCTCAACAATCAAATATTTTCGTGTTAATATAAACAGCAGGGTTACCTGAAAACTTCATCAAGAGTACATTTAATCGCTACTGATGGAAACCTATTCGCTAACAACAGGCATACTGATTACTCATGACCAAAACTCCCTAGATGGTCCAGCATTAGACAACAAATACAATGCTCCCTCCAAGAGAGCCATGTTCAAGTGTTTCAGAACCCCATTCTAATGTGGCATCCTCTATCTGTTCTGTATCTCGCAATCCCTTCATTCTTGCAGAACTTGCTACATTCAACTTCACAAAACTCCAGACCATTATCACACCGAGGTGCTCGATCTTCTTTTCAGCTTGCCTCTCAACCAACGAGTTTCATTGCTTCAAGGTGTCAAAAGAATAATTTATGCTTCAAAAAATAAATCCAAATCGTCCTAAAAAATACTCAAAGGTCAACAAATTATGGACACAACACTTGAAGCACATGAAAAGGACCACATAAGTCCAAATGAATGTAATCATTGTCTCTTTGATCCTGTGAAAGCAACACTGAACTTGAGTCAACATTGGTTCTCATTCACACAATATTCACCTTCCTGAATTTTATTTACAACATAATAGGCCCCTCTTGCTTGATTCCAGTATATCCCTCTTCCACTCATATGCCAAAGCAATCTGTAGAAAACATAAAACAGCTGTTGTAACTGTTGTTTTCTTGTCATGCAGCAAACAAAGGTTCCCAATCTTCTTACCCTTCATCACAACCATTACAATAATAGGAATCTTCAAGACACCTTCAGCAGAATACCCAGCCCACAAAGTTAAAAGAGTACAAACAAATATGAAACACAGAGAACATCAGTCAAGGTACTAACAGTACCAGCATGCGCATCTTGACTCGAGCAAAACCGATGTTAACTGTTGTAGTTGTAAGGTTGCTACTTCCCATTATACATGATCATTGCTCACTAGTCGGTATGAGACAAGCTAGTGTTTGTTATAATACCTGTGATGTAAACCTTCCAAATCAAGAACCTAATCCTTCCAAGACTGAAGATTCTCAGTGACCATTGACAAGATGTCTCCAGCATCACTCGATGCTCCTATATGACGCTGGCAATTGCAGAATATTTGTTATTTTGTTCTCTTTATTTTTAGACGTAGACAATCTTTTTTTGCCCTAGTTTGTGAGAATAATGGCATTCAATTTTATTGCTCAATCTAGATTTTCCATTGCCAACAGAAACTTTCTCCTTTTTCTACCTTGAGCAACCAGAGCATCATTCAGATCATTTGTATCAATCCTAGACACTCTTTTTCTCAACTCTCGAGAGTTTAGAGCGGCAGACCTGACATCCTCCATAGAGCAATGTAGTGAACAAAGCTCTTAGGAGGATTTATCAAGAACAATATTATATCAAGAATATTAACATCACTACTTATGTCCACAAATAATTTTACGGAATCCAAATCTTGAACGGATATGCCTTCCTTCTTAAGAATGGTATAACCATATTGTTTCAAATACAGCCTTATTGCAAGAGATATGGACATATAGAGTTTCTCCAATAGTACTTGCACAGAATTCTCTTCACGGACTTCAAGCAAGACTACATCAATACACAGTAGAATGGTACTGTGTGCTTTAATCAATGAACCTCCATATCTTCTTCCAACCTTGTTGCAGGCAACACTGCCTTACCCTCCAAAGCTTTAATCCTGTTGTGAAAGTAAAGCATGTATCTTCAGACATAAATATTGAAAGCATCCCTCCCATCACAAGCAACACCTTGCTTTAATACCAACAGAAGCAACACCTTTCTTTAATACCAGTTTCATGTGAAACGTTAAAGTTTCATATATCTTGGTGCCAAACCACATAGATATTGTGTCCCTTTTGTATGTGTCTAGCTTCTTGAGCTGAACAAGAAGATGGGTGATGGAGTAGAGTAGCAATGAGAGGGTCATGTTCACTCTTGATGATAGAGAGGGGTGCTCATGCACACTCCTCCCCTTGAAAACCCTCCCGCCATCAGATTCTAACCCATCCCTTTCGCCATCACCAACACTGCAACATGGTGATTTTCCAGAGAGAAGAGACAATAAAGACAAAGGGCAGTGTGGACTCAGTATCTCTTTATAGCATACGAGCTATCATAAATTTATGAAATTTTAAATATAACCAAGGTGAAGCAAAGTGGGGCAAACAAAATCAGTCCCCACCACAAACCCATCTTGGGTTTCGATACAAAACCCCATTCCTTCACGGGATGGAAAAGCCCACCCACCGAACAACTCCCCAGTCAGACAGACGTAATTGCCATCCCTAACGACAACAATTGACAAAAAAGATACGGTTCAACAAATCACAACTCATTTCGGAGAAACTTCAAAACTCAAAGTTCCATTTAACAAAGTGCAACAAAAGTGAAATCACGTGAATTTTATACAGCATAGATACACACAATATGATTGGGAAAACAATTACTTGAAAGGGAAAACGGTACCGCATGCAACCACAAAGACAATCCAAGGCAAAATGACAAAGATATGGAGAGATCTCTAGAATTACTTACTATAAAGTACTTAAACCTGCTTCTTTGCTAGCTCTGTTGCATATCAAGGATTGAAAAAACTTGAACCACCAATATTGATAGCAATTAACACTGATATACATGTGATCACTGCAAGCCAAAATAAGGCAGATCCTGCAATGCACAAGTTTTTGACAATCATCAGGGCACACCATAAAAACCAATCAGAAATCGTGAACTGTAAATATTAACCGCCCAGGATAGTTTGTATTAACACACCTCCTCTAGAACCTTCAGAGTCACCAGTGGAATTCGAGGGGATGGATTCAGCTTTAAGACCACGTGGTTGTGGTATTGTTGACCCTATTGTTGAGACATCATCAAAAAGTTTGGTATTTCCTGTTTCAGATGCCACTATTCCTTGAAATTCTTCACTCACAATCAATGCGGCTAGAACATCCATAAATGATTCTTTATCCGTTTCATTTGAAGAATCTCTTTCAACCTTCTCGTAAGTAACATTTGACTGATCAGAATCTGACAATTCATCATCTGACGCATCCACATCAACAGAATCTGCCTCAGTCTTGTCATCTTCTTCATCCTCTACATAAGCCTTATATGTCAGTCGAAGTAGTATCTCTCCAGAAGACCTCTTTCTAAATAGTCCCCAACCTCCTCGCAAGACAACAATCCTGTCTGTTGGTACAGTATCTTGAAGAGAACCCAGATCAACCTGGAAAATATACACTATTGATAAGCTACGCAAATAGGAAAGTTAAAGAACTGACAAGATAATACTTCCTGATTAGAAAAGTCTGTCCTATATTAACTTCCCGGTGAATCCAGTCAATTGTGTATAAACTCATTACTGTAGGTCTATAGCTATTAAATACATTCAAACCCTCCAATGCAATGTCAATTCCAATAGAACCACTCAATTTTCATGGAATGACTAGGTTGCTCAAAAAGCAATTTATAGCATACTGGTTAGAAAGTTTATATGTTAGTATATTTTAGACTACACATGCTGTCATCATATATGTCAATTTAGACTACACGTGCTGTCATCATATAGGTCAATAATACCAACAATCATGAGACCCAAGCACGCACACAAGCACATGGCATATGTTACGCAAAAGTATAGCCAACTGACATTTTTTCTTGTAGTGGACCTATGTTGTCGGCAAAACTTCAATCTTACGGAAAAAAAAAAAAAAAAAAACTCATAATTACCAAAAATGTCAGTTAATGAGTTATGCAACATCTACTATATTCGATACTTCAAAGGGATACATACTGATGTAGTCCTGATACGTCAGTGCCACCTCAATAAATACACAGTTCTCAAATTTTCTTTTCAAAATTGATTGAAATGCCACTACCACATGGAAGTGTCATGTCAGTTTGTTGGCCCATGTAGTAGTGAATGTAATAGTCTAAGCATTTTCTGTCAATTAATTAAGTTAGGAAACCATACGAATACTTGTAAGAGAAACAAAATAATTTACCTCCCCTGCTCCAATAGTCAAATCCTTGAATCCTAGAGAATCCTTTACTTGGATGCACAATTTTTGTTTCCTAGGGTTCACAACGAGCATATGAAAATCCTGCCAAATATCACGTAGACATGATTACTTGTGGTTCTACAACTTCTGATTAATATTCACTGATGTGGTTTACCTATCAAAAAAAAATATTCACTGATGTAGTGAGCCCTTTCTTGCAAGAACATGAAACACAACAGATGAAGCAAAATTACAAAGATATTTTTTTGGGGATAAGTATCAAATGGCTAAGAAGTATCACCTGATTCCATATTGGCTCACCGGGTGGGCCAATGACTGTGGTTTGACTATTCTTTTTACTGCGTATAATTTGATCTCCCAAGCTTAGAATAACATATGGATCTGTTTTGCCTGTCAAAAAAAACAGAGATGATAGGGCATATTAAGAGGTCCAAGGACACATATATGGATCAAAGTATCACATTCACGGGCAATATCATATCGACTGTTTTCTTAAAGGAAAACTGAAACTGGCAGCTTAAAATCAATTCTGACATGACCACTGAGCAAAAAGACAAATTCACAGGATGTGCACTTAAAATAGTTGATAGTTTAAGCAAATTAAATGTCACCAATTTATGAGCCAACCAGAATCCTCTTTGCAAAGATGTATAGAAGGAGATAATCTTTACCGTAAAAAACGTAAGAAAGATTCCGAGCATCTACAAGAGTCACCGATAGTTCTCCAGTAAAATCCTTGTTTCCTTCTTGCATTTCTCCAGACTTAAAGACATTAGCAACAGGACCAACTGCTTTTCCTTTTTGAAAATCTAAAAGAATCTTCTTTGGGCGGACAAATAGTCGAGGCAAATCCTCAGTGAGAAGTTTAGTCAAAAACCTAGAATAATTCAGTCAAGAATTTAAGTCAAAGAGTGGACAACACAAATAACAGGCATTCAAACACAAAAGTTATGGGTGATGCACCTTAGATGACGTATGAATATATCAGAACATTCGTACGTTAGGGAAGAGATTACGCCATGAAATTTCCTTGGGAAAATCTTGTTATATATATCCGAAAGAATAATAATATTCTTTATTGGTATCCAAAATAATAATATTATTGAGAGAGAGAGAGATTATGTGATTCAGTGATATATTTCAAGTATATAATTTAGCCAAGTTGACAAACATGATCAGTTGCCTAGAAACTAGTAAGAAAACAGTGGATTTAAATGCGACTTCAATCTTCTAATGAGATAAAGATCCATGTGGAGAAAAAAAATATGAAACACAGCCATTGGATATCTATTGGTAACTTGACATAGTTTTGCAGTTGACAGACGGTGGTTTCTACAGACTATTTTTTTATATGTACAATTTACCAGGTGGATTCTACCAACTTCATATCATACACAAACATATATCCCCCACTGCTTATGTGGCCACTCCTCCTGAGGAGATTTCCAATTGATGAACAAGAAGGAAAATTTAAGATTTAGAAGCCAAATCTTTAAATAAAACATCCAGTAATGAAAAATAAACAAATAATAAAACATGATAATAGTTGACGAAGAATTGGAGAAATAACCTTATGTCCTCACGCCAGCTTCAAGTATCATTAAAATTATTCCCATTTAGTTTTTGAAAGAAATTTCCATAATAAAATCTAAAACGTATCAGAATTATATCTGAAACCAGACACAAGCAGAGCTCTCAAAATTACTCTCACTCGTAGATCAATCAAATCAGTATGGATGGCATATTTTGCTTGTTAAAAAAATAGAAATAAGTTATAAAGAAATAAAAAGATAATATAATTGCCTTTACAAGTAGCATATGCAACAGTTATCATGACTAAGAGAGACAAAGTCCACTTACATTGAGAGAACAGGAATTGCTGAATTTGTCCATTGCATGAGCAAAAGAAGGAAAGAAAAAGAAGTAAACAGGCGTCAGTATCTTTGATATCAGGACAATTTTAATCATTCATAGAAAATCTCAAGCAGGCTGTCTCCACGGTGAAGGGAACTTGGAAAACTCTACTGATAGGACATATTTTGGAACAATAGATAGACTGTAACTTTACCAGGTTTTATACTAACTTTTATTTGGGTAGATACTAAAGTTTGAACATGTACCAAGACAAACTTTATACACATACTACTTTAGCTGGATACAAATATATCAAAAAACCCATGGAGGCCATGAAATTATGGCACACCCATAAAATTGAACAAGCAGACATACCCATTAAATTGAATAAGCGGAATGGAGACAATTCAAATTTGATCTTTGGAAGTGAAACAAAAGCCCATGAAACAGCTCCCACCCAAGGCTCCGTAGGTATCAATCGTAACTTGACCCAAAGCTCCCCATCAATGTCAAAATCTCGAACACCAACTGGCACAGCAATGGGGATAATACCAAATTTTAGTGAGAGCATTAACAGCATACGAGCACCACCAGTATATCGAAGGCCTATTTGGTACCTAGATGACATCAAAAGATCAGTCAAATGCAATATTGATTTGGTACACAGACATTCAAGTTTAGGCTTATGTAGCAAATCACATGCTATATATCGTTTAACAATACCATATGTCATGCCAGCAAACCCTAGACATGTCACACCCCAAATTTCATTTTTTTTATCAGTAAACAAAATTTTATTGATCATAGGAATAGGCAAGAGCCCTAGTATACGGGACATATACAAGAGCAATGCCTAAGCGTTCTAGATGAATGATACAAGGAATTAGCCATGCCATGAAAATCAATTAGAATTGACAAAAACCAATAGAGTAAAGTATTGAAAAAGAAACTTCTAAGCTCATCCATTGACCGCTCTTGATCTTCAAAACTTCTTTAATTCCTCTCCCTCCAAATACACCATAAACATGTTGGGACCATCTTCCAAATTCTTGTAAGTCACACCCCAAACTTCATTAAAGGGGTAAAAATGGGAACTTTGTAATAGTGTTTGTTACCATTAGTATTGGTATTAATTTCGTAGGTATATTTTATGAGCTTCAAAAAAGTAATAGAAAAGTAGTTTAGTGCCTAGAAGTAAGGTGTAACAAGGCCCCAATCCATGTCCTAATAGAAATAGCCAATAGAATCCAATAAAAACTAGGAATCCTAGCTGTTTACTGATTACTTTTGACCAACCAACCCCTAAGTTTAGGGATTATTTTCCTAAAATTATGCTGCAAGCGTTTTCCTAGAAGAGTTAAAAGTTATTATAGGGAAAACCAATTCCGACTAGGAGCAGGAATGCACATTTTGCTGCCAGCCCTATTTTTTAGGGATAAATCCTAGATTTTAGGACTCCTTTTTCTTTTAAAACTAGCTTCCAAATTCTAGGAGTTTATCCAAAATATTTTTCTAAGAAAATTTTCTGTTAAGAAGTTAAAAATATTATTTTTGTCAGCTTTGATGTAGCCCAACAAAACATTAACATTTTCTGATAAAAGGATCCTGAACACTATTATTTCACCCCAGCCGCAATTCCCCTACTGTTGCCCCTTTTCAGCCCCAAAACTAAAAAAGTCTAATAAAATTGCAGCCCTTCTTCTCTCCTAACTGAAATCCCTTTGGTCATTTGGATAAGTTTTCGTCAAGCTTTCCCAATTCTTTTCATCAAGGTTCAAGTTTAGATATCTAATAATCTTCTAATTGATTTCTACATCTTTCTAGAATAGTTATTGTCCTGAAAATTAGAGCAAGATCTATTATTTCAAGAACTAAATAGCCAACCACTCTTGGTGTTTTTCCTAGGGTCTTGATCCAAACCCTATTAGGTTAAGTGAAGTTGATTGAGCTCTTGAAGATAAGGAGATAAGGTACGTAACTATTTTTTTTTTTTATAATTAATAAGAATTTTATTATCACAAATAGGCATAGCCCAAATACACAGGAAGTATACAAAGAAAATACCTACTACACTCTAGAAAACAGGAAAACTAAAACAGAAACAGATTTGGTACATTCTCATCATTCCTTACAAAGATCTTAGCCCACAAACTCAAAGTAGAAAAGAAAAAGTTTTGAAGATCTTCAAAAGAGCGCTCCTTGTCTTCAAAACGTCTCCATTTCTTTCCAGCCATAGACACCACATTAAACACAAAGGAATGATTCTCCACTTGGCAGCAACATCTTTCCCCACCTCACCCCACAACCACGCCAACATGCAAGAAGCTCCACAACTTCCTTAGGCATCACCCAAAATAAACCTGTCCAACCAATAACCTCATACCACAAAGAGTTTGCCACCTCACAATGTAAATTAGACATGTGATAAGACATGCCAATTAGACATACTTATTTTCATATCTAATAACACCAATTCAATTAGCTAATGTCTGATTTGTTAGCCCAAAGATAGAATTGAGTGATTAACAAGATCAAGCATAGCTATATCGCAATCTGAAACAATGAAAACTTAACTGATCAAACATAGTCATACCACAATCTGAAACAATGAAAAATGATACTACCTGATCATTTATTAAATCCAACAATAGATTTTGGGACATCATTCAGTGGAAACATCACCTATCACCTATAAATGTGCATACTTTTTAAGTAAAGTATTAAATTGTAATATCAGACATTCATTGCTGAATAATTTAGATTGAATGATTTAATAACAGTTTTTATATGTAAAATAAATAATATCAATTAAAAGGTGGCACACAATTTGTTGAGGGGATATGATCATTGCACATTAGATGTTGCATGCTATAAGGATTTAACATTTTGTGAGGGAAAACATGGTATAATTTTCCGGCATTTCTCGCGATGGAATTTTGCAGGAAGTTATTCATCGACTCTTAAGATTTTTTATTTTTCTCGTGAGAATGACAAATGGTGGCGGATCACGGAGAAAAGTCGTAAGGTTTCTAAGTACATTACTATGGATGTTCATGATGTGGATTGGTTGGCCACTATGGTGATTGCTTGTGGTGCATCAGTTGGTCCGTCGCATTTTTATAAGTCTAGACGTAATGGTAATCAGGTGTTGCTTGCCCAACGTTGCCATAACAATTACGGCCGCTTTTTTTCATTGTCCGAATACAGGAAAGAGGTGAGGCGTGGTTTTATTGCCATCCCAGAAGGTTGGCAGAGTGAGGGGTGGAGGCAATTCGCAGCAATGTTGAAAGAGGTAGCCTCTATGTTGATCTTCCTATGATTGGAGGCAATTAGCTGAATCTTGTTGATCTTCCTATGATTGGAGGGGATTTCACATGGTCCAATGGGAGGACTAGGTCGAGGCTGGACAGATTCTTGGTTTCCTCTACTTGGGAGTCTCATTTTCCAGATTTATGTCAGAAACGGCTCCCAAGATTATGTTTTGATCATTTCCCCATCCTTTTGGATTGTGGGGGTATTAACGGAGGGCGTATATATTTTAATTTTGAAAATATGTGGTTGAAGAAGAGAGCTTCGTGGATAGGATGAGGACTTGGTGGCCGTCATATTAGTTTTTTGGTTCTCCAAGTTTTGTTTTAGCAAGAAAACTCAAAGCCTTAAAAAATGACTTATAGATTTGGAATGCGGAAGTTTTTTGTAATTTGGATAAAAAGAGGAAGACTCTTTTTGATCAGCTGTCTCGCAAATCTGCAAGCATTGGAAATTTGCGAGACAGACCAGAGAATAAGGGGCCTCGAGAGGAGGCTACAAATGCTACGAAATGAACAGCAATCGCTCCTTGTGCGGGCAATCATCCTCAGTGACCAGAGAGACTAGAAGAAAGAAAAAAGTAGTTACAGTCTATTTTGTCTACTGGTTTTTCCAATTTCAGGCCCATGTAGTCGTCGGCCTTCCCACCAGAAGAGAAGGCCTATGATATAGTGGTCAGCCTTTCGAATGCCTCCTTCCGTTCGCCTTGTTAGTATTGAGTAGTACTTAAGTAGCTAAGTTTCCAAAGGTGAACAGCCCCCTGTCCTTTATAGTCGTAAAGGGCTTCTTATTTCAGAGGAGGACATTGAGAAAAGGTGAGGCGATTGCTGAA
This sequence comes from Juglans regia, assembly GCF_001411555.2. Taxonomy (NCBI): domain Eukaryota; kingdom Viridiplantae; phylum Streptophyta; class Magnoliopsida; order Fagales; family Juglandaceae; genus Juglans; species Juglans regia. The sequence continues at coordinate 21,426,519 of NC_049913.1, read as the reverse complement.
CTAGAGAAGATTTCTTTATTGGAGAAGATCTCATGGAGGCAAAAATCTCAGGTTCTTTGGCTAAAGGAAGGGGACAATTGCACTAATTTTATTCATTGTATGGCAAACTCTCATCGTAGAAATAATGCCATTGATTATCTTCAATCTTGGGACACTATTTTTTCAGATCCTTTGGATATTAAGGATCACATTGTTTCTTTCTACGAGAAGCTTTTTCGGGAGGACTACTCTTGGAGACCTAAACTTGATGGGCTAGACTTTGGGTATATCGACCAGCACTCTAGTCTCTATGACTGGTTGGAGAGACCTTTTGAGGAAGAGGAGATTCTTGATGTGGTTAGGGGGATGGTGCGTGATAAAGCCTCAGGCCTTGATGGTTTCTCTATGGCTTTTTTCCAAGATTGTTGGGAAATTTTGAGAGAAGATATATTGAAGGTTTTTATCGAATTTCCTTCATACAAGAAATTTGAAAAAAGCATTAATGCCCACCTTTATTGCCCTTATTCCTAAAAAAGTGGGGGCTGTGGAGAAGAAGGATTTCCATCCTATAAGTTTGATCAACAGGGTCTATAAGATCATATCGAAGGTTCTCGCCAACCGTATGAGTATGGTGATAGTAAAGATCATTTCAAAAAATCAGAATGCATTCATTAGGGGGAGACAAATTCTTGATTCAGTTTTAGTTGACAATGAATGTTTGGAAAGTAGACTTAGAGAGGGAGTTCATGGCATCCTAGTTAAGCTGGACATGGAAAAGGCTTTTGATCATGTCAACTGAGAATTTCTTTTATATATACTTGGGAGACATGGTTTTGGAGAGAAATGGTGTGCATGGATCAGACATTGTATCTCAACAGTCAGATTTTCGATCTTGGCGAGTGGTTCCCCAGCTAGATTTTTCACTAGTTCTCGAGGTTTGAGACAAGGGAATCTCATGTCTCCTTTCCTCTTTATAATTGTCATGGATGCTTTGAGTAGAATGATTGATGCAGCTGTAGACGGAAATCTCATGTCAGGTTTTTTGGTGGGTGGAGCCTCTCCTAGTAGTATCAAGGTCTCACATCTTCTGTTCGCTGATGATACTCTTATTTTCAGCGACCCTAATCATGACCATCTTCAATCGTTGAGAGTGCTTTTATTATGCTTCGAAGCTATTTCTAGGCTTAGAGTCGGGCCTTGTTTGTTTTCAGAAAACTTCTCAACTCATCTCATCTCATATCATCTAATCATTACAACTTTCCCAAATTTTCATACAAAATAAAATAAACAATTTTAACTTTTTCAAATTCCAAAACAAAAATAATATTAAAAAAATATTTTCTAACAATAGTTTACTCAACTTTCAACTTTTATCTCAACTCATCTCATCTGTGAAAACAAACGAGGCCTCAACTTATCTAAGTCAAAAATTGTCTTTGTGGGCTTTATCTCGAATTCTAGGGACTTGGCAAACATTTTGGGTTGTAAGATCTTGTCGGTTCCCATGAAATATCTAGGTCTTCCCTTGGGTGCCCCTTATAAATCTTTGTCGATTTGGGATGGAGTGATTGAGAAAATAGAAAGAATGTTAGCTGGGTGGAAAATGATTTATTTGTCTAAAGGGGGAAGAATTACTTTGATTAAAAGTACGCTGTCCAATCTTCCAACGTATTTTCTCTCCCTCTTCCCTTTGCCAGCTGGGGTGGCTTGTAGAATTGAAAGAATCTTTCGTAGTTTTTTGTGGGGTGGTCTTGGTGATAACAAGAAGCTCCATCTAGTAAGTTGGGATAAAGTCTTCTCATCAGTTACTTGTGGGGGTTTGGGGATCCGTAATTTGAGGTTTTTTAATAAAGCTCTTCTTGGAAAGTGGCTTTGGAGATATCAATTAGAGAGGGATGTGTTATGGAAAAATATTATTGATGTTAAATATGGGAGGGCGCGGGGGTGTTGGTGTTCTACTGAAATTAGAAGTGTGTATGGTGTGGGCTTGTGGAAGTACATACGGAATGGTTGGGGGGATTTTGCTAAACATGTTTCCTTTATGGTTGGAGGAGGAGATAGGATTTGCTTTTGGCATGATGTTTGGTGTGGGGAATTGACTCTCAAGAATGTTTTTCCTTCCCCATTTAGAATGGCAAGAGAAAAGGATGTTACTGTTGCTGATTTTGTATCATTTTCCAATAACATTCTCCAATGGAATGTGAGATTTTTTAGAGATGTTCATGATTGGGAAGTGCCGATTATTACTGATTTTTTCAGTAGACTGTATGACATTAAAATGGTGCAGGGAGGAGAGGACAGAATATTGTGGAAACATGCTGGAAATTCAATTTTCTCTGTCAGCTCTTATTATAAAGTGCTGATGTGTCATTGTGTCAATCAATTTCCTTGGAAGTGCATTTGGAAATCCAAGGTTCCGACCAAACTTCCTTTTTTCTGCTGGTTGGTGCCACTCGGGAAGATTCTAACAACGGATAATTTGAGGAAGCGGGGTATAATATGCCTGGACTGGTCTTATTTGTGCAAGAAAGATGAGGAGTCAGCTAATCATTTGTTTCTGCATTGAGAGGTTGCAAAGACTTTTTGGGATGAGGTTCTCAGCAGGTCGGGTATTGCTTGGGTGATGGCCAAGAGAGTGGTGGATCTATTGGCTTGTTGGAAAGGATCTAGGGGCAGCCATCACATTGCTGATATTTGGAAGATGATAACTCTATGTCTAATGTGATGTTTGTGGCTAGAAAGAAATGGACGCTGTTTTGATAACAGAGCTCACTCATTGGGAGAATTTAGAAAGTTTTTCTTTCGAACTCTTTGTTTTTGGGCGAAAAATCTTGTACTGAATGGGGATTCTTTAAATGTTTCCTTTTTAGACTTTGCTAGTTCCTAGTTTCAGAGCTATTAGCTTGTATTTAGGTGTTTCCACTTGTATACTTCTTGTGTACTTGGGCTATACCCATCTACTTGCATTAATAAATTCTTATTACTTACTTATCAAAAAAAATAAATTTCTTATTACTTATTAAAAAAAATCATTTAAAAGGTGGAAACTCAAGGATACCCAAAAGTATAAAAATTAAAAAATTAAAATCAAAATAAAAACTGGAGAAAAATCACAAATTGAATTTGTGAAATCAATAAACTCTACAAGAGAAGAGATGGCTCTGGTGCCATCTGAGTTCAGCCACTTGAAGATCTGCATAAATAAAGATTTAAGCTATTAATAGGCAACTCCACACCCTTAAGCGTGTGATTATCCCACTCGTATCTAAACAATCAACACTAGACATGAAGAAGCCTGAAGCTGCATTTCAAATGGAACTATCTCTTCATTGTTCTAACAAACCTTTCCAACAAAAGCACCATCTTCAGAATCACCAAATGAACCTCGAATACATTGAAGACAAACGACCACAACTATCTCACCAAAGGATAGTGAGGCAAAGGATGATAAACACTCTCTCTGCTGCAGTTACGCATAACTCCAATTCAATAACATGATACCCCTTTCCTATTAGTTCATCCGCTGTTATAAAAAAGAAAAAAAAAAAAAAAAACTCCTCAAACTTTGAAACGCCAAATACCTCTCCAAGGGAATTGCAATTTCCCACGATTGTTTTGACTTCCACAATAACTGCCCAGTCCTATCCTCCGCAGGGAAGTTGAATACAAAAGACTCTACATAGAATCAATTGGTCCAAACTCCTAATAGTTAAATTAAGCCTTAGGTTTCAAGATTATGTTCCTCCATCATTCTTGGAGCCCAAATATGAGAACACAGAAGCATCTTCATCCTCCGCTATTGTGAATAAATCTGGAAACATCTTTTTCTCAAGGCATCATCCCACACTATGCCAAAAGTGGAATATTCTAACATACCACCCCTCAAAACAAACCTGACCTGATAGCCTCTCCCAGCCCATAGTACACCTTCTCCAAAGACAACACCCAGGTCTCCTTTTAAAATCCCACTGCAGCTGCACGAGCCCTTTCTGCTAGAACAATATGATGAGGTAGCTATATAACTTCTTTTTCTTTAATCAGTAAACAAAATTTTATTGATCATAGGAATAGGCAAGAGCCCAAGTATACAGGGCATATAGAAGAGCAATGCCTAAGCATGATAGCTTGGTGATAAAAGGAATTCATAAATAGCTATATAACTTCTTACCAACTCCTAAGTCCACCAATCAAAATTCTACACCTAATTTACCACAATCACCCATCTCCAAATATGATCGATCCCCCTCCTGATCAGAATTTCCCAGCCATTTCCCAAACAGAGTTCAGTTAAACTTGCTGAACCTTTTTAGTCCCAACCCCACACTGTTCAAAGGCAAGTAAACCACATTAAAGTCAAATCTAAATTCCTAACCTACCCCAACTTTAGTTTATCCCACTGCACTTTCTCTAGTCCATTAACCACATGGGTGGGTACAGTGAACTCAGACAAAAAAAAAAAAGTAGTAAAGCGCACAATTATCTCCATCCTGATAACCGCCTCTCTATTCTCTGAAAGCCTAATATCCACACCACACTAGCCTCAAACGAAGGCCAAAATGGCATACCAAACTAAGTCATAGATGAGGAACCAACTTCATAACATAACACGCCTGCCAACTCCTTGAGGCCTATAACATCCCCCAATGGAACCGATTCACTATTGCCTATATTCACTCTCAAGCCTGGAACTGCCTACAGAAGAAAGAACCAACCTTATGTAAGTGAGGTGTTCTGTGTGCGCATCATAAAACCGAATATTATTGTCAGCGAACATCATATTGAGAAATCTTCAAAGCACTTTACTTAGAACCTCCTTCACAAGAAGAAACAGTAAGGACGCATAGAGAAACACTCTTCTTTGAAGCCATTCGAACCAAACAAAAACAAGCATTAATACTATATTTGAACAAATGAACAAAATATATAACCAAATAACTGCTCAATAGAAGTAAGCACAAGAACGTCCATTCCAGCAGATAATTCAAACCAATAACTTACTGCAAATCATTAACGCGACGCGAAGTCCGGCGCTCAACGTTTCTCACCGATAACGGTTCATCTCCCAAGGAGAACTGCCTAATCTCAACCCTGTCCACATAATCAGGCTTCTTCAAGTTATCAATAACCGGCTGTAGCGACCCAATGATCCAGTTCTCGATACCACCTCTATAAACTTTCCACAACTTCCCCAACACCATGTTCACCCACTCAACCGACTCTTTCCTCTGCAAATCCTTCTCCAAAAACAAGGAAAAGCTCGTTGGAACTTGCGGCCAGGCTCCAGCGCCGCCGCGCTTACCATCCGCACTATCCACCTTGTTTCTCTTCCTCGAAGCCCATACCTTATCGAAAGCAACACCGACAAAGAAAAAGAAGGCAAACAACCCGACTATATTTCCACTAATGGGAGGCGATGGGATTGGATGAATCACTCCCAGTTGGGTTCTAAGCTTATCTACGATTGGGTCCTCCTGGTAATTGGTAAAACTGGTGCCCATTTGGAGTGGCGATTCTTGGGACAAATCTTCGCCTTCCAATTCATGGGAAAGCCGCTTGACTACGAAAATATTGGCGCCTCGTCTGGCGGAATTGGCTAATTCTACATTAAGACAGTTGGGACGGTCGGAGGGAATGGCACAGGATAAGAAGCTCCAATTTCTTGGGGAATTTCTTCTGTTTCGTTTGGAGAAAGGGATTGACGGATTGGTGATGGGATTAAAGAACTGCTGCTGCTGTGACTGTGAGCAATCCAAGCTCGTGGAAGGGGATTGCGAAATCATTTAGTAGTAGAATGGCAAACATTAATTCAGAGGCAGAATTAGCTTAACCCCCAAAAAAACATATAATGAATTCAGCGTCAGGTGAGCGTAGTTCGAGCGAGAAATGGACCCATGCAGTTGCAGTTGCAGTTGCAGAGGAGGTTTTTCAATTCCTCCTGTACAATAGAAGGCAATTTAGCATTATTCTTCGAAGGCCTCAATCAAAAGATGGACGACGACGATGGCAATCCGTACTCCGCTATTTTCATGGGTAAGAAACGTGGGTCGGTGGAAGTCGACGCGGGTTTTAGGCATGGCGCCGCCTAACCATAATAGTATTTAAGAGTATAGCTCATGGCTGAGCTCATGTGTTCGTGGTCTGGTCTTTTTGTGGTTTGGATTTTACGTCCAGATCGCGTTTCGAGACCTCTATCGTCTTGGTTTGGATTTTTTTTCCTTTCGTTATTCTTTTTACCCAAAATTTATCATTATTTCAAACTTTTGAAATCCCACCAAATTTGTAATTTCTCTTCAATTGTCATAGTCACTCTCTTGAGAGAGATTTAAATTCAGAGATGAATTGAAATAAATTAAAATAATTTATAAATAATAGAGTAAAAATTAAATTATTTATTATATTTTATATATAAATTTTAAAAAATTATTTTAAAATTTAAAAAAAAAGAATTATTTATTATATTTTGTGTGAAAATTTAAAAAAATTATAATGATGAGTTAAGATAGATTTTGAATCCAAACCTCTTCTTAAACTATAAAAAATAATTATAATGTATCATTTTTATTTTTTAAATTCAAGTTCTAAATAAAAACTAATATTAAATAAAAAAAATTGAATAATGAATAGCACAAAATTGTAGTCAAAATATAATTATGATCGTGTTGTTAAAATGTTCTCTCGAGTTATCAAAACTCTTCAAGTTTTAATTCAACGCAATAGATTTCAGGTCCAATTAGTTTCAATAACAAGCCAAAAAAAATAATAATAAAGAAATTGACAGAAACTATACATTGATGAAGAAAGTGCAACATTAAGCCATTCTCAACAAAAGTAAGTACTTCCAACTCAATAGGTCTCTCCAACCCAACAGCCTCCCCCTTCACAACCTTCTCCTCTATAAACACAATTACTCCAAGATGTTCAAGATCCATTTAATTTTGAACTCTATTCAGATTATGATCCACATATTACGTCGTAAAAGACAATAACGATGAAAGGTCTTTAATTATGAAAATACCATTATTCAAGGCAACAAGTCAAGAATAATTATCATTATTGTTTTTGTCGATACATCAAGACAAAGCAACTTCCGATGACCATTATCATATTATTGTATACCTTCTACTATTTTAGTCTCGTGCAATTTCGAATGCACTGGCGCATCAAGACAAAACAACTTTCGGTTATCATATCATGTTACTGTATACCTTCTACTATTTTTGTCTGGTGCAGTTTCGAATGCACTGATGCATCGAGACAAAATAACTTTCAGTGACCATTATCATGTTACTGTACACCTTTTATTGTTTTTTTCAAATGCAATTATCGAATGCACTATTAAGATATCTATAAACTGAAGGCTTATAAAGAAATTAGGGACATTCAAAAAACCATCTCTCTTGCATCAAATTATTTCCTTCTTATCTTTTTTGTTAATATCTTCCTCCTCATGTCTTCAGTTGCTAATTAATCTCATTGTAAGTATGTTTAGTTTTTAAGTTTGTTCACAATATATTATCTAATTTGCTATGCACATTTCCTTTTTATCATTATTTATCTTTATATCTCTATACTAATTAATCTATATCTTATTATATCTCCTGGTTTACCTATTTGGTATCAAAGCCAAGTTTATTCAGTGTATTACATATCATTATATATCTTCATATTCATTGACATCTTATTGTTATCATAGATCCCTACTACATAGATTATCATAACTGTATAGGTTTAAATGAGATTACTTCTAATATACGAGAACCAATAATTCATATTAAGAAAAGAAGGAATCTGATAAATATTTGAGTTTTATAAATATCATGTGTATTTAATAAGTATAGAAGCAACCATTATAGAACTTGAAGATTATCTTAAAATACTTCTTGTTTCATACAAGAGATGTCATAATCATCTCTCCCTTCTATGCTCAGGACAAACAAAAAAAAAAAAAAATCAATAAGACGGATTTTAACAAAATAATATGTTGAAAAGAAGAACAGAAAATATCGAGTCTTGTATGGGTAAATCAAGAAAATTAATTGGTTAGCTCATCAATGCGAGGAAGCTTTAGGGTGGTCTCAGTTGTGGTCTCGGTGATGTTCTCTCAAGATCTAATCTATATGTTTTCCTTGAAATTCTTATTTTTCTTATATTTATGTTCTTATGAATTCCTTATTCAAATCTAATTCAAATAAATCTTCAATGTTCATTCCAATAGGCCAGATTGGGGGATTATAACATATTAGATATTGAAAGAAATTTGCAAGATTGAATGTTCCTCATGTCCCCAAAAATCAAATTTATAAGTAGTCTACTTCCTCCTATAAATTATCATTTTTTACTAATTACTCAATAAAAAATGTTAAAAAAACTATTAGAATGAGTAATTATATATTATAAATCATTACAATTATTAACTAAAGAAGCTATTAAGCAACATATTGACTAAAAATATTCTTTTATTCATATTGGGTTACTTAAAGGTTTTTGTATTATTATGTTTAAAATATGGACATCATTATAAATTTCAGATAAGATGAGATGAGAAATCTTAAAATAATAATTAAATAGTTTGTGAATAGTAATGAAATAGTTTGAGTTAAGATGTTTTATGAAGTTTTGGTGAAATAGTTGAATAAAAATATTATAAAATTAAAATTTGTTTGAATATAATTTTTTAATATAATTTTTGTTTTAAAATTTTAAAAAAGTGAATTAAAATTAATTGTTGTCTATCGTATTCGTTATAAACTAATGACAATAACATTAGAACCGTAGGTTCTAATTACTAACTCTAAAGGTTATACATTATTATTACAGTCAAGCACACTAAAATCTAGCATACAACTTCCTAGACAAACGAATTGGAATCAAATTACTCTTTCTAACAAATGGAGATTAGACAATATAACTCCATTCCCCAAGGTATAAAATAATGCTATATATGATATTGATTATATAGATCAGAAATTAGACGGATCAGTTCAAATATCTTTCCAACTTCATTCTCTCACTTTACAACACCTTCATTTTCAAATTATCAAACATCTAGATTGGTGTTTACTTTGGGTTTTCAAAATAAATCCCAAAATTTAGATACTCAAATTCAAAAAGTTATTCCAAGAATATTGATACGTATGTTTATACTGTTAATACTAATATACCTTCTACATCACACACTAAAGAACAACATAGAGAATCATCTTCTCCAACATACCCACTTATAATTGGGGATGATGCCCAGATCTGTATTATTACAAAAGGAAATCTTGAAATTGATAAAAGAAATTATCTTAAACAAGATTTTATATCATAAGAAAATGAACGAAAAATATTAACATCCTTCTCAATTTTTTTCTAAAATTGAAATTAAGAGATTTTATCCAAAAGAAATATTATGAGTTTTTAAATGAAATACAAGAAAATGCATTTTTCTTTAAATGGTTTGACATTTATAATCAAACCAATTATCAACTATTAATAGAACAAAAAACCAATGGATTAAACAAAATAATGATCAAATAATTTTGGAAGAATATCTGCCTTTTGAAACTAATAAATATTACGAAAGGGGTAGTCAGGTATTGGCTTCTCCAATAAGGAACCATAATTTAATTATAGATAGTAAAAATATAGATAATATTATTCAATAAAAAAATTATACTAATTTGAAACTACAAACTAAGTAAACAATTAGAGAGAATTGAAATACAAATCTCTCCTATTAATGCTACAATTAAAGAAACAAAAGAAAATCATCTGTCTATACCACATGAGATTCCATCTCATTTAAAGACCACCTTCTCCAAAAATAAAAATAATTTATTAGAACAAATTTCTAATAAACAAGAAAAGTTAAATCATGCCAAGAACCTTCTACTTCTAATAAACAATCAATGTCTCGAGGAAGACAAGTTCTCCTATTTTATTATATGATTTGGAAATTAGTGATATAAGAAGTCAGTTTATTGATTCCTAGTTAATAAATCCCGTTTGTTTTCACAACTTCTTTCATCTCATCTGCTCTCATCTCAACTCATCCCATAATATAAGAAGTCAGTTTATTGATTCCTAGTTAATAAACCCTGTTTGTTTTCACAACTCCTCTCGTCTCATCTCATCTCAACTCATATCATCTCATCTCATCTAATCATTACAACTTTATCAAATTCTCACACAAAATAAAATAAGCAATTTAATTTTTTCAAATCCTAAAACAAAAATAATATTAAAAAATATATTTTAATAATATTTTATTCAATTTTTAACTTTAATATCAACTCATATCATCTCATTTACGAAAACAAATAAGGCCTTAGAGGAGATCATATTAGTGACTTTTCTAGTTTTCACTAGATGTATTATATGAATGGAATATTGATGGATTAACTAAATCTGACATATTAAATCATTTTAAGAAATAATTATAGTAACCAATGTCTATAAAAGTAATAGAAAAATAGATAATAAAGTAGCTCATATTATTGTCACATGATTTATTGGCGAACAAGAAGGATGGTGGGATCACTACTTGTCAACAGAAGACTGAAAGCGAGTATTAAAACAATACAGACAAAAAAAAATATTGTAAATTATTAAAACATAAGATATCAACCATTAGAAGATGCAATTAACACTTGATTTTTGTATTAACTAAACATTTTGTTGGTGACCCTATTCAATTCAAAGCAAGAACTAGTAATTTATTAATTAATCTTTGATGTCCTCAATTATCTGATTCTCATTGGTATAAATATATATTCCCAGTTAAAGTTATGATTGTAAGTGACGGTCAACAGTAATACTGAAAATAAATATTCATAGCAGGACTTCTACATTACTTCATCCAGAATGTACGAAAATCATTAGTACTAAAAATTGATGTACAACTAATTTTATTAATCTCATTTACAATGATATTATAACTACTATACATAGAACAAATTTAATCATGTATAATGATTTATAATGAGGAAACAAATTGATAAAGAAAATAAATTTGCTAAAAAGAATTAGGCATTTTTGGGAATAATTTTGTTATATCTCATTATTAGCCCCTCTAGAAGACATAAAAAGGGAAAAAAGTATTACAAGAATTATGCTAAAAACAAAAGTGAAATTACAGACCTTATAAAAATATAAAAGATAAACAAATTTCTAATAATAATAAATGAACAAATATGCTAAGAAATATAATAAAAAGAAAAAAAAAACATTGTTTGTTACAAATATGGAAGAGTAGGCCATTATAAATCCAATTGTAAAGTTAAAAAACAAATTAATGAATTATAAATATCAAAAGAACTAAAAGAAGGTATTGAATTTATTTATAACATCATTAAGTAATGATGGAACCACTTCTTCGATGAAAAAATTCATCAATTAAAAGATTTTTGTACTTCAAACCAACCATATTGGAAGGGATGTTTCCACCCCTTCATTTGGGTTGGGCTTGACCAGGATATTAAAATCTCCTCCCGGCTAGAGTTATGTCCCTCTACTGCATCTAGGAACCATCAACACGAACACCCCAAGGGTCGTGCAACACCTACCACCCCACGAGCTCCTAAGCTAGGAGGCCCTCATCGACGTGGACAGACAAGACCTATCATTTCTGACGCCCTTTGTAGGAATACCTCGCGTTTAAGGATTATACCCGTAAAATGGATGGGAACAAAGAACAACATCCCTACCTCTGGTGGAGTGCAAAACATAGCCTAGGAGACTACGCCACATTAAAGGCCACGGTCTGGCGCTTGTGCTCTAGATGATGATTCCTACCACAGGGTATGGATGGTCCCCAAATCTCTAGTATAAAAGTTTGACACTAGGTAACAATGTTCTCTCTCTAATGCTTGGAAGTGAATACACTAAGGGAAACATACTAACTTTGGCATTAGAGGCTCCCCAGGTGTGCAAAACATGTCATCAACAGTGTCACCGTCTGTGGGATCTTCATAGATGCAACGTGTCCTTCGTATGCCGGCTACAACACATTCACAAACAATACGTGGGCAAGAAGCAACATCAACAAACATGGAAGGACGGTTTGTAGAGATGAAAGAATGCGTGAGGAAGATGGCAGAAGAAGTAGAGAATCTTCGCCAAGAAAATGAAGCCTTGAGGAGAAACAACACCGAGTTGCAAGATGAGGTAGGGCTGAGTAGGAACAAGCATGAAAAATCTTGGAGCACAGGCAGGGTAGATGCTGGCGAGGAAGAGAGAAAGAAGATGAATCACGAGCTGCTTAGCCTCATGGACAAGTATTAGGAGATGGCAAAAACGATTGGGGCTTTGTCATTGGTTAACCAACTCCTCATCAACATGGATTTGCCATACAATGCAAAGGTGATGGCTGCACCGTTGCCGCCAAAGTTCAAGGTACCCCAAATGGACATGTACAACAAGTCCAAAGATCCCCTCGAGCACCTGGAGACCTTCAAGGCCCATATGACAACCCTTCATGGGTTCTCTGGGGAGATTGCCTACAAAGCATTCCCGCGGACCATGAAAGGAGCTGCGAGAGGATGGTTTGGGTCACTAGCACCCGACTCGATTGATAACTTCGGAGAGCTAGCTCGCCTGTTCCTTGCACAGTTCATGGCAAACAGGAGAAGGAGGCGCCCAGCCACCTACCTTCCAACCGTCAAACAGAATGAGGAGAAAGCCTGAAGGTATACCCTGCTCTGTTTAACAAGGAGCATATGACAATAGACGACCAGGATGAGAAGATCACGCTGGCTGCACTCGTCGAGGGCATATGGCCTCGAAACCTGTTCATGGCGGAAATGGCAAGAGAAACCCCCACCATGTTGAGGAGTTCATGGATCAAGCAGATGGCTTCATCAATGTTGAAGATACACTCCGGGCCTTGATTGCCTCGAGGAAATCTGAGTTAGAGCAAGCTGATAGGAAGGCTAACACATCGGAACATGCCAAGACCCCAGGGAAAAAAAAAAGCACAGAAAAGGACAACAAAGTAGGAGGAGAGATGAAGTCGTCCCCTCAGTTGGTATAGATGCCCGACGCACATGAGTCAGTCTGACTGTGCAAGAAGGAGACATATCGAGTACCTAGGAAACTAATAACCACGACAGGAGAAGCTGTCGTTATTGCACCTACCACCTCCTTGACACCCACAACACCGAGGACTACTACTTCCTCAAAAGGAAGAGGGAAGAGGCGGCGGAGCACCTCACTGCCCAATGCCATACCAACCAAAAGAGGGAATGAAAACAGAGTTGGAGAAGGTTTGACAGGTCGAGAAGGAGTGAAAGCCCTAGAAGAGGACAGGTGGAGTGAGAACCTCCGCAAAATCGCCCTTGGACACCAGTCCCTAGGCAAGATCAGAACCATTGCTGGGGCAGCGGCCCGACTTCCTCAGGCAGGAAAGTGCAATTCAGGAGGCTCGGTAAGAGGAAGTGTACCTGGCTGACCACCTCCCGTCCAAGCAAAGAAGAGACACCAATGCACTATCATCTTCTTTGGAAAAGAAGATAAGGAAGGAGTCCTTTACTCCCACGAAGACGCTCTGGTAGTGACCATGCTAGTCACCAACTTTACAACCAAAAGAATCTTCATCGACAACGGAAGCTCCGTAGATATTCTCTTTTGGGATGCCTTTACCTGAATGGGGAACAATCCCACCAGCCTGCGGACAACGCCTATGCTATTGAAGGGGTTCTCAGAAGAGATGGTTCAGCCGGTGGGAAACATCACCTTATCAGTCTTGGTCGGCAAAACCTCTCACGCGACCAAGATTATGGCCGACTTCATAGTGGTAAAGGCCCCATCGTCATACAATGCCATACTAAGGAGACCAACCCTTAACAGCTTGAAGGCGGTAACTTCGACTTACCACCTGAAGATGAAGTTCTTGACGACCATAGGAGTGAGGGAGATCTAAGGCAAATAGGTGTTAGCAGCAAGTGCTACGTGCAGGAGCTAAAATAAGGGGAAGGGGAGGTCCACACGATTAAAAGTCCGGGCAGTGGCACCACCCTGGCACCCCCCAAGTTCACCACCAGAGAAGAAAAGGGTAAGGACAAGCAGGCCCTCAAACAAGTGGAGCCAAACGAACCACTTGAAAAGGGTAAGGACAAGCAGGCCCCGAGAACACAGTTAGAATTGACAGCAGAATTGAGTCTGATATGTGGTAGGCCATGAATTAGCTCCTCACAGAGCATCGATATGTGTTCACTTGGGGCCACGAAGACATGCCCGAGATTGATCTCATCATAATCGAACACCACCTTTGTGTGGACCCCAAGGCCAAGAAGGTCAAGCAGAAGCGTCATAGTTTTAGTGCTGAGAAATGTGTTGTCGTTGCCGAGGAGGTCGACTGCCTCCTAGTGGGTTCATTTGAGAAGCACACTACCCGAATTGGTTATCCAACGTCGTGCTGGTGAAGAATTCCAACGACAAATGGAGGCTGTGTCGACTTCACATAATTGAACAAAGCTTGCCCAAAGGACAACTTCCCTCTACCCCTGATTGACTTGATGGTAGATTCCATCGCGGGCCATTCCATGCTGAGTTTCATGATGCTTATTCGGGGTACAACCATATCCGCATGAACCCCGATGACGAGGAGAAAATGTCATTCATTACAGATAAGGGTTGTACTGCAACATGGCCATGCCCTTCGGCCTAAAAAATGCAGGAGCCACTTACTAGTGGCTAGTTAATTGCATGTTTAAGGAGCAAATATGGAAGAACATGGAGGTCTACGTGGATGACCTGCTCGTCAATAGTAGAACCCATGAACAACATCTAGCCGACTTATGCAAGGTCTTCGCAGTGCTGTGGTAGTATCAGATGAAGCTCAATCCGACGAAGTGTGCATTTGGTGTCAAATTCAGGAAGTTCCTGAGCTTCATAGTCTCTGAGCGGAGAATAGAGGCCAGCCCAAAGAAGGTGGAGGTCATACTCAAAATGACCCCACCTCGAAACATTAATGAAGTGTAGAGGCTCATTGGGTGTAACGCCCTAATGAAAGGCCCAAACCACATGGTCTATACTCTAAAAGGACTAGTCAATGATACAATTAGAGCCCCACTGGAACCTTATAAAGAGCAAGAACTTCTCATTCCCAAGCAATGTGGGATCCCATACACCACCTACCCTTATCCATATCATATGGGGTATCACAATCTACCCCCCTTAAATTTCCGACGTCCTCGTCGAGCCTGTCCATTGTAGGTGGCACGGCTCAAGTCCCACATTTCTGGTTGGGATAGACTCTGATACCATTTGTAACGCCCCAATGGAAGGCCCAAACCACATGGCCTATTCTTTAAAAGGACTAGTCAATGATACAATTAGAGCCCCATTGGAACCTTATAAAGAGCAAGAACTTCTCATTCCCAAGTAAGGTGGGATCCCATACATCACATACCCTTATCCATATCATATGGAGTATCACATTGGGAGAGTTGTGGCCCTCAACCGGTTTGTTTCCCGGTAAACAAACAAGTGCTTACCTTTGTTTAAAGTGTTGTGAATGGCGCAGACCTGAGACGACGAGTGCGACCAGGCGTTCAAAAACTTCAAGTAGTACCCTGCCAGCCCACCACTACTCAGTCAGGCCGAACTAGGAGAAACCTTGAGCCTGTATCTGTTTGTCTCTCCACATGCAGTCTCCACGGCCTTGGTGCAGGACTTGAAGGGCTCCCAAAAGTTGGTATACAACACAAGCCGAGCCTTTCGGGGAGAAGATGTGAGATATCCCCGAAGGGACCAACTGGCCTTTGCCCTAGTGACGATTGCACAACGACTAAGGCCATACTTCCAAGCCCACCCAATACGGGTTTTGACTGAAGCCCCCATGAAGAAGATCCTACAATGACCAAATGTCTCAGGTCGGTTGATGAACTGGGCGATAGATTTAAGCGGATTCGGCATCGATTATATCCCTAGAAATACCTTGAAATGGCAAGTGCTGACAGACTTCATCACATAGTTCACTGGCTTCACAGAAGAAGTCTGAGATGCACCTCCCTTGATGCCCTGCCATATCTTTGTCAATGGTTCGTCCTGTCGGGCTAGCAGGGGAGTGGGGTGCATATGGTTACAGACATTAGGGAAGAACACAACGACGCCATCAGGCTGGCTTTAAGACCACCAACAAGAAGGCTGAGTATGAAGCATTGTTGGCCAGATTAGCGATCGTCGAGTCACTGGGTGTGGACGAAGTAGAAGTAAGGGCCGACTCCCAAGTGGTCGTCCACCAAGTCCGGGGGGAGTTCGCCACAAGGAATGAGAAGCTAAAGAAATACTTGATGCTGGTGGGGGAAGGGGCAACCACTTCTGATACTTTCAAATCCAATAGGTGCCGAGGGCCGAGAACTAGAAGGCCAACAAGTTGGCACGAGCTGTGTCTGGGCAGGAAGACGTTCCTCTACCAGAATAGATGGTGATCAGAATGATAGAAACGCCCATAGTAGGGGTCAAGATCTCAGAGTTAAGGTTGGGGGCTTCAGAATGGGCCATGGAGATAATCAAATACTTGGATGCCAACGAACTGCTCGACGAGAAGTGGGAGGCGAGGAACATCAAGAACAGAGTAGCACACAGGCGGGGTTGCCCCACACCTCTCCTAAGATGTGTCTCGTTTGAAGAAGCACAATACATCCTAGTGGAGATACAAGAAAGGGTGTGCGGCAACCACTCTGGTGGGAAGGCATTGGCAAGAAATGTAGTAAGGGCAGGATATTACTCTGGCCACACCCCTTCAAGGATGTAGAGGAGTTTGTTCGAAAATGTTAGAAGTGTCAAGAGTTCACCCAAATACCTCATTGCCCCATCGGAGGAACTGACGTCGCCGTGACCATTCGCATGGGGGGGAGTTGACCTAGTCGATCCCCTACCTCTAGGCATGGGAGGTGTAAAGTTCGTGGTGGGTGCAGTAGACTATTTCACTAAGTGGGTGGAGATCGAAGCACTAGAAACAATAACGGTGAGCAACATCACCCAGTTCCAATGGAAGAAAGTGGTATGCAGGTTCAACATTCCCCACTGCATAATTTTGGACAATGGGATGCCATTAGACTCAGACCACTACCGCGACTAGTGTAAAGACTTGGGAATCAAGTTCAGATATTCATTCCTGGGACACCCACAGGCCAACGGGAAAGTTGAGACAACCAACATGACACTGCTCACGATACTTAAGAAGTAGCTCAATGAGAAGAAAGTGGTTTGGTCAGAGGAGCTTCCTTGGTTCTGTGGGCCTACCATACTACAGTGAGAACTCTGACAGACGAAACCCCATTCACCCTCACCTAAGGACACGAGGAGGTGGTGCTTGTCGAGGTTGGGATGCCCACCTATAGGATCCAACAGCTCGACCAAGGATCAAACGACGAGAAACTAGAAGTACCGCTCATTTAATAAGTCATTTAATGAAAGTAGATCATTTCAATTCCATTAGTAATAAGGACTCGGGATATCACACATTGATTCTCTTGAAACTTTATATTCCTAATCATCTGGTTAGGATCGATCCAAACCATTTTTTAATTTAATAAAAAAAGTTAATATTTTTTTTATATATTAATTGCTTAATTGGTCAAGCTCAAAAAAATTGTTATGATCTATATTATATTCTTTATTCACCTGCTGGAGGAGAAAAGACGAGAGGTTGGGATAAGAACAACGATTAACAAAAGAAAGGTCGAGCACTACCTCAACAGGAAAGTCCGACCAAGATCTTTCAAGGTTGGCAACCTGGTGTTGAGACAGACATGGACGACTACCTGAGAGGAAGGAAAGTTGGGCCTGCGATGGGAATGTCTATACATTGTCATGGTCAACAACCGTTCGGGTTTCTATCGACTCCGAGACTCCCAAGGGAAAGAGCTACCACACGCACCCATGGAAAGCGGAGCATTAACAAAGATTTTTTTGTTAATGTGAAAATATATGTACAAACTCTTGAAAAAATTATGAATAGAGCTACATTCTCTTCAGAACTGTGTGTGCTATCTTGCAAGAGTCACGACGGGTCCAACCTTTCGACCACCCTACCTCCCTTAAAAAAAAGTCACGGCGGGTCCAGCCTTTTGACTACCTGACCTTACTAATTTCCCGTTGAGAGTCAACAGGCGGGTCCAGTCTTTTGATTGCCCGACCTTACTAACTTACTGTTGAGGCAGGTCCAGCCTTTTGACTACTTGACCTCCCTCACGACGAAGTCACGACGAGTTCAGCCTTTCGATTGCCCAACCTTACTAACTTCTTGTTGAGAGTCAACAAGCGGGTCCAACCTTATGATTGCCCGACCTTACTAACTTACTTTTGAGAGTCATCAGACGAGTCTAACCTTTCGACTGCCTAACCTTACTAACTTCTCATTGAGAGTTAATATGCGGGCCCAACCTTTTGACTACCCAACCTTACTAACTTTCCATTTAAAGTCAACAGGCGGGTCCAACCTTTTTACTGCCCAACCTTACTAAATTACCGTTGAGAGTCAACAAACAGGTCCAGTCTTTTGATTGCCCGACCTCCCTCACGATGAAGTCACTACAGGTTCAGCCTTTCGACTGCCCGACCTTACTAACTTCTCGTTGAGAGTCAACAAGCGGGTCCAGCCTTTTGACTACCCGACCTTACTAACTTACCGTTGAGAGTCATTAGACGAGTCTAGCCTTTCGACTGCCTGACCTTACTAACTTCTCGTTGAGAGTCAACATGCAGGTCCAGCCTTTTGATTGCCCGACCTTACTAACTTACAGTTGAGAGTCAACAGGTGGGTCCAGCCTTTCGACTACCCGACCTCCTTCACAACAAAGTCATGGATAGTTCAGCCTTTCGACTGCCTGACCTTACTAACTTCTCGTTGAGAGTCAACAAGCAGGTCCAACCTTTCGACTGCCCAACCTTACTAACTTCTCGTTGAGAGTCAACAGGCGAGTCCAGCCTTTCGACTGCCCAACCTTGCTAACTTCTCGTTGAGAGTCAACAGGCGAGTCCAGCCTTTCGACTGCCCAACCTTGCTAACTTCTCGTTGAGAGTTAACAGGCGAGTCCAGCCTTTCGACTGCCCAACTTTGCTAACTTCCCGTTGAGAGTCAATAGGTGGGTCTAGCCTTTTGACTGCTCGACCTCCCTCACAGAGGGTCTAGCCTTTCGACTGTTCGACCTTACTAACTTCTCGTTGAGAGTCAACAGGGGGGTCCAGCCTTTTGATTGCTCGACCTCCCTCATAGCGGGTCCAGCCTTTCGATTGCCCGACCTTACTAACTTCCCATTGAGAGTCAACATAAGGGTTCAGCCTTTCGAATTCCTGAAGTCCCTCATGGTGGGTCCAGTCTTTCGACTGTCTGACCTTACTAACTTCTCGTTGAGAGTCAACAGGTGAGTCCAACCTTTTGACTGCTCGACCTCCCTCACAACGAAGTCATGGTGGGTCCAGCCTTTCGACTTCCCTACCTCCCTCACGGCGAATTCACTGCAGGTCTAATCTTTCGACTGCCCAACCTTATTGGCCGATGGGCCCAAAACCTATTTCTAGGCCATTTTTTGGCCTATAATCCTTCTTTTAAGCCTAATTTAATAAAAAAATATTTGAATAAAATTAAATACTTAAAATCAAGAAATTAAAATTAAATGCATAAAACATAAAATTTAATGATCTCTAATAAAGTAATTGCTATGTTATAAGTTCTAACTAATAATTATAAGTTATTATAAGCACTATAGACTATTACACATTAATCTAAAAATATTACAAATTTCAAATAAATTGAATGAATAATAGTGTTTCAAGAATTGAAATACATCTGAAAAAGAAAGTTAATGAAAATAACAATGGTGAACATAAGCTAATAGCAATATGAGATGGTTACTCTCTAAGTGACAAGTGACATTATAAAACCTGAAAAAAAATAGGAGAAAAATGAGAATATGAATAACAATGTTTCAAGAATTGGTTACTCCAAGTAGCAAGTGGCATTATAAAATTTGAAGAAAATGGGAAAAAAATGAGAATATGAAATTATGAGTTAATAACATTATATTCAAATGTAAAAATCTACAAATAATTAACTAACAAAGTTAACAAACCAATGGTAATGGTGGTGTATCAAAGTAAACTTGGGGCCAATGTAGATTGAGATGGAGCCTCCTTTCACGAAGTTGTCCCTACAACAATTGAATTTGAAATTAAGTTTGTCAAATAAATATAACACAACCTATTATAAGGAAAAGGAAAATAATGAATTAAAAGCGTTTATCGCTTCCAAGCTGATCAACATCATCCTCCTCATAGGCCTTTACAAAGTCTACCACCTTCAGAATATGAATTGACTTAATGATCTAATTAAGAGTGCAAATCAAAGCCTCCACAATGCTAGGAGACAATAAACTCAGAAATGGAACTAATATGCTCCTTTGGTGCTGAAGGTGGACTATGAGGCTGTGATAGAAATAGGGATAGCCAAAAAATTGCGAGCTATCTCTCAAAGAATTGGATACTTGACGGCATGGACCTTCCACAAAGTTAAGATATCAAACTGCGCCATATGGTTGTATGTTTGTCGACAAGTATCCATCCAAGTTTGATTGGCCATCTAAAGTCTTCCGAAGCTTGAGGGTCTCGCCATACCTCTAACCCCACCTATACTTTTTCAGCCAATCTACTTCGGGAGGAGGCGATGAGGTAGATGGTTTAACGGTTATATTGACACCCCTGAATGCATCAAACTCATCATTTAATCTACTGAGATTGTCTTTAACCCTTGCCACAAATTGATCCTCCCATGCCTTACCATTAGTGCTTTCCAAGCCAAATCCCATATCATCAATTTTTTACCGCGGGTTAAGAGCAATAGTCACGTATAGAAATGTTGATCCTACTCAAATCTCTCTAATACTTCTCATACTTGAGCCTCATGCTCATTGTGACACCCATATCTCTAGGATTAGGGATGTCATGTAGTTTCATAAAAATAGTCCGATAAAAGATCTCATATTTAATAAAATAAATATTTATTTCATAATTTTTTTTAATAAAAAATACGTCTCCAAATAACAATAAATGAAATAACTGAATAAAATTTATGTCATAAAATAATTTATTCTAACAAGTCTGGAATTTAATTAACGGCTCCATCTAATCCTGACCCGCCTGCTCGTGTTCATCATCCTCATCTGGGTGGTTAAAAACATGAAATAAAATTAAAATGAGTCGAAAACTCAATAAGAAACTCATCACAACGTAAACATAATAAACGTAAGATTTTCATAAATTTTTTCATGCTGAGAGCTTTAAATCATAATTGATCATACTGATGCTTATGCTATGCATGATTTATTTATCTGAATTAACTGAGTGATTTGATTTATTTGACTGATTTGACAGGCCAACACACTTAACTATGTGTGCGAGGTTGTGCATCAGCCTCACATCCCGCGACAGCAAGGGGAGCCACTGCGTAGTATTCTGGTATACTACGGTGGACTATGCTTGAGTCCATGACTTGCACATCTACCCTAAAACCGCATTGGTACCATACATCTGAATAACTATTTGATTAAACTTATATTGTACTTAAACTTAAGAAAGCTTATATGTCTTATACAATATGAGATACATAACATACATACTAAAATAAATAACTATTAAATGTTGAATCTGAACATGATACTAAAAAAATAACATGATCGTATGCTATTATGAATGGCATGCTTGCATATATCATGACATGCGAGATACATAAATACTATCTTTCAAGAATTGACTTTAATAATAATCTATATGATTAAGTAATGTGTTACTCTTAATTTATGACCAAGCTACTTACCTCGTTGCGTTGCTTCCTGAATCTCACTTTGTAACTCGTCACCTACACGAAGTATTAAACTTCACTAAATTTATCTAGGAAAACATGTGCTAATATCCCCCTTAATTAAACAATCAAATAAATATTTTGTTTAATACGAAAATTAATGCATGCTAATATATTAAATTATTTAAATACTAATACATATTTTCACTTTCAAATTATAATTTAGTAGAATACTTGGGCTATATTCAATTTTATTAAAATAAGTCATGAAAACCTAAATTCTTAAAATAGGTTTGTTTTCTTACAATTAACATAGTTATTCAATTTTACAAGAAGTCTAATAAATATTTATATCATTTAAATATTCTTAACATATTTCTTTATTTTCTAATTATAACTGTAATAGAACAAATTTTATCAAATCTGATGAAATAAGCAATGACATTCATTTCATAACTAGACTTAATCATGTTTAAAGTATTTAAAATAAAGCTTAAACTCTTACTATTTTACTACTGAAATCTAGTTATAAAAATTTAGTAGTTAATAACACCATTTAAACCCTTATATATTTTATGTAGGAAAAATTAAGGTTAATGAAAAATAAAGTTTTTGGGCTAATCATAGATTAAAATCGAGTTTAACTTAAACGTCAAAGCCCATATGAAAATCAGTCTACTTAAAATACGAGTCCTTCTTTGGAACGGAGTTTCCGTTCTCACGCTTTTAACAGCAACAAATAATATGCAGACACGTCACCAATCCACATACAAATCACATGAACCGCATAATAGGATAGTAAAATCAAATCTACAGAAATCGTGTACCCACACTGGCGAACCTCTTAGTCTCCACATCGGCGCACCTCTCCTGCTCTAAATCACATTAATTTATCTAAAGAATTTCCATCACCAACTCTTAAAAGCTAGCAAGTCATCATCTTTCCCCGCTATTGCATCTCTCTCTCTCTCTCTCTCTCTCTCTCTCTCTCCCTAAAATTTGATTATGTGACCGAAATCATGGATCATGATGGGAACAATCTATGCAACTCTTTTGCAAGTGTTCTTAGCATTGAACTTAGTTGCAGGAGATGATAAATTCATCAACTTGCCAAGGTAGCCACATGTTAGTTTCCAGCAATATGCAGGATACATGACCATTGATGAAAAGCAGCAGAGAGCTCTCTTTTACTACTTTGTTGAAGCAGAAATAGAGCCAGCTTCCAAGCCTCTAGTTCTTTAGTTCAACGGAGGGTAAACACGGCTATAGATCTTGGGAGAGAAAGAGAACAAAGAAATAGGGGGAGGGAGGTAGGGGTGGGGCTCAATGGGAGGGGTGGTTCGAGGGGAGGGAGTGAGTCATTTCCTAAGAGAGAGAGGACGAAGGGAGGGAGGGATGGGGCTTCAAGGAGAGAAAAAAAAAATTCCCTCTGCAATGCAGTCACACGTTTGAGAATATGAGGTGTCTACGTGGCACACTTTCATTAGAGGTTGTTATTTAAGAGAAATTGGTTAAACTGGTTGGAAGTTATTCTCATAAAATATTATAACAGTTCCTGAAATATGATAAACCAATGCCATGTGAAACTTAACCCTAACGTAACAATCAAAGCTCAACCTAAAAAATAAAAGATCAAAATATTTTCTGTTTGGCTCATAAAACTAAGGGGCATAATTGTAATTATCTTAAAAAGTATACCCTTATGTAAGTGTAACCGAGTGAAGGTTTAGGAATTCATTTCAACTTGACATCAAACAAGGTATTTTCTTGATGGAAATAAAAGTTGTGACAAATCCTTACTGAGAGAGGAAGTACGCGATTGAGCTAAGGTGAGGCGATGGTCGCGAGTGCGATGACAGAGAGTTGAGAGAAAGATATATATATCGGTGTCGTTGGTTTAGAAAGGGAAGTAACATAGAAGATAAAGAGGTTTGAGGTTGAGCATGGGCTTACTAGAGGAAATACGGCAAACCTGGGGTGACGGGAAGTGCCCAGCGGCACTTTCTATGCAGATGGAGGCAACGTGGAGGGAGCTGGCGACATGCAGTGGCAGCTGGTTTGCACATAGAAATACCTTGTTTCGAGTGTAGCAGAATAAGGCACTACCATTGGCTGTTTTCGGTGGCTGGATGACGGTGGATCTCGAAAGCAGATGTGTGACAGTGCACTTCCGTTTGTTGTCATGACGATTCAACGTGGTTAGAGATGGTTGTTTTCCAAGATGGGATTATGTTGGTGCTACCCGTGGTGGTGTTCGTTGGCTCACTGATAAGTATTATTTTTATGTGATTTTTATCTCTCTTTTACTTATGAAAAGTGTCATTTTCCCTTCAATACTATTGATTTTATTTCATTTCTACATATTTTACTTATTTTCTTGGATTTGAAGGAATGTGAAGATTTAGTGTAAAATGAGAGTATTTTGGTACAAAAGAAGAGACTACGAATCTAAACTGATGAGAGACAGCGAGATCTAAAGAGAGTCGATAAAATTTGGGCAAGGAGTGTTGTCTCGTGGGCAGCAAAGAGATTTCTCTCGCCCAAAGGTGAGAAGACTTACCTCTCGGTAGGCGGGGAAACTCTCGACCAAAAGGCGCAACCAGAAGGTGTGAAGATTTGGCGACAAGGCTCTAGGTGGTTAGATTGGGCGACTAGTCTAAACGATCAACTTAAAATACCAACCTAAACGACATCATGGACAACAACTAGAAAAAGCGAGAGGAGTCTTTCATCCCAATCGGGAGTCTTTCCACTCGGTAGGCGAGGAGAGGGCTGTGTGGTCTTTGTGACCCCCACGCCTATTCATTTCTAACCTCCATGCCAGTTATATTCAACATACACGACATCTACTCGGTGGGATAATTCATCTGACCGGGATCAATTTGCTGCTGACCACCAAATCCAAGTTCTACAATCAATCTGTTGGCAACCAAATCTTCTCAAACTCTGCAATTCAAGCTGCATATCACTGAATCTTCCATTTTAGATAATCTCGTTATTCTTGGGATAAATCATTTTATGTTAACATTTATTTTTAAAGACTATTTTCCATATCTTTAGTAGAGATTTTAGCCGTAGTTATCTTGTTTCCAGATATGAATTTTGACATCTATTTAATCTCGTCTTGTGGGATAAATAGAGAAAATTCTGAATCAGAGTCGAGAGTTTTTATGTTTTGGATAAACACCATTAGTTGAGCGAAAGCAGATATGCTTTATTGCGACTAGTGTGATTTTCAAGAAAAATTCAAATAACTTAATGAGTCTCCAATTAGTTAAATTCACATAGAGATATAGAATTATTAGTTGGAGATATTTTTGATATTATTCAAGAGAAAATATTGAATAGTTAAGGGATTTTTATCATCAATTTGAGATAATTAAGATTCTATAACAAAGAAGAATAAACTATTTGAGATTTGCTGGGTGAAGTCAAACACTCTAGATCTATTCTTATTATATTTAAAATTTTAATTTTAATGCTTTTGTCTTCATTTTATTTTAGATAATCAATTTTTCAAATTTCAGTTTTTCAAATAGTAATTAATTTAGTCAATTTCAATATTCAATCGCATAATTATTCCATGTGGGTTCGATATCCGTTTTTTTTAAAACACTTTACTACTTGTTACGATTCTGTGCACTTACAGATATATTTTTATACGAACACTCACGATGGGTTTTCTTGTGGTTGTGATGCTGTTTTTAGGCTGGGGCTGAGAGTGGTGTCATTACGTGGTTGCGATGTGGAGGAGATGGGTGGTGCAGTACTCAATTGTCTGTAGCTACTTCAGCGTGGAGGACAGAATGTATGGTGGTGCTAGGTGTGGCTAAAGCTTGCTGCTTCGTGCGATGCAAAATTGGTATAACATAAAAGACGGCATGGAGGAGACGTGGAGGAGTTAGGTTCTGCATGTTTGGTTGCTCCATGTGATTTTGACTATCGTGGGTGTTTCTTGTGTGTGTTGCTGAAATCACTTTGAGAGGCTGAGAAGTTGATGTTGTGTGTGAGGAGAGAGTGCGGCAACCCTATATTATGGGGAAGATGAAGGCATGTGCATGACTACATGGGTATATATAGAAGTCGTGTAGGTTTTCATTCGTGTGAGTCCATCGGTTACAAAAATGAAATTTGTTCAACTTAATCAAAACCGAGAGATGCGGGCGTAAGTCGGTTACAATATACAAAATCTTCCAGATGAAGAAATTACCCTAGAGAAGATAGCAGTGTGAAGGGAAAAATAATGTAGAGGAAATAGAGGTATAAAAAAAGTGAGGGTTTTGACGCTTGCATTCCATTGATAGCGTAACGTTCAAATTAATATTGAATGTCCCAAGAATGAAGGCGTGAAGGCTGACGAAAGATCCCAAAATATTAAACCGTAATTAGGAAAGACGATTATTAAAAAAGATGAAAATATTAACAATTATAACTAAAATGATAGCTATAATAAAATTTCATATTTAAAATATAAACAACTTATTAATGCCATAGAATCCTATAAAATTGATAATACTAATAATAACAATAAGAAAATTTTATAATAATATAAAACAACATTCTATCCCTAATAATATTTGGATCGGGTTATTACACTCATTCCCATAATTCGTAAAGTAGCATAACCACTCTCGCACATTTCATCCAACTGCTATTTCACCTGACAAATTGCTGATAGTATTCATTAGATGTAACATAAATAGTGCATGTCCCTTTATAGAAAAGTTTAAAAAATCCTACAAAAATCTGCACATTATCTCAATCATAATCTATGGGCCGCTCCAAACTCCCGATCTACAAAAAGGCCAATCTATACTGCTGGACCATCTCCAACATCAAGAATGATGAGTTCCATCTTGTGGCAAGATACAGCATCTTCTTGCACTGTATGCTCGCAGGAAGACAAAAACCTTGAACTTGTCTAAGCCTAGTTGGTGAAAATCTCACAAACCTCATCACACTTCTTGCTTTTGCAACCGACTTATGAACATTTTTCAAACTGTTGGTCACAATAAAATTGAGGATATGTGCAGCACATCGAACATGCAAAAACTCACCACCCAAAATTGACAAATTGTCACCCCTAATTTTATTCTTAAGATACTCAAGTGTGGTATTGTTAGACGAGGTATTGCCAACCGTTATTGACAGAACCTGTTGCAAACCCTACTTTTTTATTGCGGCCTCCAATGCCTTCCCAATGGTCTCATATTTGTGATTGACAATTAAACAAAACTTGAGAATCTTTTTGTACGATTGTCAATCACAATCTACAAAATGGACAATCAAAGACATGTAGTTCAAGTTTTAGACAGATGTCCATATATTAGTGGTGAAGCAAACTCTTTAACCCGTCAGTTTGGTTCTTAATAAATTTTATTGTACACTGTATAGTTTAAGAATATCTTTCACCACCATGTCAAACCTAGGTTCCAAGTACTTATAATATGCTTGGAACCGACCCTCTACAAACCAAAATGGTAGCTTGTCTATTATGACCATAAAAGCTAAATGGCTCCTACACTCCTCCGGATCATACTTTGTAAACCTCTTCAACGTACTTCCCCCACTACCATCCGTCATTTTCTTAAATCTCATCTCCAATCTAGATTGACTCTTTTCAACTAAAGAACGTCTTAACAGACTCTTTTTGCATTTTTCTTCTAGATGGACTTTCAATTGAGATGTACCTTATCATTTATAGTGACATCCACAAACTTTACCACAATAGTTACATTTTGCTAGTGGATCATTGGGGTCATCACCCTCTAACTTGGTAAAGTGTTCCCACACAATGGAAACAAGTTTTTTTTTTGGATAGGCCCATGAGTGTAGGAGTTTGAGTAGGTGTAGGGGAGCTGGCTAGTGCTGTATTCGGACTTGACCCACTATCTATGGAGTTACAAACTTACAAATACTTGACATGCTACATAAATCACATAACAATTAAAATCATACAAATCAAACAAGCTGTTTTGGAGTTTCAAAAGTGAAACCCTAAAATTACTTGGGGTTTCAATTTTGAAACCACATACCGTTATGAGATTTCAAAATTGAAACGCTAAAATAAATTAGGTTAAAGGTTTCATAATGATCTCTTAACCCAATTTAGGGAATAAAAAATCCTAACATAAATTAGGATTTCGGATTGAAACCCATCATACAAATAATTTATTTAAGGGTTCAAATTCCTTAATTTATGTTAGGGTTTTAGTCTAATACCTTAATTTATTAAAGTTTCGGTTTGAAACCCTAATCAATCCCAATCAACATAGAAAGTTACAAACACCAATCAATCTCATCTTCTATAGCATCCAAAACACAATCTCATTTTGCAAATCCAATGAAAAATTTCATCCTCCATTGCCAAAAAAAAGGAAAATGAGAACTTTCGAATTGATACTTACAGAGATGGAGAGAGAATGAATTTTAGGTCTCGGTGACAATTTGAGTTGCAGACAGAGACTGAGTTGAGAGAGAGAGTGGTTAAGGTGAGAGTGAGAGGGTCTAAGAGGGAGAGATAGAGAGAGTTGAGAGTGAGGACTAAGGAGGAATCTAGAGAAGGGGAAAGGGTTTCATTATTAGCAATGAAATGATGCCATTTTGGGGATACCCAAAAAGAATTTGTTTCATTATAAATCTAAGGCGAGCCTGGGCCTAGCTCAAACGAGCTAGGGGATATCTAGAATGGGCTGGGCCTAACTCATACCTCATTCCCACAACTCTCTAATGTGTGGGTGGAGGACTGCACACCAGCATCTGACGGGTGGGGGCCCTCGTACTCCCCTTGACAGGGGCAGATGGGTGGCGAGAACATGCCATCCACCCCTAGTGGCAAATGAAGATTGGATGGTGTAAATGTTAGATTTACATTGCATCCTATTATGGGTGCTCTCTATAACCTATAAACTCATATATTGTAACAATTTTCTTATACTTTAAACTATTTGTTTGAATAGTTTAATTGTTAAAATCTACTATATAATTTATAACATTTTATATAAATTAGAATAAAAATCTAATTTTAAAAAGAAAAAAATTATTCACAATTTTCTTAATCACCATTGTTGACATCGTGTTTAGTACACTTTTTGGCTAAGTTCCAGGAACTCGGATCTTTTGAGTTGGGTTTGCAAAAATGAAAAAGAAAATGGTTGGGAGAGGACGGTCTTGGGGTTGGGGAGCCTCCGATGCCTAAGTTAGTAGTGTATTTTGGAAGGTTGCAAATAATGAGAGAGTCTAGAGAGCTTTTTTTGCTACCTAGAGGTTTCTATTAATATTGAGAGTCTAAAAGGGACAAATCATGTCTATCCCTGTGGGGGCCCATGTCCTTTCGACTGTTCCATTTGTTAGAGTCCTTCAATGCGATGTGGCCTCTGCGACGGCGTCATTAATGCATCGTAGTTTTCTGGTTTGCTTTACTCTGCAGGCATCCATGGTAGTCCATCGAGATCCTTTTGTCAGAAGATCGAGGGCTCGCCTTACTTCCTATCCGTCCGGTACCAATGGTCCAGATGAGTGGGGCGTTGCAGGGGAGACGTCAGGTCAACATGTCCCATCAATCACTTCTACTAGTTTGCCTTGCTTGGGGGTTGCTTCTTGGGCAGGTTTGGTCCTTGGTCCAAGTGTCCCATGTAGGCCCTCTCACCCCACCTGGCGATACCTCCTGGACTTGGCCGAGCCGGGCCAAGGAGTCCCACGGCCCATTACAGTTATTCCACTAATTCCTATCGAACTAATCCGATGGGAATTCTTTCTCTTTTCCTTGACTTATCGCAAGTTCTCTTGGTTCCCCACATTTAGCGTTCTCGTGGCATTTTCGACATTACAAGGTGCTTGACATCAGTTTAAATTCAATCTTTATGGCTGCATTTTGATAGTTATGCTTCACATTTAAGGGTGTCCCTTCTGTCCCTTCGTCATTAATCGCGTCAGGTGGTTACCTCTACACACGTCTTGTCATTGGATACGTGGATACGCGCCGTAGGAATCACGGGATTAGTGGAATTCTGGCAACTTCGTGGATTGCATGCGCCCTTTCTGCCTTGGGATATTAACCGTCGCGTTTGCCTATGTAAGGCCTTCCTCTCACTTTGTTCGGATTCTACTTATCCATTCTTTCATCTTCAAAGTATCCCATAGTTTTCCCCTTTTCCTCCCAAACTTTCCTCTGTGCGCTGATCATTTTGTGCCTCTGTTCTTCTCCATCTACTACCGAATGGCCCCCAAGAGTTCCTCACTCCCTTCCAAGCCTGCTAGACCTTTCGATTCTACTCGTGCTCCCGGGGAACAGGGCGGCTCTAAACCAATGGTCTATGTTGGCTATTCATGGCGGTCGGGGGGGACTCCTAATGAGTTGGAGTCATTGAAGGAGACTTACAGCCTCGAAACTTGGAGCTTGAGGTGCCTCGCCCTACCGAAGGTGAGGTAGATTTCGAGGGTTTTACCTCCAAGGTGGCGGTGTACCCCACCATGTTCTCTAGTGGTCTCAAGTTGCCTTTATGTTGTCCAATGCGTGAAGTGCTGGATCATCTTTTACTAGCACCTGCTCAGCTCCACCCAAATACGTGGAGGATCCTTGTGTCATGATGCGTCATTTGGCATCGAGTGTTGGAGGAGGCCGGGGCTAATTACCCAGACTTTACGGCTCTTGAGTTCCTCCTCACTCACAACCTCCTTAAGCAGGATGACAACACTTGCAGTTTCAAATCAATCTAGGGGTTCGTTCAACTGGAGTCATAGTATAAAAGAGTAAAGGGATCGCTTCTTCTTCTTTTTTTTCTTTCTTTTTTTTTCCTCTAGCAAGGGGTGGGAGTTCCCTCTCGGCTAGGCCATTCGACGTGCGTTCCTTGTTCACGCCATATGGGGGTTATGGGCGATGACAAGAGCCTTCTCCCTACTATGACCCGAGGGGAGGCAGTAAGCATCAAGGTCATTCGTGCTTGGGTGAAAGCCCATCTAGAAGACGTTTTTTCGGAGGCTTCGTTAGTGGAGGATAGCCTTCGCCGATAATTGGCTCCCTCAGCCAACTTACGTTTCGCCAACCAGTCTATTCCTATTAGGGCGATCATGCCCCAAGTTCGTAGTCGCCCTCCAAGCCCACTAGTGGAGGGGACATGAAAGAGACCATAGAAGGCATCTCCTGCTAGAGCCGACTCTGACGACTTTCCCATCCCTCCAGGAGGCCCTTTTGTGGAGGTGCTCGTCATTCGGCTGGAGCTATCATTGCCGAACAAAGTGATGGTGATTGCGAACCTTCCTCGTGTTGTGCTGCAAGCCCGGGCTGATGTTTTGAGGCCTCCATTCATGCAGCCGGCCCCGATGATCATCTCGAAGGTGGTTCCTGCAACCCCATTGTGCTATGTATAGGTTGCAGGCTTTTCGGCGGGGGAAGAGCCCTGAGTCACGCTCTCGCCCCTTGGCATCGACCTTGAGCGGGTCCTTTCTCCCCCGCCTGAGGAGCATCCTGCCAAGGAGAGGGAATCCCTTGAGCAAGTTTCCATTATGGAGTCTCCAATACTTTGCTCTCTTGAAGTTGAAGTTGTCTTGGCTAGAGGTGAGGTAGCAGGGGCCATTGCTTGGGCCAATGGAGTCCTTGCGGACTCACCCGAGGTAGGGGTGGCGATGGTGCCCATGGAGGCCATCGGAGATCCAATAGCCATCATTGTCGTTGAGGCTCCATCGGCCTTTATTGACATCATCCCTGCCGAGGTTAGTAGTGGAGTGGGTGATGGGACCTCGACATTGACAGTAGCTCGCACGAAGGTGGACACTATAGTGGGGCCGAATGTGGTCCTTCCGTTCTTGGCGAGGACGTGTAGGCTGTTGACGTGATCCTTGCAAACTTTTGATTGGTGGCCCCCGAAGGCTGCACTGATTGCATTCGTGAGGTGGACAGCTGGCTTAAGAAGCTCTTATCTGGGATTAGTTACTTACCTACAACCTCTTCGTGCACTTTCTTAGCGTGCTTCCTTTTTTGACACTGACTTGTGACTTTTATGGTAGGGTATGGAGCGTCTGGCGACGTTCATTGTGGACTGTCGAGATGAGGTGGCGGGTGAGAATATGTTGAGGTGGAGGAGCGGAAGAGGAAGGAGGAGGTTGGGGAGGCTCTCGTTGACTTGGTGAGTTCCCAGGATGAAGCCAGCCTTCTTCATCTTGAGGTGGCACTTGCATCCAAGGCAAGAGATGAGTTATATAGGTTAGGGGTGGGCAACGGGGCCGCCCTGCTGCCCCACCCTTTTTCCGCTCCGCCCCCGCATTTAGGGCCCCTAGCGGTGGCGGGTGGCGGGGAGGGGCCCAACCCCGCTCCTATTTATATATATATATATATTATATACATTTATATAAACATAAATATATATTTATATTTTACAAATTATGTATATATAAATATATATTACAATATGTTAGATTTGTTCACAAAATATGCATTGAAAAATTTAAAAACTACATAATTTAAAAACTAATACACTACAATTTACATAAAATATGTAGTAGCAAATTTAAAAATTACATAGTTTTTAAATTATAGTCATATTTACAAAATTTAAATTTATAATTTGGATCTAAAAATATATTTTTAATTACTTTTATACTTATAAATAATTTTTAAATAAAATAAATGTAGTATTTTTTTTAAGTGAAAAGAGGCACTTGGGGCGGGGTGCGGGGAGGGGGTGGCCCCGCCCTGTAGGGGGTAGCACCCCTAATATAAGTTGCTCAACCACTGTCAACAGGAGCTGGAGCAGCTACTGGCCGAAAATGCTGAGTTGCGCAAGCAACATGACTCTGATGCTTAGTCGTACAGATGGGTGACGGGGAAGTTTGAGAATATCTCCAAGTCTGGAGGACAAGAGAAAGATCTTGGAAGGTGAAAGGAAGAGGAGGAGGGACTTGAAGACCGATCATGCTGAAGCTAGACTAGCGAGGCAACCCGTGAGGAGCTAACATATGTTCGCGTTGTTCGCGATGACGCCTAGCATTTCATGTACCAGGAGGGCTTGGAGAGGATGAAGACTCATGTCCTTCGGAATCCCCTGTGTAACCGAAGGGCTCTAAGTATATGGGAGTTTCCCCCAGACACAACGGCCGTGGAACGAGGTGCTGCCATTGGAAGGGATCTAATCCAGGTGCGCTTACAAACCATTCTGCTGAAGGTAACCCCTCCCATTGATCGCCCACTTCCCTCAACTGGCGTCGACCAATTCTGTCAGTGGGTCTTGCTCTTCCCTGTTGTCGTCGCCCGAAGGCATCCAATTTTGCTTCTTTGGATACCAGAATTTCCTCAACTCGGCTGAACTCATTTATCAGTTAAGATGTTCTCGGTGGTATCCTGTATTTCCCTCTTCAGCTTTGCTTCTCTAGATGCTAGAATCTCTTTGCCTAGGTCGAACTCCTTCGTCCGGTAAGTAGTTCTCGGCGGTATCTTGTATTTCCCTCTTCAATTTTGCTTCTCTGGATGCTAGAATCTCTACGACTCGTTCGAACTCCTTCATCCTGATGGTATCCTTGTTGTTGCTATCACCATATGGCTCAATTAGTTACCTCATTACATCCCTATTGATTTTCTTTGAGGTAACATAGGGCGTTATTGGCACGTCGTAGTGATAGTGATCTCTATTTGCCACTTCTATTGGAATATGTTCTGATCAGGCTTTGGTTTCCCTTTTAGTCGTCATTGCCTCCTGCTTTCTCGGCCTGCTCATGTCTTTATGGCTTTATGTTGTAACATGTTCATTGTAGGCTTGTGGCTTTATGCTGTAACTTATTCATTGTAAGCTTGTTGTATGCATTCAATCATCAATAAAATTGTGCTCACCTTTTTTCTCCCTGCTTCTTTTCTGTGGACATTTGCTTCCAGAGTCTCTCTTTTCTTTTCTTTTCTTTTTTTTCTTTTTTTTTTTAGTTAGCCTAAGGGGGGCATAGGCATTAAGGGACTTGCGCTTTGGTGGGGGAAGGGGTCGAGGCCCTGGGCTTTTGTCCCAGCCCACCTGCGCCAAGTCCGCCTATGACAACCCTGCCGCCTGCTAACCTTTGTTCACGCCATCACCTTTAGCTTCGCTAAAAAGGAAAAAGTAGTAGTTGTCAGCACTTGTAAGCTTTTACCCAACGATGTCGGCATGGTGGGGGAAGTCGAAGCCTTAGGCCATCCCTTCTTCGTGGCCTTCCCGATTTGTAGTGTGGTGACATGGTTTAATGTTTAGTGCCTATATCATGAGGTCGATGTTTTTCTCCATTTTTCTTAAGTCGGCTTCTTTCCTTTTGTCATTGGTCTCTTGGATGCTCTTTATCCTGCCTATTCCTTTAGCTTTTCCTTTTGCGCTGTCGTGCTCTATTTTGATATGTCACTGAAAAAGATGAAGAAACATCATCAGAGTGTGTTAGCCCTTGCCCACTATTGTCGGCTTGGAGGGGGTGGATACCCCCCTTTAAGATTTAAGCCAGTGTTGAGGAGATTCTGGTTGCCTCATTTGGGAGAGGTAGGGAAGCGCTTGGCTAGCTAGCCTCTGCGTCCCTCCCGAGTTGCACTGTGGCCGTGGAGTTGAATAATTTGGGCCATTTGGCATGTGAGGTGACGTTTCAGTTGCTTGGTACTTTGTTGTTTTAGGTGGCGCTCGTGTCGGGTAGCCAGAAGATTAGGCCCGCACTCCATCGATGAGAGGTTGAGATGTCTCAATCCAAACTCGCCCCTTTAATTCCCCGAGGAGGTAACTTCTTTAGATGCTCGTGGGGCTGGTCTGCTCTTCATTGCGATGGGGGTTGGGGTAAATGTTTGGCGAGTCGGGAGGTTGGATCCGTTCTCCTCCGTGGGAGGGACAAGGTGGCCTTTGGGGCAACTTGCCCTTGTAGCCCCATGGAGGTAGGTTGTTCGGACAGTTTGGAACTGGAACAGTTGACATCACGTAGTTTGATATTTAGCTGAAAAATAAGCAAATTATAATAACTTTTATTTTTAGCTCCACGAGAGTTGTTGGACTTTGTAAACCTGGGCCACTTGAACTGTGATATGATGCTTTCGCCTATTTTTTCATGTTGTTGATGCTCTCATTCCTCGGTGCAGCATTCGGGCGGTCGGCCCGCACTATGTCGAGAAGAGGTTGAGATGCCTCATGCCAACCTGCCCCTTTCGTCCCCCGAGGATGTAATGTCTTCGTACAACCGTGAGGCTGGTCTACTCTTCACCGCGACGGGGGTTAGGGTAGATATTTGGGCTGTCCGGAGGCTGGACCTGCTCTCCTCCGCGAGAGGGACGAGGCGACTTCTGACTCAACCTGCCTCTTTTGGTCCCACATGGATGTAGGTTGTTGGGGCAGTTTGGGATTGGACACGCTCCCGCCTGTTGATGTCGCGACTGTTTCCTTTGTCAGAGTCTTTTAATGCGATGTGGCCTCTGCGACAACGTCATTAATGCAGCGTAGTTTCTTGACTTGTTTTACTCTGTAGGCGTCCTTGGTAGTTCGTCGATATCCTTTTGTGATTGAGCTGAATTATTGCATATTTTATACATTTAGAACCAATATATTTTATTTATTTTATTACATTATTATTGACTTTATATGAGAAAATGGTTAAGATGAATAAATCTGAATTGTGATTTAAATTTGTTAATAGCATGATTTATGCTTAGTTTTATAACTTGTGATTTAATTGGACAATGTTCATTCACATGTACAACATATTTTTGATATTCTATTATTTTTATTTTATTTTATTTCTAATTTCAAATTCAAAGGACTTTCAAGTGGGCAAGACGTTGGAACAACCTAAGAACTTTCAACGAGTGTAGGACTTTTCAAATTAGGATAATTATGGGGTTTGAGAGTAATTCGGATCAGAGTCCAAAATGCGTTAGGAGACAGAATGGACATACTTTGATATTTTAATCACAACTTTCCGCTCAAATATTGGATTGATATGATTCTTAATGCGTTGGAAAGCTATCTTAAATGACTACAAAGTTGTCTCTAATAATGATTTCTAAATTCGAACTCATAAGTACGTACATGACTGCCAATGTGAGTCCTAAAATTTAAGCGATTTTGTGTGCGAGAATATGAAAACATTAGAATTTCTTTCTTACCTTATTTAAGCATATAATTAGCACGAAATTGGAGACTTTTATAGAGCAGCACTGCACATTTGGAGAACTCTTCCAGGGTCCAATTGCCGCTCCAGCCGCCTCCTCCATTGCCTACCACCTCCATCTCCAATTATTTGGTTTGCTCTTTTCATTATCTTCTTTTTATTTAATTTCAGTTTAAAGTTTATGGAATATTTTTGAGATATTTGGCTTAAAATTTTGGGCATTTTATTTGTTGTTTATTTACTTCGTGTTATTTATTTTTCTCGTTTCTTTAAACTTTCATTTAACAGTGATTACAATTTCTATAGATTAATTTTGAGAATTTGTGATTTGAATACAAGGATAAACCCTAAAATCTTGATTTTGGAGCTTTTCAATTTTCAGTTCATATTTTGTCAATTACTTTTTAATCTAGTTTAATTTTTAGATTAATTTTATTAATCTATCAGTTTCATTGCATATTAGATCGATTAAAGCTTAATTAGGATTTAAATAATTTTTGTTTTATTATTTAATTTTAAGATTAATTAAGATTGTTTAGTTTAGTTGATTTTTTTTTTATTTTTTTACATTTCATTTCGACACTCAAAAAATTTAAAAATATGAATCTAGTCCATGAATAGTGCCATTTTCACTCTTGTTGCACTATTCCATTCATTGCACATTATTTTTATTTTCTCTTTGTTAATATTTTCACCATTTTAAACGAGTTTGATTTTAAGTAACTTTTCCTGAGGAGACGATCTAGGAATTTATTTCTAATTATTACGCGACATCCTCCTGCACTTGAGATAGCATTTGTGCTGCTCATTTTTGAGTGAGTCATTTTGTCAAAAGATCGAGAGCTTCCCTTACTTCCTATCCACCCGGTACCACAGGTCCCTATGAGTGGGGCGTCACAAGTGAGGCGTTAGGTCAACGTGCCCATCAATCATTGCTGCTAGTTTGCCTCACTTAGGGGTTGTTTCTTAGGCAAGTTTGGTCCTTAGGCTGAGTGTTCCGTGCAGGCTCTCTCACGCACCTGGCAGTACCTCTTAGGCTTGGCCGAGTTGGGCTGAGGAGTCCCACGTTCCATTAACCTTTCATGGGAATTCTTCAGGCTTATGGGGGGAGGGAAAAATCCCCTTACAACCATCTTTTAATCCTCCACTTATTTGGTTTCAAGTGATTTGATGATAAACAATGAATGATAAATAGTTTTCCAATCAATTAATGTCATAATAAAGACTGACGAGTGAATGATCACAAAAAAGTAATAAATAGTACTTCTCTGAAAAAAATAATTGAGTATGGTTCGTTTGTTTTTACAAAATAATGCTAGGTACAAGTCTCAAATATACAAATCTAGTGTAAGTCATTTGTAATAAAGTGAGTCTCACTAAAAAAATAGTTTTTTTCTACATTTTTTTTAATATGAGATCAAATTTTTTATAAAAGCTTACGCAAAACTTATCTATTTGAAACTTATACATATTATTTATCTTTAATAAATATTAGGTTATGTTTGGATTGAGAAACACTCTTAACCTATCTCATCATTACAATTTTCACTAATTTTCATATAAAATATAATAAGTAATTCAACTTTTTCAAAATTCAAAACCATAATAATATTGAAAAATAATATTTTAATAATATTTTATTCAACTTTTAACTTTTATCTCAACTCACTATCCAAATATAACCTTAAACCAGTCGAGTTTAGAAAAAGTCAACTAGGGCTTCTTTGTTTTCGGAGATGAGATGAGATGAGATGAGATTAAAGTTAAAAAGTTGAATAAAATATTGTTAGAGTGTATTTTTTAATAATATTTTTGTTTTGGGATTTGACAAAGTTGAATTGTTTATTTTATTTTGTATTGGAAGTTGAGAAAGTTGTAATTAGAGGTGTAAGTTGAAACCGGAAACAAGAAAACCGGATCGGACCGGACCGGACCGATTTTGAACCGGTCTGTCCGGGACAGGTTCTTAGAATGTGAAAACCTGCCGGTTTCGGTTCGGTTCCGGTTTTAGGATTTTTCGGGCCGGACCGGACCGGTTGATAAAAAAAAAATATAAAAAAAATATTTATATTATTGTATATATAAGTTTTATACAAAATATTATATATATATATTAATATATATAAGTTTTATATATTATGTATAATTATAATTTTTTATGTGAAAGTTTTATATATAATTATATATATTTATATGTGAAATAATTTCTTATTATAATTTATAAATTATTACATAAAATGTTAATACTAAATCATTAAAAGTTT
Source organism: Juglans regia (assembly GCF_001411555.2). Classification (NCBI taxonomy): domain Eukaryota; kingdom Viridiplantae; phylum Streptophyta; class Magnoliopsida; order Fagales; family Juglandaceae; genus Juglans; species Juglans regia. The sequence goes on along the minus strand of NC_049913.1, from coordinate 21,388,401 downwards.
ATAACTAATACTAATATTGAATATATAGTTTATAACTAATACTAATATATAACTTATAATAAAAATATAAAACAATTTTTTTTAAATTAGTTTTTTTTTATAAACAAATTTATAATGATAAATTGTGAAATTTGCATTTTAAAAAAAATTGAAAAACGGGACTGGAAATCGATAAAACCGGAAGTGCCAGTTTAGGAGGGTAACCGGTGCGTAATCGGTTTTGAAAAATATAAAACCGGTACATACCAGTTCGGTCCTAAATTTTATCTAAAACCGGATCGAACCGGACTAGTTACACCTATAATTATAATGATTAGATGAGATGAGATGAGATGAAATGAGATGTTTTCTCAAAATAAACGAGACCTTAATTCAAAGTTGAATCTAAATTAGAAGTTTAAATTATTAAATATGTTAATCGAATTTAAACAGAGCTATACCATGCGCAGGATTTGGGTCTTCTCATTCAAATAGGCCGATGTGGAATGAATACGTGGCAATGTGGAGCAAGATTGCAGTATACACGCGAGGGTACAGACTACAGAATGCGAACCCTCTTCCTCGCGCATTAGGTCCTTTCTTTCTTTCCATTTCAACCCCTTCCTCTCTTTTTCTTCCACTCGGAGGGTTAAACTCAGGGACTCAAAACCCGCATAGACGCAGACGACGGACGCTAACGTGCGCCCCATCCGGACGGGGAACACAACTCCATTGCTCCATTACGTTCCCGAACTCAATCTGGTTAGCATTGGCTCTCTTGCCCTATGCTTGTTGTGGTAGAAAATACTTTCCGGGAAAACTTTCTCGTTAAATAGACAAACTGGCAAATTAATTTATAGCGCTGTACTTTTTAAGAGAGTTTTCAATTTTTAAGGATTTAGCTTTCTTTCAAGTAGAACAGTCTACTAAGGTTTTAGTTTGCCTTTGTTGTTATTGGTGTTGTTCTTTTTTCATCGTGTATGTAATCGTTCTTCTACATTAACAATTAATTCTGTACCTCACGCTTATTTTACTAGCTTAGTTATATTTGGTTTCTGAGATAATGCTGAAAAGAAAATAATTCTGTAATGGTTCACGAAGATGCGATATAAGAACCAAGTTCTTGACAGTAACTTGGGGTAGATATATAATTAATTCCCTGGATTTTTATTTTTTGTTTTATTGGACTACGCACTGCAATATAAAAGGCCACCATAGGAGAAAAGGTGGAACTGAATATTTTTTAAGGTAAATGTAAACTATAGATTCGAAACTTTTATTTTTTTGATCGGTTAAAAAAACCTTTATTAGTGAAAATAGGCCTCCCAAACTTTCTCCTTGAAAAGTTTTTGAGGTTTTCTTCTTTCTTTTGATGTACTAGGAGAAAGAATTCCTCGGAGGCCTTCTTATGCATTGCACATATCCTTTATTATTCTAACCCAATCATGGTTCACTGTTAAAATTAGCTACTATCTATGATTAAAAACAGTATGTTGCTTTAGATATTATAAAAGCATGCATTTTATTGGGCATAATGCCCATGGAGATGTATCTGATGGTTGCTGTGAGGGGGTTGCTTTGTGAGACTCTTACGCTTAACAATTGTACAGGGTCTGAATCCTGCTTGAACAAGAGGCAGCACGCTTTAAGAATTCAAACAAAAGCACATGTACGTGTTTGTGGGGTAGTAGGATTAGGGGGATGAGAAGCGGGTATAAAATAGCGATATGATGGTGATGTTAAATTTTGCCCTTTTTTTTTATTGTTAATAAGATATTTTTTTTTTGATAAGTAAGAAACTTTATTGGTCGAATGAAACTAGGTGAAGCCCATGTACCTTGGAAGTATACAAAAGAGACACCTAATTACATTCTAGAAAGTTGAAAAGAAAACAAAAACTCATGAACATTCCCCCCCTTGAGTACAATAGCAGAAAACCATTAAAACCAAAGAAGACACAAAAAAATTCCAGATTTTCTCCGCAGCTTGCTCCTTATTGTTAAAGCACCTCTCATTCATTTCCATCCATAAACACCACATTAAGCACAAAGGAATCATCGTCCATGCCGCTACCAGTTGAGAACTATTATGATGCCTATTCCAACAAGCTAGAAGATCCACCACACTCTTTGGCATAACCTAACTCAACCCAACTTTACTAAGAATGCCAACTCATAACTCCCTAGTCACCTCACAATGTAAAAGTAAATGATCAATCGATTTGCCATTTTTCTTACACATAAAGCACTACTCCATAACAATCATACCACGTTTCTTTAAATTATCAACCGTCAAAATCTTCCCAAGAGCAGCTGTCCAAGTAAAAAAAGCAACTTTAGAAGGCACAGAAACCCTTGAAATGCTCTTCCACGGAAACGAGATATGTTGTTGAACTGTTAACACCTTATAATATGATTTAACAGAAAACTTGTTGCTCCCCGTATGTTTCCACAACAAAGCTTGGTGTACCAGTAAAATGATATGAAGCCCACCACCTCCTTACCCTTTCAACAAGACCCTCATCCTCCAACCACATAATTTCAAATTTAAAATATCTCTTTCCACTAATAATACCCCCACAATCCATCATGATAGGATAGTGGTCAGAAACAATTCTCTGCAATCTTTTCCGACTCAACTTTGGAAATAATGCTTCCCAAGAAGCTAAACCAAAAATCTGTCCAATCGTGACCATGCTCTCCCATTAGACCACGTAAAATCCCCTCCCACCATAGGTAAATCATCCAGTTGCAACTCTGAAATGAGATCAGAAAACTCAAACATAGCTTTAGAAATCAGAGAATCCCCTACTCATTCACAAGGAAACTGAGTAATATTAAAATCCCCTCCTATACACCATGGAAGATCCCACTAGCAATAGATTCCCGCCATTTCATCCCACAAAATACTTTTACTAGAATCCGCATTTGGCCCATATACACCAGCAAAAGCCCATTCTACTCCATCATCCCCATTCCTAAAGTGACATGCCACAAAAAATTCTCCCACATAATAGTCTACTATTTCCACAGCTCTCCTATCCCACATTACAATAATACCTCCCGAAGCTCCATTCTCTCTCTCTCTCAGTAAGTTCACGTAGTCCATGGTGGTTGTGGGCTCTTGACGATGGGGTGTCTGTTGCATCATTGGAAGAATATGTCCTCCATGAGAAGTTTAGCAATTGAATTGAAGGTGTTTGAGATACGGACGGAGGGGTGTGAAGTGCTTATCACGGAGAGGGGTTGGAAAGGATTGCAAACTTTGAGGTTGGGTTGGGACACAGCACGCTGGGTCTTAAGGGCTTTGGAGGAATGTTTTAAGCATGGAAGAAAGGTGTGCTACTCTGCTTATAGGGATGGTAACAGGGGATACATCGCGCAGAAGGGCTCCAACTCCCGTGGCAGTTTCTTGGCCCTAGTGGAGTATAGTGGAGGGGGGCGCTGGAGTTTCATCTTTATCTCTGGGGAAAGGGATGGAATGGGGTGGAGGAAGCTTGCAGTGGTCGTGAGGGAGGTGGGTAACGAATGTGCTCAGGGGAGAAGTCTACCATCTTCGTCGACAGTAGCACTCCCATTGGCTCGGTCATACATGGAGGTTGTGCAGACACCTCGAGACGGGAGAAATTTTGCTTTGGTAGACCTGAATAGAGTAGGTGAAGTTCCTGTTTTGGTAGGTGCACAGAGGCGGGAGGGTGATGGCAGAGGTGTGTCTGGGCAAAATGATGTAAGTATTTTGAAGGATTTGCGGGGTATGCAGGCTGCTTTGGAAGAGATGGCAGTTAAAGTCAAAGGGATGATACGGTGCGTTTTGGGTAAAGAAGTTATGGGGTTGAATTTGGGCCTGGGGAGTGGGCCGGAGCCTGATCTTATGAAGAAGGGGATTGAGGCTTTGGGTGTGGGCCAGGAAAGGGGACCTAAAGGTAAGGCCTAGTCCAAACAGAATATCAGAACCGAGCCCAACCAGCTGAAAGGTTTGGCGTGGAGGAAGAAATCGCAGGTCGGGGCAGACTCAGAGGTGGGTGGGTCAGTGCCACCGTCACCGGCGAAGCCTCAGACGGTGACGTCGAAGGTCCTCGAAGCTTCGACGGAAGAACAGCCGTCGACAGTAGGGTCCGTGAAGCATGGAGGGGTGAACTCAGGCAGTTATGCCGTAAGATCATAAACAAACGTCATGGCTCCTGCATAGACTTGGTCGACAGTAGTAGATAAGGAGATCCCGACGTCAATCGTGAGGAGTAAAGGTGATTTTCTTGTGAGCAAAGGCAAGACAGTTTCGGCTCAGTCCCGAGACAATGTAATGGAGCCGATATTAGCACAGATGCTTCCACCAATGGCACAGAAAGAGTCGATAGGCATAATGGAAGCTTCGGGTGAGCTTATGTTGGTCCACCATGTTCTGGAAAGGGAGGCAGGGGAAATTGTCGAGGCTGCTGAGGAACAAAATGAGGTTCTGACCTCTATGGTGGAAGGGGGTAATTGTTTATTGTCACAGTTCTTAAATTTAGAAGGAAGCAGGCAGGTTGAGTTTGTACGGTCTGAAATGGAAGAGCAGGATAGGATGGTCTCGGATCCAGAGCTCGAAGTAGCTGTTTATGAGGAGGAGATGGATAGTTCATCTCTGTTACAGATGACTCCTCTTTAGATTGTGTCGGAGGAAACCTCAGATTGGGTTTTTAAACAAGTGGAGAAAATTCAAAGCTGTGTGGGTCTCTTTTATGATGGTTATGAAGAACAATTGAGGGCACTTTTAGTTGCTATTGAAGCTGGTCGATCCACGGTCGAGCAGTCATCTGTGAAAAAGAAGTGGGAGTTGAGAAGATTGCATTGTTCTATAAACGCCTACAATAAGGAGGGTACTTCGGGAAGGAACAGATCTAAGGGGAGGGAAGCTATATCAGTTAATGAAGCCTAAAATTATGTCTTGGAATGTAAGGGGGATCAATAATGTCAATAAACGCCTTCGCATTAGGTCCATTATTCATAGTTGGAAGATCGATGTTGTATGCCTCCAAGAAACAAAATTGGAAAGTGTTGATAGGAATGTTATTAGTAGCTTGTGGAGAGGTTTGTTTGTAGGCTGGACTTATTTAGCCTCTTCTGGTGGAGTACTAGTCATGTGGGATAGTAGAATTGTCGAGATGGTAGAAGAGTGCATTGGAAATTACTTGGTGGCATGTGTATTAAGGAACGTGGAAGATGGGTGGTCGTGGGCATTAGCAAATGTCTATGGTCCCAATAGGGATCGGGATAGGAACCTACTGTGGGATGAAGTATCAGGGTTGTATTCTATGTGGGATCTTCCTTGGTGCATATGTGGGGATTTCAATATAGTTCGATTCCCAAGTGAGCGGGTGGGTCTTTCTTCAATAACTACAGCAATGGAGGTTTTCTCACAGCTGATTTTTGACTTGGAACTGTTGGATTTGCCGTTGGTGGGGGGTGAGTTTACGTGGTCCAATTCTAGAGGCAGTTCTAGATTGGACAGATTTTTATTATCATTGTCGTGGGAAGCTCATTATCCGAAGTTGTGCCAAAAACATTTTCCAAGGATAGGATCGGACCACTTCCCCATTATTCTTGAGTGTGGGGGTATTCATGAGGGCAAACGGTACTTTAAGTTCGAGAATATGTGACTGGAAGTGGAGGGCTTCGTTGATAAGGTAAAAAGTTGGTGGCTGTCGTACCAGTTTGAGGGGACTCCTAGTTTTGTTTTGGCTAGTAAACTCAAAGGTTTAAAAGCTGATTTGAAGATATGGAATAAGGAGGTTTTTGGGAATGTTGAGCAACAATAAAAAGCCCTTTGGGAAGAGCTTCAATCCTTGGAAGCTGATGGGGATAGCGAGGAGAGCTTGTCTAGGATGAACGAAGTAAAAATAGAACTTGAGAGGGTTCTTTTGAGGGAAGAAATATCATGGAGGCAAAAGTCGAGAGTTCTTTGGCTTAAAGAGGGTGATAAGTGTACTAGCTTCTTCCACAAAATGGCCAATTCTCATAGACGTAACAATGCTATTGAGATGTTAAGAACTGAAAATAATCTGCTTACCTTACCTGCTGAGATCCAAGAGCATGCTGTGCAGTATTTTAGTTCCCTCCTTAGTGAGACGGAAGACTGGAGACCTAAGATAGATGGATTGAACTTTGCAGCGGTGAATGCTTCTTCAACAAGTTGGCTGGAAAGGCCGTTCGAAGAGCTTGAGGTGCATCGGGTGGTGTGTGGAATGAGTAGAGACAAAGCTCCCGGGCCGGATGGCTTTTCTATGGCATTTTTTTAGGATTGTTGGGAGATTGTGCAGGAGGATGTGATGTAGGTTTTTCATGAATTTTATGAGTTTCAAAAGTTTGAGAAGAGTTTGAATGCCACTTTTATTGCCTTGATTCCAAAGAGAGTGGGTGCTTCGGAGTTGAAGGAGTTTCGCCCAATTAATTTGGTAAGTAGTATCTATAAGATTATTTCAAAGGTGTTAGCAAATAGAATGAGCAAAGTGATGGGGAAGATCATTTCTAAATCTCAAAATGCATTTGTTAAAGGACAACAAATTATAGATTCGGTGTTGATTGCAAATAAATGTGTAGATAGCCGCATGCGGTAAGGGGCTCCGGGGGTTCTTTGTAAGTTGGATATGGAAAAAGCATATGATTATGTAAACTGGAATTTTCTTTTGTATATGCTTAGAAGATGCGGTTTTGGAGATAAGTGGTGTGGCTAGATAAGTCACTGCATTTCAATTGTCCGCTTTTCTGTACTTGTTAATGAGCAGCCTTGTGGGTATTTTCCGAGTTCTAGAGGTTTGAGGCAGGGGGATCCCTTATCTCCCTTCTTATTTGATATTGTTATGGAAGCCTTGAGTCGCATGGCGGAGGCAGTGGTAGGAGCATGATTTATCTCGGGTTTTTCAGTGGGAACTAATTCTAGTGGCTCTTCTACTATATCACACTTGCTTTTCGCTGATGATACCCTCACTTAAGTTCACTTGCTGTCCTGCTATGTTTTCAAGCCATCTCGGGATTAAAAGTGAACTTAAGTAAATCGGAGTTGGTACCGGTGGGAGAGGTCCATAATATTCATCACTTGGCTGAATTTCTGGGGTGTAAAGTTGCAATTCTGCCCATAAAATATTTGGGACTACCGCTAGGGACATCTTTTAAGGCCAAACACATTTGGGACGGGGTGATCGAGAAGATAGAGAGGAAGTTGGTAGCTTGGAAAAAGACTTATTTATCTAAAGGGGGTAGGATTACTCTTATAAAGAGTACTCTCTCTAATATCCCTACCTACTTCCTTTCTTTATTCCCTTTACCAGTTGGTGTGGCCAACTGTATTGAAAAATTGTATAGAGATTTTTTATGGGGAGGCCTGGGAGAGGAGACTAAAACTCCCTTAGTGAGTTGGAAAAAAATATGTTGCCCGATTGCTGATGGAGGTCTGGGTATTCATAGTCTATGTAGTTTTAATAAGGCGTTGTTGGGGAAGTGGTTATGGAGATACCATGGGGAAGAGGAAGCATTGTGGAGGGGGGTGATTGATCGCAAATATGGTAGTGATTTGGGAGGATGGTGTACCAAGGAGAGCAGGGATTCGTATGGAGTGAGTCTATGGAAGTTTATTAGGAAAGGTTGGGGTCGCTTCCTGAAACAAGTTAACTTCTCGGTTGGTGATGGTTCAAAAATCAGATTTTGGTCTGATGTTTGTTGTGGGGATATTGAAATGTCTCGAGCATTTCCGGTTGTTTTCAGATTGACGACTAATAAGCAAGCTTCAGTTTCCAAGGTGATGGTTTTTTCCAATGGAGTGGTGCTTTGGGATGTAGGCTTCTCCAGATCTGCCAGGATTGGGAAGTAGAGGAGGTTACTGATTTTTTTAGACAGTTGTATCTAGTGGAGATAAGAAGACAGGGCAGGGACCAACTATGTTGGAGACAAACAACCTCTAAAAAATTTACAGTTCAGTCATTTTATAAGGTGATACTAAATCAGCACCATATTGGCTTTCCTTGGAAGAGGATTTGGAAGGCTCATGTTCCGTCAAGGGTGGCTTTTTTTGTATGGATAGCAACAATAGGGAATATTCAAACTATAGATAACTTGAGGAAGCGCGGAATGATTGTTTTGGATTGGTGCTTTATGTGCAAGAAAGAAGCGGAATCAATGAACCATTTACTACTTCATTGTGAAATGGCTAAAGTGCTATGGGATGGTGTGTTTGGAAGGGTTGGGCTGTGCTGGGTTATGCCAGAAGCAGTGGTCAATTTCCTAACAAGCTGGACCAACTTTCAAATGCATACTTGATCCCATGTGGCAGCTGCATGGAAAATGATGCCTTTGTGTATTATGTGGTGTATTTGGTTGGAGAGAAATGAGAGGTGCTTTAATGATCGGGAATGCAATAGAGATGCATTTTGGAAGTTGTTTATAAGCACTCTACTTAGCTGGTTCTCTTCTATTGTACTCAAGAGTGGGGCTGTAAACGAGTTCTTGTCTTCGTTTTTCTAAGTTTTAGAATGTAATTAGATGTTTCTTGTGTATACTTCCTGTGTACTCGGGCTTCGCCTATTACATTGTGCTTAATAAAGTTCTAACTTATCAAAAAAAAAAAAAAAAGAAACTGATTCAATCCAATCCACGTAGTGACAACTCCATAGACTATTAACCACCAATTGATTGACTATCTTCAATTTAGTTTCTTGAAAATAAATAACTTCAGCCTTCCATTGACGAACCATATTTTTCACCCGGAGACATTTCCTAAAGTCATTTAGTCCTCGAACATTCCAAGAAATGATCCTGGGCTTCATGGGAAACTGTTGACAGCCCTCTCCTTGCCTTTGTCTCTGAAGACACTCCCTTCCCTGAATTTGTAATTAATAGTACACTCAAATCTTTTCAACTCCCTCTCCTTTTTAGAAGCTGATCTGGCTAGAGCAGGTTGACCAGCCTCAATGGTAATAAGTAGAGCTCTAAATTGCTCCTCAAATCCGTCGCAATAAATTCCAACATAGTTTCTGATTTCTTCCACCTTCCTCAACACCCAGTTAGAAGATTTGCTTGGCTATTCAATGCTTGGATTAATAGAGCACAAAGGAATAGGATCGAGATCTTCATCTGATTTAAACAACTCTCCTGATTCCCAAGATTCAAAACCTTCACCTCGACCAATCACCATCTGTAACTCAAATATATTAAACTGAGTGCATGAAACTTCAGAGATAGACGTCTCGACCCCCCTAGCCCTTCACCACATTCATCTTCTACCTCATCAACATTCCTTGGCACACGATCTACGGAGGATACCTCATTCCCAACAGCATGATTGGAACTCGACCTCGTAGAATCCCCTGAAGAACCTCCGTCGCACCATTCTGGGGCAAACACGCCGTTGGATTGCTACTGGGAGGGTCACCATCACCCATTGACCTCTTATGTGAAGTTTGATGCTGGATCGAAGCAACCACCTAATTGGGCTCATCCCTCCTACTATTCGCGATATTGAGTATCCCATTCGTCGTGTTTGCTATAGAAGAACTCGTCGCCGGAATACACCCAGAAGATTCGCCCATCGCCGACGACCCATTATGTTCTAGACCACGGAGTCGCCGTAGGCTTGGGTTGAAGCAATTCTCCTTGCGGGCTAGTATAACTCTGAGGCCCACCACTATGATGTTTCTTCCTTGTTTCATGCCTCTGGTATGGGCCTCTAACAAGCCCAACTCCTTTATTTGCAATAGAAACCTTAGGCCCAGGCAACCCCTCTTCACCTTAGCTGTTGTCTCAATTTTTCTTTTGAAACATGACCCAGGCCCATAATTAGGCTTAGTCCCTCATCTATTGTCTTCAACATTGAATCCAGCCTATGCTTCCATCCAAGAAGCTTTGCTCGAATGTGCCATAATGACCCTTCAACTTCTTCAACTTTCTTCAACATCTGGGATGCCAACTGTCAACCTCATCATCAGAAAAATTTCGTCGATTCACCTCCTTCGAACCATCCTTCTTATTCCTTAAAATCAACACTGCCTAATCTTTCCTGATATTATCTTTCCCATGTTTGTTACTAGGGCCAGGATTATCTTTTGCAGGTTCCATCAAAGCTGACAAATAAGGAGCTTCATGGGAGGAGGAAACCCCTATGAGCGATTTGACCATACTCACCTCTTTTGCAATGCCATTGTTAAAAACACCTCTGTTTTTGTCTCTGAAAACAGCAATGATTCCCTTCAGGAATAGCAATGATTCCCTTCCCCTTGCTTGTGCCCAGCTCAACCAGTTTCACATACCTACCATGCGTATTTGACATAGTTGGACCAGGAAAACTCTGTTTCCCTTCTTCTAGTCTGATAAGGTGCCCTAATGCCCGAGAACTTCAAGCATTCCTCGACCACCTTAACCATCCAAACCACCACATCTCCATTGAGGTATGGGACCTTCGTGAACTTTCTACACTTCTCAACAATACAAAAGAAATTCCCCCCTTTTCTTTTGATCACAAACTGCTTAGCTTCTATCCAAAAACTACACTCCATCATTATCTACCACTGAATAACTAAAAGAAGAAAGACGACTTTGCCCTTTTTTTTTAAGGGCAAAGTCGTTACTCTCTCTCTCTCCCCCAACTATTTTGTGTAACGCCTCAAGGGAGGCACATGCCACATTTGGGCTCATACTCCAAAATGACTAGTCAATGGTACAATTGGAGTCTCTTGGAATCATTATAAATAGCAAGAACTTATCCTGCCTAAACAATGTCAGATCCCATGCACCACATAAACTCACTCAATATGTGTGATACCTTATTCTAATAAGTGATAAGGGTAGGTGATGAATGGGTACCCACATTGCTTGGGAAGGAGAAATTGTTGCTCTTTATAATGTTCCAATAGGGCACCAATTGTATAATTGACTAGTTCTTTTGGAGTACATGCCATGTGACTTGGGCCTTCCATTGGGGATTACAAATGTTATAAGAACCTATCCCATAAAAAAATGTGGGACTTAAGCTGTGCCACCTATAGTAGACTAGCACGTTGAGGACGTCGGGAATATAAGGGGGGAGATTGTGATACCCGTTCTACTAGTCAGTGATACAATTGGAGCCCAATTGAAATATTATAAAGAGCAAGGTAGTGTATGAGATTCCACATTGCTTGAGAATGAGAAGTTCTTGCTCTTTATAATGTTTCAATTGGGTTCCAATTGTATCATTGACTAGTCCTTTTGGAGTATAGGCCTTGTGGTTTGGTCCTTCCATTGGGGCGTTACAATACGGGGTATCGCAATCACCCCCCTTGTTCATGTTGAGCCATTCCATCATAGGTGGTATGGCTCAAGTCCCACATTTTTTGTTGGAATTGGCCTTGATTCCATTTGTAATGACCCAAGGGAGGTCCAAGTCACATCTGGGCCCATACTCCAAAAGGACTAGTCAAGATTTAAGGTTTTATTTTATCAAGTAAAGATGCAATGTGGGATGTCTTGGAATTTATTATAAAGGGCTTGAACTTCTTCCTACCAAGCAATGTGGGATCCCATTTACCACCTTCCCACATACAATCACAATCCGACATTTGGTCCCATAGTTTAAGAAGATTAGTTAATGGTACAATTGGAGCCCCTTGACATCATTATAAAGAGCATGAACTTCTCATTTCCAAATAATGTGGGATCTCATTCAGCACCTACACTCACTCAATACAGGGCATCATATTTTGAGATTTTTATGTTTTTCTATTCTCTCTTTTCCTTCTACTTTCCACTCTCTCTTTAAAAGATTTGCTCTTCAAATAATAAATTTGATACAAGGGGCTACCATCCCTTTTTCGGTGGTTTTGTTGCTGATTTTTTTTTTTTTTTGGTTGGGGGGGAGAGGGCATATTAAATCAGATGTATGCATATAAGCTGAATGATCAGGATTCTTATCTTGTTGACTCTATCATATGTAGGTAAAATATGGCATCACCCGCTTGGTTAACACAGGAAATACAGCCATCAGCTTCTCAAGCACCTGTACCTGGTACATCTGCTGTAGTGTCATCTGGTGGCCCTTCAACTCCAACTGCTGCTGCTCCTGCTCCTGGTGCAGTTACACCTACTTCAAAGGGTTTACTTGGTACTGCAAGTGGTTCAACACAAGGACCTAACCAAGCGAGATTTTCTAATGCACCTGGCTATGCAGTTGCTCCACCTTTGTTCTCTTATAATGTGCTTTCAAATGCTAGTACACCTCCTGGAAGTTCTCAGCAGTCATCATCTAACTCTGTAAGTAATAATTTATACCATGCGTTGGAGTTATAGATGATTTTCGTATTTTTTAATCTCTGATTCTGACTAATTACATCTCATTCAGGTCATTAACTCAAATCCACCTGCATCTCCATTGTTGGTTCAACTGCCGGTTTCGGGCGTGTCTTCATCTTCTAGTCCGTCTTTTTCATATAACATTTCACAAAGCAGTGTTGCTTTCCCTAGCAATCAGCAGTTCCAATCTAGTGGGGTAAGCGTCATATTTTTTAGTAAACATGAGTTCTCAAAGGTGAAATGTGATTTTTGCTCTATTGCTGGAGTGCATGACTTTGTAAATGTTTTTCCATCTTGATTACTAAACAACCCTTGTGGAAATACAGACACCTGCTGCTGTCATCGGAATAATCTTTTTCTTTGTTTTCCTCTCTCTTTCTTTTGTTCTTTCTAGGATATAGATTTATATGTTTGAGAAGATGATCCAAATGTTTGGGCATTTGTTATATTACTGCATGGAGATTTGATGAAGAGTTTAAATTGTTCTAATTACCAAGATAGATTGTGTACTGAAACAGTTTTTGTTATGTATGTGGCTTGTGTCTACCTGTTGCATCCTTTTGCCGACAGTGTGTCCAATTACTCAGTTTTGAAACATAAAATAAAACAGAATAACACAGCTTAAACAGCCAGACCCTTACAAAAAATCTTTTGCATTGTAGTATCTAATTATTGCCAGGCCAGATTATTACAGTTTTATCTTATAAATCTGTAATGGTTGCTGATATGTTTGTATCCCAAAATAATTGTTCTAAATTCCTGGCTAATTCCAGAATTCATTGACTGCTGTTGCACAAGAAGCTGGCACTCTGTCATCTGCATCAACTATCCCTCAGCCTGTTTCATTACCTGCTGATAATTCTACAAGTTCTACCATTCCTGTATCTTCAATATCTAGCTTGAACCAAGTAACTTCTTGGGTGCCCTCTGCCCCATCTTTTTTTATGCCTCCTGGAATGCCTGGAACTCCTGGTACACCTGGTCCTCCTGGAATAGCAGCGCCTGCTCAAATTTCTTCTAATCTGACTGTTCTATCTGTTGCTACTGATTCTTCCTCTTCAGCTGTCCCAAGACCCACTATGCCTACAGCCCCTGTTTTATCAAGTTCTGCTGTCCAGACTGCAAATTATCCCTATGCATCCTTTCCTGCCATGGCTGCTCCCCCTCAGGGAATGTGGTTGCAGCCTTCACAGATGGGTGGCCTGCCCAGGTCACCGTTCCAGCCATACCCTGCTGCTTTTCCTGGTCCCTTTCCTTTGCCAGCACGTGGTATGGCTCTCCCTTCTGTTCCATTACCTGATTCTCAACCTCCTGGCGTTACTCCTTTGGGAACTGCACCGACAATATCTGTGTCTTCTGCTGCTTCTGGTCATATGCTGGCAGGAACTTTGAGGATGCAGCCAGAATTACCTCCTCCGGGTATTGGTATGCCGATGGTTTCGTACTAATTACTGATGAAACAATGTATGATTTATTTTTTCTTCTTTAATGATGTTGTGTGGAGTTCTTTTTTCGCTTCATTACTGTCACTCGATATATTTGCAGATAATAGGAAAAATGTAGAAGAAGTTGGAACCCAAGATGGAGCTGCTGTTAAGGAACAATTAGATGCCTGGACTGCTCATAAGACGGAGGCAGGAGTAGTCTACTATTATAATGCCGTGACTGGAGAATCCACTTATGATAAACCTCTTGGCTTTAAGGGGGAGGTATTTTTGTGATTGTGATTTGCTCTTTCCAAGTACTGGTTATCTCATTCCCTTTGTGAGATTATTTTTGGGATAGGTGATCAATAAGTTTTATTCATTAGAAAATAGGCATAGCCCAAGTACACATGACATATATATGAGTAATACCTAACTAGAATTTACAACTGAGATAAAGAAATCATGGAGATTTAGCCCATTAAAATCTGTTGCCCCGCCAGAAAGAACAAAGTTTTGAAAAAGAAAGCTTTCAGTTCATCCATTGTCCTCCCGCGATCCTAAAAAATTCCATCATTTCTCTCCCTCAAAATGCACCAACACATACATAGAGGAACCATCTCCCAAATTGTTGCCACTTGAGGATTGCCTTGGAGGCCTCTCCAACTTGCTCAAAAATCCACTAGCCTTCTAGGCATGACCCATGATATTACCCTTCCCACTAAAAAGTCATCCCAAATGGTCCTAGCCATCTCACAGTGTAGGAGCAGATGATCTACCGTTACACCATTCTTCATACATGTGCAACACCAATTTAACACCATGATTTGACGTTTCCTTAAGTTGTCTACAGTGAGAATCTTGCCTAAGGAAGCTGTCCAAACAAAAAATGCTACTTTTAAAGGAGCTTTAGTGCCCGGTTGGTTTTGAGTAAAATTGTATGTTTGGTAAATTTATAAAATGTGCTTTAAGCATCTAAAAAAAGCTGAAAACCAATTGTTTTAAAAAGCACCAAATTGAAGCTTTTGTTGAAAAGCTTTCGTAGATCATGCTGAAAACCACGGTAGCAACTCTAAAAGCGCTTTAAGCGTATGTTGATTTGGTAGAACGATCTAACCATGAACTTAGCTTTCCTGGAGGGGCTCTAACTGATCGTCTTTAGTTTCATTGGTCACTCTTGTGGAATACAATAAAGCAAAGAACTCAGTGATGACATCCAACTCCCAACCCTATGCTATTGTGATAAAATTAACATTCCATTGAAAGGAGTTATTAGGAAAATCCAAGAGATAAGCTGCTGAAGCATCCTTCGTGAACTCAAATATTGCTGGAAATGTGTCTTTAAGGATTCAATCACCACACCATTTGTCATGCCAAAAATTTGACTCAAGAGCCTTCACCCACCTCAAGATGCATGGGTTTAAAGAAAGCCTCCCATCCTCTTGTTGTGTATTTCCACAATCCCACCGCAATACTCCCCCAGATAGTGGTGCACACTGTTGTCTAGTTCACCAGATGGAATTTGAACTCATTCCCCATCCCACTCTACAGAAAATCCCATTGTTGTTTCTCAATAAGGTTGGAAACCATTGAGAAGTGGAAACAAAGACAAGAAATATGTGTATAGGTTAGAGAGGGTACTTTTGCTTAATGTAAGCCTACCCCCTTTGGATAGGTATAACCTCTTCCAGGTAGCTAGTCTACACTCCACCTTTTCAATCATGGCATCCCAAATACCCTTTGACTTGAAAGTAGCACCCAAGGGTAAGCCAAGGTATTTTATGGGTCAGGAAGATACCTTGCATCCCAAGAGACTAGTCAGATTTGCCACGTTAGGAACATCTCCCATGTTCAAATTCGGACTTCAATAGATTCACTTTCAAACTGAAGACGACTTGAAAGCATAGAAGAAGTGCCCTCAAAGATTGAATGTGGCCTTGATTTACTCCACAAAAGATGAGAGCATCATTGGCAAATAAAAGTTGAGAGATATGAGAGCCATAATTTCCATTCTCCACCGAGGAGCCTGAGAAAAAACCACCATCCACAGGACGCTTTGTGAGATTCTATCACTGCAATTTCATTTTCTAATTAATTATGACTCTAAAACAGCTTTTGGAATGTTGGCAGGTATGCCTTTTGATGTGGATTTTATTGTTGAAGCTTTTGATAGTTAGACCTTAATTTTTTTTTTTCCTGTAAAACCCATACAATGGTATCATGTTTTTATCCTTCATTCCAAACAAATATTTGGAAGCAACTAAGAGGCTTTGAGTGCCCATAAATAATTGATAGTTTTTGGATTCAAATACTAATGTTTTGTTAGATATCATGAAAGCTTCATTGCTGCAAGTTTTTGAAATAACTACCTAATATTTGGGTGAATTTCCCAGCTACCCTATTTATGTTAAACTATGTTAAATCACAAAAATCCGATCAAAACTGCTCTTTATGTTTACATTCTTCACTATATCCAACAAAGATACACCAATGATTTTCTTTTGAGGTAGGACTTTTTCCTTGCTGTACTCGGGCCGTTGGCTTCCCCAACAAAGTTGTACATGGATTATTGAGTGTGTTACTATGAACAGTTCCAATTTCCAACATCCCCCTACCACTGCTACAATTAATGCTATAAAGCTCTGGCTTTGTGAGGAACATCTAGATCATCATGATCCCTGCATTCCGGCTTCCAAAGGCAATCCTCCATCCACTTTCCCTTTTCCGTGTGCCCAAAAGCCTGCTTGCCCTGAACCCCTTTCCGATTCCCTGACCCAATCTCATGACTCATGTGAAGCAAGCCCAGCAGGTCCTCCCTTAACCTGTCCCTAGGCAGCCAGCCCTCATAAAGAGATACTGTATATACCCAAATAAAAATTTATGTTTTCATAATTTGGCATTACTAACGTCATTAATAAAATCATTTACTTATAAAAAAAAAAATTGGCATTACTAATACACTCTCTCTCTCTCTCTCTCTCTCTCCAAGAAAACCCAGACCCCTCCATCCAAATTGAAATGCCAAACTACCTATAAAAGAAAATAATTTGGCATTACTAAAAACCTGTTATTCAGAGTACATATGAGTTGCTAGAGAGAAGAAGCCTGGAAAGTGGCATTTGTTTTTACTTTACATATAAAGATGTTTAAGCATTAATCTTGCGGGCTCTCCTATGACTTCTCTAGGAATTCTCTATGCCTGGAAGGTTATTTTCAATTGGTTTTGTTTCGACGAGCATTTGTGACTTTTAGAGATAATTTAATTTTGAGGTTTCCTTTACTGCATGGCTTTCAAATATTTTAAGGAAGTTTCTTAGAACTGGAAACTACTTCTTTGGCTATTCTTTCTGAATTTTAGATTACCCTCAGTGTATCTAATTAAATATCACCTTTTTCTTGGTTGGTACTCTGTTGCAGCATGATAAAGTACATGTGCAGCCAACTCCAGTTTCAACGTAAGTTCTGTTATTATTCTTCATGGTATTGGAATATTAGTTGTCTTTCATGTTTTAGACAGAGTTCTGAGTCATGCCAAAGCATTTAATTGGAATAAAAAAGTCTATTAAAAATCTCAATCAGAACTTGAGAATGAATGGAAACCATAACAGATCTATATGTGTTTGCTACTGAAGATACAGTCAGAAGCATCCTTAAGGTTATATAATTTACAGATGCACCCCTGGGATTAGTCGGGACGTTGTTCCGGACGCCCGGTGCCAATAAAAAAAAAAAAAATTTACAGATGATCTGTTTTGGTCCTGTCCTTGGTGTGTGAGAAAATCTGAAAAGTCCTCTGATTTTACGCAATATTATCATTAGAGTTTCTGTAGTTTACTTTTTTTGGCACTGTTTTCCTTTTAACTATTAGAGTTGTTGCAGGTTATCTTCGCTGTCTTAAGCAATGCCTTAAAAATTTTCCTTCTAAAGTGGTGCCATATTTTCCTTGTGGACAGGACTAGCATATTGGGTACTGATTGGGTATTAGTCACCACAAGTGATGGTAAAAAATATTACTACAACAGCAAAACAAAGGTATGGGTTATGTTGAGATTACTGGGTGCTTGAAGACTCTCCCTGTTTTTCTTGTCCTCTCTCCCCCCTCCACCCCAGCACCAGGGAAAGATTCTGCCATGTTCTTCAAATCTGTTTAGAGCTAAATTAGTTTAGTTGCATTCTCTGTTTTCTCTCTATACGCCTTCATTTTTGGGCTTCATGATGCCATGTGAGTTTATGCCTTCTTAGCAAAAACAGCTTTAGTTCTTGAGATCAGTGCAAGTCCGCCTATAATTTGTAGTCTAGCCAGTGTGTCTACCATTATCTAATACATGTGCATGCATGCAATAATAATTATTACTAATATTATTATTGTTTTCCGACGAATAAGATAATTTTATTCAAATGCAGAAGGTGTAATTAAAAACAATTCTGAAAATGTAACCCCCCCTCCCTCCATATTATTAAGGATGCTACTAACAATACATCACATATGAGCCATGTATAAAAGATTCTACAAACATAAAATGCTCAAAAAATTTATTATTAAAAAATTGTTTAGTAGCACTTATTAAAAAACCATTTGAAGAGGCCGAGGGCCTATGCACCATCGGGATTAGTAGGGATGCTGTTCCTGGACACTCAGACCAATCAAAAAAACCATTTGAAGAGGAAGTGGTTCAGCAGGTGATAAAAGTAAGGGCTAAAGATAAGGTTTTGAGTCCCGATGGCTTTTCTGTAGATTTTTTTCAAACTTGTTGGGATGTTGTTAGTAGGATATTGTGAAGGTTTTTCATGAATTTCATTCATATGGGAAGTTTTAAAAAAGTCTTAATGAAACCTTTATTGCACTTATCTCAAAGAAGCCTGGGGCTTTGAATGTGAAAGATTTTTGCTCTATTAACCTTGTTAATGGATGTACAAAATCATATCCAATGTTCTTGCCAATCTTATGATTACGATCATGGAGAAGATTATTTTGAAGCCCCAGAATGCCTTCGTCAAAGGGAGACAAGTTCTTGACGCAGTGCTAATTGCCAATGAATGTTTGTTTAGATAGTAGAATCAAAGCGGGAGTGCCAGGTATTTTATGTAAGCTAGATATGGACCTATAAAAAAAAAATTATGTAAGCTGGATATGGAGAGGGCTTATGACCATGTGAATTGGAAATTTCTATTTGCTTGGGAAGTGCGGTTTTGGGGAAAGGTAGCATAGTTGGATTGCATTGTGTCTCCACTGCTCGCTTCTCGATCTTGGTGAATGGTATGCTAGATTTCTTCAACAACTTTCGGGGACTTAGACAAGGGATCCCCTTGTCTCCTTTTTTGTTTCTTATTGTTATGGATGCCCTCAGTAGAATGCTGGAGGCCACTGTTGGTAGAGGATATCTATATCAAGCTTTTTAGTGGGTTTCCCCTAGTAGTATGGATGCCCTCAGTAGAATGTTTCCCATCTTCTTTTTGTAGATGATACACTGCTTTTTTTGTGATATAGATCGTGGTCATGTTCATTCATCGAGGGGTCTCTTGCTTTGCTCTAAAGCTGTCTCTGGCTTAAAGGTGAACCTTGCAAAGTCTAAAATACATCGGTCTTCCCTTGGGGGCTGCTTTAAAGGCTAAGGCTATATGGGATGGTGTGCTTGAGAAGATCGAGGGAAGGTTGGTAGGATGGAAAAGGATGTACCTATCACAGGGAGAAAGAATCACATTAATTGAGAGCACTTTCCCTAACCTTCCTGCATACTTCCTATCCTTATTTCCTGTACCTACAAGTGTGGCAAAGCGTATCGAGAGGATTTTCTGCTCTTTCTTGTGTGGTGGATCAGGGATGAGGCCAAGTTTCAACTTGTTAGTTGGGAATCGGTTTGCTTCCCGATCTCAAGCGGAGGGTTGGGGGTTTGGAAGCTGAGAACTTTTAACAAGGCTCTTCTTGGGAAGTGATCATCATGGAGAGACATTGTGGAAGGTTGTTAAAATTCTAAGCATGTGAGTGCTTCTCGGGGGGGTTTGTGCTCCAATGAAGTTAGAGGTGCAATATGGTCTCTGATTATGGAGAATTAGGAATCAATCCCGCCGCGCCGGGGGGGGGGGGGGGGTTATGCAAGTCACTTCAGATTTGTGGTTGGTCAGGGATCCAGAGTCAGATTTTGGCATGACCTTTGGTGCAGTGATAAAGCTCTCAAGATTGCGTGGTAGGGATGAGGCGGATAAGATGGATTAGATTCATTTGAGGAGTACAGAGTTCATTTTTTGATCTTTGTACAAGGTTTTGACACATCAGAACTTTGATCCGTTTCCTTGGAAGCGCATATTGCCTCCCAAGGTTGCTTTCTTTGTTTGGACTGCTTGTCTTGGGAAAAGCTTGACCATGGACAGTCTAAGGAAGCGAGGGCTTGTTGTGGATTGGTCCTATATGCACAAAAAAAGTGGTGAAACACTGGGTTATTTATTACTTCATTGTGAGGCGGCTAGGGTCTTATGGGATTAGAAGAAGTGGACTTGCATGGGCAATACCTAGACTGGTGGTGGATCTCCTTGCTAGTTGGAGAGGCCTTCAGGGTAATCACCAAATTGCTACAATGTGGAATGTGATTTCCTCATGTCTCGTGCAGTATATTTGGTTGGGAAGGAATGATAAGAGTTTTGAAGATCTAGAACACTCGTTGGATGATCTTAGATGTTTCTTCTTCCGTACTTTATTTTTATGGGCTTCTGTTATTGTCCTCAATGAGACTAGTTCCCATGATTTTCTTGTATCCATATCTAGATCCTAACTTGTAAGTCGGTGTTCTAAATGTGTACTTCCTGTGTATTTTGGCTTTGCCTAGTTATTTGATCAAATAAAATCTTATTTTACCTATTAAAAAACCCTAGTCTTGCACTTTTTCATAAAAAGTTCCATAATCTATAAGATAATGTAAAGAAATTCCCCAAATCAACATTACACTTAAGTCTGGTCTCATCTCAGTCTTCTTAAGCAACTACTCCTGGCCAGTGGACTCATCATGAAACACTTCTTCACCTGGGTCAGTCAAAACATAAAAATAGATGTTAGTAAGCAACACGTGACACATTAATAAATTCCCCATATATTTGAACCAACGTCTCTTTGAGGGTGTGGATAGTAAAGGGAAAAGGAGACTCCCTTAGCGATGCTGCCAACAGAAATCAGGGGATCATTCCCATCCTCAGGTGCAAACCCATCAAGCATTGACCCATTTGGTGCAGAAGTATCTGAATTCCCAAAAACACCCTTACCATTGCGAATGCGGTCGGAGATGTTCCTGAATCCGTCCATGTTTGTTGGACCCTGGTGAACAAGTAAGGTGGGGTCCTACGATAGAGCGTCTTCAAAACTGCCCATCTTACCTCTAAAATCTCTCCTCTAAGGAGGATACAGCCAAAAGAACTGCCTTTAGCCAAAGCAAATGGATTGGGCGTTACTACTGCATCTTTCGAATACTTGAAACATAGAACGCCTACTTTCCCCTGCCAGCTCCAAAAATTGGACTCAATAGGACGCTACCTTGAAATCCCCATCTCTAAAGGGCGTCCTTAGATATATCACCTTAATTGAAGATCATCAGGAATTAGCACTCAGTACTGTAGCTATAGCTGCTCCAAATGATTATTATTGTATAGAGATATAGATAATAAGTGCAAACTATGATTCTGAAGTTATATGTTTGTTTTTCACTACATCTTGTATTAGGGTTACTCTCTGGGCTTCTTAAAGAAATGAATTTACTTAAAAAAATACTTGTTTGTGATAAAGCTGTAGAGTGCTTGTTTGTGATGAATGCACAATATGTCGTTCAAATTTAAATAGAAACACAAATCTCTTACATTTCTTTGGTTGCTGTGGTAATCTTACCTGGTTTGCGATCATGTTGAAGGCATCCAGTTGTGTTAAGGTTCTATTTCATGTTCATTGTAGTTAGTGCGTATTACCCTGCTTGAGAATGTTAGACAACTATATATCAGGTGCTTTTATTTTTCCTTTCATGTACTGGCTTAGTATCTGGAGTTGTATTGGAAAACTCTACATTTATGATGTTTCCCGAAGTTTCGCAACTCATGTTTTGTATTGATTTGCGAGTCACGTTTACTCATAAACTACCAGCCTATAAGTTGGTCTCGGTTTAAATGTTAGAACTAAAACATAAGAGAAGATGCTTAAATTTAATCAGATGTTACTCTTACTCCATAAATTCATTGTTATTCCTTTCTTTATCAGATTAGTAGCTGGCAGATCCCAAGCGAGGTGACAGAATTGAAAAAGAAGCAGGATGGAGAACATTCAATATCTCTGCCACATGCTAATTTATCAACTGAAAAAGGATCTGCTCCAATTAGTTTGAATGCTCCTGCCATTAGCACAGGTGGCCGTGATGCTATGGCTCTGAAAGCCTTGGCTGTCCCAGGATCATCATCTGCGCTGGATATGATAAAAAAGAAGTTGCAGGACTCTGGATCTCCTATTACCTCCTCACCTAACCCTGCACCATCAGGAATAGCAGCATCAGAGTTAAATGGCTCTAGAGCAGTTGATACCACAGTTAAAGGTCTGCAAAGTGAGGACAGCAGAGATAAGCTAAAAGATGCTAATGGGGATGGTAACATGTCCGACTCTTCCTCAGATTCAGAGGATGCAGACAGTGGACCGACAAAGGAGGAATGTATTATCCAGTTTAAGGTATCTTGCTCCTTTTTTTAATCTATAAAAAGGTATCTTGCTTCTTTTTTCATTGAACACATTTAAAAGTGGGAAACTTAATCTCCTGCTGTTGTTTGCCTTGCGCTTTTGAAATCCAAGTATATTGTTATTACTTTTTAAAATTTGATTCTGATTTTTTTATTGGAATATATTGATCTATAAAAATATGTAAAGTAACCAAGTTTTTCCTATTTGTAATGGACAATCCTTTTCCTCCAGAAACCTACCTACTTAAGTAATGAAAGCGGTGCTTGTATTAAGTCATGACTGAAACTTGTAGTTATGATTCAAATCTGATTTTCTTTATTTTCTTTTGTTTTATAATTCAAATATACCAGTCCAAGGAGATTTGATTCAGTGAGAAACATCTACCCTTGCCTTATGTAAGCATTATAATAAATTATTACGTTCTCTTCAAAACAACTGATAGTTTCTTGTCATGCATGAACTTTTATTTAGTTATCTGTGAACTTTTTAACAGCTAAGTAATTATGTTATGTTTCATCGTGCCCGTGGTATAGATCCTTACAAACTCAACCCCAATTCCATGCTTGTGGTCATTCTTGGATGTTTGAGCTTGCATCCAGTTTAATGAATAAGCTCCTCCATATGCAACTTTAAATATACCTGTTGACAAATGCTAATGATCTGGAATTTATTCTTATGAAATTCATAGGAAATGCTTAAGGAAAGAGGAGTGGCACCATTCTCGAAATGGGAGAAGGAATTGCCAAAGATAGTGTTTGATCCACGCTTCAAGGTTTGTTGGGTCTAAAGGTTTTTTCAGCAATGTGCGGAAATGAAACAAAGTTTTACATCTTTATTGTTTCAAGGCTATTATGTTGACTTAGGTATAACTGTCATTTCGCACATAACTATAAACATTTGTGTACATGAATTCAATGTTCCTCTTCATTGAATAATGTAATAAACTCTTGCATCCATATTTTAATGGTCATGATCATCCTATTTTATCATTTATCTGAGTGGGAAGGGGCCAGATTTTGGCTAGGCCCATTTTTTTTACTCATACAAATAGGCTCAGCTTGGCTCGACATGGCCCAGATCTCTTTCTAATGTTATTTGTGCTTATATATCTTTGAATTAAAATATGATAAATGAGAATTAAACATTAGACCTTGTACTATTTGGTTTAAATTTGCCCTTTAATCTAAAAGACTACATGGCCCCGATCTTTTCTTATTTACTTAAAAAAGAAATCTGAAGGGGTACATTGGTGTTTAAAAATCGTACATGGACCTAGGTTGGCTAGCCTGGGTGTACTGCTCCTAGGGCTGGAAATAAGCTGCAAGTTTCCACCTTGAGTTTGGGTTAGCACATTAGGTCTTAATGCATGGTGCTTGCTCACCTGCCTAGCCTGCCAATAGACAGCCCTATATTGAATCAAATGGCCTCTCTTTCCTGCATAACTTGGGTTGGAGGATGGGTCATTAGTTCAATCCCATATTTGTGTGTAAGTTGTTTATACACAATATACGTGCATTTTTTGATTAAAAAATATACACAATATACATATATATGTTTGTATGTGTCTTTATACACGTGTATGTTTGCGTGCTAAAAGATAAATAAACACAATAGCATAATTTTTCCTCCCCCTCTTTTCTGCATTTTTGGTTTTGTTTGTAGGACTCTCACTTATGCTCGTGATCTTTTCTTGTAGCTGATACATTCATTAGTTTTTTCTCGATTCATTCTTCCATGAATTGTGTAAAATGAAAAAAATTTCATCAAAATTCAAGATCTAATAACCAAAAAGGAAAAAATGTTGTCAGACTATCTAGTGAATTGGACTACTTCTCAAAATACATTTGGTCATTGGACTTTATGATGATCTTCTGCTATTACATGGTTCATAATTTAAGGGGGATGTCATATGGAAGATGATTTTGAGGGGAGAAAACATGTTGTTGCCATATGAAAGATGATTCCTTTGTGCTTGATGTGGTGTCTATGGGAGATGCTTCGAAGACAGAGAACGCTCGATGGGAGAACTTAGGGATTTTTTCTTTTGTACTTTGTGTTTGTGGGCTAAGGCTCTTGTATTGAATGATGATAATTTTCAGGATTTGCTTTAGTCTCTTTTTGTTTCTAGTGTGAAGTAGGTATTTCCTTTGTATACTTCCTGTGTACTTGGCTTTGCCTATTCATAGGTTCATAGGTTCCTGTAAGTGAGTAGGTATTAAGGGGGATGTCGTCGTCAGATTAATTCTCTTCCCTGTTCATAGGTTCCTCCTATAAGTGACTTAAGATATTGTGAAATTAATTGAGACTTTTCTTTATATGGGTCAGTGGTAATTCTCTTCCCTGTTCATGGGTTCCTGTAAGTAAGTTAAGATATTGTTTTTTTTTTGATCGGTAAACAAAATTTTATTGATCAAAAGAGAGACAGAGAGTGTCCAAGTATACGGGACATATACATGAGCACATTCACAATGTCTAGCTTATAGATACAAGGAAATCATGAAAAGACCTGCCATGAAAATCAATTACAATCGGCCAATGGAGTAAAGTATTGAAAAAAAAAATTCTAAGCTCTTCCATTGATCTCTCTTGATCTTCAAAGCATCTTGCATTCCGATCCCTCCAAATGCACCACCATAGACAAATAAGTAGCATCTTCCATATGGATGCAATTTGATAGTTGCCCCTAATACCTCTTCAAGAGGCTAAAAAATCACATACATTTTCCGGCATCACCCACGCTAACCCCACCCGTGCTAAGACATCTGTCCATAAGGTCATGACAACCTCACAATGTAGTAATAGATGGTCAACGGACTCACCGCTCTTCTTACTCATGTAACACCAATTTATAGCGATCATGCCACGTTTCCTTCGGTTATCTATAGTAAGAATCTTCTCCAAAGAGTCTGTCCATACAAAAAAAGATGCCTTTAGAGGTGCCTTTGTCTTCCAAATGCTCCTCCATGGGAACGGGACTGAGTTGTGCAAGTTTAAGGAATGATAGAAAGAGCGGGCCGTGAACACTCCCTTCTTAGATGGACGCCAATATATCTTGTCTTCACCTTCCCCCGACACACGAGTGGAGTACACAAAGTCCAAAAAGGCCGAAAGGTCATCCATCTCCCAATCTTGTGCATCTCTATGGAAAGTGAGGTTCCATTGGGAAGAGCCATTGGAATAGATAGTCAAATCTGCGATAAAAGCTTCTTTCCTTCTTGCTAAGCTATAAACTTGTGGATAAACATCCTTGAGTGCCCGATCACCACACCATAAGTCATGTCAAAACTTTACCTTAACTCCGTTGCCAACTTTGAAGCAAGTATGTGCTGCATAGGTGTCTCACCCTCTTCTAATATTTTTCCAAAGCCCAACTCCATGAGGTCCACCCACCGCATTAGAACACCACCCTCCCCATGATTCCCCCTGCTTCAAAGCAATGACGGTTCGCCACAAGGCCTCCCGTTCTTGGTGATATCTTTATAACCATTTGCCAAGCAAGGCTTGATTGAAAGATCTCAAATTCCGTATACCCAAGCCTCCTTTGATGGGGGAACAAATTGTGGCCCATTTCACCAAGTGAAATTTAAACTCATCCTTGATCCCTCCCCAAAGGAAATCACATTGAATTTTCTCCATGCGATGAGCCACGATAGGAGGGAGCGGAAATAATGAGGAAATATGTTGATAAGTTAGACAAAGTACTTTTTATGAGAGTCACCCGGCCCCCTTTGGATAAGTACATCCTCTTCCAACCAGCTAGTTTCCTCTCCATTTTTTTTATTACATCATCCCAAATAGATTTCGATTTGAATGCCGCACCTAGCGGAAGGCCAAGATATTTCATGGGCAACTAAATTATCTTACCCTCCAAGATGGATGCCAGACTCCACATTGGATACATGTCCCATTGGCACTACCTCTGATTTAGCCAAATTCACCTTCAAGCCTGACACGGCTTCAAAGCATAATAAAAGAGCTCTCACAGCTCGGATTTGCTCATGTCTGGCCTCACAAAAGATTAGTGTATCGTCAGCAAACAATAGGTGAGTAATGTTAAGCGAACCTGAACTTGTCTCTCCCACTGAGAATCCTGATATGAACCCTCCCTCTACCGCCCCTGAAATCATCTTGCTGAAAGCTTCCATCACAAAAACAAAGAGAAGAGGAGAAAGAGGGTCTCTTTGTCGCAAACCTCGAGAGCTCTTGAAAAAACCTTTGGATACCAATACAGAGAAATAGGCCGTGGAAATACAATGAAGGATCCAGGAACACCATTTAGAGCCAAAGCCGCATCTCTCCAGCATATAAATTAAGAAACTCCAATTGACATGATCGTAAGCTTTTTCCATATCTAACTTACAAAGGAGTCCCAACTCTCTTGATTTAATACGACTCTCCAGACATTCGTTGGCAATAAGTACCGAGTCAATGATTTGCTTACCTTGTACAAATGTATTTTGAGGCTTTGAAATCAAGCCTTCCATCACCTTACTCAATCTGTTCGCCAATACTTTGGATAAAATTTTGTATAGCCCACCCACCAAACTAATGGGACGAAAATCTTTCACTTCTACTGCACCGGGCTTTTTAGGAATGAGTGTTAAGAAAGTAGCATTAAGGCTTTAAACCTCCATGATATCATCTTTAAGCACATCCCAACACGTCTGAAAAAAAGCCATGGGGAAGCCATCGGGACCTGGGGCTTTATCGCCTGTCATACCCTTGATCATCGTCCTGACCTCTACCTTATCAAATGGCCTTTCGAGTCGTTCTGCAACTTGCGGGTCAAGAACATCAAACACCAACCCGTCAAGTCTTGGCCTCCACTCAAATTGTTCCGAAAACAAATTATCATAGTAATTGACAATGTGGTCTGAGATCTTGGTATGGTTGTGTTTTAATTAAATCTTTTACGTATAAAAAAAAAAAGATCTCGGTATGGTTGGATGAGACCGCCCCATCTATCAACAGAGTATCTATAGCATTGTTCTGCCTATGTGAGTTGGCCACTTGGTGAAAAAACTTGGTGCATCTATCCCCTTCCTTAAACCATAAAGCTCGTGATTTCTTCCAAAAGAGATAGTCGTTCAATGTCCGCAATCACTTGGGATTTGCGGGCCCGCTTGGTTTCAGTAAAAAGCCTCTCCTCTTCCACACCTTCCAAATCTTTAAGCTCCTCCACTAGAACAGATTTCAGACTTTCCACATTACCAAACTCTTGTATATTCCACTCCTTCAAGTCATTTTTCAAAGACTTTAATTTACAAGCCATCTTATAGCTAGCATTACCATGAAAATGGTAAGAAGACCACCATTGTCTTATTCTGTCCAGAAAACCCTCTGACTTCAACCACATGTTCTCAAATTTGAAATACTTGGGCCTCTTCTAATGCCCCCACAAGTCAAAAGAATGGGGAAGTGATCTGAACACAACCTGGGTAGTCTCTTCTGAATGAGATCCGGATAGTGTGCCTCCCATTCCGGAGAGATTAAAAATCTATCTATCCTAGACCAAAATGGAAGATCTCGGTTGCTAGACCAAGTGAAGGAACCACCTGCAAGAGGAATATCCTGTAAATTCTGTTCGGAAATGAAGTTTGAAAATTCTACCATGGGTGGGAGCTACCTAATCTCTCGCTCGGAAAACGGGTGACGTTAAAATCACCTCCAATACACCAAGGTAAGTCCCATATACTGTTAATACCGGCCAACTCATCTCATAGTAGCCTTCGTGACCGGTCAAGATTAGGCCCATAGATGCCTGCAAAAGCCCACTGATAGCCATCCATGACGTTCTTAAACGAGCATGCCACCACATAATCCCCCATGAAATCTTCCATATTTTCCACCACTCTTTTATCCCACATAAGTAGTATGCCCCCGGATGCTCCATTGGACAGTAAATAATGCCATCCCACTTGCAAACCGCCCCACAAACTCCTAATGATTCGAAGAGAAATAACTGCTAGTTTAGTTTCTTGTAGGCAAAAAATGTCTACTTTCCAACTTCGGAGAAGGGATCTAATAAGTAGTCATTTATTCACGTCATTGATCCCTCTCACATTCCAAGACAGTATTTTAAGCTTCATTAACAAGAGAGACGTCCTTCCCTTTTGCTCTATCTCTCCCCGAAGTTCCCTCCTTATTATCATAGTTAATGGAGCATTGCAGTCGTTTCAACTCTCTCTCCTTTTTAGCGGCTGACTTCATTATTGTGGAGCGACCAGCTTCCATGGCTACTAGGAGAGCTATGAATTGGTCTTCATACCCGTTGCAGGAAATCCCCACCCAATCATGCAGCTCCTCTACTTTTTTTAATACCCAATCTGATGCTCGAGGTGCAATATGAGTGGGAGCATCTGTAAGGGTGACGGGCTACCCATCTTCTCCTCTTCACTGCCCACATAATCCACATATAGACTCAGCTGGTTGGTGCCCATCTCTTTTCCAGCGACCGAATCCTCTCCCGTCAGGATAGGAACCACTTCTTCCACTCCTGGCTCCAAGAACACCTCGTTTGACCCACCCATAGCTTCCTCATCATCAATTGGGACTATCTGTGTCTGGTTCGAAGGCAAAGACTCGCCAACAGTAACCAGATCAGTCTCGCCTATTTGTCCCGAAACATCCCCTTCCTCTAAGGTGGTACTCACACCCTTACCGCTGCTCGCCGACAGCTCCATTGACATTCGCGTAGTTGTCTTGTCTGTGCGCCGATACCCTTCGTCGTGATAGTCTGTGCAACAATCGGGCCATCGTGAGCATTAGGGACGACATAAGTCCCTCCTCCATGCTCTGGTGTTGTTTCCACTAGCGACGGGACGTCCATCGGAGTCTCTGCGGGTTCGACTAAGGCTTCTCCGGCATCAATGGCTCAGGCCCACTCGTCGATGAGCCACCATTGGCCTGCAGTTTCTTCCTCCTGAAAGGGCCTCCTTGCTGTGCTCTTGTCGTGGGCTAGATCCCAGTAGCATGAGCCTGGCCCTTCCCAAAAGCTTGGCCCTTCACATTAAGCCCACCGTTCGCGTCCCCTAAGCCCAAATGGCAGCCCGAGCCCACACCCTCCATCACATAATCCTCAATGCACTGTATCAGCTCCCCAACTCTATTAGTTAGCTCCCCCAACGAGAACTGCACTTCACGTAACTCCATCAAATTTTTTTTTTTCTTTCTGCCATCACCTCCTCCACTCTGAGCAGCTACCAAAAAGGGAGGTGATCCCTTTTGCAAGTCTCCCATCACAGAGTGTTGCGCGGCTCGAGGCACCTCCAGAGCCTCCTTGTACGATCTTGACGGCAAAGTTACCGCCATCGCTTGCGATGGTTTTCTCCCCTGGACACCTACTCTGCCCATGTCCTTCAGCACCACCACCATCTTCCTCCACCCCATTCCAGCCTTGTCTTCAGGTATGAGTATGTAACTCCTGTGCCCTCCCCCGCCATACACAGCCAAAGCCATATTTGAACCACGAGAGTTTGAGCATCGTTGGGTAGTGAGGCCTCTGTCACCTTCCCGTCGAGCTGAGTAGTAGCCTTTGTTCCAAGACTTCAAACAAGCCTCCAGTGAGTTAGCCACCCAACTGATAGTCTCTAAACCCAACCATATACAGCTCTCGCCTTTCCATCCTTTCTCTGTAATGCACACCCTACCCCCATCTCTTCTCACCTCAAAAACCTTTGACTCTATAGCTAAACAGCTAATAGAGCTCATAGCCATACTTTGAAAACAGAATACCCCCCCGTCTACAACCCACAACCACCATTGACAACAAGAAAAAGTCTAAAGCGTACTGAGAGAAAAAAAGAGAGAGATTGTAGCTAAATGTGGCTAAATGTGGTCCGCAAGATTGTAAAGCTCCTTTTATTGATCTAACATCTCACATTGAGTCACATCCATTTGTAAGTATGCTTTTGTAGGATAGTTAAGATATTGTGAAATTAACTAGGACTTTTCTTTATATAAGTCAGTGGTGATCAATACTTAGACTTATCCTAGGCCTTCAAGATGATCCTTCATTTGGTCTTATAATATGAGCAATATCATTTGGCAGTTCTTATTTTATTCGACATGTATTAGTATGAGATTTTGGTGCCTTGAGTGCAGTGTGCGGAATAACATGTGTCCAGCATGGTTCCTCTATCTCATATTAATAGCAGCTTCAGATGGTTTATCTGCAGTTTTGTCTGTTGCATCCAGGGCTGCTCTCTTTTGCAGATACTGTACTAGAAAAGGGGTCTGCTCCTTTATCATGTTGTTTTAGCATGCAGCATCAAGCGCTACTTTCCTGTCACATTATATTAAGGAGTTACATTTTCTCTGATACTTATTGTGAAAGTCCTGTTGCAGGCAATTCCAAGTTATTCTGCTAGGAGGTCATTGTTTGAACACTATGTTAAAACACGTGCTGAGGAGGAACGGAAGGAAAAACGTGCAGCTCAAAAGGCTGCAATAGAAGGGTTTAAGCAGTTACTGGGTGAAGCATCAGAGGTGTCACATTTTAGCTGAATGAAAATCTTTTTTTTGTCTAATGTTCGTTAATTATATATTTTGGATTCAGAGCTGTGGATCAGTGATGTTTTATTGACCCACTTCAATTTTCAGGATATTGATCACAACACTGATTATCAAACTTTCAGAAAGAAATGGGGTGCTGATCCACGGTTTGAGGTTTTGGACCGCAAGGATCGGGAACATTTATTGAATGAAAGGTATCACTTGAAAATATATAATAGCCCCAGTTTTCTTAGCATTGTACGTTTGTGCATGGAATAGGTAAGCATTTAAGGGTACCATCATCTATTTGGTTCCTAATTAACTAGGAAGTAGTTATCAGTGCTGTCAAGGTGGTGCCTTATTTTGTTGGAACATAAAGCCCTGCTTTACGAAAATGGCGTGTGATGGTTGTTTATCCCCTTAGAAATGCTAAGCAACACCAAAAGCATGTGCTCAGGTGGTCACCGATATATGTTGTTTGGTTGTAGGGGTCCGTAAGCATTTTGTTTTGGATCGTTTCATTTTTAAGCTTGCTGAGCTCTATTTTAGCCAATTTGATATATTTAATGCGTAGATGATAGAAGGCTGGTGTGACCCTGTGGTATTAACTCCATTCTGTTTAGACCTAAATGGGACATATTTGCCCTTGGGTCCCAGCCATTTTCAGTCCCTGCTTTGTTGGTGACAAACATGATTGAATTGGTCAAGGTGATAATAACATCTATAACTAGAGAGGCTACCCAGCTGAGGTTGATAATCGTTATTCAGATGTGGAATGGATGTACAAAAAACACGTATGAGGAAAAATTATATATTTCGGTTTGCTTTTTGTTTTACCCCCCTTTTAACACATTTTTCTTCATTCCTTCTCTTAGTGGTTGCAGATACGCTAAGTAAATGTTCAAGCTGCTTTGGGTTGATTTCGTTTCTTATTTTTATGTACTTTTTCTTCTTGATACATTGATAACATTGCTTTTAATGGGTTTAATATGGTAATTCTATCCAAGTTGATCTGACCATAGGAGAATGGCTAACTTCATCTCCCCCTGCCCTCTCTCTCCCCCCTCCCTCACCCCCACCATGTAGTTTGGGATAGTTCTTTGTAGCTGTGAAAGGTTTTATTTCTGTTTAGAAGTGCCTCTTTATTGATTTGTTCATAGTCATGTGCATGATGTACTTATAAAACAAAAAAGGTTCACCTGTTGTAGCCTGGGAAGATGACACTATCTAATGCCAATCCAGAACCTAGCTTGATATAATTCACATCACCCGCATGAGTTAAAATCTGGATGTCATTTTCTTTTTCATTAATTGATATGAAGATTTTATTAAAAAAGGAGAAACCTAGGATACATCTTCCTCTCAGGTATTTTTATATTTGTTTGGTAAACAAAATTTCATTGATAATAAGGATTGGTATAATTGAATATATACTATAATTTCTATAAAAGGAGAAGACAGCCAAATGCATTAGACCACTCAAAACAAATGTTGTAGGGATAAAAATTTCAGCGCAAGAGTAGACAACTCAACCACGTTGAAGGCACGCATATTTACCTTTAAGGCATATAGATACTTGTTCCAAATTGAACTATTTTGATACTGTCCAAAAATTCCTCCTCCCCTCCCCACCCCAAACAAAAAAGAAAAAGAAAACACATCAACCACCTTCGGAGGCATCGCCACTTTAACCCAAATACTGTTAAAAAAAGACCGAAGATCATTAGCAACTATTTACATGGCATTAATCAACCCTTTTTGTTCCATTTGATCATAAAATCTGGTTGTTTCTTACAGCCAGTTGATTGCAATTATCAAAGCTGGCCCTATTTTCTCAATCATTTATGGTTGGATTTCTTCAATAACTTGGTAATAAAATATATTTTGATGGGGATCCTTCTTATTATCATATTAATTGAAGACGTTTATTCTTGAAGTGCCTCCCTTGTTCTTTTGTGTACACAAATCTTAATTTGTGTACACAAATCTTAAAACTAGTTTAACATAATGTATTTGTAATAATTAGTCGATAATGGTGGCCTTGTCAGGTGTGGTTGACTTATCAAGGACTCTCTTATGGAGTCTTCTTTGTCATCCAAGATTTTTTTGGGTGTGGGGCACTAAATGAGCGTGCCTTTCAGTGTGATAAATGATGTTGGTGTCCTTTTCAAAAAAGCAGTGTGACCAGAGTGTGAGCATGTTATTCAGGTTTATGTCTCAAGTCAAAGTCTCCTTGTGGTCTTGAGTTGCGCCTTTTGTGCTTGTCAATATAGATTTATTACTTATAAAAAAGTCTCATGTCAGTGTCTGCTCAGCATATTTTGTAATAGACTTAACTAAGCTGTTACATTTCTGCATAATTTCTTTTACTTGCATCCTTATTCAAATTTATATTGAAATGTTTCCTAGACAGAAAGTTCTTAGAACCCTTGAAAGCAACATGAATCGCAAGTAATAGGCTAGAGACAAGATTCTCGGGTCCACTTTTGGTGTGTCCTTTAGCCCTATAATCTCTTTGGACTAGCATGGTAATTGCCTTTTGTCTTGTCAGATTCAATCATATGGTTAGATAAGGTTTCTACATCACTTTCAGGGTCTTTCCTTTAAAGAAAGCTGCTGAAGAAAAGGTCCAAGCACTACGTGCAGCTGCTGCCACCAGTTTTAAGTCCATGCTTAGAGAGAAAAGAGATATAACTGCCAATTCCCGTTGGTCAAAGGTATGCGCAGTTATAATTTGTTTTGAGTATATAGTTTCAACAGAATGCATTTTTAGTGTCTTTAACTATATAGCTTTGATTATAGGAATATAGCTGTACAAATTATTAAATTCATGATTTTCTATTAACTTAATGCTGTGGACAATGGTAATTTATCGTCGTATTAGAGCAAGTGGTGTCAATTTTGTGAGAATGGCCGAATCATTGGCCTTGTGATTTCTGTTTATTATATAAACTGTACAAAGAATTCTATACATGGAAAGAAATAAGTAACATTAACTACAGGTCTCCTAATATATTCTGAAGTCTACACAACTTTTCCCTCCCAAAAATCCTTAGCCTCCATCATCCCTTCAACCTTTTGCCGCCGTCCCACTCTCGCCGGCAGCCTCTCTAAACCCTAGCCTCCATCCCCGTGATCTTGCCACTGTCTCTCTCTCGCACAGAGATAAATCTAGTGTCAACGCCGACACTCACCCACCCATTCTAGTTCGGCGAGTGACTGCGCACCGCCAACACAGATAAGATTACCAGCCCCCAGTGACTTCATCGAGGGTCATATGGCGTTGGCAGGCCTTCGGCGACGTGGTTTTTTACTAGATCCGTTTCTGGTTTCTGTGTTCTGTCATCTCCTCAGGCAGCTGATCTGTGTTCCCGGCACCTCCACCGACACAGACAAGATCGGCAACTCCTGCAAGGGACTTTCGATGCCGGTACCATGTCCGGCAACCGAGTTTTTGAGCAGTCTGGTTTTTTTTTTTCACCGTGCAGATCTGGTTTTTTGGGGGTCTCACTCCAACAATGGGAAGTTTGATTTGGTGAAAGGTGTTTGATCTGGGGAAGTTTAATCATGGGCATTCCTAAACACATTTTAATAGAATCAATGGTGTTTATAGTGTCTATGGAGGGTGGAAAGTATTGTCGTATCACAGAAAGGGGCACGAAGGTAACCAAGGACATGGTGCTCAGTCATGCTAGTACAGTGGAAGAATGTGTTTTATCGGAGGGAGGGAAAGACTTCTTCAAGACTTTTAGGGATGGAATCAAAGATCTGTTTGTTCATAGGAGGTCGAATGCTGATGGGCATTTTTTGGAAGTAACTAACTATGGTGGTGGTAGGGGGGTCGTGGTCTCTTAGTGATCGGAAGGAGTGGAAGGAAAAGGTTGGATGAGCTTTTCTATGGAGTTAAAACAGAGTTTGGCTAAGAAGGCTCCAGTCCTTCCTTGCACCACAAATGAACAGAGAGGTAAAGAAGGGGAAGGAGATTGTGAGGCAGTCCAAGTCGTATGCAAAGGTGGCAGTGGGTGGTGTAGGGAAGAGGGCAGTAGCGCATGGAGTTCCGAGTCATCCTTTGGCAGTTGAACAAAAACACAAAAAGGGAGGCATGGCATGTAAACTTTCGGAAGGGACTTGGTTTGAAGAGGGAAGGGGCAAAACGCCGATTACCTGAAATGGATAGCTGTCAAGGAGAAAATGAGTTGCAGAGGTATCTGCATAGTTTGAAAAAGGAGGTAACGGGTGTGAAGGAGGATTTGAAATTGTTTAGAAAGGAGATAAGGTTTTGGATTTTTAAGATAATTAAAGGTTTGGGCCTGGGCTTGGGCCAACGTTTGAGGCCTCTAAAAATAGGAAAAAGGAAGTCTGCTGGGTGTAATAGTTTGTGGCCAAACAAAGGGAAGGCCAAACTTGGGTTGTGCCGCATAAGCCCACTTCGCCTTCCAAACTTGAAATGGAGGCCGAAGCTCCATTGGCCCATGTTTGAGAAGGGCTCCACTTTTGGGCCAGTTTCACAGTCCAACGGAAGTCCTGGGCCAAAGGAGACCCTTATCTCAACGCCAGTGACAACAGCTCCTACGCAGAAATGCACGCAAGCTTCTACGAAACACTTGGAGGAGGTTTCTGACTTGTCCCCAGTCATATTGGCAGAGGAAGGCGACAGGTTGTGTATTAGAGAAGTTTATGACAGGAGCAGAGTCTGTGGAAGGCTTGGAGCACGGTGGGAAGACACAGATAACAACGATAGGACCCTTGGCTCTGGTTCCGTCATGTGATCATGGTGTAACGCTGACGTCTAAAGTAGGGTCCGTCGAAGCTGCACACACAAGGCACCAGAGGTGAAGGGACTTGCTGTCAATCTAGAATCTCCAATGGAGGAGAGTACCATTGGTGTTGTTGAGGAGGCATAAGATTTGAACTAGGGTTTATTGTTGGCACCGTTTGTAACTACGTCGGGCGCTACATCAGGGGAAGACGTTGTCCCCTTGATATCTTTTCCTCCATTAAACAATATAGATGAATCATCTTTGGATTGGATTTTGTAAAAGGTTAATGAGATTCAGCATATTGTGGGAATCTCACATGGAGGATGTGAAGACCAGTTTAAAGCTCTAATCACTGAGATTGAGGCAAGCCACTCGCGGGATACCAAATCAAGCTTTAAGAAAAGCAGGGAGTTGAAGTTTTTTTTTTTGTGCAATCAACTACGACGCTAAGGGTGGAAGCTCAAGTTGAGGGCATAGAGGTTGATGAATGTTGGGTAGTCTTTCGGATAAAGGGTATTTCAGATGGAGGTTGGGCTACAGGAAACATTGCATTCGGGTTGGGGAGGTGTGATTTATTCTAACTCTGGCTTGATGTATGTTGGGTTGTTTTTCGTGGGCTTTTGGGGGCAATAGGAGCTTTCTAGTATGGGTTAGAGATTTTCTTGTATACATCTAGTGTACTTGGTTACTCATATTGATATATATATATATATATATTTAATACTTTTACTTGTAAAAAAAAAATATTATGCTAATTATACAGAAGAGTAAATCAAGGAAAGAAACTTGGAAACAAATATGGACAACAAAACTATCCATTGACAGCCCCCCGCAAATTGATGCGGGTTGATCAACAAGCATCAATTAGCTACTTAGGAAGCAATGTCGATGACGAGTGAGAGCCTTGGTGAATATATCAACAATTTGTAGTTCAGTAGAAATGTGTGGAAGAGTGATAACACGAGCTTCAAAGGCTTCATGGATAGTGTGATAGTCGCCTTCAATATGTTTTGTGCGCTCGTGATAGACAGGATTGGCCGTGATTTAAATAGCACTTGTATTATCAGCGTGTAAAGGTGTAGGATTAGTCTTAGAGAAGTCTTAACTCAGCAAGCAAACCTCGAAACCAAATAATTTCGGAACAAGCAAGAGATATCGCTCGGTACTCAGATTCTGTAGATGACTTAGGAACTCTGTCTTGCTGCTTACTTTTCCAGGAGATCAACGCATCACCTAAGAACATGCACCAACCAGTGATGGAGTGACGTGTATCAGCACAACCAGCCCAATCAGCATCGCTATAAGCAGCAAGACGAGGAGAATTGCTTGCAGGAAAGAATAAGCCACGGGCAGAAGTGCCTAGAACATAGCGTATGATCCTACGGATAGCAGCCAAATGAAGATGACGAGGAGTCTGAAGAAACTGGCTGACTCGCTGTGCAACAAAAGAAATGTCAGTTCTAGTAATGGTGAGATAGACAAGACTACCCACCAACTTCCGGTATAAACTGTAACGCCCTGTCCCCGAGGGTCCGGAGAGTTAACTCATATTACTTGATAATCAACTCCAACATTGCAAATACTCTTCCAAAAGCTTCAAATCAAACGTAAACACTTTAAATTTAATTAACCACACATACTCGTATATAAAATCCTCAATACAGTAACTTCAAAAATTACCAACTTCTCTACATGTCACTTAAATTCACATTTCAACAATATAATTATAAAAAATCATCAATACTCATCGAAAACTTTCTATTCTTAATCCACTATTCTTAAGTTATTTCACCCAATTCTTCATAGTCTTGATCCTCAGCTGAAATATCCAAAAATCATCTAAAAATATTGGAGATAAGAGGGGGGTGAGTTATCAACAACTCAATAAGCAGAGAACATATACTAGTATGCAAACATGAGCATTTACAGATTTCAGAATGCAGAATAAAACACTTTATTTTCAGAATGCAGAGTCAGAACATGTTATCAAAAATATCAGAATGAAAGTTCAAAAATATTCTTATTCAAATTCTTTTGGCATAGCATAATTGACCACCATCGTACCAAAGCATCATATCACATCAGAGACCATGTTTAACCCCCGTGGTAGGATTGTGCAAACCCCGGTAACTAACCGAGCAGAAACAGAATGTGAATCTTCCCCTTATTTATTCTCAGAGCTTCGAGTGTGCACACAGGAAAAACCACCAGAAAAACTACTTTGTTTCTAAAGTGGGTGCACCAGAAACAGAACAATTGGTACAAACCCAAACAGAAGCCACTATTAGCACCCGTGGTAGGTCAAATAGATCACCATTCACAAACCACAACCCGGTTTCAGAATGTCATACCAAACATTTTCAGAAATCACACCATATTAGAGCACATAACATCTTCAGAACAGAACAAAGTTTTCAGAAATCATATCATATCAGAGTACAGGACATATCAGAACAGAATAGAGTTTTCAGAAATCACAAAACATAATTTTATGCAAAAACTTTCATATTCGCTCTCTTTTGCACAATTCAGAAGCAAAATGCAAAATAGCTCATGTCTACACCAGTCATGCCAGAAAATACTTTATTCTTAAATAGACTCTCATGAGTAATGCAGAACAAATAACTGAGGTAGTTCAAATATCTTTTCATAACAAAACATGCATATTTTCAAAAATCAACCTCAACACATTTTATTTTTATGCAAATCTAGCATAGGAACCCTGCTTACCTGAACAACTTAGCTTTTCAGAATTTTCCTAAGAAATGTCGAGTCGACTATAAATCGTCACCTATAAAAATAATCATATAATTTTCGTAAGTTTTCAATCAATCACGGATTTCGATATTTAAGCCTAAACTTCTTAAATAACCCATTTTAATTCCTCAAAACTTAAATCCTTCATAATTCCAAAATATATTATCACTTCCGAAAATCATCAATATCCACCATAACCCACGTCAAACTCAAAATACCAATATTTAAACCCGAAACAACTAATAAATCTCATAGCATAAATCAATTACACAAACAATTCCATCATCCAATCCAACCAACCCCTTTACTCCTCGGACTCAGTCCAGCACAACTAACCAATTCACAGTAAATATAAGTTAGCACGAAAATACATTTAAATCTCAAAAGTTCTTTGGAAAAATACTTACAATGCTATAATATAATTTTTGAAAGATCACGGAGGTGCTAGAAGTGGCGGCACAGCCACTGAATAGTGCAAAATGCACTGTGGCCGTGGGTCTCAAAAACTCACTTTTGAACGGGGACAAATCAAGACTCGAGATTGATAGGGAAAGGTTTAGGGATGTCGGTGAAGCCAATGATAGTAGTGGTTGGCCGTGGGTGGCGGCGTAAAGGGTGGTTGAAGACTAAAATGTCCAAAATGGAAATGTTGATGAATGTGCTTCACCAGTGGCAGATCGGGGCTCAGGATGGGTGTATTAGGTTGCTAGGAGGTCGATATTGAAGTGGTGAAGAAATGGTGGTTGGAAGTGGCGCGACGGCGTTGTTGGAGCGAAGAGAACGCCGCGGCTTCAAGCCGTGCGTGGAGGAGAACGCCAGCGAGTGAGGAGCTGAAAACCGGAGGGGGAGGTCGCCGGAGGGTGGGGAAGGTCGTGGGTTGGGCGGTGTTGTCGGACGGAGGCGCACGGCGGCAGGCTGGGGAGGAGAAGAAAAAATGCATGGGTGAGGGAGAGAGAGGCTCGTGTGCGCGGGAGGAAGCAGGGGTTCTAGTAGAAAAAGAAAGAAGAAAAAGAGGAAAGAGAAAAAGAAAGAAGAAAAAGAAAAAGAAAAATAGAGGGAAATAAATGAGTTCTAATTCTCACAGTTTGGGTCACAAAATGATCCAATGAAAATTATTTCAATACAATAAATTTAAATAAAATAATTAAATTCAACAACACAATAATTTTAAAACCCACAAACAACTAATTTAAATTAAGAGAAATTTAAATGCAAAACAATAATTAATATTAATAAAGCATAAGAAAATAATTTTCACAACTTAAAAAATCATAAAATAAACCAGCAAGAAATCCAATAAATTTTAAACCAAGAGAACTAGTATTTAAATTAATTAAAATAATCATTCAGTTAAAATACATTAAAATACGGGGTGTCACATAAACTGGGATCAACAAGTCACCCTCTTCTTTGCAAAGCTTGACATTTAATTCCGTGAGAGTATTGACAGAGGTAGCCTCCTGTAGTCCAGTTGTAGCCACCAAGTCGCTAGCATACTTATGTTGATTGAGTGAAATACGAGAGAGACTACGATGCACTTCAAGACCAAGAAAATATGTGAGAGACCCAAGATCTTTCATATGAAAGGACTCTGAGAGATGAGTCTTGAGCTGGACAAGTAAAGCAGAATCGGAACTAGTGATCACAATATCAACATAAACCAAAAGAACAACAATACCCATGTATGATTTCCGAAGAAACAATGAAGTGTCATACTTGCTTTGCTTGAATGAAAATTATAATAAAGTGGTTCGAAATTTATCAAATCAGGCCCTTGGAGCTTGTTTCAGACCATAAAGAGAGCGACGGAGTTTACACACATGTGAAGTCGGAGAGTGAAACAATCCTGGGGGTGGCGTCATATAAATATACTATTTAATCCCGTGAAGAAAAACATTCTTGACATCCATCTGATGTAGTGGCTAGTCATTGGAAGCAGCAAGAGCTAGAATAGTACGAACAATTGTCATCTTAGCCACAGGAGCAAATGTCTCTTCATAATTGACCCCATATTCCTGATTATTCCCAAGTGCTATAAGCCGAGCTTTGTATCGATCCAAACTGCCATCAGATCGAACCTTAATTGAGGACAAGGCTCAATGTCCTATGTGTGATTGGCCTTTAGAGCAACAATTTCTTCCTGCATAGCTTGTTGCCAACAATCATGCTTGACAGCGTGCGAGTAGCATGTGGGAATATCAAAATTGGACAATGCAGCAGTAAGAGTTGAAATAGAATGGCCAGAACTGGAAGAAGGAAACCCATATCTATCCAAAGGTATAGACACTCGAGGAGAGTGACGTACCAAAGCCTCTGTAGGTGCTGCAACTGATTGATTTTGGAGCGTGGTAGGATCAGATATCAGGTGAGCCACCAGAAGAGAAGGTGGGAGGGAGCGTCTCATATACACAATACCTGGTTTAAAGCGAGAGCTGACTTGATGAAGGTCCGAGAACTGCTGCTCAAAAGAGGGGAGGACCACAGTAGAAGAGGACACAAGAAAAAAATATTGATTTTAAAAAAAAAAAACATTCCTAGAAATGCGTGTACGATTTAATGTAGGATCATAGCAAACAAATTCCTTTTGACACATTATATCCCAAGAATGCACATCTAATAGATTGAGCAGATAATTTGTCGCTCATGAGGAGGTAAATGAACAAAACATACACAACTAAAGGTACGGAGATTATTGTAACTAGGTTGCTTAGCAAACAAGCGGAAATAGGGAGACTCCATGTGTAAGACTTAAGAAGGTAAATGATTAATCAAGTGAGTAGCAGTTTTTAGAGCCTCAACCCAGAACATGGATGGAACAAAGGATTCTAATAAGAGAGTACGTACCACATCTAGGAGATGATGATTTTTGCGTTCGGCTACTCCATTCTGTTGTGGAGTAGCAGGACACAATCGTTGATGAATAATACCTTTAGAAGCCAAGAATGCCTGAAACTCAATAGAGAAATATTCACCACAAGAATCTGTGTGTAATGCATTGATAGAAGTAGAAAATTGATTGTCAACATAAGCTAAAAACTTAGTGAAAGTACGAAAAAACCTCATATTTAGAGCGAAGAAAATAAAGCCAAGTAAATCTGCTATGATCATCAATGAAAGTCACATAATATTTAAATTTTTCATGTGAACTAGCCGGGGAAGGTCCCTAAACATCACCATGGATAAGATCAAAGTAGTGAGAAGCTCTACTGGCATGCAAAGGAAAGGGAAGCGTTTTGCTTTTACCAAGTTTGCAAGAATCACACTCAACAGATAAAGAAAAATGTTTTTTATTACCAAAAAAACCAGAGTGCAATACATGAGATAAGATCTGAGTATTGGAATAGACTAAACGACGATGCCACACCATACTAAGATCTGGAACATTATTACAAGCAAAAGACTTAATAGAAGAAATTGGAGAAAGTGCTGGAACAAGCAAAAATAGTGTAAACAAGTGCCCCACTTTAGGTCCCTTTGCGATTAGCTCCCCCATTACCTGGTCTTGCACAACACAACCATCACCGGAAAAATTTATAGCACAATTGTTATAAACTAATTGACCAACAGAAATAAGATTCGTGGAAAGCTGAGGAGCCAGAAACATATCAGTATACTTAGAAGAGGCATCTTCGACAACAACTATTGGCAAAGAACTACCATTGCAGTCTGAATAGCAGATTGACCAGCATAGGGTCAAACATGACGCAGAGCAGTGGGATTATTCGTCATGAGATTAGAGGCCCCCGGGTCCAAGTACTTGAGTTTAGTAGAAGTGTTACCTTTGAACCCCATTGCTGATAATGCCGAAAGCAGCATCTATTGCACCATTTCTGGTGTTCAGTGATTCGCTGCAGGAGGTGCAGGAGGTGCAGGAACAGAGGAAGCACCTGAAGAAGAGTCATGTGTTGCAGAAGTCGCTACTGGAGGGGCAATAATAGAAGTCTGAAACGTTTGGGCCTGACGATTTTGGGGGTGAATATGACATTCTTTTATAATGTGACATTTCTTCTTGCAATAAGAGTAGTATTTCTTAGGACAATTGGCTGCAATATGCCCATGTTTCTTGCAGCAGAAACACTGCAAGTTTTTAGAATTCAGAGGTGGTTCTTGTCCTTGGGCAGCATAAGAAACTGATCATGCCAGCTAGTCTTATGAAGATTCTGAATAGTCGAAAGAGCGGCAACATGAACATGGCAAAGAGTCAGAAATGCCGAGTAGTAGTCTTGGATGGAAAGACTACTATGTTGAAACATGGCAATCACATGTTCTAACTGAAAGCGACGAGCATCATTATCTTGATAATAAACCTTCTTCAAGTAAGTCCACATGGATTGAGCAGAGCGATGAGCCCGCAAGTTGGTGATAATATGTGGCTCCATCGAACCAAGAAGCCAAGACATGATTTAAGCATCAAGTACAACCCATGAAAGAGAAGCCCCGAAATCCTTGGATTTGTCAGTATTGGATGTTTGTGTGACATACGTGCCATCAATATGACCCCAAAGATCGTTTCCCTTGAGGAAAAGTTCAAACTGAAATGCCCAAGTAGAGTAATGTTTGCCTGTAAACTTGACACAGGTGCAGAATCCATCACAAATAAATGAATCCCAAGACAAAGCAAAAAATGCAGAAAATAAAGGAGACCGAAATAAAATGAATTAAGGACCTGGTATAAAAAATATCACAAAAGCCGAAAAAATTCCACAAGAGTGTTGCTGCGACTGCCACGAAGACATAGACCAAAAAAGGAGAGTGCCGAAAAATAGAATGCCGAGAAACACGAATAGAGGATGCTGAAGATCACCAAACCAAAAACAGAGGATGCCGGAAACACAAACCCAAAAAACAGATTGCTGAGAAAACATAGGGAAGCAGAGGGAGTTGCTGCGACAGCAAAGAGAAGCTGAAAGTCACGCTAGAAAGGTGTTGCGGGAGTCACGATTGCACAAAAGTGTTGAAAAAACACCCCAGACTAGAACTGAAAGTCCAAGAGGTTGAGAAAGTCACATCGGGTGCACCAAAAAAACAACCTAGAGTGCACCGAAATAGAGAAGCCCACATTCGAGAAGAAAAATTCGAAGAGACACGGAAATTAGGAACTTGCTCTTGATACCATGTCAATTTTGTGAGAATGGCCGAATCATTGGCCTTGTGATTTCTGTTTATTATATAAATTGTACAAATAATTCTATACATGGAAAGAAATAAGTATATGCTAATCCTTTCCCTATACAATCTGTCAAATATTATGCTAATTATACAGAAGAGTAAATCAAGGAAAGAAACATGGAAACAAACAATGGACAGCAAAGCTGTCCATTAACAGGAGGTCCTGTATTTGAATCTTGCCTCTTCTATATTCCTTGTGATTAAGTTTGGAGTCCATGGTGTTTGGCCCCATTCATTGATTGGAGGGGTATTACCCATATGTGAAGTGTGTTTCAGAGTATGATGATGTAGACAATTAAATTTTCCATTTCCAATCGTTTAAGCTTTCAAGACTAGTGATACTTTATTAATTAGTTGATCATTTTAATGGGTCTGGATGACATGAATTTGCATCTATTGGCTGGAGCATTCTTTACTCAAAAAGAGACATTTCAGCATGTTTTTTGGAGGAAATGTTTTGGGTGGAGGAATTAGCTAATAAGTTAGTGGACCTTTTGCTGATCTTTTGCCGCAATTCATATATCTGAGAGTAATTTCCAAGGTCATATTACGTCTGACTAACATTGTCCCAGAGTTCCTTTGCAGTAGAATAGCACATGTAATTTGCACTAATCTCTTCGTCCATAGCATTCACAAGCCACGCCATCACCATGGAATTCTAAGCATCCCATACAACATAGGATG
This sequence comes from Juglans regia, assembly GCF_001411555.2. NCBI lineage: Eukaryota > Viridiplantae > Streptophyta > Magnoliopsida > Fagales > Juglandaceae > Juglans > Juglans regia. Next base: position 21,344,147 of record NC_049913.1, on the reverse strand, counting down.
GGTCTGTTTTCTCGGGCTCCTTGGTTTCACCAGTCAGATACCCTATCTTCCCTCTCCCTCAAATATACATCCGGACTGGTTTTGATCACCACAGGAAGTTAGCCTCATTCAGTCGTATGTTGGTGATTTGGACAGAGTATGGTTTAGAATGGGTAGTTTTTGGTTCAGGTTTGGCCTTGTTTGAAGTATCAAGCATGATGAAAGGTTTGACATCAACAAAAGAGATGGGCAGAGATGAAGAAGGAAGAAAACCCAAGAGATTAGGATCGGATTTGAGCCGCCAGAGAAATTAGGGTTTAAGGCGAATCCAAACCAGAGTTGGCTCTTGATACCCATCTAGAATGAGAGAGCAGTTTGTAGGAATAATTCTCATTAATTCGTAGCATAGATACAAGGCAGTATTTATAAATTACAGCAGAAGAAAATAAGGAAAGAATAAATAGGAAAGAATAAATTAAATGCTAACTTCTAAGGAAACTAAATCTCCTAGAATATTGACACATTTATAGCCAATATTCCCCAAGAATCCAGTAAAGTTGACAAGACAAATTTGGAAACTTTCCAACACTTCCATACGTTCCATAGAATACAAACAGGAACCATCTTCCACATAGCTGTGATTTGTGTAATTTATAAATACTGCCTTGTATCTATGCTACGAATTAATGATAATTATTCCTACAAACTGCTTTCTCATTCTAGATGGGTATCAAGAGCCAAACCATAGAATACAAATAGGAACCATCTTCCACATAGCTGTGATTTGTGTAATACCGCCCAAATTTGTCCAGCCGGCCAGAAGCTCAACCACAGTATCAGGCATAACCTTGGCTTTGCCCAATTTTACTCAACCAATTTGAGTGAGACAAGATAGAGAAAATGCAATGTTTTGGGCTCTATCAAAGAGGAAGGGGGGTGGCGGGGGGACGTTTGAAGTGAAATTGTTTTGCCATGTGTTGTCTCCCCAAAAAGTCTCCTCTAACTTGGAAGAATGCTTGTTTGAGTCAAACTCCACTGAGGGCAGTAGTCTTTGCTTTGGGTTGCGGTTTCAGGGAAAGTCCTCACACTGGATAATTTAAGGGAATGACAGATGTTGCAAGCTGCTTTTAGTCATTTTGGGCTGAGCTGGATCAAGAGTGGTGTATCTATTGATATGTTGGAGAGGTTGGTTTGGCAGCCTTGACCATGAGACTTTGTGGAAAGACTGAATTTCCAGAATTGCAAGAAGAATATGGAGGAGCTAAAGGCTTTCTTCTTTAAACTTGGTATCATTAGGTGACAGCAAACTCAAGTTATTCTAGCCTTAGCTTTGGGGATTGTTTTTTACCTTTCCACTTTTTCTACCTAGGTGGTTCCAATGCTTACTCCCTGTGTACTTGGATAACATCTTCGCTCATTAATAAAATTATCCTGCTTACTATTAAAATATTCCCAATCAACGAGTAGAGCACTTGGAAGGGACTTCAAGGGATGTCACGTTCTTCAAGCTGACTGCTTGATAAGGTTAATAGTTTATATGACAAAATGATTGAAGAACTTTCTTCGATGTCTTGTTCCATTTCAATTTTTTTCTTTTTTTTTTATAACGAGGAATCTTGTAGACCATGCTAATGAAACATCTTTTTTTATTATTTATCTAATGTATTAGTTTTTCCTTGTAGAATAAATTTTATGTTTTGGTTTCTGTAGGTGAAAGATAGTCTGAGGAATGACTCAAGATACAAATCTGCTAAGCACGAGGACAGAGAGATTTTTTTTAATGAGTATATATCTGAACTGAAGGCTGGAGAAGAGCAATCAGAACGAGAAGCAAAAGCCAAAAGGGAGGAGCAGGTATAGACTTTTGTTCTGCTTCTGTCATAAATCTCTCTCTCTCTCTCTGGTTTAAACTTGAAAATGAATTGGTATTATAAGTTGATTGGAACTACTTATTGCACTGGAATGTAGATGCTAGAAACTAACTGAAACTCTAGCCTATCTGCATATTTTTAATTGTTTATTTCAATATTCAAAGAATTCTTTGGAGAAACTTTTGTTTTGATAGGTAAAAGAAAATCTTATTAATAATAAAGAAAATAGGCGTAGCCCAACTACATAGGGTGTGTAAGAGAGAAAACATTGAGTCAAGAACTAGAAATAGATACAAGAAAATTATGAAAACAATTCTCATGAGAAACTTTTAACAAGGATACATTTGGATTTTGTTTTATAGCTATTGATTATTTTTTTCAGGTTTTGATACGCTGTTAGTAATGCTTTTCATTTACTCTTATCAAATGGTTCCAAATCGACCATGTTATGGTATACCAAATCAATAGTAACTGTGATATGTCCTAGATGCTATTTTTTTGTGATAGGATTCACTGAACTAAAAGAAATATTTGTGAGATTTGTGTGTGTTTGGTTTTTCCTTTTGCTTTAACTTAACTTTCCAAGCAAACTTACATTTTCATGGCAATATCAATTGCTTCACTGTAGACATTGCCAATGTATATGGACAGATGTGAGAATATTGGAAAGGTGGTTTTTTAACTTGTGCTGTTGATTTTACATGTTGATAACATCACTAGGTCAATATAGGTGTGCCTCTAACATGGATGCACATGGTTTAGGGTTAAATACTGAAGTAGTCCATGCGTTTTGCCTCTACGTTTTAACCTCCCCAAATACTCCCATTTTTAACTTGATAACATTCCTCCAAAGAGCATCCCCTTCTCAATGATACGGGCATAACCATTTCCCTAATAGGGCACTGTTGAAGGTTCTCAACTTTCTAACCCCCAAACCACCACAAGATAAAGGGGTACAAATCTTATCCCACTTAATCAAATGGAATTTTTCTCATCTTCTAAACCTCCCCACAAGAAATCATGAAAAATCTTCTCCAATCTATTCGCCACCTCTGTTGGCAAAGGAAATAAAATAGAAAGTATGTTGGGAGGTTGGATAACGTGCTCTTGATTAGGGTGATTCTACCACTTTTGGACAAATAAGTCCTCTTCCAACCTGCCAATCTATATTCGATCTTTTCAATAATCCCATCCCACACTTACTCTTTGCAGATGACACTTTAATCCTTTGTGAGCCAAATTCTAATCAGATCCGTTCATTTCGGGCTCTTTTGTTATGCTTTGAAGCTATTTCCATCTTAAAGGTTAACTTGTCAAAGTCTGAAATTGTCCTTGTAGGATGGGTCAATAATTTAGGAGATTTTGCAGATATTTTGGGTTGTAAGGTTTCCACTTTGCCTAAGAAGTAGTATCTTGGGCTTCCTTTGGGGGCTCCCTTTAAATCTAAGGCAATTTGGGATGGGGTTATAGAGAAGATTGAATGTAGATTGGCTGGTTGGAAAAGGATCTATTTGTCCAAAGGGGGAAGAATCACTTTAATCAAGAGTATTCTATCTAATATCCCAACCTACTTCCTTTCTTTATTTCCTTTGTAGGAGTGGCTAATAAAATGTATAGGATCTTTCGTGCTTTCTTGTGGGGTGGATTGGAGGATGAGAAGAAATTCCACTTGCTTAAGTGGGACAAGATTTGCACTCCTATTTCTAAGGGAGGTTTGGGGATTAGAAAGCTGAAAACTTTTAACAAGGGACTCTTAGGAAATGGTTGTGGCAGTACCATTTAGAAGGGGATGCTCTTTGGAGGCTTGTTATTGATGCCAAATTTGGGAGCCTATGGGGAGGGTGGTGTTCAAACGAAGTTAGAGGAGCATACTGTGTGGGAGTGTGGAAATTCATTCGTAATGGATGGGGGGAGTTCTCCAGAAATCTCAGATTCAAGGTGGGTAGGGGTAACTGGATCAGATTTTGGCATGACTTATGGTATGGAGATGAGGCTTTGAAGATTGCTTTCCCTTCTCGTTTTAAAATTGCCTCGAATAAAGATGTTTCCGTGGCGGATTATATGGATAATTCTACTGGTCTTATTCAATGGTCAGTTATCTTCATTAGGGATGTCCAGGATTGGGAGGTGGGACATTACTGATTCTTACAGCTTGCTTTATGCTTTCAAAATTAAGCCGGAGGGGATGATAGATTACTTTGGAAACAGCTTGGTAATAAGAGATTCACGGTTAGATCTTTGTAAAAGTTCTTGGCATCTCATTCTTCTACTGGTTTTTTTCCTTGGAAAAATATTTGGAGATGCAAAGTGCCTCTCAAGGTAGCTTTCTTTGGTTGGTTAGCTTCTCATGGGAAAATTCTTACTATCAATAAATTGAGAAAGCGAGGTATCATTGTAATGGACTGGTGTTTCATGTGCAAAAGGGGTGGTGAATCGGTAGATCACCTTCTTCTCCATTTTGATGTGTCGAAGGCTCTGTGGAATGAGGTTTTTGCTAAGCTTGGCATTGCTTGGGTGATGCCTAAGAGGGTGGTGAATCTTCTGGCCCGTTGGAATGGGATTCAAGGCAATCGTCAAATAGCGGTTGTTTGGAAGATGGGACCTCTTTGTCTTATGTGGTGTATTTGGAATTAGAGGAATAAGCATTGTTTTGACAATAGAGAATGCTCGGTGGGAGGGATTAAAGACTTCTTTTATCATACTTTGTTGCTTTGGGCTTCGATTATTGTAATGGATGGGGCTAGTCTAAATGACTTTTGTGCTGTTTTTCAGATTTAGTTAGTAATTATGCATTTTCCTCTTGTATACTTCATTTGTACTTGGGCTATGCCTAATTACGTGGTTTAATAAAATTTTACTTATAAAAAAAATAATAATCCCATCCAACATTGCCTTGGATTTATTAGGAGCCCCCAAGGGAAGACAAAGATACTTCATGGGCAAGGATGACACCTTGCAACCCAAGATAGCAGCCAATTTGCCTAAATTATTAACCAAGCCAACAGGAACATTTCAGATTTTTTTAAGGCCGGAGGCAACTTCAAAACAAAGCAAAAGAGCCCTCAAGGAACGAATTTGGTCAGGATCCGACTCACAAAGAATCAACGTGTCATTAGCGAAGAGAAGATTAGAGACATTTAAGCCACCATTCAATGAACTGCCCACCGAGAAACCAGAGATAAAGCCCCTTTCCGCCGCCACCTTCAACATTCTACTCAGTACACCCGTTACTAAAACAAACAAGAAAGGAGATAAAGGGTCGCCTTGCCTCAAGCCCCAAGAGCTATTAAAGAAATCTTTAGGAGTGCCATTAACCAGAACCGAGAATCTGACGGTGGTGATGCAATGTTTCATCCATTGACACCATCTCTCACCAAAACCATACCTACCAAGTATATACACCAAAAAATCCCAATTAACATGATCAAAAGCCGTCACCATATCCAATCAATGAGGACCAAGTAAATGATTTGTCTTCCCTTGACAAAGGCATTTTGTGACTTCGAGATGATCTTCTCTATAACTTCACTCAACCAATATACCCCACTCACCAGACTTGTGGGACAGAAGTCTTTCACCTCCACCGACCTTGCCCTTTTAGGAATAAGGGCAATGAATGAAGTGTTAAGACTTATCTCAAATTTCATTAACGAGTGAAATTCTAGAAAAACTTTCATGATGTCCTCCCTAACAATGTCCCAACAAGCCTGAAAGAAAGCCATTGTGAAGCCATTTGGACTTGGTGCTTTGTCTTTTTCCATCCCTCTTAACACACTAAGCACCTCCTCCTCTTCAAACGATCTCTCAAACCAGGTCATGCTTTACTGATCAATCGAATCAAAGACCAGCCCGTCAACCTTAGGCTTCCAATGGTATTGCTCCGTGAGAAGCTTATCATAAAAGTGAACAATGTGATCCTTAATTTCAACATTGTCTGTAAGTACCCTATCTTCCGAATGATGAACCTCAATGGCATTATTCCTTCGATGGGATTTAGCTACTTTGTGGAAAAAATTTTGTGCTCTTGTTCCCTTCCTTTAACCAAATAGCCCGAGATTGTTGTCTCCAAGAAATCTCCTCCATAAGAGTTATTTTTTCCAATTCAGTCACAACAGCCATTTTCCTTGCCTTGTCTTCAACTGAGAGGGCCCCATCAACCTCTTTTTCATCAAAACACTGCAGCTTCTGAAAAAGAATATTCAGCTGATCATTAATGTTCCCAAAGACTTCCATATTCCATTTTTTCAAGTCATTTTTCAGGGCTTTAAGTTTCCCAGCTAAAACAAAACTAGGAGTGCCCGAAAGTTGATATGAGGATCACCACGATCTAACCTTGTCTGTGACCCTTCTACCTTTAGCCACATATTCTCAAATTTAAAGTATCTCCGCCCCTCATGAAGACCCCCCCACCCCCCCCTAAAAAAAAAAAAATCCAATAAGAGGGGAAAATGATTGGAGCATAGCCTAGGAAGGCATTTTTGGCATAGGTTAGGAAAGTGAGCCTCCCAAGGAGAGACAATAAATCTGTCCATCCTAGACCAAGCCCTCCCATTAGACCAAGCTACCTTCTTCAGCACCCTCTATATTTGGATGGGTTCTCCCCGCAACTCTATCTCTTAGTTTTTTAAAGCTTCAAAGACTTGCTCTTTTTCATTCATGTTAGTTGGCATTTCCTTTGTAAACTTTCTGTGTAGTTTGGGTGCACACCTTTGTGCTTAATTATGAAATTGAAAGTGCATTAATTGATAAAATGCATTAAGTATGAAAAAAGAAGTTCCCTTTTTGGAGATCTCCCTAGTACATCAAACCTGAATATATTTGATTTACATTGAAAATATTTTAAGTTTGTGACCTACCAATTTTCAGGAGAAGTTGAAAGAAAGGGAGCGAGAATTGCGGAAAAGAAAGGAAAGAGAAGAACAGGAAATGGAGAGGGTGCGGTTGAAAGTTCGCAGAAAGGAGGCAGTTGCATCTTTCCAGGCTTTACTTGTGGAAATAATTAAAGACCCCCAGGTAATATGTTTCTCCCTGATGATTCAGTTATGGGTAGTACTGAATTGGGAATGTTTGATGGTTATGCTGTATATCAAGTCATCTGTAGGAGTCTAATTGTTTCCAGCTGTATTATTTATTTCGTGTCTGCTGCAATGTTAAAGGCTTTGGTTAGGCCAGTGACTATATGGTGATATTTTTGTGCATTAAGTGATTTTTGCACAAAAAGTAATTTTCATAGATGACAGATATTTTCGCATTATTTTGTGCATGCTATATATGTGTATATATATATATTCTTGTTATGAGTAAGGGATTGAACATGTACTAAAATATGTGTAACACCTCGTTTCCCTAGGATTATGAAAAACTTCATTTTTGGAAATCTCGGGTGAGCGGAGTGCTACTGTCCTTGCCTTTAAAATTTTATTCTCAAGAAAGCACCAAGTATTAAAGATTCCATAAAATAAAAATGTCATTTTTTCTTATCAAAATACTTAACATCTAAAAGAGAGTCTGTGGAATCACTTATTATAATCAATCAAGTCTCATGTGCTTATCAATAATAACTTATTAAACTGAAATCATGAAACTGAGCATGTCATAAACTATCTAGACCTCTGCCTTGTCTCCTTGGGCCAAGTCTTGTCTTGCATTTCCATCCTTATAAAGATCATCACCTAGGGTGGTTAAAATATAAAAAAATGAGTTGAATACTTAATAAGCAACACATCATACAATAAACATAATATAACATAAGGTTTCTTGGAAAACAAATGCATACTTATAGTTACATACGTAAATAACATGAACATGAACTTGATCTGTGCTTGAAATGTCTTAACTTGTCTTTCACTTGTCATAGGCCAGTACCCACCGTTGACCCCTGTGAGTTAGGGTTAGCGAATCTTAGTAGATTCTGATTCCTCCCGTGGTTGCGGGTTGTGGAATCCATTCATATGGAAGACATTGGGTGCACTCATAGCGTGTAAATCCTGGCAATGCAATATGCCCCTTAAACATATGGTACCGTCTTCATATCATAACATAGGCCCTACGTATCTTAACAGTCATACTTCATCATAATCATACATGCATACTTTCATGTTGTATCTTGTCCTATCATATCATAGTCATAGATTCCATGCATACAAACTTGAATAATAACACCCAGAAAATCATCAAGCCTAAATCCATTCGTACCACCCATATTCCTTGCATGGCTGTAACCCATACTCCTAACTAAACTAAATAAACTTTAAACGACATATACTAACTAGTGACTGTTAACCCACTTAAATCATGTTGCAAGACCCAAACTTAAACATGTAATTCTGCACCCTATATAATCGTACAGTCTCTTGCCACTTCTCTTCAAGACCAACTCGTAATATGCATGAGACAAAGATACATAGAGAGAATAATGTCAAGAGAGAGAGAGAGAGCTAGAGCCATACCGTAATGCATGTAGTGCAAGCTATATATAACCGAGAGAATAGAGTGTGGTTCATGGTTGCACTAATGGTTGGCCTAGGCTACATGGTGGTGTACCTACAGTGGTTGAAGGAGCTGGCAGACAAGATTTACGTGCATGGCGGGGTGGCTGAAGAGGCTGGTTTGTCGGCTTGTGTTTCAACGCATGGGGAGGGGCCTGCCATGAGCTTGAGGCTGGTCTTGGCTGGGCTGTTCCTATGGTGGTGCACGGTGGTCCAAGGTGGCTGGAGTTGAGGAGAGCAGAAGAGGAGTGGTGGTTGGTTCCTGGTCGTGGCTAAGGGAGGTAGTGGGCAATGGTGCTCGGTTTGCTGGGATAAAGGCTGCTCTGTTTTGAGGTTGGAAAACAGAGGGCTTCAGGCTTTATGGCAGTGCAGGAACCACGTGCGGTATGCTGGCTGTGAATTGGTGGTGGCGGTCAGAGCTTTGCTGCGTGCTAGACGTTGGCATGGGCTGTTGCAGGGCGGGGCTGCTCTTGCTTTCCATTGCACTGGTTTCCATGTTGTAAAACAGGGGCTAGAACGAGAGAGGGAGGCAGTCAGACCGTGAGTGGAGGCTGCGGCTGGGAGGAAATCTTTTGTGGAGAAGGGTGTGTGTGCAGAGCGACAACCCTAGTTCTTAGAAGGGAGAAGACAGTGTTTTAAGGGGAAGGCTCACAATTGGTTTTATTGTGGTTTAAGGGTCTGGGTTTGGGTGTGCACGGTTTGGGCTTTTCCATGGGTTTTGGGTCTTGAGTTGGGCCATGTTTTACTAGGTTTCTCCTTGGGTGCTAATTTGGGCTCTAACCAAAGGGTTGGCCCATTTAATGGGTCCAACTAAATTCTAGGGCTGCCTATAATTTCATGGGTTAGGTCACTTAGTAACCATAACGAGCTGAACTTAAACTCCAAAATGAGCCTAACTTGTCTAATAAATACTTTTGGGCTTATAAAATAATTCTTGGGCGTAACACCAATTAAATAGGGCCCACTTGGTCCATTAATATTAAATGAGCTTATAACTCGATTAAGCCCAATGAGAACCATTAATCCACCATAATAAATTTTGGGCCTGGGGCCTATTCAAAATTACCCAATACTCTCAATTGGGCTTCCCAAGACATTAGCCTATTAATACCATCTAGAATCCTCCACTAAACCTTAACGGGCCTTAAAATAATTTGTTGGGCCTATGAACCTAATTAAAACTTCTAGCCAACCTCAACAAAATTATAGCTCTCGGGCTTATTAAATATGGTTCATTAAACTTAATTTAGACCCAATAAAATTATCTATGTTTCATCCCTAATAATATTGGATCAGGTCATTACAATATGTCATGATCATTTTGTAAATTCTGCTGATGTAGGCTTAAATGTAAAAGAAGTTAGTATATGAGTTACTTTTAATGTGAATTAATATAAACCTACAATCAATGGAAGCCTAGCAGCGAATGAGAAGGCTCTATTTGTTCAACACCTATTATGTTGCTGGCCTTACTGATAAAATATTTAAAACCTTGAAAAATTAGCTTTGGCTTCTTTGCCTTAGTGGATCATGATGCATTATGTTTTGAGAATCCCCGTGCCGATTAGTTTTTAAAAAGAAGCAACTCTTATACAAGCCATACTCTATCTCTCTCTCTCGTGCACACAGACACAGACCCTGAACAACTTCATGTTGCTGGCTCTTTTAGTTGCTTTTGCTCTCACACATCCTGAATAAATCTGTTTGCCTTTGGCTCTTCTCTTTTGATTAGGCATCTTGGACAGAATCTAAGCCAAAGTTGGAGAAGGATCCCCAAGGACGTGCTACCAATACTGACTTGGATCCATCTGACATAGAAAAGCTCTTTCGGGAACACATAAAGATGCTGAATGAGGTAATTACATGCCTTCGGGCTAAAAGTTTTATTTTATCTGCAACATACTCCTGCAGCCAGATTTGTATTATTGTTGATTAGAATTATGCTCAATTATATGAAATTATATGTAAAAAATCTCCAAAATCTTGGCTTTTTTGATAAAAGGGGTGGGGATTGGGTCAGTTTGAGACTCAAATCTCATGAAAGCAAACAGGTTGATCACTTCAATCAGCGTGTCTGATGTGTAAGCTACAGCTTCTGGGGTGGTTCTTTCTTTTTATTTATCTGCTTGTATTTTATTTTTTATAGAGTTATTCTACTTGCAAGCCGGTGTGCTTTGCACACCGGCTTCCAAATAGAATTTTTCTTTTTAATAATTGCTGTACAGCTTCTGAATAATTAAAAGTTTGTTAGTGTGTCAGGTTATTAAATACATGGGTTGGTCTGGTCGACACTTGGGGTCCAGGACACTCAAAAAGCATTGATCCAATTTTTGTATTATAACCACAACTTCTCTGATGGCCAGCCCCAGGAATTCATCTCGATAATTACTTGGAATCTCATATAAAGTAACTACATGTGTTTGGGATTAGCCATGTGCAATAGGATTCAAGACACCTTGTTAGGGAAAAAAAGAGTTTTGATTCTATTACGTGCTCTTTATCTAACATTTTTATCTTAGGATTCATTGTATTTTTTTAGTATGCTCTTTGTATCGACTCATATCTGTGACCGTGTTAGTAACTGAACATCAGAGCATCCAGGTTTAAGAACAGTAGTAATCTCAAACATTTGGACCATGCTAATATCTCACATTCTTCAGTAATTACTAATTAGTTATATATCTGTATCATAAATGAAGCATGTGTTTAGTCTTGGGCGTAAGAAGTCTGCTTTAAAAAGTAGTGCTAGATTCAGAGATAGGAAACTGACTGCATTATTTTCTCATATACTGTGGCATCATATTTTGAATAGCTTCAGTTATGCTCTATAATTTTGAGTGCATCCGTTATATATGTTCCGTGTGCGGATGAAAATATATATATATTTTTAATTGCCCACTGAGAAAGAAAGGGAAAAAATCTTTGGCTATTTACTTGTACAAAAAATGGGAGGATGTTGCTTATGGAATTCTCTTCCTCCATGAGCATATGATAATAATGTAGTGATCCTACAATGCTGAAGGCGATCTTGAAATGTAACGTGGCTTTTAGTTGTGTGGTTGTCGTGACTCAAGTTTTAAACTGCATTATTTCATTTGTAGTTCAAGCAAATTGCACAACAGTATTTTGGCGCATCACAAGAAGTTTGAAATATAATGATCTTCTCTGTGGTTTTGCATTTTTTTAGCGATGTGTGCAGGAATTCAGGTATTTGTTAGCTGAAGTCTTGACAGCGGAAGCAGCTGCTCAAGAGACAGAAGAAGGGAAAACAGTTCTCAATTCATGGTCGACTGCTAAACGTCTTCTAAAGCCTGATCCCAGGTACAACAAGATGCCAAGAAAAGAGAGGGAAGTCTTGTGGCGCCGATATGCCGATGAGATACTAAGGAGGCAAAAGGTGGCACTTGATCAGAAAGAAGAGAAGAAGCATGTAGAGTCAAAAGGTAGAAACTCAGCTGATTCTGGGAGGTTTCTGTCTGGGTCAAGAAGAAGGACCCACGATCGAAGATAGATAGTCATTTTGGGGGTAGAGTGTAGGCTTTTGATCTACTTTTCCTCCCACAACTCTTATTGAGGGTCTCAGTCTAATTTCCTCTGTATTATATCAAAACAATGAACGGAATTTTTTAATTGACGTATTTATTTGATTAGACCATTTTTACTTGTTCTAATGCCACAATTACATACACTCCGCCTCTGTAGGGGTAGAAAATAATTTCAGTTACATGATATCTGAGTGTCTCTGAGATCTTTCCTCCACATAGGAATTCTTTATTAATTATTATGATTATTATTATTATTATTACTTTTTCAGTAATGCTTTTTGTAACATCACCAGCATGATACTGATGTAGTAGACATGTATTGTTTGAATTTTTTGAATGACTGATACATGACTGCCACATTAGAATGGTGTTGCAAGCTGCTGTACTTTTTTTTTTTGCCTTCTTACCGTCTCCAAGTTCGAAAAAAAATCAAGGAGTTTGAAACAGACTTCGTTCCCAGAGCTTTGTGGATATTCTAGTGGAGTAATAGTAAAATCTTAAATAGACAAGTCTTACGCAGGTCCTTTGTAAATAAGTGGGTCTCACTTAAAAATAATAGATTTTTTTCACTTTTTATAGTAAGGTCTACTTGTTTACAAAGGATCCACGCAAGACTTGTTCAAATTATTACTCATTCTAGTGTTATATCATTTCCTTAAACGTGCCCATATATTCATTATAGAATGTTGTGCTTCAATATAGTTTATTCTATTAACAGAAGGAAAAGACAGCAATACTTGTTCAAATACTGAATTTGGCAATGTTTGTAAGATTCTTTTTAATATTTTTGAAGATGGTTTTTATGTGGGGGGGAGGGGTAGTCGGTTAACTCACATTTGCAAATTGTTCTATTTTTATATATGTTTGTTAGTTATGGAGGAAAATCTCCAATTTAGAAAGGGTTGATTACAAAATCAGTCTCTGGGTTTTAACATATTTGCAATTCACTTTCATCTTAAATTTTTTATATTAACTCCTTAGGTACGCAAATTTTTACAATTAAGGTCTGATTTGGTTTCACAAATCTTTCAAACTATTTTCATTCTATCTCATCTCAACATTCAAACTCCATTAAAAAAATATATACTTTTTGATTTCAAATTCTTAAAAATTTTTTAACTTTTTTATCTCATCATTATCAAATTATTACAATTTTTTTAAAATTTTCCAACAAAATATAATTCAACTATTAAATTTCAAAACAAAAATTATATTCAACCCTCTTTTAACTTTCTAATTTTTTTATTTAACCTTTTTTTTATTTTTCCAAAATCTTATAGAAAACTTTAAGTTAAATCATTTCACTACTACTAATAAATTATTTTAATACTATTTCTCGTATCATATCTGTAACTAAACGAGGCCCTTTTCGTTCATCTTTTATCAAATTGACTAACATCGAGATTGCTACTTGGCATTATTGCCATATGATAACCAATAAGAAATATAATATATATATATATATATGAAAATTTGTAAATATTAATTAAAAAAATTACAATTATCTTAAAAAATGGTCAAACGGATAAGCAGATACGTGATGACTGATGAGAGATACATATTTACTATTTGCTCATGGAATTTCCCCCCACATCCAATGACAGAAGTCTCACTTAAAAAAAAAAAAAAAAAAAACCTTGAAACCAACACCTAATTGTTTTAGAGAAAAGATATTTACAATCGTGAATTGTGCAACCGTCGCGTAATCACTTTGAAAAAAGTGAATAAAACATTGGACCCACATGAAATAAATTAATTTTTTAATAGTGGATCCCACTCTTTTTTAAAGCGATTACGCGGCGTTTACGCACTTCACGGTTGTATGTAGAATTACTCGTTTTAAGGGGGGAAAATGTCCGTCCTTGATTCATGGAGAGAGAGAGAGAGAGAGAGAGAACGTCGCATGAAATGAAATGCCCAAAAAGGATTGAATTTATAGAACATCGGAAAGGACTCGCTTCCAGGGTATTTACACGAGTTTATATTGAACACAAAGAACAAAAATATCCGCGTGGGGGAAACAGTATATAGAAAAAGAAAGTGAATCAAAATGCTAACGCTCTTACAGCAGCGTACAAAGAAACAAATGAAGCAAATAATCATTATGGAAAGAAGTTTCCCCTACGCCAAGTATAAAGCTTCCAAATAATCATCAATATAAGCTAAGCATGGCCAATGATCAGTTCTGATTTGAACCAAAGTTGAAATATCACATACCTCCAATTGGAAAAGGAGATGGAACCTTGGTGGAAGAAATATCAAAATATGAAAGCATCCCATGGTCTTTTTGCTGGTACTGACAAGACTTTCACTCTCATCTTCACCGGCGAAGTACGTAAGATGAAGTGGGCCTCCATCAAAACCAGATACCGACGTAGACGCATCAGGGGAAGAATCTGAAGCCACATCCTTCCAGCTTACGTCTCTGATGATTCCGCTGTTCTTCACAATATTAACAAGTGGTTCACCAATCACACTTACAACAAATGGAGCCAGGTAGCGCTCGGTTGCCCGAATCAAAGAGGTTGCAGTGACTTCAAGTAGCTTGACTGATCGGGTCCCACTAATAGCTGCAATCCCTTTGCCTCCTTTCAGTGGAAAGGTCTCCCGACCTGTGTTGGAAGAAGTACCACATGCCTCCCAGAGTGCAGTGAACAAGTCTGAGTAATAACCAGGCATTGCCTCTACCGGGGTGTCGGGTGGAGCAATAGCCCTGAGAAACATGTCTTCTATGCCTACTGAGATACCATGAAGCTGAGCACGAATGATTTGGCCGTTTTCTGAATTTGTTTGAATGGAAACATCAAGAAGACCGGGTGTTGGTTCCCGTGGCTCTAATTCAATTGTTACAGGAGCTCTAAAACTTTTCTGTTCTCCAGGGCCACTATTTACAGGAACAATATCTAATGGCATACTTTCACCAGATACGTACCCATTTCTGGGAGGTTCTCCAAGAAGAAAAGGTATGTGATATGATGCAATAGATCCATATGGTGCGGAGGATGAAAAATTTAGCACAGTTGCATACATAGCAGGAAGGGTATCTAATCCATCCACACCACTAGCAGGAGAGTTGACTCCCCCCCAAACACGATTGAAAGGCTCAGATTCAAATCTCAAAGTACAAAATATTTTAACCTTAAGTCCTGGCATATGTCTATAATCTGGTATGCAAGAAAAATGCCTTCTTAATGTTCCTAAGATCTCTGAAATCTTTGAATCCATCACACGCAATGGTTCCTGCGGCTGACCAATCCTTTCAGTTTCTAGAATCTGGATATCTGTACTTCCATCAATATCCTTTTCCTCACCTGGAGATTCACTGTCTGTGATGCCCTGTAGGTAATCGGGTTTGTTATTACCAACACCGAAAGTTGACAAAGACAAGGACCAAGATTGTCTGACAAGCAAGGGTATCACCCGCTCAAGGTGAACATAGGATGAGACGTTTCTCAATTTCTTGAGATCGTGAGAAGTTAGAGGAGACTGAATATTGAAAAATGAGCTAGAATGTGGAGATGGCGAAATTCCAAGGAATTGCTCCCCAAGGTTGAGCATATCTCTAAGCTTCTTTCCGGGTATACAGATTAGCATCCGCAGATAGATCCTGCCAAATTCCATAGTTGATAATAATTAGAAAAATCAGTAGCAAAAGCTAACAATGTGTCATTTATAATTCGCAGATCCCTTACAAATTTTCTTAATTACCATTACTTTATAGAGAGGAAAAGCTCATTAAACTTCAACTGTAATGATAGCAGAAGAATAGAAGTAAATGAAATCCGACTTCGACGGGGGATTGGAGGGAACCGATTTCTATATCCATACCTTGCATTGTCACGAACCTCCAAATCTGGAAAATAAAGGCAAGAAAATGCAAGGAGGCGAGACAGTCTACAGAACAATCTAGAACTATGGTGGTGCATCAGCATGGTTCGACAGACACCAAGAACTTTACTCCCCTGAGACCAAGATTTCAGTCCTGTATCTGGCCCATGTTTCTTAACAAGGAAAACCATAAATTTGGTCAGAAGCTCTAACAATCGACTAGGCGGTATTGTATTATTTTCAGCAATTCTATCAAATATTGGGAAGCAAGAAACCAATTTATAGTCCATTTTGACTTTTGGAATCAAATTCTCATCAAATGTCTGAAGCAGGCGTTCTCCCAACCAATGGTGTTTTTGACAGCCCAGCAAGCGGTCAATAAAAGCAACAATCACTGGAACCAATCTTTGATACTCCAACATCATGTCCACTAGCATCCGCTGGAAAAGAGTTGAAAAAGTAAGAATAGATCGGATCTGAATAAACAAGCAGAATAAGATTCCATACTGAAAGTCATAGACCATACAAACTCGTAAATGTTTTTACAATGTTAGTCATAAGTGATTTTTTTTTTTATAAGTAAGAAAGACACATTTATTCATCAAATGAAATAGGCGAAACCCGTGTATACAGGAATTATACAAAAGAAACACCTAATTACATTCTAGAATCAGAAAACGAAAACCAAAGTTCATTAGCAGACCCTCCATTAAGTACAATAGCAGAAAACCATTGAAGTAAAGGGCACACAAAAAATTTCCAGATTTTCTCTACAGTACGCTCCTTATTATAAAAGCACCGCTTGTTCCTTTCCCACCAAATACACCACATAAGACACAAAGGAACCATCTTCCACGTAGCAGCCACTTGAGGACAACTATGCAGCCCATTCCAACACGCAAGTAAATCCACTATTTTCATAGGCATTACCCAAGCCAGCCCAGCTCTACAAAAAACACCATTTCACAAAGCCTTAGCCACCTCACAATGTAGAAGTAAATGATCCACTGATTCACCATGTTTCTTACACATGAAGCACCACTCCATAACAACCAAGCCACGCTTCCTCAAATTATCGATCATCAAAATTTTCCCAAGTAATGCTGTCCATATAAAAAAACTTTGGACGGCAGTGAGACCTCCAAACAGGCAAACATGCTTCCACGGAAAAGAAGTTCAATGCTGAACAGTCAAGGTGGCTTACCGGCTAGAGAAGTTGCAAAGAGATTTCTTGTTTGGGGGGGGGGTGTGAATAGACGAAGAATTCAAGTTTCACTTGGTGAATTGGGATACAGTTTGCACCCCAATACGTGAAGGTGGGCTGGGAATTCAGAACTTGCTGGTTTTCAATAAAGCTTTATTGGGTAAATGGTTGTGGAGATACCACAATGAAAGGGGAGCATTGTGGAGAGTTATCATAGAGCTAAAGTATGGTGGATTGTGGGGAGGATGTTGCTCGAACGAGGTGAGCGGACCACATGGGGTGGGGCTTTGGAAAAACATGAGAAGAGGTTGGACCAACTTTCAGCGATATACACACTTTGCAGTTGGGGATGGCTCCAGAATTAAATTCTGGAATGACCTTTGGTGTGGAGACCGAATTCTTAAGGAAGCCTACCCAACTTTATACAGCATTGCAAGACGACAGGAGGCTATAGTTGCAGAACTCATGGATCTATCTAGTGGCTCTCCTCAATGAAATATCATTTTTATTAGAGCTGTGCAAGACTGGGAAATTGACACATTTGCAGATTTTTTCCCTCGTGTATAACTATAGAGTGAATGGAGGAGCTGATACAATGATATGGTCACCGTCCAAGAAGGGAAGATTTACTGTCCGGTCGTACTATAAGTCCCTAATGAGACATTCTACAAGAGTGTTCTCCTGGAAGAACATTTGGAAGACTAAGGCCCCTCTAAAAGCTTCTTTTTTGTATGGACAGCTTCATTAGGGAAGATTCTCACCTTAGATAATCCAAGGAAACGCTGACTTATTGTGTTGGATTGGTGTTATATGTGCAAAACAAGTGGGGAGTTTGTGGATCACCTATTATTGCATTGTGATACGGCTATGAGTTTGTGGAATGATATCTTTGCTAGAGCAAGGCTCCTTTGGGTGATGCCAAAAATGGTTGTTGAATTTTTGGCCTGTTGTCAAGGCCTCCAGGGTAATTCTCAAATTGTAGCTATGTGGAAGATGATTCCAATTTGTCTATGGTGGTGCACCTGGATGGATATCTTTCCTAGAGCGGGGCTCCAATGGGTGATGCCAAGAATGGTTGTTGAATTTTTGGTCAGCTAGCAAGGCCTCCGAGATAATTCTCAAATTGCAGCTATGTGGAAGATGATTCCAATTTGTCTATGGTGGTGCATCTGGATGGAAAGGAATGGTCGCAACTTTGAGTATCGTGAACGGACAATGGACGAGCTTAGAACTTTTTTTCTTCAAATTTTATTCCATTGGTCAATTGTAATAGACTTTAACGGCAAGAGCGTACATGATTTCCTTGTATCTTTAGACACCCATGCCTAGGTATTGCTCTTGTATATGTCTCGTGTACTTAGCTTCGCCTTTCTTTAATAAAATTCGTATTTACCAATAAAAAAAAATATGACTGAACCGAAAAAATTTTACTCCCCGTATGGCGTATGCTTCCATAATATTATGTCCCTCTCATTACCTCCAATATCTAGAGAATACAAGAAGCTGAAAAAATCCGCAACCTCATCAAGTTCCCAATCCTGAACAGCTCTAATAAAACAAACATCAATGCAAGGCTCCATTAGAACGGATCAACAAATCTGAAACGGATGCATGCAAATTAGCTACCATACGAAAAATAGCCGGGAACTCTCTAAAAAGAACACACTTGCCACACCAAACATCAAACCAAAAATGGATCCTTGAACCCTCTCCAACAACAAAATTAACATATTTAACAAAATCCTCCCACCCCTTTCTAATGAATTTCCAAAGACTTACACCATAAGTCCCCCTAACCTCCTTAGAACACCAAGTCCCCAATCACTCCCATATTTCCGATCAACAATCTCCCTCCACAACAATTCCCCTTCCAATTGATACCTCACAACCACTTCCCCAACAAAGCCTTATTGAAACTAATCAACTTTCGAACCCCCAAACCTCCATTTGCAATAGGAAAGCAAACTCTATTCCAACTCACAAGATGAATTTTATTCTCCTCTCCCACTCCACCCCACCCCACAAAAATGCACGAATTAACTTCTCAAACCAATTTGCCACTCTCGCAGGCAATGGGAATAAAGAAACATAATAAAGTCGAAATGTTGGAAAGAGTACTTTTGATAAGAGTAATTCTATCCCCTTTTGATAAGTATGGTCACTTTCATCCTGCCAATCTTTTCTCAATCTTTTCAACCACCCCATCCCAAATACTCTTAGCCTTGAAAGACGCCCCCAACGGAAGACCAAGATATTTCATAGGTACAGAAGCCACTTTACAGCCCAAAAGATCTGCCAAACAGTTAATATTCCGCACATCCCCCACTGGAACCATCTCGGAATTTTCTAAATTCACCTTAAGGGCCGAAACAACTTCAAAACATAATAACACGGCCCTTAAGGCTTGAATTTGCTCACGATCAACATTACAAAAGATAAGAGTGTCATCTGCAAAAAGCATATGAGAAATTGTGATAGTTCCATTATTAGCATTTCCCACCGAAAAACCTGAGAGAAACCCCTCTACAGAAACCTCCACCATACGACTCAAAGCCTCCATGATGATAAAAAAGAGGAAAGGAGATAACAGTTCCCCCTATCTCAAACCCCTCGAACTCTGAAAAAAAAAAACCACAAGGATTTCCATTGACTAACACTGAAAACTAAGCGGTTGAGACACAATGTCTAATCCACCCACACTACCTATCTCCAAAACCACATCTCCCGAGCATATAGAAAAGGAAATTTCAATTTACATGATTGTACGCCATTTCCATATCAAGCTTACAAAAAACTCCTAGAACGCCTACCCTCAAACGAGCATCTAAACATTCATTCGCAAGGAATAAAGTATTTGCCTACCCCAAAAAAAGCATTTTGAGGCTTAAAAATAATCTTATCCATCACCGTACTCATACGATTTGCTAGCACCTTAGAGATTATCTTATAAATCCCATTTACAAGGCTGATAGGGCGAAAATCCTTCAACTCTGAAGCCCCAGATATTTTGGAAATGAGGGAATAAAAGTGTCATTAGGGGAATTCTCAACTTTTGAAAGGAAAAGAATTCCTGAAAAACCCACATCACATCTTCTTCCACAATATCCCAACACACTTGAAAAGAATCCATAGAAAAGCCATCTGGACCATGGGCTTTGTCTTTACTAATCCCAAAAACCACTTGATAAATCTCATTATCCTCGAACGGTCTCTCCAACCAGCTTGCTGAACAATAATCCAAAGAATCAAAAAGAAAACCATCAAGATTAGGTCTCCACTCTGCTGTCTCAATTAGGAGAGCTTCATAAAACTGCACAATGTGATTCTGAATCTCATTAAGGGATGAAACAAAAAATTTTCAGAATGAAGCAACTCAATAGCATTACTACGCCTATGTGAGTTAGCCACTGTGAAAAAATTTAGTACACTTGTCACCCTCTTTTAGCCAAAGCACCCTCAATTTTTGCCTCCAAGATATCTCTTCCATCAATAAAACCCTCTCAAGCTTGGACACCACTTCTTTCTTCCTTGACAAAGACTCCTCATTCATAACCTCATTCTCCTCCCCAACCTCTAAAACATGCAACTCCTCCAAAAGAGATTTTCTGCAACTAAATGTTCCCAAAAACTTCACTATTCCACTTCTTTAAATCAACCTTCAAGGCTTTAAGTTTACCTGCAAGTGTGAAACTAGGGTTTCTCGTGAACTAATAAGAAACCCACCAGCTCCTAACCATATCAACAAACCCATCAGCTTCAAGCCAGCCGAAGACAAACTAGATACTCCCGCCCACTCACTGGGAAATCGAATTATGTTGAAATCCCCACACATACACCAAGGCAAATCCCACAAATAATACAAACCCGCCAATTCCTTCCACAAGAAGCTTCTATCCCTATCCAAATTAGGCCCATAAACTTCCGCAAGAGCCCACTTCCACCCATCCTCAATATTTTTAAAAGAACATGCCGCAGAAAAATTTCCAATACACTCCTCCACTAACTCCACCATTCTATTATCCCACATCAACAAAACACCTCCTGAAGCTCCCAGAGAAGCTAAATAAGTCCAACCCACAAAAGAACACCCCCACAAGCTACGAATAATACTTCTATCAATAAAACTCAGCTTCATTTCTTGGAGACAAAGGATATCAATTTTCTAATTACAAAGGAGAGACCTAATACAAAGACGCTTATTAACGTCACTAATCCCTCTTTGTACAAGTCATCATAATAAGGAGGGAAGTGTTGGGAGGGACAGATTGAAAGGGAGGGCGTATCATTCTTCCCATGAAGCCTAAGATCCTCCTTTGCAGCTGACTTCAAACCCGTAGACTGACCAGCTTCGATTGCAACAAGAAGAGCCTTAAATTGCTCTTCATAACTGTCACAAGATCTCCCCACGCATGCATGTAATTCCTCAACATCTTTTAAAACCCAATCCAAAGCTAATATGGATGCGGACTAAGGCGGAAGAGTGCGTAAAGCCAAAGGAGTTGGATTACCCACCTCTTCATCATCACAATCTCCCTCTATTAACGACATTTGAAGATTAGGCTCAACCGAAACATCTTCAGGTGAACTAACCAACTGCAAATCTCCAGAAATATCCAACATCGAACCATCATCCAACTCAGGTTGTCGTAACTCCTCAACAGAAAAAATTGGCTAGAAGAACCTAGGAATCAAATCCAACAGATGTACACCCTTAACCAAGAGAGCCAGAGACATGATCAGCTTGAGTTCCCCTCCATTCGACACTTCACAAACGACGTTCCGTACAACAATCTCACCATCTTCCACTTCCGGCGATGGAATCAGATCCAACGTACCACCAGAGTGTATGTAATCCAAACTACTTGATATTGGTAGAAAGACAAGTCCAGATTGCCATTTAATATTGTCAGAGTGACAAAGTGCATCTAGCCAATTGAAAACTCAAGAGCCCAAGAAGTAGCTAGACTTATCTCCTTCTGATGGAGCCATCAAATAAGAGTCTTGTCTGTCTTTACAGTGATTTCTAGTTTTGGCAGCTTAAATCTCTTCAATCGTAGGGTCATCACGTGATAATTGATCAAAGCAAGATGTATATGCTTTTGAATCTTATATTAAAGGTACCATAGGGTAAACAATATTAAATTAGGTTCTTCATTTGAGTTATGGTATTCTTATGTGCAGTGCAGATATGAAATCTCATAAAAATCAGCATAATTTTTTTTTTTTTTTTGGACTAATTTTTTCATTGTGTTTTGTCTAGATTATTCTACAATTTTCTCTTGGGAAAGTTTTCTTGGGTTTTAATTAAAAGTCCTGGTCCTGCTACATTAACTAAAGTGAGTCAATATATATTTCGTTGTGTTCAATGAATTCAGAGACTTTAGTAATGGAATTTTGAGTTTTGAGTGCCAAGGCATGATTACCTAAAGTATATAATCACCCTTATTATTCAGCATAAGACCATCATCATCGTTATCAAAATATTTGTAATCCTCATCATCTACTTCATCTAAATTAAGGGTTTAGATAAACACGAATAGTTTTTCTTTCAGTGATGGTTAAAACAAATAATTTCTATATTTTTGGGACAAATAAAAAAATTTTGCTTTTGGTGCTTTAAGTTCACTAAAAAAAGCACCAAAAAGAGCGCTTAATGTACGCTTCTGTAATTGGGCTTTGCTTTTAGTAAGTCAACAATTTGGCCTTGGAGCTCTACGCTTAAATGCACTTTTACAAACACAGCTCTTGCTTCATTCACCATCAATTCTGAAACACTAGTCAATTTTTGAACCCTAATCCTTTCTTTGAAAATCCTAATCATAAATCTGAAAATTCTATTAATCATAAGCTCACCAAAAGCACTGAAAATCCCATCTTCTTGCCATTTTAGTATTGTTGGTCCATATCCCTTGGAAACAATTCCAAGATCTGGAGACTGAGCACTGGAACGAGATGAAGTTCTCCATCCTACCATTTAATCCAAATGTTACAAGCAGAAATTTTAGTTTTACTCTTCGATAAGCACTAAGAATTTCATTAAAAAGTGCAAAAGGTGCAATCAAAGTTTAACAAGGAGTGTACAAGAAAGCCATCGAGCTAGAAATTGAAAAAGATACAAAATCATGGAAATTAAAGTATATAAAAACTGTCCAACGTAGGAGAGTTTAAATCAAACCTAGTCAGTTGGGATATGGCATGTTCGGGGATCACAGGGGGTGGGTTGGGGATTCGAAACATGAGGGGCTCTTCTTGGACAATGGTTGTGGTGGTATCACCAAAGGAGGAAGGCCTTGAGGAAAGTGGTGATTGATTCCAAATATAGGGGTGCTTTTGGGAAGGGGGCTGCACTATAGAGCTACAAGAGGTCTATGGAGTGGGGAAATGGAAGAGCATCAGAAGGGGATGGGGGGTGTCGAGACTTATGGTGGGGATGGTTCCAAGATCATAATCTGGCATGACACTTAGTGTTGACAGAGGGCCCTCAACTACACCTTTCCTGTTGTTTATAAGATTGTGTGTGATTATGAGGCATCATTGGCTGAGTTATTAGAGATTTTTGGTAGTTATCTTAAGTAGAATGTTGATTTCCTTATAACAACCCATCATTGTGAAGTTGGTGTCTTCTCATAATTCTTGAGCTCATTAAATTCCATGACAATAACAAATCAAGAGGTAGACAAGATGTGGTGGACTCTCCCTAGGAAAGGGAAACTCTTTGTTTGCTCTTTCCATAGGGCCTTCATGAATCCAAATAACAATATTTTACCTGGAGGAGCATTTGGAGGGCTAAGGAGCCTTTTTTTATCGGAAAAACAAATTTTATTGATCATAAGAATAGGCAAAAGCCCAGGTATATGGGACATATACAAGAGCATCACCTGAACATGCTAGTTCAGCGATACAAGAAATTCATGGAAACTCATTCCATTGAAATCACTTCCAACCGACCAATGAAATAAAGTATTGAAAAACAATTTCCTAAGCTCTTCCATTGATCACTCTTGATCTTCGAAACTTCTGTCATTCCTTTCCCTCCAAATGCACCACCATCAGCATATTGGGACCATCTTGCTGCAATATGAGAGCTAGCCTGAAGGCCTCTCCAAGAAGCTAGAAGATCAATCACCCTTCTCGACATCACCCAAGTTAGTCCCACCCGAGTGGAAGTCGTTCCATAATGTTTTCGGACAGGAGGGGGGAGGGATGTTAGTGGAGTCGCAGTACTGTTGTGGAGAGGTAGAGATATCAAGATCCATATGGTTGAGCTCTAAATCCTATGAGTTCAGCCTTGATGGTGGCCGAGTTCCAGATCTGGCTCAGTTCTTCTATCAATCTCTCTCAAACTAGAAGCCATCTCGTTTCAGAAAAAACATTCAAAGAACTATGACTCCTAAAAAGTTGGTTTGGTTACACAAAACCAAACTATCTCATCTCATCTCATATAATCATTACAGCTTTCTTAAACTACCACACAAAATATAATAAACAATTCAACTTTTTTTAATCCCAAAACAAAATTAATATTAAAAAATTATATTATAATAATATTTTATTCAATTTTCAACAGAACATTTCATCTCATCTCATCTGAACTGCGTAACCAAACAAGGCCTTAAGCACTAACCCAACTGTTTGAAGGGCAACAATCATTTGAAGTTCCAACCCTAAACAAAGCACCAACCCGGCCGTTGTAAATGCACAGCTCCTCTGACTGACGGCAACTCACCATTTCTCAGTGATCAAGTTGAGGGGCATCAAGGTCAGTCAGTAAGCCTCAGGACAGTGGCTGAGGCTCAGCCATAGTTGGCTATATTCCTTCTTCACTTTATAATGACACTGTCCAAGGGTACTGTACACAACTCCTAACCAGTCTCAAAAGTTTTTCTTCTCTCCTCTTTTACAAACCCAAGATTTAAGCCCTTCTCCTAATTCATCAAACCCTAAAATCCCACTCGTGCTAAAGGATGAGCCTCACATATCTTCATTAGTTTTGACAAAACAGTTCTGGAAGAGCAATGGAATGGAATGCCTATTTATTGTATATGATATATCTTCAAGTAGCTTTACCAATATATATTTCTTCAGTAGTTCAATTTGCCGCGAGACAGACACAGTCTAAGTCCTTTTCAGATCTGTGCTACTGTCTTTTAACTCCGATAGAATAATTATTAATTTTGATATATCATGAGAAGAATAGGTGAACAAAGAAAGAGAATGAAAACCCCAAAATACCTGTAAAGTATTGAAGATGGTGGATTCCAAGAGAGTTCTAATGGTGGAAGGATCAGTGGCAGAATGTGACGACCCACCTATCAAGAACTCACGGAAAGCGCGGAATGCCACTGCAGTTTCCGTGCTCCCTGGAGGCAACCACTTGAAAGCTGATACAGACACAAGACCATCTCCAAATAGCTTATCCACAGACTTCCCCGCGTCCAAGGCACTCTCCGATTTCAGGCTCTCTATACATATCGAGCAGAAAGCAAGCAAGTCAAGTTTCAAAGCCTTCAATGCAAGCGGATCAAACACTCTGGGATAGAAGCTCAACCTCATCTCAACGGCCATTGCCTTTTTTTTCTTCACTTCTCCACTCGAGATCAGTTCGTTGAAACCCATCAGCCAATGAAGAGCGAGCAACCGAAAGACCAAATAATGCTGCGCTTCTCTCGACATCAATATAAGCCGGTGGGCAATCTCGCTCTCTTGCCCATCGAACGCATCCACGAACCGCAAATACAACATCAAAACTACATGGCACAATATTGGATTATAGGAAGATACCATCCCGAAGAACTGCACCTTCAACATCGACGGCTGCAATTCCAAAGATATAGCTACCGGTGTTATCATCGCCATAAACTCCACCATCCCGCACGGCGTCAACACCTGCGGCGACTCCAGCAAGAACGCCATCGCCCTCCTCAGCTCCTTGTAGTTCAAGCCCATATTCGTCGAGTTGGAAGAACCACCGGCTAGCAGAGACTGCGGCACATTGAAGGGAACCAAAGGAACAGAAGTGTTTAGCACGGACACGTTGGACTTGAGAGCCACGATGTTGTGTATCACCAAAGTGAACAGAAGAATATAGCTCTGCGAGGCGTGGGTCCGCTCGTTTTGGCACAAGCTCCAGAGGTGGCCGGCGATGTCGGAGAGCAAACAAGGGTAAAAGCGTTCCAATTCTCTCAAGCACTCGCACGCCACGGCACGCGTCTGCCGATCGGGCCCATGGTTGGGGCGGTTGACAATGATTAACAAAAGTTCGACCAAGCTCTCGGCGTAGCGGATGTGAAACTTGTTGAAGATGTCGAGGGAGATGAAAATGGAGGTGGTGGAGACGAGAAACTGATCTTTGAGAGGTAAGGTAATGTGAAAACCGTCGGCGGGGGATTGGATGACGAGACGGAGGGAATCAAGGAGGCGGTCTAGGAAAATGGGTTCGAGGAAGAAGGAGTCGGAGAATTCTTCGAGGAAGAGAAGGAGGTGGAGCTTGAGAGGGAAGTCCCTTTTAAGGATTGTGGAGAGGGCGAGGTCGAGAAGGACTGGGGAGAGGGAGGTCCATTTGTGCCGGCGAAGACCGCCGTACTGAAAGTCGTCGATGAGGGTCTCCCAATCTTGCGGGGACACTGGCTTTAACGCCGGCGGCAGCATATCCGCCATGCCTGCCTTGCCTTGGCCTCCCCGTTGGGTTTTGGGAAAGAGGCTTTCAAGTTTCAATTCGGACAACCTATTATTTGTTACGGTGTAATTGGTGCGGGATAAGGCCAAACTAATTCAGAACGGATCCAAGAGAAGGAAAGTAGGATACGCGTTACAAGCAACGGTAGCCTAATAAAATAGGATTAATCTTAAAAAAATCTTATAATTAATTATTATTTATCATCTCATATTTTATATCTTATAAAAAATATCTCACACTCTATAAAAAAATATAAATATAAGATATAAGAATAAATAGTGACTGATACATAACATTTATCTAATCTAAAATGCTATTTAACTTCATGCCCTTTCTCTTTAGGTATATTAATTTAAAGAATAATGTTACTATGTCTTTTTATTTTATCTATTCATTTTGACAGTTTATATATTTAATTTTTTTAAAATTTATTTATTGATTATAAAAGTGACCATTAATATATTAATATTTTTTATTTTTTAAAAATATTTAAACATGTTTAACAAATATTTAAAATAAAAAGAAAAAAAATTACAAATTACACTTAGACACACGAAGGAGGCAAATTGAGAGGCGCGTAGCACTACTCTAATTTAAAATGGGGTTAAATACTATTTAAGTCTATGTGTTTAATTTTTAGATAGATTAATTCCCAAATTTTAATTCTAAATTTATAGTTCCCAAACTTTTTAACTTTTAAATCGATCCCTCCTTACCAAAGAGGGGCTGCCACTTATCATCTAAAAATTAAAAATTAATTTAATAATAAAATTATAAAAAGGTAAAAGAACCTAGGTCACGCGAATAGTGAGGTAACACCACCGGAGTCTGACGACCCAAACACGGTAGATTGGCTTGCCTGACCCAAGCAGCGTCGCTTGGTGCGACCCAAGCCGTCGTGCCTAGGTCAAGCGACCCATGAGGAACTGCCCAGGTCTTCCCTGGCATTGTGCACGCGATTTCCATTTTTGTTTTTTAACATTTCAGTATTAAAATATTTTTTTAATTTTTTTTAATAGTTAAGGTCATATTTCAAATTAGTCTTTCATTAGTAGTTAAGTCTCGTTTGGTTATAGAGGTGAGATGAAATGTAATGAGAAATTTATAAATAGTAGTGAGATAATTTGTGAATAATAGTAAAATAGTATGAGTTAAAATTTTTATGGGATTTTAAAAAATGAGAGAAAAAAATTGAATAAAAAATTATAAAGTTAAAAAAATGTTATAATATAATTTTTATTTTGTGATTTAAAAAAATTGAATTATTTTTTGTGTTTTATTTAGATGTTTAGAAAAAGTTATAATGAGTAAATAATTATTAGATAAAAAAGTTAAAATTAAAAAATATTTGTATTTAAATGATGTTTAGATGTTGAGATAAGATGAGATGAGATGAGATGAGATAAAATGAAATAATTTCAAAAGTTTGTGAAACTAGACCAGACCTTATTGTTAACTCAATTTTCTATCAGCCTGAACTGCCGCTCATGACTCGAATAGCTCTACAAATCAAAAGAGAGGGAAACTGGTGATCCCCGAAAAAGGATATTTTCTGATGCTTAAATTAAAGAAAAGTGAAAGAAAAATACTATATTAACACTTTAGACTCTAGAGCTCGTTTTGGCTTTATTGGCTCTTTTTTTGTTCCGTTTGGATTCAAAAAGTGTTTTATCTCAATTCATTTCATTATTATAACTTTCTCAAATTTACATACAAAATATAATAAATAATTTAAAATTTTCAAATCTTAATTCAACTTTTTCAAATCTCAAAATAATAATTATATTATAAAATATTATTCTAACAATATTATTTTTAACTTTTAACTTTTTATCTAAAATCAATTCATCTCATCTTTAAATCCAAATCAATGTTTATTCTCATAGGTATGATTTCTATGTAGGAGATTTTCCACCATTGTTGTCTTGGGCTTTAATGCGGATCACGTTGCCGTTGCGGAGTGCATTAAATGCTTGGTGTTGGTTAATGTACTTCGCACCTTTCTCTAGGCCATCATTACTTTAGGCCACTGTGCATTTAATGCTACTCATTCTCGTCTCTTGGCATGTCTTGCCTTTGTCACCTTTAATTCCTCGCATGGTGAGATGAACAACCTTCCTTCGTCACCGTTAGCCTTGATGCTCATTTTGCTCTTTGCTTTGTCTCAAGTTAGAAAAATGCTGGAGGTAGTCGGCTGGTGCAAACGTAGGGCAAACGACGATGACATGAAAAAAATAAAACGAAGTCGTTTTAATTTTATTAAGTTTGCCCCCATTTCCCCTCGCGCTCCCTCATTCTCTCCAAGTTTCAACCCATCTTCTGTGTTTCTCCTTTCCCGAGACCTCTCTGTGTTGCTTCGACCCCTCTCCCCCTTTCTCTCCCCAGTTGCCCCTTCCGTCCGTCCTCACGGCATAATCTGTATGACCCTTAAGAAATTTCTCTCCCTAGAAGTCCCTTATGTCCTTCCTCTCTGTGTTTCGAAGACCCTGAAGCTATATTTCTCTCCAGCGAAGCCCCTTCCTTCCTCTATGTGTTTCGAAACACTCGAAGCCCTTCCATCTCCCTTCATCCCGAGTTCTCACCTCCCTCGAAGATGACCCAGTAGACCTCCCTCCCTCCTAACCCAAACCCAGCCAATTTTCCTTCATCCTGAAACCCTAATCCTAACTAGCCCCTTTCCCTCATCCCAAAACCCTAACCCTAACCCTAACCAAGCCCATTTTCCTTCATCCCGAAACCCTAATCCTAAATCTAACCCGAACCCTAACCAGCCCCTTTCCCTCATCTCGAAACCCTAACCCTAACCCTAACCAAGCCCCTTTCCCTTCATCCTGAAACCTTAATCCTAGAAGAAGATGATCAAGGCACAAGGAAACACTCGCCCCTGTCCGGTCCAGGTGGAAGGCAAGTACATATCCTTTTGTATTATGCATTATTTCTTAGTCTGTTATTTGCTTTTGTTTTACTTTTCAACTCTTTTGGTTTGGAGTTTTTTCTGGTGATGATTCTTATTTAATCATAATAAAGGAGTGGTATGGTTAATGGCCTCGAAAGAGGAATTACTAGGCTCAGGCATGATCTGTATGACCAAATAAGTCACAACAGAGATGAGACCAAAATAGTAGCTTAGTAATTGTGTATTTATTATTCTAGATACCTTAAAACATGCTCTTGTTTAATCTTCTGAATTTGCAACTTAATTTTAGCATTAATAAGCAAGAAAAGTCTTTCATTTCGATAACTCATTATGACCATTGATGCTCAACTTCACAATAATGTATGTGTACTAAAGAGTCTAAATTCGTGCAACTGCAACATGAATTACTCCGTGTTTTTTTAAAAATTGCTGACTCATGTGAAACTGGACCCAACTTCAACTTTGGTTTGGAAAACTTTGTCTTGGACCCAACTTCAAATTTGGTTTGGAAAACTTTGTCTAAGTTTGTTCTTTATGTAAAGAACAAGTCACAATACAAATTATAACGTCTTTAATCTTTCCAATATTGTAGTTTTTTCTCACCCTGATGTAATGGGCAAACATGTTAGTGAATTACACCCACTTCTAGAGGCACGTAAGATAGAGAATATGAGTATCTTTGGGCGAGTACAAATAACTTGCAAAACATAAGAAATAATTTTTTGCAAGTTATTATTCTGAAAAAAATACAGTGTAATTCCGTTTCTGGAAGAAAACTGCTACTTTGTTTATTCAACCCTGTGGATGATTTAAAAATTACTAAATGGAATTTCATCTATGCTACTTTGCTAAAATTTTCTGATTTTCTGTTTTCTATTGCTTGATTGACCATTTATTTTTGCTTGACTTTTATAACTGATGATTTACTGGGAACTCCTAGAGGATTGATTATTGTGTGTCTTTTGATATGTGTGTTTTTCCATTGTGATTCTGGTTGATGTTAGAATGTCGTCATCATCACTGTCTTCTTCATCCTTTGGCAAACGTACTTTGGCTCCTCTCTTATGCTTCTATGAAGTTGAAGCTATATTGAGATACTTAAATACTAAGGCAAATCCAAGACGACCCTTCTTAGGGTGTCCAAAGTACAACACAAAGGTAACTACAGCCCAAATAATGTAACATGTTTAATAGATTGATTAATATTACGTACATCTAACATTTTTTATATGTGTGTGCAAATATCAGGGATTACCATATTGTAAATATTTTAAGTGGGCAGATAGTAATGAATACATAGAGCTACAAGAATATGCAAATGAACTGTCAAAGAAGGAGGAAGAGCTCGAGAAGAGACTATTCGATGTCAAAATCCAAGTAACTGAGCTCTGTAAGATAGTAGATGAAATTAAGAAGAGAGAGATGGTGATATACAGTAGAAATGAGGAGGTTCAGAAAAAAGAGTTGGCGCTTCTTGAGAGAGAAGCTGCCCAAAGGCGTTCACGCACGATATCTCGGGTGTATTTTGGTCTTTTATTAGTTGTTTGTTGTTATTTATTGACAAGGTAGTAGTTTATGTTTGTATTTTGGTCTTTATGTTTGTTATTTTGGTCTTTTTGTAGTTGTTTGTATAACTAAGTGTTATAAGTTATTTTTAGAGAACTGATTTGTAGTTTAGTCTGAATGGGTAGTGGTTTGTATAATTGTATAATTAAAATGTTTGTATAACCAACTTCCATGAGAACTGAATAGAATATGACAAGAATTTCCAACCCAGGAATTGCGGTTTGATCTTTAATGGTGACAAAAGCAATATAAAATTTTACAAGACCATTGGGTCCTCACAATCGGTTGAACAAGTTATTTTACTTGACTCTACTTGAAGCTATATTAATGTCACTTATGGGAACCAAGAAAAAGTCCTGTAATTTTTGGATCTCTGATCAGAGATGGCCGTATTGGAGCGACTGAACTACCAACTCCTGTAAATGAACCTGTTGGCCTCCAAGTAATGCATTATCACTACCAAATGCACTTAAATGTACCTGTTGGCCTAATGCCAATTCATTATCACTACCCGTAAATGAACCTGTTGGCTTAATGGCAATGCATTATCAATACCAATATCATCCTACGACAAGAGATCACATTCCTCAATACCATTTGGCCTAATTATGAACTAGGAATATAAAATAATTACAACTGCATCTATTACATCTTCCAAAAATAATTGGAAATATTATCACTTTCCAAGTTTTCTGAATATAAAATAATTACAAAATCTTTCTTCCTCCAAAAATATTTGGAAATACTATCACTTTTCAAGCTTTGTGAATATAAAATAATTATAACACCTATCACTTACCAAGCTTGCTTCCCTAAAAAAAATTACAAAAAATATAACCACCAAGCTTTCTTCTTACAAAAATAATTACAAAAGCTATAGCCACCAATCTTTCTTCTTATAAAATTAATTACAAAACAAATCACTTGCCAAGCTTGCAAAACTTAAAATTCAACCTTCTTGCACCGGTTGTGATACATCAGAACCCAGGGAGGTCAGGTTGTGCGCCATCCAACCCCAAAAAAATTGCTAGGATTAATATGCAAATATTAATGATATTAATGTCATCTAAATATTACAATTAGTAGATGCAAAGTTTAGAAATGTTACACTTTCTTGGCTACCAATCACTATTTCTTGGTGCTGGGTTTCCCTATTGTCAAATACTGAGTTGTCTAGAACATGTTGTTTATAAATAACAAAATTCTTAGTAAATATTAAAGGCAGGACAAGTTACCATCTCAACTTTGCACATGATTAGCATTGATCACAATTCAAATATTTGACCAATAATGATGGGGACGAAATCATTGTTTAATTGATAAATAGATCTATTTATGATACCTGCACTTGTCCAGGATTTGTGATATCCACTTCTAATGCCCCAAATAAATTCTTGTTCGTGCCCATGGCTAGTGTATCTCCTTTTGGTGTATTTCCTTCTCGCTAATAATAAAGTAACAAGTAAAATTTTCTTTCTTGTAAGTTTACATTATAAATCTAATACAAATTCACACTTTTATTTTTAATTCTCCCAATGTTAAAACGTTCACCTGTTTGCGTTTCCCTCTAACTTGTGTTTTCTTCTGTTTGGCTTTAACCTTTCACATGTCTGTCTCCATCCTAGATGCTCTCCTTAGAGATAGGGGTATTCTTTTCCCTCTAACAACAAGTGGACTCTTAGCTCGTTGTGAACTACCAACTGCAGTTTTGTCCTCTGTCATAAAACCAGCATTCGAACCTATTATGGGCAAATAACTGTTAAATAAGACATCATATAATTATAGAAATTAAGTAGTTATTAAAGAAGTAAATCATTTTAATAGACTTTAAAATTTATCCAGTATGAACCTGTTTGGGTCAAAGATAAGTAGCGTGTCTGGTCGCAATAACATTCAGTCATATCATGTATCCTCTTCTTTGCATTTTTGAATTGCTCATTAGAATCTGCCGCATAAGTTATCATCCCATAACACATATTCAAAAGAATTGAATATCTATTACCATTTGGCCTTTGATCCCCTGCGTCATAGCTACTGCGAATTAACGTGTATCTCCTCTTGATGTCTTTCCTCCATCGGTCTAGAATGTGCCAGTCTGACAATGATTTTATACCGTTAGATTTGAATACTGCCAAAATATGCCTACACAATATCTCATTCAACTGAAATAACCCACATGAACACTTAGCATTGCAGTCTTCCTCATTAAAGTTCACTGAATATGTAACCAGTTTAGTGAACTCCTCAATACGAACTTCATCTTTTACCAAATAACTCTTCATTACACAATCCGATGTAAGTAGAGATGGATCCAAATCGAGCAAACCAATTACTTACTGCTGAACATCCCTAAATTTAGCATAAGTGTACAACTCTTGGAATTTCTTTTGAATTGGAGATCTAGATACGCGTGAAACGACCTAGCTAAATGATTGGAATTTCGCATGATTTTCATTCTCAATTTTCTTCCTCAATGCACTATCAAACTGGTTGACAAACTCCTTCAAGTTTGTCTTTGAATGAACATAACCATAAAAAAAAAACATTCATACTCTCGTTGAGCTGGGTTGTACTCATTCCAGCCCAAAAGTGCTCTTTTAGGAATACTGGTACCCAATTCTCACGCTCCACATATAAACTTTTCAACCATGCATTCTCATGTAAGTCGTATGTGTTAATAAACCTAGCCCAACATTTCTCAAACTCCTCAATAGTTTGTGTATCGTACACACATTTCATCAATTGAGTTTTCAGCCCACTTTTGTAGGCAGCATATGACCCAAGCTTCTCAGAGACTTTATTTAGTATATGCCACAGGCATAATCTATGTCGAGTTTCTGGAAAGACAATAGTAATTGCATTTTTCATTATTCTGTCTTGATCAGTAATAATAGCCTTTGGAGGTATACCGTCCATTCACTGCAACTAGGTTTGGAATAGCTATGTAAAGGTATCCATGTCCTCACTGAAAATCAATCCAGCTCCCAAAACAATCGACTGCTCGTGGTGGTTTACACCAACAAATGGTGCAAAGGGTATCCCATACCTATTTGTCAGGTATGTGGTGTTAAATGTAACTACATTACTAAAATACTGGTAGGCCGCCCGATTATGTGGATCTGCCCAAAAAACATTCTTTAACCTCTTATCATCATCTAAATCCATCAATGCAAAAAATCCATTATTCTTGTACTACATCCTCATAAAATTATCTCGAAGTGCTCCAACACCACCTGTGCCAAGTCGTAGATGTCTTGCTTTGTCGATGTAATTGCGACAATCATTTTTCAAAAATGGGAGATTCTCGAACCCACCTAAGCCAACGACTAGAGATTTGTAACTTTTATTCAGTCGGATGCCAGCTAAGTCGTTTGTGTCTAGGACTCTTTTAATGGTCTCACTCACTTCTCTGTTACATAAAAAAAGTGGAATTTCATTGGGCTGAGGCCGTAATTATGTGTATTATGGACTGTTGTCAACTGCATCTTTCCCTCGACTCTTAAGGCATTAATCATTGCTTTACAATCCATTTTTCCCGTCGGACGTGGGTTGGCGACATTAGAACTCCTATTACGGGCCTTCCCTCCCCGTGCACAACCAATGGTGACATATCTGACACTTTGATCCTCTGATCTCTCACTCATTTGTGTCATCACCTCAAACCCGTATTTTTTAACATACTGCTTATAATAGCTCAACAAATCTTCAAACGAATTGAATTTCATCCCCAACTTTGGCTCCTCAATGATACCATCACCATCCAACGATGGCACTACCTGCGAAGTACCGGTAGTGCCATCGTCAGTTTTCCGTTCATATGGTCTATCCAACAGAATTTCTTCATCAACTCTAGTAGAAGTACATGGCGCTTCAGTTTTTAGACAATCGGGTCTATCTTCTTGACTAACTCTTGCCTCGTTGCTGAGCTTGTAGCGATAAATGGTCTCAGAGGTCCCATCCCCATATTGAAATGGGTAACCAACATTTTGCTTAAAACAAAAAAATGAAAACATTTTTTTTTTTTTTTATCAAAGAGTGAGAAATCACCTGTCCAATAGTGATCCCCACCCAATTTTATTAATAAGCCCTCACTTGTGGCGGAGGAAAACCGTGGTTACAAACAAATGTACTCGGGACATTACAATAATAAGAAAGACCAAATATGCCCCAAGCACCAAACACCAACTCAAAACTCAAATAAACAATATAAAGGAATATTAAGAAAAATAAGAGAACTAACACTCAATCCGAAATACAACCACACTACCTGAGATAAGCCAAACCACAGGAATCAGTTCTAAGAATACCTCTTAATAAATGAGGAACATCCGTCTGCCCTAACCACTCATGAGAGACCCCATTACTACCCAATCGAGCCAAAAAATCTGCAGCCTTATTACCTTCCCTATAAATATGTTTAATAGAGAAATTCATCTCTGCCAACATATTCATAATATCTTCCCAAAAATCCTCTAGGTACCAAAGAGTACATCTTCTGTCCTGAACCCAATTAACAACCAAAAGCGAGTCCATTTCAATATTAATATTATTAATCCCCAAATGTTTACAATGTTCAATCCCTCTTCTTAATGCAATAACTTCTGCCAGATTATTACTACCACTCCCAATGGATTCAGCAAACGCAAAAACCATCTTCCCAAACTCATTTCTTACTACACCTCTTGCACCCAAAATACCAGGGTTATTTATACTACTTCCGTCCACATTCAGTTTAAACCAATCTTTCTTCAGTCTCTCCCATCTAACTGCCATAGAAACCCCTCTTTTTTTAAAATTAATAGGAAGATTCAAAGACTTCAATATCATTACATCCTTATCTACAAGCCGGGAATCCTTCTGAATCTTAATACCCACCCAGTTAATCCAATACTTTATCAATCTCCATAAAACCTGAACCTTCTCCTTCCTACCTTCCATTCTCGCTGTACATCTCCATATCCATAAATTCCAAGTGATAATGACAGGAATAACTCCCATAAGAATACCTAACTGAGAGGACTTTGAAGCTCTACGGAACCATGCCTCAACAGTTGCCCTCCAAGACCGATTTGGGACAAACGGAATACCCAAAATATTAGAACTAAACTTCCAAATAACCTTAGCAATATTACCACTATATAACACATGATTCATATCCTCTATGGCCCCGTCCCTACAACATTCACATTTCGATGCTAACGGCACACCAATTCTCCTTATACGATCATCCACTGCAAGACATGAGTTTAAGGCCTTCCACATAATCACAGAAAACTTCTTAGGTAAAGCTGAAAACATTTAAACTGCTTCAAAAATAATTAACTTATAACTAAAAGACGAGAACAAAGTTGAAAAACCACCTAAATGTTGCTTGGATATTTATTGCCATCTGGATATTGTAGCAAAGCTGGTGACCATTTAGGCACTGGTCTAAAGTTATTGTGCATGTAATTTGGATAGTTTAGTATATCAATTTGAGGGATGTGCTAGCATAATAATAATAATAATAATAATAATAATAATAATAATTAGGATGCTAAACATTGAGTTGCAATGAGTTTTTAAATTATGAAATAACATACTATGTTTGAGGGATTTGAGCTAGATGGTGTTAGCGGATATGGGTGTTTTTCTCCTTTTCCCATGCCCTGTTAAAGTTGTTCAATATCCAAGGTCAGTCTTTGATAAGTTTTCAGGAAAATTAATTCAATCGACTAAGAGTGAAGACTAATATTGTACATACTTCTTCAAAAAATAAACCCGATCGAAATTTTATAAAAATTCAAATAAGATTTACACATGCCAGACATGATTGATGCCTTTGTTTGTGAATTAAAAAACACCAATGACAACTAATTATGCAAGTTGGAAAACAACTAATTCATGAATATCATCCTGTCACATCGATCTACTATAAATTATATATATCCGATTGATCATCCATTGAATTAATTAAAAGGCTAAAAGAAGGTAGCTTAGAAATTAAGTTCAGCAATCTTTTTCAAGTTTAAACTGTTGATGATTTTGGTTGCATGGTTCTCAATTATAATCATCCATTGGTAGACAAGAGTCGCATTATAGAGCATGGGCTTTTTTTTCAGAATTGAACTAACGTACATGAGGAAAAAGAATAATAATATTCAAAGGGGCAAGCATGACTTTTTTTAAAGGACCACACTGATCAAACTTTACCAACATCAATCTTCAATATTTTTAATATTATTGGGTAATTAATTAATACAATTAATTGTATTAAGTTTTTACGAATCGACCAATTGCATAGGTTTTAGTCTGTCAACATAGTCAGTGTTATCACTCACTATGGTGCTAGAAATATGAGTTTTATTTATTTGAGGTGGTTAGAAGTGTCAAAATACATTATGGTCTACGCCATTAGACTCAGTGGATTATTTAGGATTTTATGGCGTAATAGCCTATTTTCATAATTCCGGACGAAACGTCTGATGGAAATTGTGAAATTATTTTTAGGGGCAGTTTGAGGTTGAATTTCGGTAAAAGATTTTCACTGTAGGTTAATATGAATATTTAGGAATTTTTAGTGTTAAGTTTATGATTCACTTTTTTAGAGTGAATAGTAATCTCGGTAAGCGCACCAATTGCAGTGTTTCAAAATCAGTGTGGAATGTCCAAATTAGATTAGAGAAATTTTATTTGGACACTTGGCAAAATCTTAGCCACACTTAGTGAATACTATTAGACACTTGGCGCCATGAGGAGCGTTTGATGGATTTGAAGGAATCAAGGTGTGAGATCATGCCACTTAAGCAAAACCTTGTTTCATCTGCTCAACCAAATTGTGTCAGACCAAAGAGGTTTTCAATCCTAGTGAAACCCTAAATGGTGGGAATCCAATTGAAAGCCCAAAAGTTTTGTTGAAACCGAAACCCTAAACGGCTTCCCAAACCCTAAAGTTGGCCTTCAAACCCTTTCAAATCCGATTTCTAGCATTGTGTTTAGTCACTTGATTAAATCACTTCCACATGCTATTAATCCTTCAAATTTGTGTTAAAACATCATTATCCAACCTTGTTAACCTTGAAAAATTGATTGGACCAGGTGATATTGGATTTGGGCTTGATAGCAACCCAAACCCTCTTTAA
Source organism: Juglans regia (assembly GCF_001411555.2). NCBI lineage: Eukaryota > Viridiplantae > Streptophyta > Magnoliopsida > Fagales > Juglandaceae > Juglans > Juglans regia. The sequence goes on along the minus strand of NC_049913.1, from coordinate 21,305,952 downwards.
ACTCCAAAATTTAGGCCCATTCGGTTTAGGCCCATTAAGGCCCACGAATTTGGTCACCATAGGATTGCTTTATGGCTAAGTTTTGTACCCCACTTGGCTGGCCAGATCTTTACAAGAAGGACCTAGAAGGTTCTTGAAAGACAAAGCTAAAGGGCCACCTCACTCTTTCACTCTCACACTCCACCTTGAGAAAAGATCTTGGTCTGATTTTTATGAGAAGAAAAGACCAACACTCAACCATTCCTTCAGTCCTATCACTTTACATATCTTGTGTAAGAAGCTCTCCAGTCCACTTCCCACGAAAAGCAGCTCTCCTTTACACTTTTCCTTCATAAAACACAAAAGACACTCTCGGACAGTTTTTCATACCTCTTTTGAATGCCTGTTTCGAAGATCTTTTAAGTGTTTTCTCACAAAGATTCCTTCATAAAAGTTCTTTATTTTGGAGTCTAGTTTAAGTGGATACCTTGTTTTTTCCATTCGGAGATCATTTGATCAGTCAAAAGTTGTTTAGACCCCAGAAAGGTCATTCTAGGAGATAAACTGGAGAGTGTGTTATATTTTGGCGTTTTTGACCAAGCAAATGAATAGATCTTGGTCCGAAATTTTTATGGAGTACTGTTAACATGTGTATATGATTATTGGTTGAGGATTTGTTGCATGATTAAAAGTTTTGGTGAAATATTTTCTTAGGTCTAGAAACTTAGAAACTGGAAGAGGCAAAATAGTTTCTGTTTTGAGAAAGTTTAAATCTTTTATGGTTTAATCTTATTCCAATTAAGGGTGTTCAAACGGTCTGGTTTTTTTCCGAATCTGGTCCGAAACCCAGAAATCCGGGTGCATCCGGGCGGTTATCCGCCCGGATTACACCCGGGCGGTTAAAATATTCCGGATCCGGTTAAGGATCCGGTTATGTGACCTGATTATCCGTAACCGGGTCCTCTAAAAAGAAAAAACCGCATCTCTTTCGTTCTCGAATCCGCTTCTCCTCATTCTCAAACCCGTTTCTCTCTCGCTTAGGTTTGCAGCTTTCTCGTCTTCTCCAAACTTCGAAAGAGAAGCGTCGCGCATCTGGGTGAGACATGAGGAGGCTACCATCGAAGGCTCTCTCTCTCGAAGCTCTTAAGGTACCTTTCTTTATACTTAGGGTTTTCTGCCTTTTTCTTTCATTTTGTTGAGGTTGTGTGGTTTTGTTTTGATTCGGGATGACTATCCTCGGTCAGCATCTTGAGTTTGGTAAATTTTTTCCGCTTCAGAGCTCTTTCCAGCGGCTTCTGCTTCATAGCTTTTCTCCTTGGCAGTAATTTCCCGCGTTCGCAGCTCCTGCTTCAGAGCTTCTCTCCAGATCTGATCCCAGCAACAGGGTAACATCCCAAACCCTACCACTTGATCTCTGTTCCTTTTTGCTCACTTTCTTTGGCTTTCAATCGCAATATTTTTTTTTTGGTTAGATCTAATTTCTTCTTTTCTTAACTATGGTAGTGTGTGATCAGAAATTTTTCTTGCTTTGATTTGGTCGGTGTTGCTTCACTGTGGAATAAAAATGATAGAGGATCTGATTTTATTATGGGATTTATAATAATTTTTTACTTATTTACTAAACCTCAATCACCCTGCCCCCTACGTTGGAAATGAAATAGTTTATCTTACCGGTAATGCCTTCGCTGTGAAACTTAAACCTTGCTTTGAGCTAAATTCGTTTATGTTATTTGGGTTAGGAAGGAAGAATGAGCTATTTCTGTTGTTTTAGATGAATAAGCTATTTTGGTTTCTGTTATTTTGCTATGGATGAATGAGCTATTTGTATTGAGCCACGAATTTCAGGGTTGAGCCTTGAGCAGTTTCTTTAGCCTTGCTTTGAAATAGAAACCTACTCATTTTGTTTTTTAAAGTGCAGAATATTGTCTTTTGCATTTACATTAGTGTATATAAAAGTTCTGTAATATAAAATTTCTGAAGTACCGGATCTCACATTTTTCACTAACCTGTGGTTGAGGTTCCTCTAGAAATATTGGGACGTTGGCTCAGAATTCCACTGTATATGCCATTGACCTTCTTGGCTTTGGTGCTTCTGATAAACCAGCAGGCTTTAACTATAGTATGGAAACATGGGCTCAGGTCTACTTATATCTTGAAGCTTAAACTTGAATTTTATGGGCCTATATGTATGTATGTATGTATGTGTGTATGTCAACCCTTTAGCATTGTGAGTTTAGCCTCTAAAACTTTAACTAACTTTAAACAGTTGATATTGGACTTCCTGAAAGAAATTGTTCAAAAGCCAACTGTACTAGTTGGCAACTCTGTTGGAAGTCTTGCTTGCGTAATTGCTGCCTCAGGTAAGCTCTACCCTTTTGTGGGTGAAGAAAGAATCCTTGTCAATTCTGCAATGATAATCATTAAACCTGGTTGGCTCTTAGATATGATATGTGGTTTGTCTCATTCTGTTTTATCATCTCTGATTAGAATCTAGCAGAAGCCTAGTTCAAGGGCTTGTACTGCTAAATTGTGCTGGTGGCATGAACAATAAGGCAATTGTAGATGATTGGAGAATCAAGCTATTAGTACCTTTGCTTTGGCTGTTTGATTTTCTTCTGAGCCAACGGGGAATTGCTTCAACAATCTTTGAGAATGTTAGAAAGAGGTATCATATTTGTTCCCAGACGCATAACAATGGAAATATAAGAGTAATGAATCTAAATAACAATGGTCTTGACATCTTTACGAAAAATCAATTGAATAGAGAACAATTTTTGTAGACTTCAAAACTTGTAATTTCATTTTGTAAATGAATAATATTTAGATTGGGTAGTCTAGATCACCACTATAGAACTAGTCTATTGTGACAATGTTGTGATGAACAAGCTGGTCATTGCTTCTAGGTTTTAACTAGGAGAGGCTTTTGGTAGTGATAGGGGAGCAATTTTGGGGTAATTTAATTTAGCTAAGCTTTAAAGTTTATCTATGTTTATTATGAGTGTTGCATGCATATCCCAAGGGTTCTCTTTATTGAAGGAATTGACCCAGCTTATTGGGGTTACTTCTTGTTTATATCTTAGTAGCTAGCCAGGCTTTTGCTTCTTTTTCATTCCATTTTGTTGTCAGTATTTTCTTAAAACAATGACACAAGTAAGTTAGAGTTGACCAAATGGTGGCCCAAGCAACTTTGGGTTTAGTTTATACAATTGTTGCGAGTATTTTTATGTCTGGTTTGGAGGAATGCGTCTAAGGTGCATGGCTGTACAGTTTGTCCAAGATATCAACCCACGTAAATCAAGCTGCTGCACAGAAACTACTCCAGAAAATGAATCATCAAAGCTGGGTGCATAATTAGAAAATATTGAACAATGTTATTTATTTTGCATTGTTATGTATTAGTTTAATTAGTTGTGATGTATTATTATTTATGTTCTTTGTAAATTTATGTTTTGCATTGTGATGTAACAACAATATTATTTATTTTGTATTTTTATTTATTTTGTTATTTAATTTTTTTTTTTAAATTAACTTTAGAAAGTGTTTAAATTATTTTTTTTAAAGAAATATGGACAATTTAAGCATGGTATCAGAATTTTTTTTTAAAAAACCTGCTATAAATTTGTTTTAAAAGTTTGTCTTAAAAAAAAAAACGGGACTAAATCCGGTTATAATCCGGATATCCGGATTTAACCCGGTTATCCGCCCGGATTAAATCCGGATTAATCCGGGCGGATAACCGCCCGGTTTTTAAAATCCGGATCCGGATCTGGTTGTGGCCGGATATCGGGATCTGGATCCGGATGCACACCCCTAATTCCAATGGCTTTGATATTTTTATTGGAAGATCCTAAACCTCTTATATACATGTTAGAATGTTATTTTGAAGATATTTGATGTTAGTTTCGAAGATATGAAATTTTATGCAAGGAGATATTCGGTTAGGCCAAAGTGATGATGTTCTTGGCTAAATTTATGTTTTGGTTGATGTTTACCCATGTGATCTTGAGTTTGAAGTTTGGATCTGTTTTAGGACACCTTTTTGAACCATGTGATGTTTTGGTTTGAAGATCACTTCTTTATAAGTCATGGATCAAGAGGTTGATCAAAACAAGTTAGAAACAAAATTCTGTTTTGAACTTAGAAGAGAAACCAAAAAGTTCAAGTATGGTTTTAGTGATTTTGATGACTTTTGTTCATGATTCAAAACATGATTATTCTTAGGAATATGTTATGAGTATAGTAGAAGAAAAATTTTGGTTTAATTATGAGTTTTGAGATTTGAAAGAATTACAACAAAAAGTAAAAGAATTAGCCTTGTAAGTTTCGGCCATATAAAGTTTTGATGGTTGTTGAATTGATATTTGAGCTTAGGATAAAATTTACATAAGGTATGTAAATTTTGGCGATTTTTTGAGTTAGGATGCAAAATCCTTAAGTTAGGGGTAAAATGGTAACTTTACTATAAGTTGATATTTTTCCATATTCCTAATTGTTAGTGATTAAGTTCTAATTTTTAGAAATCACTATTTTTAGTTTCTCGTGATCGCACTTGAGTTTGTCTCGAAGCGCGAAGATTGAGGTAAGTTAGCTTTTAACTTACTATCAATTTAATGTGTATGTGTGATAAGTAATGGAACTAAATTGTATGTATGCATGTTATCATATGTGCCATGCCAAGTCATTACATATTTATCTATTACACAGAATCTATTCTGTCATGAATTATTCATCTGTTACACAAGATATTATATCACGTATTGCTATACATTGCAAGTATGTCATGTTAAGTATGCCATATGTTACATGTATTTCATGTTACGTAATATTCACTGTCACATGTTACACCATGTTAAGAAATGTTGTCTGTTATATGGTATACCATATTACGAAATGTTGCATGTTACATGTATGCCATGTTATGAAATGTATTATGTTACATTTATGTCTTGAAGTATGTCATGTCTGTCATCTTACGTTCATGTCACGTTATGTTATGTCAGGACTTTTATCTTTAATGTCATGTTCATGTTACGTCATGTTACGAAATGTCATGTATGCCAGTTAAATTATTCATATCAATCACGACCCTAAGCGCTAGGATGGGGTAATATCCTAGTGGAACTCCTTTGTTCACGCTGGAGTGTCTAAATAGGTGTGAAATTCTCTGGGTTGATGAAGTACAGTCAACAGGTTGCGAATGGGGCCTAATTAGCTGGTCACCGGAGCGCGCCAGGCACTAACGCCGATGGTGCCACACATTATGTTACGTATGTCCACAACAAGTGTGGCACAAACAAATAAGTCATGGGGCCACAACAACTGTGGAGCATGAAGTATGGGGCCACAACAACTGTGGAGCATACACTACGTGAGACACAGCAATTGTGACACGTAGAATACGTGGGGCCACAACAACTGTGGAGTACGTATTAACGCACTCACAGCTGGTATAGAAACCTGTGATGTGATGCGATAATCGGCAGGGACACACGGCTCAAGGGTACCTGTGTAGCACCCATATGGTCACGTTAATGATTAAGTCTATTGAATAAGATTCCAAGTTCAAGTCATATTTCACATTATGTTATATTCAAGTTCATATTATGTTATATTCACGTTTACGTTATGTTCCAAGTTCACATTTATGTTATGTCATGCTCAGGTTCATGTTATGTTTCAAGTTCATGTTCAAATTATGCATGCTCATGTTCATGCTATGTTTCAAGTCCATGTTATGTTTCAAGTCCATGTTATGTTTCAAGTCACGTTCACGTTCACGCTAAGCTTCAGTTTCAGTTTAAGTTATGCCAGTTATGTTATGTTGTATGTCAAGTTATGCTATGATTACTTATGATTTGATTATGCATTCATGCTTTTACTGCCATGCATGCATCATTAACCTGTGTGGAAGTTTCTTGTTAACTTGCTGAGATTTGTAATCAAATCTCACTGTGGTAGTCCCAACTACCATTCCCCCCGAATGGTAGATTTTGTTACAGGATCTGAAGGAGAATCGAGAATCGACCAACTGGAAATGATCGACTAAGCGATGGTGTGACGTAGATGGTAGTACACAGTTACCTCAGGTTACTACTTGTATTTGTGGTGTTCAATCTCCAACACTCTTTTGATCACAACCATTTTGGACTAGTGTTGTGATCTCAGTTGTTTAGTACGTCATTATGTATGAAGTATGTTGTAAGTATTTGGGATATTTCGGTTTGGTGCATAGTATTGCTAAAGAAAAAAATTATCCGCTGCGAATATTGCATAATGCTAGATGCATGTTAGGAATATTGCATCTTATATGTCATGAACGGGGGCAGGTAACCTTGTGTTGCATGTCTCGACGCTTCAAATGTCCGTCAGATCCCAAGCGGAATTTGGGGGCGTCACACTCCTTATTACAAGGGTTAAGGTTGGTATGCCAACACTAGTTCGACGGACCTCAGGGTGTTGAGGGATGCGTATGGGATCCTTGACTCAATCATCTTGGAGACCCAGGAGCCCCACCTTGGAGTTGTTGACTCAGAGGGATTCACCAAGAAGGTTGCTCTGCACACCAGTGCTTTCTCGCATGGGCTGAGACTCCCTTTTTGTCACCCCGTCTGCGACGTTCTAGATTTTCTTGGAATGGCCTCGACCTAGTTGCATCCCAACACAAGGAGGATCCTGATGTTGTACTGTGTGGTATGGCGCATGGTCCTGGAACTAGCTAGCGAGAAGTATCCCAACTTGACTATTGAAGAGTTCGAATTTACCCATGGGATTCGATCCTTGTAAGGGAATATCTGCAGCTTTCGCTCCTAATCCAAGTATCGGGTTGGTCGATTTGAGGGTCTCTACTCCAATGCGAAAAACTGGCAACGCAAATTTCTATTTGTATCTGGCAAGGGATGGGAATTCCCTGGTAACGAAGCCGTTAACCAAAAATTTCATGTCTGGGCTATGTGGGGGATTGTTCCCGAAAGTAATCTCTATGACCCTCTTTGAGCGAGAGCAAGTCTATTTGCAAAAGTTTACTCCTAGGTCAAGCTGCACCAGGAGAAATTTTAGACCGACGCCCTCTTGACCGGGGTGAACATTGACCAGTTTTTGGTAATGCCAGATTGATCTCATGTGTTTGCTCGCCAATGGTCTGCTAGAGTGAGGAGAAAAAAGACCTTGTTGTGAAGGCGAGGAGGTTAGGAGGTCGAAGGAAGTTTATGGTGGCTTGGAGCCAGAATACGGGACCTCTTGCCTGTCTGCTGAGCTACTGAAACAAACCAAGCCACCATCGAGTGTCCAAGTACCTGTTAAGGAGAATTCTCTCGACTCTGACAGCTTTGACGATATCATGTAACAAGTTGTTGTTGACTTGGCGACCACGTTGAAGTTTGAGTTCCCCGTGCCAGAAGCTCAGCCTGTGTCTTTGGATGCTTCTCCTACCCTGCTTGGTGACCAAGGGCCAATTGGGACTATTGACCAAACGAAGTGGACACAAAGATGGCATTCTTCCAAGCCTTTCTTGATCCTCTTCCTAGCGTGTCCCACATCCCGATTCTCGAGGGGCATTACGAGTAGGTTGGTGGTTCTTCTATTACATCAGGCGACATCACCCAGGTGGAGGTATCGGCTCCCGAGGCACCCTCCCATCAGCTGGAAGAGGCTCCTCAGGACAGTGCTGAGGTTCGCGCATGTTCTCTAGGTTCAACTCCTTCCACAGTCTCTGGTGGTGAGATACTCGTTCGCCTTGCTGATCCCAAGGGTCTTTCTCATGTGGACCCTGTTGAATGCCTTGATTGGGCGGGGAGTCTCCTCATCTGCTGCTTTCAAGAAGGTCTCTTCCCAGGTTCCTACACAGGGTGGGGAGGAGCAGTTGGACAAGCTAGTTTCAGTCAACCCTGTGAGCACTGAGCCTTTGTCACAGTCGAGTGGGGGTGTGAGCAATGATCCTAAGTGCGAGGGGCCTTCTTTGCCACTACCTCCCTCATTTCGTTCACTTTCTTTTGGGCCCACTCGGGGATCTAGTTCAACTCCTTAAGGAGAGGAGGCTGCTTCCTAGAGGTGCGCTGGCCCTTCTAGATCACAAGGTTCTTGACCTGGTGCTGGAGAAGCTAGGACCGAAACCATTAGCGGGACAACAAACAAGCTCAAAAACTTTCTATCCCTAGTAAATTTTCTTATTGTCTCTTACTAGGTCCTTCTTTCCTCTGTGGTTTATCGATTGACTAGTTTTGTTTGGTAAGGTTGATCAATTAGTAGCCTGGATCATGGATAATCGGGCATAGCTGAAGGAGAAGGTCCATGTGTTGCAGATTTATGCCAACCAAGCTTATTGCGAGATCGTCGAGCTAAGGGTCGAGAGACCAAGCCGAGCAGGCTTTTGCTCAAGTTGACGATTACAACCATTATCTGGCAAAGGACATTGCCAACCTTCATGGAGAAGTGTTCGCCCTTTAGAAGGACTTGGGCCGATCGAGGGAAGAGGCATCCTGTAATCACTTCGAGACTGGAGCCTTGGAAGAGAAGCAGAATCTAGAGTGGGTTCGGGTGTCCCACCTAGAAAAAGAGCTAGAAGAGGCCCAACGACATTGCCTTGGATACATTGCCTAGTTGAAGGAGGCTGAGGACGCTAGACTAGACTTGGGCTTGGATCTTGACTACATCAAGGTTGAGAAAGAGGAGATCGAGGAGCAATATGTGGTGCTTGGGAGGGACAAAGTCATAGTGGAGAACAAGTACGCTAGGCTCAATGACTCCTGGTTGTGTGCTAAGATGAAGATGAGGTCCCGTAAGAAGCGGGAGAAGAAATCTGAGTCTGAGCTCACCTCATTCAATGAATAACTTGTTCGGCTCTCTCCTCAGATGATGACGGCCAAAATAGTTCGTAACCGAGCTTGGGGTTATGGGTACACTTTGGGTCTGGAGAAGATAAAGGAACACCTTTTCTCATGTGTGCCCCTTATCCTGTATGCCGAGGTTGATTAGGTCGTGTTGATTTTCTGAAAGTCGTATTCTTTGACTTGAGTGAAAGGGCCATTGGCTGTTGTCTAAGTGTGTAAATACTTGGGCTTGGATAACCATGCGGGAGATGTGCTTGACCGCTTTGGGTGGTGAGGAGAGATGAGACATTTAGGAGAGGAGTTCCCTCTTTTGTTCATCTGTGCGAGCGTGGAATTTCGGCTTAGAGTGCATAATTTTGTGTAGTGATGAACATTGAAACTAAGCAATGAAACATAAGGGAACGCAATAGAATTCAAAGCAAATTTATCGAGCTTGTGAGATATTCTTACACGAGAGATTTTTAAACAAAATATTTATTGAGGTGCTGCAATTCCTTCCCTTTAGCATCCTTTAGCCAATAAGCTCCGAGCAGTGGGCTTCCCTAATAAACCTAGTAGCAAGTAGGTGGTCAACCACTTCTGCTATGGCCACATACTTCCTCGCCTTCCTTTCAGGGTGAACTTCGTCTAATGTAATCAGTTCTAAAGGCTTGTCAGCCTCTCATTGCTTTAGGTTTTGCTCGTCTTTGGTTTCCACTTGTTGCTTGATGAGCTCGGGCAACGGGGGAGGAGCTTGCTGCTTAGGTACTATCATATGAACATCCTTTTCCCCACCCTTCGACTCCTGCACGTAGCATTCTCTCGCCACCACCTGCTCGCCACACACTTTGCCTACACCTGTTTTCGTTGGAAATTTCATTTTCAGGTGGTACATAGAGGTTTTGGCCTTCAGACTGCTCAACGTTGGACATTCGATTATGGTGTTGTACTAGGAATGGGTCTTGATCACAAGGAAGTTCGTCATTATGGTGGTCGTGTACATTCTAGATATGATCGTCACTTGTAGAGTTATGGAACCCATGGGTTGTGATCGATTCCCATTTTGGTGAATGCCTTCCAAATAAGAATGTCGGTCGAGCTCCCGTTATCTATTAGTATCCTCTTAGTGGTGAAGTTGGCGACCTGCATCGTTACCAATAGGGCATCATTGAGTGGGTAGATCACTCCTTCATGGTCACATTCATTGAATGAAGAAGTTGTCATCTTTTGGGTTTAGGATTGTTTTGTTGGTTTCCCGATGAAAAGTTTCCTCGTATCTAGCCTTTCGGGTATATGCCTTTATGCTGGACACAGAAGTGCCTCCCCTAATGAATCCCCCAATGATAGTTTGGATTTTTTCTAAAGGTACGTTGTTTTGATTTCAGCGTGGGGAATTCTCCACGCTCATCCTTCCCCTTGGGCTTTGCTCATTCTCTCTTTCTTGCTCATTCCCTCTGTCATCTACTTGCTTAGGCGACGATGGATCCTGGGCAATCAGTTGCCCAAGCTCCCCATTTTCTTGTATCTCTTTTATCCTTTGTTTCAAGTGGTGGCAATCCTCGGTTCAATGGCCTTCTGCATTATGATAAGTGCAAATTTGTGAGTTGTTTGACTGTGATCATTGTTTCCTTGTTGAAGGAGTCCCCTTGCTCCTCGTTTGTACACTCATGCTCGAATGCGTCTTCCTAGGAGGAGCTCCACCTTCTTTTCTTTTCTTGTACTGCCTCTTCCTGGTCGTCGACTCCTTCTCATGGGTTCTCACACTAGTGCCTCCTCTATCCTCATTCTTCGCCTATTCCAACTCGGGGTAGTAAAAACCTGGAAGGTGTCCTCAATAATCACAAAGTCATTTGCCCAGTCCATGAATTCTCGCAGTGTTGTAGGGGTTTGTCTCACCAATAAGGCTGCAAATGGTCCGATCTGGCAATGGACTGAATATTTTTGGTCCATCATTTTTCCGGACCGGACCGGACCGAACACCTAAAGGGACTAGACCGGACCGATAGCTATCGGTCCCGTCCGGTCCAGTCGGTCCGGCCTTTTTTTTTAAAAAAATAATTAATAAAAAAATTTATTTAAAATACTAAATTAAATTAAGTGACTTATTAATGTGAATTATGTAACAAACTCAATAAAAAAATATTTTATATGGTCAATGATAATAAATTAGATGAAAATTATATTATTAATTTATATAATTACTTTATAATTAACTAATTGATATTATATATTTATTAATTCATAGAATATTAACAAGTGTTAATAGCATATTTAAAATTTTATATTGTTAATAGTGATAGGTTAGATGAAGATATATATAAAATATTGTTAATTTATAGAATATTAACAAGTATTAATAATATATTTAAAAATTTATATTGTTAATTGTACAATTATTATATAAAAAATATACTTTTTTTTATTTTTCATTCGGTCTGATCCGGTCCGAAAAAACCGTGGACCGAACCGAATATTTTTGGTCCTCTAAAATGTGGACCGGACTGGACCGGTCTAAGTCTCGGTCCGGACCGGTCCGGTTAGTCCGACCGGACCATTTATCACCCATACTCACTGATTCGACCATGAATGGGCTCTTGGGCCAAACGCCGCCCAGGAGTGCTATTAGCATTATCTTCTTGTCCTGGTACTCAATAGTCATGCTCTCCTTTTTGAACTAGAGATTTAAGCTTTCAAACTTTCATCTTCTCGTTGTTTCAAACTGGAAAGTCTTGAGATGCTTGACTGGATCTTTGGATTCATCGTACATCTTAGTCTGCGGGACTTTGAACTTAGGCGGAAGCAAAACCACTATAACTTCACTGTAAAGGAGGTTCGTGTTGTTGAGCAGCTGATCAACTGAGGAGGAAGATGGCCCTATCTTTTTTGCCATCTCCTCGTACTTGCCCATGAGGCTATGTAGCTCAAGGTGCATCTTTTTCTTTTCTTCATCGTTAGCAGCAACCTCGTCTGCACTTTACAACTCTGCTTCGATTCACTCATTCTGGCTCTACCCCGCATCTTGTTTAGATCAAGCATTCCTTCCTTTTAGGATCTAGTTTTCTCTCCTGAGATTCTCCATTTCCAACACCATCCTTCTCATCCGCTCCTCCATTTCTACAAACATTCCCTCCATGTTGGTCGAGGTAGCTTCCTGATCGCAAGTCACCTTGGACTGTGTCGTGGCTGACATACGAAAGGCACGTCAATTTCACTAAAAGATCCCGCAGACGGAGTTAACGACCTTCTCTTCCAACCTATATCAAGGAAGCTTGTGGCCCACAGTGCTAGAAAACACCTAAGATGCTTAAGTTAGTTTTATCTTTTGAGAGAGAGTTTGTGATAACACTTGTGTATGAATTGTACCTGTGTCTAGGCTTTTATAGCCCTCTTTTCCAGTTGGGTCTCTTTTCTTTCTATGCTTAGGGTGTCCACCCCTGCTCTGGGTGGCATGTCGTCGCATTTAATGCTGTAGCCCCTGTCAGGGACAAGATCTCCTGTCGAGCTCTCTTTCCTGCAACCTATATAGGGTCATTTAATGCGGCATGCTGGTGTGAGCATTGTCCCATCTTCTTGTGCCGGCATGGGCTTTGCTCTTCTTCGCCATTCGATAGGCTAGTAGCATTTGGGCTTTGGGCTTGGCGAGGTGGGTAGGACCCGGTGAGGGACAAATACGTCCCTCCACCTTCCATGGCACCTCCCAAGAGTTCCTAATCCAAGGGCATCAACCACTCAACCCACAACAATGATATTGCCCCCAGTCACTCCTCTCTAGATCCTGCTCATTTAGATCGTTCTCATTGACAACATTCATCTTCTCTTGATGACATGTTTGCTCCCATTCCCACCTTTGATGGTAGCATGAGGAAATCGATGGTCTCTACCTCTTTACTTGAAGCTTTGAGAGGCATGTACAACATCTTAAAGTCAATGGAGCTTATCTCCCCAAGCCATCACATTGGGAAAGTCAAATCTGACAGGGTTGTGAAATATGTCAACTTTTATACCAAGATGTTTCATGCGAGTTTGCAGTTTCCCATCCGACAATCAATTTGCGGCGTCTCGGACAGCCTCCACCTTGTCCTGGGACAACTTTGGTCTAACTCTTGGCAGATGTTTTTGTTTTGTTGCATGGTGTGGTAGCAGACCTTGAAGTCATGGTTGTTCCCAACCCGAACATAATTGTGCATGAGTTTCTCCATGTACACAACACCCACAAGAAAATGGGTAATCTGTGTAATTTTTGCTCCCACATTGGCTATCATGCAGTTGGCTTGATTTCTCCAACATTAAAAATTGGACTTGAATGTTTTTCGTTGTTTTTGGTGAAAGTTGGAAAATTGTAAGTGAGGAAGTTTCGCGGGGTGAATTTCCCATGCATTATACCTGGAGCCCATAGTTAAAACCGAGAGATTGTACCATAGGTTTGTATCCCCCAAATCTATCAAACATATATGCGATTGGCCCCCACTCGCACTTCCGGTGTCGGATGCTTCCCACTCGATGTCAGTTCCTCCTTTATATACTCTAGATGTGGTTAGAATAGTACCATCTAGATTCTTTCCCATTCCAGCATAGGGTCTTTTTTCTTTCTTATTATTAATTTTGGTGACAGTGCCATAAGAAATTGAACTGTACTTCAATATACATGAGGGAATTTAATCAAATCATTTGGCAAGAAATAAACATGGCATGCAATTGGAAACAAAATAATAAATTTCATTCGGTTATTAAAGATCATTCATACTCGAAATTGCGTTCAATTGTTAGTTTAGATGTTGAGATGAGATGAAATGAGATGAAAAATTGTCAATAGTAGTTAAATAGTTTGTAAATAGTAGTTAAATAGTTTTATTTTATGGAATTTTGGGAAATGAGAGAGAAAAAATTGAATTAAAATATTATAAAGTTAAAATATTGTTAGAATATAGTTTTTTAATATTATTTTTATTTTAAGATTTGAAAAGATTGAATTATTTTTTTGTTTTGTTTGAAAGTTTAGAAAAGTTGTACTGATTAGGTAATGATTTAATGAAAAAATTGAAAATTTAAAAAACAATAATATTATTATTGTTTTGAGATTTGAAAAAGTTGAATTGAGATTTGAAAAAATTGAATTATTTATTATATTTTGTGTGGAAATTTGAAAAAGTTGTAATAATGAAATGAGATGAGCTGAGAATTTTATGTCTCATTCCACTTGCCAAAGAAAGAAAATTCTCGTTTGGTTACGTGATGTTTGTGCTTAAGCGATGTTTAAAAAGAAAATGAAATGAGATGAGATGAGATTTAGATCTCGTTTGGTTACACATATGAGATGAGATGAATGCTAAAAGTTGAATAAAATATTGTTAGAATATAATTTTTTAATATTATTTTGTTTTGAGATTTGAAAAAACTGAATTATTTATTATACTTTGTGTAGGAGTTTGAAAATGTTGTAATGATTAGATGAGATGAATTGAGATGGTTTGTGTAAGCAAACGAGCCTACCTTAGTATAAAGTATAAATTAAGTCTTTTGCATATAAACCCCTTTTTTGCATCATCAATTGCTGATTCTGCTAAAAAACAAAATTATTGGCTTATTAGAGGTTCGGTCCTCTCCTTCTCTAAATGGTGAGTTTTTTTCTCTCTTTGCATAGGCAAAGGTTTGTCTCTTGGACATTGGTCTGTTGAGGTTATAATGGAGGAGGATTTAGAGAAGATGTGGGTAGCTTTTAGACTCATTGACCAGGAGAAGCAAGAAGTAGTTATGCCACCATTAACTATTCATGAGACAATGTCAAAAGGAAAATCTTGTCTTCTTGCACTTGTGATTGCTGACAAAACTGTGAATAGAGAGGCTTTTAGGTCCACCATGTCTAAAGTTTGGAAACCTGAGGGTTGGATTTGTTTCAAGGAAGTGGGGGACAACAGAGTTCTTTTGGAGTTTCGACAGGAACAAGACAAGGCCAGAGTGCTGTTAGGGAGGCATTGGACTTTCGATAGGCTACTGGCGTGTCTACATGAGTTTGATGGGAATACACCCCCAAAAGATATCTGTTTCTCAACTGAAGTTTTCTGTGTCCAGGTTCATAACATGCCTCTTGCTAGCATAACAAGAGAAGTAGGCATTCAAATAGGGAATAGTCTAGGAAAGGTATTGGACGTTGAAGTTGATGGAAATGGATTTGGTTGGGTACAGTTCTTGCATATAAAAGTGGAGATAGACATAACACAACCTTTGATTCGAGGTAGATTCTTGTCTATTGATAGTAAATAAATATGGCTTCCTTTCAAATACGAGAGACTCCCTATTTTATGTTTTCATTGTGCTGTAATCAAACATGCCAAGAGAGTCTATCCCTTGGCTGGTCAAAGTATGAGTTCTTTAGAGGAGAAGAAACTTCAGTATGGGTCATGGCTTCGTGCAACCTTTGCAAATTCTGTTGGTGATACATCCAGGAAGTATGGCAGAGATGGAGTTCAGTAGCCTCAACACAATCAGCATCAATGGAATTCTGACGAGAAACCCAATAAGGAAAGTGGAACTGTTAGCACTAAATCACAAGAGCCATCTAAGGAACCAGCGGGGGAACACGCAAAATTTCAAGAGAATCACATTGTATTTGGCAAGGTTCCTAATTCTGTAAAAGTTTCTTTTCAAAAAAGGGAGACAAATTTGAAGGTGATGCCATTACCAAATGTTGAAGATATTTCCTTAATTGACAGTGGTTTAGGAAATGGGAAACAGGCCTTGGAGGGGAAAGTTGACTCTATAGAGGAGGATCTTATGGAAGCTTATAAAGGCACAAGCTAGAAAGAATCAGCTAACCCTTCTATCAGTATTATTAAAGAGCTATCTATCTCGAATCAAGTTAGCTCACTGGATCACTTCACTACTAATCAGATTCAAGTGTTAGCTAAGTCCAAAAAACAGGCCAGTTGGAAAAGAAGAGCCCGTGATAATTTTGCTCATTCTTGTGATTCTTCTAATGTCCATAATGTACACTCTGATAAATATGGTTTAAACAAGAGGGGGTGCAGGTTGTTTGAAGAGGGAGGGGAAGGTAGAAGGGTTACTAAGAAGTCAAAAATAGTGCTCTTACCTGGAGAGAGCTTAAACCAGGAAAAACTGGTGGAGGATGCTAAGCAGCTCCACCAACAACAATAATATGTCTAAGTTAGAACTGCTGAGGGATTGGGAACCCTCGGATAGTTCGAGAACTTCACATTTTGGTGAAGAATAAGAGCCTAAGTTTCATTTTCAAGATTGAAACTAAGTGTAATAGAGAAAAAGTTGAAACAATGAGAACAAAGTTAGGCTTTGATCATAGTTTTGTGATTGACAACAAAGGTCTTAGTGGAGGAATTGTTTTTTTGTGGAGATGGGATAATGTAGTGGGTCTTGAATCTTACACCAAGAGTCACGTCTCTTTAAGAGTAACACATCCTTTAGTAGGGAAGGAATGGATCTTAACAAGCTTCAATGGAAATCCTTTGACCTTTAGGAGAACTGATAGATGGAAGCTTTTAAAAGCTCTAAAACCTCATGTTGGTATGGCACGGCTTCGCATGGGAGAGTTTACTGAGATTTTACACCAGCATGAAAAGTATGGGGCAGCCAAGAGACCTTATTGTCAAATGGAAGATTTCAAACTAGCTGTAGAGGACTGTGGTTTGAGTGATCTAGGATTTATGGGAGATATGTTTACTTGGAGTAATAACAGAGAAGGTAGGCAGTTTACTAAAGAAATGTTGGATCGAGCCTTTGGCAATGCAACTTGGCATGAAATGTTTGCTTTTTCTACTGTTAAGACTGAGGCAGCTCAAAGCTCAGACCAAAGGCCTATCACTTGATAAGTGTTATTTTTATGTGATTTTTGTCACTCTTTTATTTATGAAAAATGTCATTTTCCCTTCAGTACTATTGATTTTATTTTATTTCTATATATTTTTATTTATTTTCTTGGATTTGAATGAATGAGAACATTTAGTGCAAAATTAGAGCATTTTCGTACAAAAGAAGAGACTACAGATCCAGACCGATGAGAGGCAGCGAGATCTGAAGAGAGCATATGAGATTTGGGTGAGAACCCTTGTCCCTTGAGCAGCAAAGAGATTTCTCTCACCCAAAGGCGAGAAGACTTACCTTTCGATAGGCGAGGAAACTTGTGACCATAAGGCACGAAGATTTGGCGACAAAGCTCTAGGCGGTAAGATTGGGCGATTAGTCTAAACGACAAACCTAAACGACATCGTGGGCAACAACTAGAAAATGCGAGAGGAGTCTTTCATCCTGGTCGGGAGTCTTTCCACTCGATAGGCGAGGAGAGGGCCGTGTGGTCTTTGTGATCTCCACGCCCATGCATTTGTGACCTCCACGCTTGTTAGTTATATTCAGCACACACGGCATCTACCCGGTGGGACCCTCCCGAGTTTCGCAATCAATCTATTGATGACCAAATCCTCTCAAACTCCGCAATTCAAGCCACATATCACTGAATCTTCCATTTTAGATAATTCCGATATTCTTGGAATAATTTCCTTTTATGTTAACATCTATCTTTAGAAGCTATTTTCTAAATTTTTAGGCTAAATTGTAGCTGCATTTATTTTGTTTCCGGATTTGAGTTTTGACATCTATTTAATCTCGTCTTGTGGGATGAATAAGGAGTCGGAGTTCTGAATCAAAGTCATGGTTATTAATCTTAGTTTTATGTTTTAGAGTTCTGAATCAGAGTCGAGGGTTTTTATGTTTTTGAGTCTGAGTCTGAGTTTAAGAGTTCCAGAATTGATTCTTTAAGTGTTCGTTCAAGAAGGCGGAACTGGAAGGCAGAGGTGAGAGTTGTATGCTTCATCAATCGACTTCAACGAAGAACACCAGTTTTATTCTTTTTCTTTTTAATTTCATTATAAAGTAATTCTATTTTCTAGAGCATTGATGTAACCTAGAATTGAACACACAGTTTATATTCCAAGTTATTTTATTTTCAATATTTCCACAATTGTGTGTTTATTCCATGTTCTTAATGCTTACAATTTTCTAGCTAACTATTGTTAGATCTTTTGGATTGCGATGAGACTGAGAGGTGATTTGTGATTACAGCTCTAAGATTAAACACCATTAGTTGAGCAAAAACAGAGATGCTTTACTACGACTAGTGTGATTTTTAAGAAAAATCCAAAGAACTTAATGAGTCTCCAATTAGTTAAATTCACATAGAGATATGGAGTTATTAGTTGGAGATATTTTTGGTATTGTCCGAGAGAAAATATTAAATAGTTAAGGGATTTTTATCATCAACTTGAAATAATTGAGATTTTATAGAAAAGAAGAATAAATTGTGTGGGATTTGTTAGGTGAAGTCAAATACTCTAAATCTATTATTATTATTTTTAAGATCTTAATTTTAATGTTATTTTCTTCAGTTTAATTTAGATAAATCATTCTTCAAATTTCAGTTTTGCTAATAGTAATTAATTTAGTCAGTTTCAATACTCAATATCATAATTATTCTATGTGGGTTCGATAACCGTTTTCTTTAAAACATTTTACTACTTGTTATGATTCTGTATATTTGCAGATATATTTTTATGTGAACATTACTCTCACTATGGCTTCTCAGTTTCAGGATAAAACCAAAATAGATAAACCATTCAGATATGAAGCTAATTGGGCATTAAGGGAAGAATGTCTGTTATTAGTTAAGGAGGAATGGAAGAAACCTATGTTGGCTTCTCACAAGTTGGCAATTGCTACATAAGGTCTTCAAAGG
The DNA here is from genome assembly GCF_001411555.2 of Juglans regia. Lineage (NCBI taxonomy): Eukaryota > Viridiplantae > Streptophyta > Magnoliopsida > Fagales > Juglandaceae > Juglans > Juglans regia. Next base: position 21,287,412 of record NC_049913.1, on the reverse strand, counting down.
TGCAAAGCCAAGTTGATTAAGCCTAGTTTGGATACAAGAAGTGTTTTATCTCATCTTATCTCATCTTATCATTGCAACGTTTCCAAATTTTCACAAAAAATATAATAAACAATTCAATTTTTTCAATTCTCAAAACAATAATAATATTAAAAAAATAATATTCTAACAATATTTTATTCAACTTTCAAGTTTTATCTCAACTTATCTCAATTTACTATCCAAACGGCACCTAACTGGAGTAAGGTGAATTTTGGAAATTTCAAAAGGATTATCAACTCCAAACTTTCTAAGCTTTCGAGGCTTCAAGAGTCAAACAAGGGTGAGATGGGAAACAATATTAAAGATTTACAAAAGGAGGTTGATAAGCTTCTTGAAGAGGAGGATATTAAATAGAAGCAAAGGGCTAAGTAGAGATGGCTCAAAGAATGTGATAGAAATACCAAGTCTTTCCACCAATGTGCAAATCAGAGGAGGAAAACTAATACTATTCACAAAATAATTGATGATTCAGGTTTCATGGTTACCAACCCAGAAGCTATAAGTGCTCAGTTCCACAAATTTCTTCATGATCTTTTTTCAACAGGTTACCCTGAAGGGATTGAGATGTGCTTGAGGCCCATGCAGTCTGTTGTGATTGGAGATATGAATAGATTGTTGACTAAGAAATTCACTGCTATAGAAGTGAAGGAGGCTGTGTTCCAAATGAACCCTCTTAACTCTCCAGGTCCAGATGGTTTCCCTCCTACATTTTATCAGACTTAATGGGATTCTGTTGGACGAGAGAAGTTACTGAAGCTGCCTTATTTGTTCTCAACTTTGATGGTATGGTTACTGATATTAATGACACTTTCATTGCCCTTATTCCCAAGATAAAATCCCCCACCAAGATGTCTTATTTTAGGGCAATTAGTCTCTGCAATGTTCTTCATAAGATCATTTCAAAAACCATTGCAAAGAGGCTGAAAAGGATCTTGCTAGAGATTATTTCTCCAACCCAATCAGCTTTTGTCCCTGGGAGACTAATCTCGGATAATATCATTGTAGCCTATGAAGCCATGCATACCATGAATAGTAGATTATCAGGTAAATATGGTTTTATGGCCTTGAAACTTGACATGAGTAAGGCCTATGATCGTATTGAATGAGATTTCTTAAGAGCTGTCATGAGCAAGTTGGGATTTGAACAGAAGTGGATTGACTCAGTGATGAAGTGTGTTGATTCATTATCTTACTCTATCTTGATTAATGGTCTTCCTTAGCCTGTTTTCAAACCTTCTGGAGGGATTAGGCAAGGTGATCAATTATCACCTTACCTTTCTATCCTTTGTGCTAAAGTCGTGAGTTCTCTTTCGAATAATGCAGATTAGACTAGTTCTATCACTGGAGTCCCTCTTGAAAGAGGCAAACTTCACATTAATCATCTCTTTTTTGTAGGTGACAATTTAATTTTTTGCAGAGCAAATTCTCTTGAGTGGAGCAGGTTGATATTTTTGCTAAACATTTATGAAAAGGCTTATGGGCAAAGACTTAGGGTAGGTTTGGGAGGTGAGATGAGAATTTTGTGTTTTGTTTTGAAGTTTAAAATATTAAGTTTTAATATTATTATGGTTTTGGAATTTGAAAAATGTGTATTGGGATTTGAAAAAAGTTGAATTGTTTATTATATTTTGTATGGACATTTGAAAAAGGTATAATAATGAGATGAAATGAGATGAGAATTTTATGTTTTGTTTTAGCCCCCAAACCTACCCTTAATAAGGAGAAGACTTCTATTCAATTCAACAAGAATACTTCAAGTGAAACACAAGATATTATCTTGAGCATTGCATGAATTAGATCAAGTATGGCCTATGAGAAATACCTGGGCTTGCCAGCCATGGTTGGAAGAGGTCGATCAAAAATCTTTTGGAAGTATCTTGGACAAAGTCAGAAACAGAATCAGCAACTTCAAATTCAAGTCTCTTTCACACGCAGCCAAAAAAATTCTTCTCAAATCTATTGTACAAGATCTGCCTACTTATAGTATGAGAGTTTTTAAACTTCCTCGTAACCTGCTTAGAGAGATCAATAAGGTAATACAGAATTTCTAGTGGAGGTAGCAAGATAAGGAGAGGAAAATTCACTTGATCTCATGGAACACAATGGTGAAGTCTAAGGTAGTGGGAGGGCTGGGTTTTAGAGAGTTGGAAAGTTTTAACTTGGCTATGCTAGCAAAACAAGAGTGGAGGCTACTCCAAGGCCCTCATTCATTAGCTTCCCTAAGTCGTAAAACTTAAATACTTCTCAAAGCTCCATTTCTTTCAAGCTAAAGTGGGTGGAAAACCATCCTATATTTGGAGAAGCATCCTTGCTGCTCGATCATTACTTGAGAAGGGCACTTCATGGAGAATTGGAAATGGAAGAGAGGTTCACATTTGGAAGGATAAATGGTGGATTCTTAAACCCACTACTTTCATAATTCAAAGTGTAGCAAAGGATCTTGATGAAAATGCTAAAGTTCATCAGCTTATTGATCCAGACACTAATCACTGAAGAGCTACTCTAATTGAAGGAATTCTCGCAAGGGAGGAAGCTAAGATTATTATGAAGATTCCTATTAGTTGTACCAACAAACCATACAAATTGATATGGAATGGTTCTTCTAATGGTCAGTTTACAGTGAGAAGTGCATACCATTTTCACAAAGAATTAAAAGAACTATTAAAGGGTCAACCTTCATGCTCCAACACTAAGTGCAGTGTGGTCAGTTATTTGGAAGTTGAACATCCATCCAGCTGGTAGGATCTTTCTGTGGAAAGCTTGCTTAGATGGTCTTCCTACTAATCTAAACCATTATAAAAGAAGGTTGTGGAAAGTCCAAACTATCCTATTTGCTTTGAAGAGGAATATGTGGGTCATGTCCAGCAGCACAAGATGTCTGGAGCCAATGTTCCAAACAAATTCAGAAGAGTGCCTACTGGAAGAAGACATTTCTTGAACTCTTTAAGGGCATCTGCACAAGCTTTGAGTCAGCAGTTGTGGAAGAGATAGAAGTGGTAGCAAGGAGAGTATGGCAGAGAAGGAACCATTATATTTCTCAGAGTGATTTCAAGCATCCAAATGTGATAGCTCTACAATCTAAAGAGGTTTTAAAGGAGTAGTAGGATGCTCACTCTAAGAAGGTCATCACTTCTACATGCTCTAGCAATTTGGTTCCAAAGTGGGAACCTCCCCCTTTGAATTCTTTTAAGGTTAATAAGGATATTGCAACAGAAGGGAGCAAAGGTATTATTGGGATTGGAGTTGTAATCAGAGATAGTGAAGGGTTAGTTTTAGCTAGTATGAGACTGAATAGATCATCAGTTTTTTATCCTTTATTGGCAGAAGCTATGGGAGCTCTACATGCTCCTCTGTTTAGTTTGGAGATGGGTATGCAGGATATAATTCTTGAAGGTGTTTCACTTCAAGTGATCAACGACACCTCCAAGGAGGATGGCAATCAGTCTAGCTATGGGATGGTGATTAGTGACATCAAATCAAAGTTGCTGAGTTTTTCAAGATGGTCTATTCATCATGTGCGAAGGGAGGCTAATCTTGTAGCTCATACTTTAGCTAAATCTGCATTACAAGTATATGATGTAATAGTGGATATGGAGGAGTGTCCTTCATGTATTGTTTCCTTGCTCTAAGGGAAGTGTTGAAGAAAAGTATTCCTTCCAAAAAAAAAAAAAAAATTTGCCGATTCTGCTCACATTTATTACTTCTTTACAGTTTTGACCATTTTGATCTCGTTTTCTACCATTTTTCTTACCTATCATTTTCTTCCTATTTATTTCATCTTTTTATGCATATTTCTAATTAATGATAATTCTAAGCGTCAAAATTCTCAAGTGGAAGAATGATATAAAACCTAAATTATTTATTTTCTCTTAACCCTTGATGATTTTCTCTTAATACCTTAAGTCCAAATTTTATACATTGAACCAAATATTATTTAATAAAAATCTCTCCTAACACTTTTCACATATTTTCCATATTTCATTTCTTTTAACACTTTTACACCATAACCCTAAAATCATGCTTTATTCATTTTTAATCCCATTCAAGTTTTCAACATCATACATAGAGTGCCAAAGGTATGACTTGTTGCCATGGCTGAATACTAAATGTTCTTTTTTCTTCCAAGATTTTCATTTTAAATTGACATAAACTCACAAACCCTAATTCATCATAGTATAGCTGAATAACTTATCTACAAAAGTCATTTTTTTCTTCAATTTCTCATATTTTCTCTTTATTTGACTCTTTTTAGGTTAACATGCACATGAAAATAGCTTAATTACAAAACAGGTTTCATCTGTTGAAAATACTTCTCTTGGCTGAAATACCTAAACTCTTTTTATCTCTAAAAATTATTTTTTTTTTGAAACCCTAATTCTAATAACACATAACCATGTTTAAATATATATCACAATCAAGTCTAAAATTATAGCATAACTTCAATATCATACACGGTCTAGAAATATTAACACATAAACCCTAAGTACATGCTCAACCCAAAACCCTAATTGCACTTTTCACTTGATTTTTTGATCAACCTCTACTTATAAACTCTTTTTTGTTTTTCAAAGATTAAACAATATAAACATCATATCAGCAACATTTCGAGCTAAGTAAGAAAACTTGCTTGATTTTGCAAAATTGAAGCTCATATGACCTCTTGGCTAGCCAAGGAAGAAGAAGTCGAAGGTGAAGTGAAAAAGAGCTAGGTGTCAAAATTGCATAAACTATAACCAAGGCGTTATATATGGTCATGGGCAGATGTCACCCATCCCTTGGTGGAATACGCAAATATATAGGTGGCAGCCATGCTACCATGCAGACTTCTTTAATAAATTATATATGTTCTAATTATATCATTTTCATCATTATTTTTATCTTAAAGAAATTATGTAAAGTAAGTATTTTTGTTAAAGTAATGATGTTTGAAAGTCTTTACATTACACATCAGTCACATAACATAATTTAATTTATAAAATTTAAATTAATTTAACATGTGAATAGTGTATGGTATAAAGACATTCAAATAAATATTTTTTTCCGCAAAATTTATCTCTTGACTTTCTTTTATGTTTTTAGGCACGTTTGGTTTTGATTTAAGTTTTCTTTCTATTATCACACTAATTTTATAATTTAAAATATATCTTTTATGATTGATTATGACTTGACGCGTATGTGTCATATTAAGCATTAGCATTGATGTGGACAAAGGTAAAATTTGGTTAAAATCACATGTTTTACCTTTTGTCTATTCTTTTCAAGAGATATTCTCACATTGGATTATCCATCTGTTAGTCAAAATAATAATAAAATTAATAATAATAATAATTTCTTATTTTTTCATATTTTACAATTATATTAATCATATGTGAATTAAGAATTTAACTAATAATTAAATTATTATTTGTCAACTATCTTTTTCTGCCAACCTAATTGTGCGGGGAATTTCCTTCCTGGCTCATGGACTGAGCCCATATAGGACAATGAGGGCTCAACCCGGCCTAAGTCTCATCCTATAAGGGGGCGCCCAAATGCCACTTAAAGAACCTAGTCTGCGAGTTACACCAACCCAAGTGGGAGGCCTAGCACGAGAAAGCTAATTGATAAGGACTCATTGTGTAATACCTGAATCCTACTACGTAGGTCCTTACGTTATCTATTAAAAATTTTAAGTATTTTGAGATAAAAACTTTTATTATTTTATTAATTTATTTTAAGATGGGTGTATTTTATTTTATGTGGGTTATTAAATAATTCAAGGGTGTATTTTTTTTATGACCTTATAATATTTCTTTCAAGCCCTTTAATTTTATTTACTCAAGAAAAGATCCAAACTCTTTTGATCTCAACCATCTATTCCCTAACTTATGGGACAAGTTTGATTTAAATCCATTGACTTTTATTCTCCTTGAAACCGTAGCTTCCTCAAGAAGCCAAGTGAATTTCTTCCTTCTCCTACACGACGGCTTCCAAGGCAAGTAAGTAATTTATTTTCCTTATTCCCCTACACCTGTTTGTCCCAAGGCACACAAAAGAGAAAACTTCTCAAGTTTCCTTCCTTCACACGAGAGACTCTCGGTTTCCTCTAGTTCGCACGTTCTCTCTCTTTTCTTCAAGCCGATCTCTCCTATTTCTTAAACCTAAGATTTCTACCGAAAATCTTCAAGGAAATCAACCTCATAAGTGAATTTCTATGACTCTAATCTCTAGTTTGGAATCTTAGATCTATGGGTTTAACCTAGGGTTTTATTTAGGAAATTTTCTATTGTGTTCCAGCCTTGGATCTTTCGGATTTCTCTTCCTTTTCTCATTTGTTGTTCGTTTTGTGGCTTGAAAGGGGACCAAAACAGGTAATGTTCCTTCCGTAAGATTTTCTTGTGATTGAGTTTTTTCTAAGCAAGTTGTGCCTTGTAATTGGGGGTTTCTAATTCTGGGCTAGCTGAGTATTTTGTGGTAGTTCCTAGACCAGTTTCTCATTGCTTTCTCTAATGATTGATCTAGTGGGTAGTAACCGAAAGCCCTATTTCCTGGTCAGACCGAGTGCCTTGAGGTTGTTTTGCCGTGTGTCTCTTATCATTTGAAATGATATATTTTCTTGTTTAAGTTGATTAGTCACAAGTGATGATTAATTTATCTATTGTGTATATATGTATATGAAGGAGCCGTGTGTTATGCCCTGTTTTGGTGTGTGTTCCAACTGTGTGTTGCAAGGCAAATTTTGTAGTCTTTCTTGTGTTTCCTCGAGTCTAAGCCATGTTTTGATTATGCTTTTATGTGTTAAATTAATGGAATGAAGGTTTATAAAAATTAGATATACTTAAATATATGGCCTAAGTAAGCCACTAAGAATTTCTAGATTGAAATAGTAAGCTTACTTTAGGAATTTTAAGTTGCCAAGAGTTGTATCTTTTTATCTATGCTATGTTTTCAAAAAATATATGAGATTTTCTTAAGTCTTCTACAACCCTTATATTGTTTAATTGTATAGTTGGGATTTTGGTTAAGTGAAGGATGTTTAAGACCATGAATATACTAGAACTTGCTAGCTGCCTAAGTATTGCAAAATCTCTAAAGATATGTTCTATTTTGGAAGCCTAAACCAGCCCATTTTACCCCTTGCTCAACTTCACTCCTTTTGTTTGATCAAAGATAAACTTTAGTATGAAAAACCCTTGAAGAACAAGTGACAAAAACCAACCTCTTGTAAGCCAATAGACTACTTCCCATATGATGTTACAAAGCTGTCAAAATTCCCTTTTGATAAAATTCCAGATTTGGTAGTACCTCCTCGTTCCCTACCATTCTTAAATAAATCTCTACCGTTCTTTACATCCTAACTTATGATTTCTATCAATCCCTTATATAGAAAACAATGGCCTAAAAGGGGGCAGCAAGTGAGTTATGTACTTTCATGGGTTTCTTTAAAAATCGGAATGAGGATACCAATGGTTGATTTAGTGCCATGTATGTAGTTAAATGGGTTAAAGAAGACGCTTTAATTCCAACTTGGAAATTAAGTGAGCACGTATGGGTGTCGGATAGTAAAGCCTTAAGTGAAATGAATTTTAATATGTTTATCCCATTTCATTGAATAGGAGTTTATTTTCAAGATTCAAGGAACCTACTTGTAAAGGAACGAGGTAAGTAGTTATGACCATGCTCCTTACACAAATCTCTCTTATGAAAGAATGTCTCTCTCTCTCTTCAAAGATTCTTTTAAAGAAAGAGTATATATTATGTACAAGCCTTTCTTGGTAGCCCCTGTTAAGCACCCTATTGATTATAATTGTGTGTATGTAAGGTAATGCATCATGAGACTTTTATGCATGCTCTCTCTTAAATAGCTATGCGTTACCTATATGTAATATGACGTGAAACACTCTTTTTAAAGAATTGCATATGCATTTTGACTAAGGAAAGATAATGAAAACGGTTAAAATAAAAGGAAAGGAAATGAATGAAAGCATGAAAGTATGTAACGGCCATATAAATAAAAAGGGTACCAAAGAATGGGCAGATTGCAATGCCAGGTAAATAGTACTGGTAGTGCACCTAGTGCTGCCCCCCTATGAAAGGGATTCACAACTGTGGCTACGGGCTGGATCTAGGTCCAAAAGACTGCTAACCCTAACACACTGGGACGTAATAGTGTGTACTGGCCAAAGAAAGTTAAACGTAAAGTAAAGTTATTTCAAAGAAATGTTTATGCATGAAAGTATAGTTATTCCTTAAACTGTTTATGCATGAAGGCATTGTCAAGAATCAGTAAATGTTTTATGTATGCATGTTTTCAAAAGAAAAGATTATGTGATTAATATGTTAATAGCATGGTGTATTGCTTACTGAGTATTAGACTCACTTTGTGTTTATGTTTTAAACATCCAGGTATGGATGAAGAGGTTGTGGAGCTAGGCACTACCAAGGAGGGAGGGGCCAATGCTTAGAGTTTCCTTGAAAGTTTGACTTTGATGATGATGATTTATGTTTTTATGTTTTACGGTGGGTCCCCTATTGGGATGTTTTGTTGGATTAACATTAAGACAATATGCATTTGGGCATGATGTAAATACTATGGTGGGGTGATAGTAACCCCACATATGATGGTTAACACCTTTTTGGTATGTGTTGTAGGGACTGAGTCCCCTCTTATTTAGAACTAGTTATGCTTAATGAATGGATGATGGACTCTGAGAGTTCTTTATGTAAAATATTGAACAAATCATCTATCAGGTGTACTTTTAAGCTAGAAGTGCAGAGTACATGCGTGACACATTCACGCATATTCCTTATTACCCTCGTATGAAAAAAATATATACATAATAATATAGTACTAATAATGATAAGGAAATAACAGGTAAATTGTCGCGGCCTCGTCCTAGGCTGGGGCGGGGTTGTGACACGCCGCTTCTGACATCCCCTGCAACACCCAACACTCGAGGACCTGTATCGACAGACTGGTAGGAAACACGAACGACCCTTGATTCTCTGACAGAGGGTATGGAGGATCACGACGACGATCATCTACTGGCAAGACACCACTTGAGAAGCCACACTTCATTAATGGCGCCAACCCTAGAGTTCATGCCGCATTGATAGCGTCACCCTAGGCTCCACGTAGCTTTAAAAGATCTTGACCGAGCTACAATGGGAGGTGACATGAACCCCCAGACACAGAGTATGGGATGTCCAATCTCCCGAAACCTAGTATAAAAGCCGCCCTCCAAGTACAAAATTCTCGATTAGAACTCTTGCACTCACACACAAATTACTAAGAAGATTGACAACTTAAGAATCAGAGGCTCCCCAAATCCCACTGAGCCATCCTTATTTTCTCTTGTGTGCATATACGAAGTCCTCGGACCGGGTGGCTGGAACTAGGCCCAAGTGTGCGGAACACAACGTCAACATTAATAATATTTTGAATGAGAGAGAAATAACTCATAAAATACTCAATAGATAGGGAATTGTAACCCTCCAAATATGTAGATTTATTGTCGCTTGAAAGAAAAAAAAAATGCATTTGCCTTTTCTAATGTAGACAACTTAGTAGAATTGTTAGCTAATTCTAGATTTGTATTTTCATTTGCCTACACCAATACTAGTGTTCTTAGAAATTTTTGTTACTAACAAATAGGGTTGTAAACAAGCCGAGCTCGAGCAAGCATGGGATGTGCGTGCTCGGCTCGTTCACAAGACGAGCGAGCTTGGGCTCGACTCGTTTATAAGCCTAGCCTAAGGTGTAGATCGAGCTCGGCTCGTTTACTTGTAAAGCACACTCGAGCTTGGCTTGAAGCTCGTTGTTAACGAGCGAGTTGAGCTCTAGCTCGACTCGAGACTGAAACTTTTTTTGTAAATGCAAAATAAATAATAAAAAATTTAAATAAATGCAAACGTGAAATAACAAATTAAATATTAATTTACATCATGAAGCTTTCAATACTCCACTATGGCCAAGGTACATTAAGTGACATTGACATCCTAATGGAACAAGTGAATCAAAAATTATTTTACAACAAAAAATTATGAAACTTAGTACATTAAACTTTAAAACAAAAAATGTGGAGTAAACTCAATAAAGTCCTCAATCTTCGTGAATTGAGTCAAAAATCTTGACACCAACTTATTGCTCTACATACATTAATACACTAAAAAAGTTTAAACTTATTTTTAATCTCTTGCATGATTACTCGAGTACTTTTAACTTAGTAATATTGTCAATGGATATTTGACACGAATGCAAAACTTAATTTGCCTCAACCATCAAAGTCATATCTCTAACACATTTATACAATACAATTACACAAGCAATTTGAGAAATAAAATAAACTATTAGGGATTCAGGTATAGCAGTAGGCAAGCCGCAAGTTACAAATCAGATAAGATAAATATAGCAACTTAGCATGACACAAGAAGATAAACCAGTAGGCAACAGATGGCATATACTAATACACTAAAAACATTAAGCTTATTTTTAATCCCTTACATGATTACTCAAGTACTTTTAACTTAGTAAAATAAAATAAACCATTAGGTATAGCAGTAGGCAAGTTACAAATAAGATATTATTACAAATCAAATAACAACTTAGTATGCAGATAAGATAATAAACATAGACAAGTTACCAAACCAGATTCTCTTACATAAATTAGTATGCACAAGTTACCAATTTTGGCCAAAATCAAAACAAATAAGGAAGTTATCAAACTAAACCAAAATCAACATGACACAAGAAGTTATCAATCTTGGCCAAAATCACCATGACAGCAACTCAACAAGTTATCAAATCAAAACAAAATTAGCATTACACAAGTTCACAACAAGTTATCAAACTACAACAAAATCAGCTAGACAACTGAGTTACCAAATTTCAACAAAATCATAATGATAGGAAGTTACCAAACTTCTACAAAATCTGAAATCACCATGACAAAAGTCAGCAAGTTCTCAAACTTGAACAAAATCACCATGACAACAACCTGCATACACTGATACACTAAAAAATATTAATCTCATTTTTAATCTCTTGCATCATTACTCAAGTACTTTTAATATAGTAATATTGTCAATGTATGTTTGATAGCAATACAAAATTTAATTTATCAATTAGAAAATTTAGGAAATCTAGATGGTGAGGAGTTAGAACTTAGAAATTACCTGAACTGTCATGACTCATATCATTCCAAACAAAATAAAATAAAACAATCAAACTATCCAAATATTTAAAAGTAAAATGTGAAATTAATACAAATTGTGGAAATATTATTATTTTACTTGAATCAGAGTCAATCTGAGTCTCTATGGCTATGGTAAGAGAATATGAGTTTATGATGGAACATCCTTCTATTAGCAAGAAAAAATATTAGTTAATATTTCTATAAATAATTGGTGTATAAAATAGTAAAATAAAAACTTAAAATTCAAATAAATATAATACTTACAGAATTAGTTGATATTTTTTAAGCCAATATAATGCTCTAACCCAATTAGACCCACATAACAACATATGTACAATTTCAGTTGACAATGAAGCTCGATGAGGATCAATGACTCTGCCTCCTGCAATGAATGTTGATTCTGAACTAACTGTGGTAATGGGTGTAGCCAATATATCTCAAGCCAATTTGGATAAAGTTCGAAACTTGAGACTATTTGCTTTCCACCGTTCCAAGGCATCAAAACTTGCCTCTAAATCCTCTTTACAGATATATATATATATATACACTCTCATCTAAATAATTGTCCAGTTCTGATTTAATAGGCTACACTGTATCAACGCTTCTAACAAATATTTAAATAATGATCGACTACTCTGCATTATTTTCCCAGCACTTGAGGAACAACTGGAAGCAAGAATTCGAGAATTTTCCTGCTCTCTTTGTGCCTCAAGAGTCGAATTCTATTCCTAAACATGCTCATCATATAACTCACGCAACACTTGAGAGACATGCTCAATATTCTTAGAAGTTTCTGTCTCTTGATAAATTAAAAGAAAGCAAAATTGGATCAGGACCATCTTGAATCTAGGGTCTAACACTGCAGTAATTGCCATCAATAGATTACACTCCCCCCAATATTTCTCAAACTTAGAACTCATTTTTCTTACCATTGATTTCATGTACTCATTCTCATCTATACTCTTCTTACTTAACATGTTCTTCATTCTCCATACTTCATAAATAAATAAGGTTGTTGTTGGGTAATCACTTCCAGATACAATATTGATTACTTCATTGAAAATAGCAAGTAGTTGACAAAGATTTTCAACTTGCCCCCACTCTTCAACAGTTAGAGCCCATTCAAAACTGCTATCTCTATCACCATATCTAGAAAAAAACTTCGTTGAACTAAACTGTAGCATCCAATATTAAATATGTGCTATTTCATCTTGTAGGCACATCTAAAATCAGTTTATTTAAGGGCGATTGCAACTGTTTTACAATTTCACTAAATTATTTTAACCTATTCTCTGATGCTACCAGATATTTTATATCATCTCTCACACAATCAACAATCTCCCTAATCTCTCAAAGTCCATATTGTACAAGTAAATTAGTTATATTCGAACAACAACGTACATAAAATAATTTCCCTCCAACAGATAATTTTTTTTCAATCTAAAATCATCTTTCAAGATCCTAATGGCAACATCATTAGAACTTGCATTGTCAACAATAATTGAACTAATTTTATTCTCAATTCTCCAATCTTGAAAACACTTTTCTAAAGCATCAGCAATAAGAAGACCAATATGTGGAGGTGACACATCATAAAAGTTCAACATGCACATCTGAAGATGACAATCAGTATCTATAAAATGACATGTCACTACCATATATGAAAGTTTTTTTATGAGAAGTCTACATGTCAGTTGTGATATGAACCTTGTTAACAGGTTTAAGCAAAGCCTTTAACTTTTTCTTTTTAGTCTCATAAGTTCTCATGCATTCCTTTTTTGTAGTAGCCTGAGACATTTTTTTTCTAATATAGAGTGTTTGCACTCATGAACTTATCAAATACCACATACTCCATTAAAGAAAATGGATACTCATGGTAAAGCATCATATGAGAGGCAAGCTCTCGAACCCTACTATGATCATAGGTAAAGTTTGAGACAGTGAAGCCACCATTTGCCTCCTTAGACTCAACTGCTAGACTTTATGTTTTTTGTTAGACCCCCCATGTATGACAAACAAGTTAGCAAGTGCCAATTTAGTGTAGTCATAGAACTTGATCGAGATGCTTTAAGCAAAGTTTTATACCACTTACATTGAGGCTATTTAGCCCCACCCCGTTCAATTTCGACAAAATCATTCCATACAATAGAAGTCTTCTTTCTCTTATTTCTTTCATGGGCTACCGTTTGAACTTCTGTTGGGCCCTCAGTAAAGACAGTATTAGAGGCCTCAGTATTAGCAGTGTCTCCATCATCATTAGTTATGGGCTCTACAGAGCTAATCCCAGTAGAGTTTTCATTTTCATACTCCTAAACCAGATCAAGTTCATTCATACGATCATCTATTTGCTAGAATCTAATATTTTTTAAACACAAAATCAGAAATATAAAATAAGTATATAACCATTGAGCATACATGTTATATTAATCAACTAAAATCAAAACAACCTTGTCTTAATGACTTAAGGTGCCTCCAAAAGCAAGGATACTAAAAGATGTTAAAGTTAAACAAATTTGACTCCAATAGTTTTGTTATACAGCCTTGCCTTGATGGTTCCATGTGCCTCCAGAAGGCAAGGCTAATACATTTGATAGTAATCAACTAAAAAATGTTAAAGTCGAACAATTTTGACTCGAACAGTTTCAGTATACAGTCTTGCCTTGGTGGCTTGACATGCCTCCAGAAGTAAGGCACCTCAACAACATAAACATAGAACAGATTGGATAAAATTTATCAACCAAAACATGTTAAATACACACCATTTCATATTTGAAGCAAAGACATAAACATAAAATAGATTGGAAAAGTTTATGAACCAAAACATATTAAACATAGCACCATTTCATACTAGAAATAAGAACATAAATATAGAATAGATTGTATAAGATTTATCAACCAAAACATGCTAAAGAAAGCACCATATTTATCAACCAAAGCATGTTAAAGAAAGCATTATTTCATACTTTTAACAAGAACATAATGATTTAAAAGAAATGATAATTAATAATCAACCAAGACATGTTACATAAAGCATTGTTAAATACTTAAAGCAATAACATAAAGCAAGAACCAAATAGTATTGGATTAATCAACCAAAACATGTTAAAAAAAGCATAATTAAATAGTTGAAACAAGAACATGAAGCAAGAACCATATAGGATAATTTATAATCAACCAAAACAAGTTCAAGAAAGCATATTTAAATACTTGAAGCAAGAACATAAACATAGAACATGTTGGATAAGATTAATTAATCAAGACATGTTAAATAAAACATATTTTAATACTTAAGGCAATAACCAAATATGATTAGATTAATCTACCAAAACATGAACAATAAAGCAACATAAAATAGTTCAAGTAAGAACATAAAGCATTAAGCAAGAACCATATAGGATTAGATTAATCAACCAAAACATTTAAAAGAAAACATATTTAAAAACTGAGAGCAAGAACATGAAGCCAGAACTATATCTCCACACTCTGACTTCAGTCAACAATATATACAAATAACTCGAGAACTCAGAAAAGCAAATAAAAAATTGAAAATCTATAGTAAATAAATATAACATAGCACTAGAGAGGAAGGGGAATAAGTTAAACTCACAACGGACTGTAAATTTTGCTTCAAGCACAGATCTGTAGGCAAGCTCTTCAGAAGGTTTTTTCCACAATTTTCAGGTATGAAATATAAAGTTCGAAACATATATTTGTAAACAATAGCAAAATCAATATAGGATCAAGTTAACAGTCTAAGGCCCTAGCATGGAATATTCTGTCATTACAAAATAAAAAATAAATAAAGCATAAACTTATCAATCAAAGTGATAGACAGTCACATAAGCATGCATAGACGACTGGTGATGTATGGCAAAACAGTCAATACTGTCACACCACTGACCACTTAGGAGTTTGGAGTATAGTGTACTTAGATGATTAGATCTAGATCTACAATATAACAATACTACAAGGTATAAAGAGTTAGGAGAGAATTAGATTGAATCCTCGAAAATACTCAGATAAGTTAATAACCAGATAAGTGGCTCCAAATCTGCCAAGTTCCCAACAAAATGCTTAAAAATAGAAAAAGAACCTGGGTAATAGACTCATAGACGGACGAATTAATGAACTAGAGAACCACGAACCACGAAATCGGGGATTCTGTTGGTTGTGAGTCATAAATAGATGCATTTAATGACTTTTTTTTCGAGGCCCAACTGCGATCTCAGAGACTGAGATTACGGCCATAGCTCCCCGAAAATGCGGCCACCGGCTGAATCTACTAGGGTTTCTCGTAGTTGCAGCTGATATCACTCTCAGCCCCTCGAGAATCCTTGGCTACAAGCCTTCGAGAATCATTCAACCCTTGATTCTATGCAAATCAAATAGGAGGTAACTGACGTAAGCATAAGAGGAGGCTAGGGTTTCTCGATGGCTCTGAGAGAAGGTCTGAAGGATTGTAGAAGTGTGAAAGTGAAACGGCTGAAGGAGAAATAAGATGACTCGATGAGCATTGTGTAACCCTAGCTTTAGGGCTTGAATTGGAAAATTTGATGAATAATATAATAGATCTTAAGAGAAAACAACAATTAATGGGAGAAGACTATACATTAATGATGAAAAAATATCACATATATCAAAGTAGACAAACGGCAATAGAGGAATGAGAAGCTCATTGCGGCAATATATTTATTGTATTTAATTATATAAAATTGTCTAACATTATATTTTATCAAACATTATAATTTAGTATTCATAAATCATAATATAATATTATAGCTATATTAATTAATATAATACTATTATACTAATACCGTATATTAACTACAAAATTAGTATATTGAATATTGATACTTAAATATTGATACAAGGTCTTATATTTGCATAAAATAATAATATTATTTATGCTTGTAGTTATAATGCATATTTAATAATTAATACTAGACTACTACTACTAGTAGTTACTACACAATAGACACTAGTCTAGTAGTCTACTAGTATGAGCTTATTAATTATTAATAATAGATATTAACACTAAATATGTATATTACTTTGTAGTTAATATAATCTTATGAATACAATATTACTACCGATTAATCTTATATAAAGTAATAAGATTAATAACTAGTAATACGCTAAAGTTTTTTTTTTAAATAGTAATATTGTAAAGTTTGTAATAGTACTTCATAGAATGATAGAATCATAAGTAGTAAGTTATAAGTTAATAAGTTATGACTTTAGTCTATAGCCTATAGCTTGTATGCATAATTTTTTATATGACAATTTAATAGTTGATAAGAATAAGATAACCATATCAATATGATATATGAATATTAGACATTTATATATATATATAGTATATGTAGTGGACTATAAGTCACTATAAGTCTATATACATAATTAATAAGAGAATAGCTTTGGAGTGGTACCATCCGCTATTTAGGTGAAACCAGCATCCAATAAAAAAACTACCACATTAATAATGTGGTAAAATATTCTATGGGAACACCCCATTAGATTTTTCCCCAAAATTTCCTAAACCTATTTTCACTCTGTCATTTCACCCAGCCCCCAGACGTTCCCACCCCATCCAGACACTGTCGATTGCCCTTTTATAGTCTACATCCGTCGCCGCCACCCAATCAGAAGCCAACCAGTTTCACGCAGCGCAGTCAACCACCACGCAGTCCATCACCACACACAAAAGAAAATCTTGGAATCGAAAACAATATGAAAAAAATCCTCTGGGAAAAAGTAGGAACTGATGGCAACAGATCGATACAAAATACTGAAAAGTATCCATCTTTCAATTTCAACTACTCCTATTGGATTCAGACCTGCAGGAACCCAATATCCTTCAAATAAATGCATGCCCACAAGATTCTAAGGCACAAGATGTTCATTTTATTGGTGGCTTTTCAACCATTTTTTGCTCTGGTTCACAGTTCACACCTTGATCTGATTATTAAATTAAACTTCATTAGAGCTAATCCTTGAGCTACCTTACAGAAATGAATGAAAAGTACTCCAGAAGTACTTTTGCACCATCCAACTTAATTCTGCACCATCCACAAAAAGAGCACTAAATTAAAAGATCATAAAATTAATAAAAGAAAATTTTTCATAGTTATATGACCAGAGGCACTTCTCTATCTGCATATATATGATCTTATTCTAGTTTTAGGAACAGTTGATCACCATTTTCACACATGAGAATCCTGCATGCGTTGAGTATTTGATGAGAGAGAGACGAGCTTCGGTGCGGTGGCGTCCCATTCCTTCAGTAATGGATTGGCTATGTGGCCTTATTCTATTGGAGGCTATTTTCAGCCCTATATCAGATGTATCGACCAAAAGACATTCTCAATTAATAATACATATCACATATGTAACTTTTGGCTATTATATATATTGTATTATATATGTATAATTATATACGAGTCGAGTTTCATACGAGTTTGTTCACGAATATTATTCAAGTTGGTTGAATTTTATACGAGTTTGTATCGTTTAATAATTGAGCAAACATTCTCCTCTCGAGAGCTCCCCTAAGTAGAGGTCCCCTACTTGCTCCATCCAGGACTGAATCTCAGGCTATTACTACGTATTAGTGTGTGTATGTTATGGAGGTAAATCTTGAGAAGATATGTGAAAACATGTCCTTGACTGAGCAAGAAGTGGATGTTGTCGTGGTGGATGAAAAGTCCCTTGATGGTGCGCTAGGAAGAAGTGAAAAGTATCTGCTATTTAAATTGTTCACTGATAAACATTTTAACAAGGAGGCGTTCAAGAGTACTATGAAGCATCTATGGCGCCCTGGTAAGCCAGTTTCCATTCGGGATGTCAGTACTAATCTATTTATTGCAGAGTTTGATGATCCATGGGATAAAGAACGTGTTTTCAGAGAAAGACCTTGGGCTTTCGATAAACACTTGGTTCTCACAAGCGAGGTTGATGGGCTGCAACAGGTACATCAACTTACCTTCCCTGAGGCGCTATTTTGGGTTCGAATTCATGATCTTCCCATTATGGCTAGGAACTGGAATATGGGAAACACAGTAGGGAAGGAAGTTGGTAGGGTGGTGGAGGTTGACTTGGAAAAGGATGCACTAGCTTGGGGGGAGTATCTACGTATTAGAGTTAAGTTGGATGTTACTAAGCCATTGTTATGTGGTAAGAAGGTTTGTGTGGGCTCATCTAGTCCCTTCTGGGTTCGTTTCTCTTATGAACGGCTTCCAAATTTTTGCTACGTATGTGGTATGCTTGGTCATAGTCATAAGGAATGTAATCAGTGGAGGCCATCGATGGAAAAGTTCTCAATCTCTGATTTTCCATATGGTCCCTGGTTACGTGCAGGGAACCTTGGTGATTATAGAGGACCTATTCGTAGTAGGCAGATAAACCAAGGAGGAAGCAGCTCTCCAATGGGTCATGTGACAGACCAGTTCGCCAGAGAATCGCTGGGTGATTGGAAGGCAACAGGTTTTGAGGATAACATTGGAGAGGAGGATGTTGTGGCACAGATTTCGGATAACAGCCAAGATTGTGATAATCACCAGATTCCGGTACAAGAGATATGCAATAAAGAGATAACTATAGGCCAAAGGTTATCTAATAAGTGCTCAAATGATAAGGTGGGATTTATAACTGATGCGGATGAGATGGGGGAGTAGCATGGCAACTGATCAACATCGAGATAAGATGAAAGTTGTAACTGCTGCGGACTATAAGGGCCTTAAGTTTGACTCTCCTCAACAGAAGGGTATTTGTGACAATTCAATAGTGGAGGCTTCTATGGGCAATAGTTCTAGCGAGAAAGAGGTTTTAAATGCAAAAGTAAAGAGGCTTTCTTCCTCTAGAGGGACTCATAAATGGAGGAGAACTTTAAGGTCTCAGGTGCACCATTCTCCTTCTATAAGTGCTTATGAGAGGTCAAAGAGGCATCATGGTTCTGATGATGTTTTCGAGATTGCTGGAACTCCTAAGAGACTTAAAAGTAATACTAAATTCCATAATGGGAGTGAGGATTCCATTTCACAGGATGCGGTGGTGGCTGAAGCTTAGCCCCACCGAGCTCAATGAAGGTCCTTAGTTGGAATACACGATGGCTTGGGAACCCTCGTGGTATTCGTACTCTTTCTGATCTAATTAGAAGAGAAGATCCCAATGTTTTGTTCTTGCAAGAAACAAAACTTAATGCTGCAAAAATGGAATTCTATAGAGTTAGATTTAAGTTTAATTATTGCTTAACAGTTGATGTTGTTTGTAAAAGTGGGGGGCCTTGCATTGTTATGGAAGCAAGATGTGCCATTGTCCATTTTGAGTTACTCAGCATCACATATTGATGTTGTTGTAACTGAAATGTCACGAAACTGGTACTTGACAAGTCTCTATGGTCAACCTGACACTGTAAGAAGAATGGAAACTTGGAATCTGTTAAGAAGTTTGAGGAGGAATTCTAAGGAGGCTTGGCTAGTGTTTGGGGACTTCAATGAGATTTTAACAGTACATGAGAAATGGCGGGGGAGAGATCAACCACAACAACAAATGGTTGATTTCCAACAAATGCTTTTGGAATGTGAATTAAGGGACCTTGGTTTCTGTGGTCCAAAATACACTTGGTGCAATGGAAGACATGATGTGGCTCGAGTTTATGAGAGACTGTATAGGTTTCTTGGTAATACCTCTTGGTGTGATCTATTCAATAGAGCCTCAGTCCTCAGTCACCCATGTCTCTATCTCTTACTTTGATCATCTCCCTCTATGGATTGAGTTAGAAGGTGCCCAGTTGAGAATGGGAGGTGCTAAACCCTCCAGTTTTGAGGCAATGTGGCTTGGAGAAATGGAATGTTCAAGAATTGTCTAGCAGGAGTGGCTTTCTGCAGCTCCCTCTAGTGGTATGCAAGGTGTTATGGATTGCATTTTTGGTTGTAGCAGTAAGCTACAAAGGTGGAACAAATCCCAGTTTGGCAAGGTCTAGGTCAAGCTGAAAGAAGCAAAGCTAAAACTCTCAATGGAACAAAGTAAAGCCCCAACAGCTTTAAATACAAGGGAGATTGGTGAAGCTTCAATTGAGGTCCAGAAATGGATGGAGAGGATGGAGATAATGTGGAAACAAAGATCAAGAGCTTTATGGTTAGCTGAAGGGAATCAGAATACAAACTTTTTTCATGCTAAAGCATCTCAAAGAAAGAGGAAGAATTTGTTATCAAAACTAAGGGATGCAAGTGGTTGCTGGCAGGAAGGAGAGGATTGTGACAGGTTGATTGTTAACCTCTTTCTTCTTTGTTTACTTCTGCAGGATCTCGAGACCATGAAGTTATTCTTGATCAAATGGAGAGGAAGGTCTCACCTAAGATGAATGCTGAACTTATTAAACCCTACACAGTTGTTGAAGTTCTTCAAGCTTTGAAAGAGATGCACCCCAACAAAGCACCAAGGCTTGATGGTATGCCACCTCTCTTCTTCCATAAATTTTGGCATGACATTGGTACTTCCATCACTACTGTTATCCTACATGCTTTGAACCATGGAGAAAGGCCTCAAGCCCTTAATCATACTTCATCACCCTGGTCCCTAAGAATAAGTGTCCTCAAACAATTAATTGCCTTATACCTATTAGTTTATGTAATGTTATATATAAGCTAATTTCTAAGGTTATTGCTAATAGAATCAAGCAAGTATTACCTATGGTCATCTCTGATACATAGTCCTCTTTCCTACCTGGAAGACTCATCACAGATAATATCCTCATGGCCTATGAAGTTTTACACTTTTTGAAGAGGAAGAAGAAAGGAAAGAAAGGCTTTATGTCTATCAAGCTTGATATGAACAAAACTTATGATAGAGTCAAATGGGTTTTCTTGAATCTGTTATGAGCAAGTTGGGATTTCATGAGAATTTAATTCAGCTTGTGATGATGTGTGTGAGGACTCCTCCTTGTTCAATTCTGATTAATGGCTCTCCTACTGGTTTTATTGTTCCTTCACGAGGTTTGAGGCAAGGTGATTCTGTTTCTCCTTATCTATTTCTATTGTGTACTGAAGGGTTGATTAGTCTTTTGAGAGAGGCTCAAAGAACTAAGTATGTTACTGGCATATAGATTTGTCGTGGAGCCCCTATGCTAAATCATCTGCTATTTGCAGATGATAGCTTAGTTTTTTATAATGCAAATGTGGACACAAATGTAAGATTGCAAGCTCTATTAAAGCAGTATGAAGTTGCTTCAGGCCAACAGTTGAATAGAGAGAAAACATCAATGGTCTTTAATGCCATTGTGGATCAGACTAACAGGCAAGCTATTATGAATTTGTGGTGCTCAACTCAAGTGCAGCAATATGATAAGTATCTTGGGTTGCCCCTTGTGGTGGGTAGGTCAAAATCAAGAGCATTTGCAGGAATTAAGCACAAAGTTTGGCTCAAGTTGCAAGGATGGAAATGGAATATGTTCTCTCAAGGGGGTAGGGAAATCCTCCTTAAAGCAGTAGCTCTGGCAATTCCATCTTATGCCATGAGTTGCTTCAAGATTCTAACAAAGCTTTGCTTTGAAATTGAGAGTATGATGGCCAGATATTGGTGGGGTCAAAAGAATGAGGAGAGAAAGGTTCATTGGCTAAGCTGGAAGAAGATGTGCAGTTCAAAATTTGTGGGAGGCATGGGGTTCAAGGAGCTAGAGATTTTCAATATGGCCATGTTGGTTAAACAAGCTTGGAGGCTATTGCAGAATAAGGAGAGCTTAATCCACAAGATGTATGCTGCTATATACTTTTCTGATGGGAACCTTTTGACAGCTTCTCTTGGAGGAAATCCCTCTTATGCTTGGAGAGGTATTTGGAAGGCAAAGAGCCTGCTAGTGCAAGGTGGAAGATGGAATGTGGGTGATGGAAGCTTAATTCATATTTTGAATGATGCTTGGATACCTAGATTTCGAAATTTGAGACAAGAACTGGGAGATGAGCAGAGTATTGAGCAACTTTGCCAATTGGACAATCAAGTTTTATCTCTTATTGATCCAAGTACTAAATGGTGGGACATTGCAAAAGTTAGAGCTCTATTCAATCCAAATATTGTGGATGCTATTATCAAATTGCATCCTAGTCATACTGGAGCAATAGATCAATGGATGTGGAAACATGAGAAGTCAGGATCTTTCTCTGTCAAAAGTGCTTACAGATTCTTAAAAACTTGCTTGGAATCTGAACATGGGGAGTCCTCTAATGGAGCTTTGATGAAAAAATTATGGACTGTTCTATAGAAGTTAAAAGTTCCCCATAAGGTTAAGGTTTTTGCTTAGAGGGCATGTAAAGACAGTTTACCAACTAAGACCAATCTGATTAAGAGAAAACTGGACATTGAGGGGCAATGTTGTTTTTGTCAACATTTAATTGAGGATTTGAGACATGTGTTGATATTATGTCCTTCCATCCATGTTTTTTTAGTGCGTAGGTTTTCTATTTTTCAAAATGGAGGCCAAATAAGATCTTTTATCACTACTGCAATGGATATTCTCTTCAAAGGTTCTTTTGAGGACCTGGCTGATTTTTTTTTGATGGTTTGGGCTTTTTGGTTCAGAAGGAACAAGATGGTTCATGAACAGATTGTTTTACCACCTCAGTAAGTTATTGGCTTTGCTTTTGCAAAGAAGTTGCATAGTGCTGTGGTTAGGCATCAGTTGGGGCTTCCTAATTGTAAAAACCTGTTGTACAGATGGTCACCCCCTCCAGAAGACTCTTTTAAGTTAAATATTGATGGGGCTCTCTTCTTTGATTTAAACAAAGCTAATATGGGTGTAGTTTTGAGTAGGGGTGTAAATTCAAACCGAAAAACCAGAAAACTGGTCCAGACCAGATCAGACAGGATCGGACTGGTTTTACCGGTTCTTGGAATGTGAAAATCGGCTGGAATCGGTCCGGTTCCGGTTTTAGGATTTTGCGGACCGGACCGGTTGATAAAAAATATATAAAAAATAATATTTGTATATATAATTTTTATACAAAATATTTTATATATATTAATATATATAAGTTTTATATATAATGTATAATTATAAATTTATATGTGAAATTTTTATATATATAATTATATATATTCGTATAGAAAATAATTTCATATTATAATTTATAAATTCTCACATAAAATGTTAATACTAATTTATAAGTTTATAACTAATACTAATAGTCTAATATAGACTATAGTTATACTTATAATAAATACTAAAAGTTTTTATTAAAATTTTATAACTAATACTAATATATAATTATACTAATAGTCTAATATTAATACTATTATCTAGTCTAATATATTATTTAGTTATACTAATATACAAGTCTATAACTATTTAACTAATACCAATAGTCTAATATAGACTATAGTTATAGTTATACTAATCTATATTAAATCACTATAAGTCTATAACAATTTTTTTAATAGGTTAAATCACTAAAACAAAATATATATAACTATATATATTATTAATTTATTATATGGTATTAAATTACTCTAAGAAATGGCTGCCGTCCCCCCCTCCCCCCAAAACCCTCATTTTTCTTCCCCCCAAAAACTTGTTTGGACTTTCGTTTAGTCCCCCCCCTCCCCTCGGCCGCACGTAACAAGCTAATAGTGTTCGTCGCATCCTCCAGTCCCTCCGTCATCACCCCTCTATTCCTCACTCTTCGCCTCTCTGCGACTCACGACCTCCATCTCTGCCCTCTCACAACCTCTCTGCATCCAACTTCCCGGCCTCACCTCTCTTCCTCACTCTCTCAGCGTCTCACGCAGCCGACAACCCCTCTCTCACGTCTCTCTGCTTCAACGGTAATTTTTCTTGAGGATCTTTATTTGTCTAACGTCAATACTCAATAGTGAAACACTGAAGCTCTGTTCGTTTAATCTGCAATGATATGTTTGGGTTGCAGACTTCCTAGTTTTTTTTTTCTAAGGACCACATTAGCCTAAAGTTCTGTTTGTTTTGTTTGATTAAGCATCTGAGATTCTGAGTTGAATGAAAGCTTTCAAGTGGCTTTGCTCCATTGCATATCATCTATTTTAAACTGATTTTATCATCTGCATGTGCATATCATTATCATCGATTCATCTGCTAAGTCAAAAATCTCATTATTCTCTTGTATGTTCCAAAATAATTTTATCATCTGCATTTGCATATTACAACATCTCATGTTGTTTTAAACTGTGAAGCTCAACAAAAATAAATAAAAATAAAATAAGAAATAATAACATATAAGAAATTACTTTGAAATTAACAGATGCATGCAGATAGGAGACTTTCATATATGGATTAGGTGAATAAATTAATTAGAGCTTATAATATTAATATATATATATATATATTCTAGCATATATAAACCTACTATAGCAGATGGATGTTTATAGTTAAAAGAATGGTTGTACTTGGTCTTTGACACTGAATGAAGCAAAATATAGTAGTTTGACAGGTTGTCTGCATTAAACTCCACCTTTGGTTTAGTTATTAATAATTATATTGTTATATATGCTTTTATTATGATGTTTATTTTTGTTACTACATATATAAACCGGAAAATCGGATCGGATCGGACCGGAAACTGATAAAATCGAAAATACCAGTTTAGGAGGATAACCGGTGCGTAATCAGTTTTGAAAAATGCAAAACCGGTACATACCCGAATCGAACCGGTTACACCCCTTGTTTTGAGGAACCACATGGGCGAAATACTTAAGGCAGTTAGTAGAGTTGAAACTGTTTTTCTGGAACCAGAACAAGTTGAAGCTATGGCATTATTGAGAGGACTTCAATTGTGCATGAGTTTGGGCATCCATAAGCTGATTATTGAAAGTGATTGTTTGTTCCTAGTAGAAGAGGTTAACAGATCATCTGACTCCAATGCAATTATAAGATCTGTGGTAGTAGATGTAAAAGGTTTGATGCAAACTTTTCTTTAGTGCAGTATTCAGCATAGCAATAAATTCACAAATGAGGCTGCCCATCGACTTGCAAGACATGCTTGGTCCATAGAAGTGACATTTAAGAGAGAGCCGCCGGGGAGAGGAGAATTTTGAGAAACTTCTTTTTAAAACTCTATTTATTTTCAATTAAATGTTTTTTAAATGATTTTCAATTAATTTTAAATCTTATTATCAATGCATTGCTAGAATGTATTCTTGGAGTCGAATGTATTCTTGGAGTCGAGTCCGTTCCAAGACTCGAATAAAGAAGCATGAGAAGTGCATTGGGAGCGGGAGTGGGAGGAGTGCAGCATTTTCTTCTCCCTTTTCCAAGTTTCCGAATCGCCAACTATTCTTTCAACTTTTGCACTCCCCACAAGCGAACCCCAACCATAGGGTTTCTCCGTTGCACAGCTATGGCGACTGTCATCCCTGCGCCAGTCGTTCAAGTCAAGGAGAGGATTGAACTGACCGTCACCGAGAGGAACATCTTTGACAGGCTTCTCGGCACTCTTCGCCACTTCGGTCTCAGCAATCAGCTCCGAGTTGCCGGCGGCTGGGTTCGCGACAAGGTCAGTGGTTAAGTTCTTTGGCGCTGTTTGTTTTGAAGATTGGTTTCGTAGTTTATGGGTTTTGAATTGTCTTGCAGCTTTTAGGAAAAGAGTGTTACGATATTGATATCGCGCTGGACAATATGTTGGGGAGTGAATTTGTTGAGAAGGTGAGGGAGTACCTGTTGTCTAATGGGGAACAAGTACAAGGGGTTGCTGTTATTCCAAGGTACGTGGATTCGAATTACTTTTCGATTTTTTCACTTCGTTATGGGATAAATAGTTTTGAAGGGCTTCTTCGTTACCAAACTCCTTTATCTCGAGGGAGAAAATTTATCGGTAAATACTCTCAGGCCATGGTCCCCCAAAATTTATTTTAGAATAATTGAAACTCGAGGAAGCATTGGGCTGGAAGAAGTAAAAGATACTAAAATACGAGGTTTTTTTCCTCTCTATTTTCTCTAGAGAAACGAACAATCGAAAATTATTTAGTTATCCATTATTTTATTTTCTTCACTTTGTTCTCTCTTCTAAACAGTTAACCATTAAGTTATAATATTGAAGCTAGGGAGTGTACACTAGATGAACTTCGAAATCTTTTTGTGCACACCTTATGTAACAACCCTTCCCGTAGGTCAAGAATGTTATGTACATTCATAACCTTACACCTGGAAAAGAGATTCAACATCATAATAGTACCTTATTTATTGAATCATAAGCTAGCTTGACATAGCAAGTTTCATAAAATGAGGACAAAAACATAAGAATGTAAGCATAAACTAGTCCTATGTGTTAATAACACACTTATTCGAAGGTCTAAGAGTTTGGAAAAAATAAGTCTACTTCTGGTCATGAGTTCAAATTTCAATTCGTGAAATGGGCCAAAATTTGCTCTCCTATTCAAGAAGGACGTTTGGGTATTTGGAACTTGCAGTTTTTCAGTAAAGCTTTGCATGGTAAGTGGCTATGGAGATATCACAATGAGAGGGGGGCTTTGTGGAGAAGCGTCATTGAATTGAAGCTTGGGGAAGCATGGGGAATATGGTGCACCAAGGAGGTGAGTGGGCCTCATGTTGTGGGGCTATGGAAGCATATAAGAAGAGGTTGGGACACATATTCAAGATATACAAGCTTTAAAGTGGGTGATGGATCCAAAATTAAATTTTGGCATGATGTATGGTGTGGTGATATGGCGCTCAAGGAAACTTTTCCACAAGTTTATGGCATAACAAGCATGAAAGAAGCCTCGATTGCGGACCTCTTCATACTCTCTAACAACACTCCACAATGGAATGTCACATTCCTTAGAGATGCACAATATTGGAAAATTGAGGCTTTTTTAGAGTTCTATAACCTAGTGTACTCTACCCGGTTGTTGGCGGGAGTTGAAAAAACAATCTTTTGGCACCCTTCTAAGATAGGGAAGTTCTCAGTCTGCTCCTTCTACAAAGCCATGACAATGCATGGTACAAATTCATTCCCATGGAAGAGTATTTAGGCGCCCTAAAAGGCAAAGTTTTTTGTATGGATGGCTTCCTTGGGGAAGATCCTCACTCTAGACAATCTAAGGAAACGTCGAATCATAGTCTTGGATTGGTGTTGTATGTGTAAAGAGGGTGGAGAGTCGGTTGACCATCTACTACTTTATTGTGAGATTGCCAAGACATTGTGGAATGAAGTTTTTGCTTGGGTGGGATTAGCTTGGGCGATGCGAAGACGAGTAGTGGACCTCCTAGCTTCTTGGAAAGCCATTCAAGGTAACTCTTAGATTGCCTATATTTGGAAGATGGTTCCAATATGTTTATGGTAGTGTATTTGGAGGGAGAGGAATGAAAGAAATTTTGAAGATCAAGCAACGGTGAATGGAAGAGCTTAGAATTCTATTTTTCAATACTTTACTCCATTGGTCGATTGTAATTGATTTTCATGACTTGTCAATTTTTTTTTTTTTGATAAGTAACTTGTCATTTCATAAATTCCTTGTATATGTCCCGTATACTTGGGCTTTTCCCTATTCTTTTGACCAATAAGATCTTGTTTACCGATCAAAAGAACAAGATGAAATTTGGATTCATTATCCAGCCCATCCCACAAAAATCACTTTACAGCTTCTCCAACCAATTAGCAACACCAGTTTGGGGTTGGTATTTTTAAAAATATAAGAAGGGGTTGAATGGTACACAAATATGATTTTGGCATGTTGTGTGGTATGAAGATCACTCTCTCAAGGAAGTTGTTCAAGAATTATTTAGTATTACTCGTTTTAAGGATGCTTCTATGGTAGAGCTTATACAATTGTTTGATAATTCTTGTTAGTGATGCTTGTTTTTAGTCGGGCAACGTATGATCAGGAGGTCGATCTCTTCACTACATTCTTTCATTTGTTATACTGCAACAAGTTGAGACTAGGTGGTGTTAACAACCTTTGGTGGGGTTCTTTAAAGTGAGGGGTCTTTGAAGTAAGATTGTAGTACAATGCCTTATATCCCCCCCATGTCACCCCTCCTTTCCCTTAGAATACTATTTGGCGAACTAGGGCCTGAGAGTGGATTGTTTGTTTTGTTTGGATGATCATTTTAGGGAAGATACTCTTGATGGATAAGAAGTAGCATATAATAGTAATCGATTGAAGCTATATGTGTTGGAAAGGTGAGGAGTCGGTTGACCATCTCTTTCTTCATTTTGAGATGAAAAATGCTGGATGCAACCGATTGGGGGAAACGCAACATAACCGTGTCCTACGTGGTTTAATGAAACAGTTCGTTTCATTCGGGATATGCATTCCACGAAGACACTTCGCCCGTTCCCCTTGTGATCTCCCACGAAGCTTTTCCCCTTCTCCTTCTCCCCTCCACTTTGCCGTTTCTTCTCCTCTGATATTCTCCATCTCCATCTTCGCAAGATCCTTTTTCTTTTTCCTTCCTCCTCTGAGTTTCCCGCTTCCTCCTCAAGTTTCCTTTGTTTTCCTATGGAAATGGAGGATCAGTACGGCATGCCTAATCTGAGGCAACTTATGAATGTCAGGTCGTCCCATTTCCTGTCCATCCCTCAGCCCCCAGAGTTGTTCTCTAGCCACCATCGAAACCTCTCACCTAGCCACCACTACAATATGTTGATGGTGGGTCGTGAAGTAGGGGCAGATGTGTTGTCCCATGGCCTTCCTGAGTTTCGCTTTGATTCTGCTCCAAGTGTCGCTGCCACTACTCCCACCAATTTTGTCGCCACTTCTGCGTCCACTCCTTCGTTCGGTGGGTTTGAGGCCAAGATTGCAAGGTGCTTAGGAGGTGATGGCGGCACTACAAGATGGCCCAGACAAGAGATTCTCACTCTTCTTGAGATCATATCTCTCTCTCTCTCTCTCTCCCTCTCCATATACATATATATTGTGTATATATGTTTGGGGAGGGGGTCTAGGCGCAAGTTTCTTTCTTCTGTTGTTGATGATGCATGTCGATGAAGGATTGAATGTTATTGAGGAGTATAGAGAAAGAGGACTTCTGCTAGTGTTTTTGGCAGTTACATCTAAGAACTTTGGAAGTGATATAAGGCTTTATAATCCGGTTTTGAGTTTGAAAATGAGCTTCAATTGGAGACCCATGTATTACTTTCTTTTTTTATTTTGATTTGAAGAAATTCGAGGCTGATCGTCTGTGTAGTTACTCGTTATGATATGTTTTGAAAATGTGTAGTACCTTTCTTTGGAAGACGACGACAACATGGCACCAGCCAATTCCCCCACAGTTTCATGCCTTGGTTGCCTGTAGCAGGATTTTTGAGATTGCTAGTGACTTGCGGAAATTTATTTTTAGTCTTTTTGTGGTAGCTTAGGTCGTGCATCGATGATGATGGACCTCCTAGCATGCTGGATAGGGTAGTTGCACAATCATTATAGGGAAGTTGTGAAAATTGATTATGTCTTGCTTATTGTAGGGAATATGGAGGGAGAGAGAAATTATCGGAGTTTCAAAGATTGTGAGATATCATTGGCGGAGCATAAGGCCACTTTCTTCAAAACCCTTTACAGCTTTACCTCTGGGTAGCTGCTCATAATTGCTTTTTTGTTTACTAGTTTTAATATTTTCTCTTCTTTTAGCCTTTTCTACTTGGGCGTTGCTCTTGTATACTTTATGTGTACTAGTGGAATGCCCTATTCTTTTTCTATTTCTGGCTAAGTGACTTTCTTGTACACATCTTGTTGAATGGCGGCTTTGTGCTTATAATGAAATTCTTATTACTTATAAAAAAAGGAATTAGTGTAGCCTTTATTTGTTTTAACTTTCATTTTCAGCAATCCTGAGCAGTCCAAGCATTTAGAAACAGCAAGAATGCGGCTGTTTGATATGTGGATTGACTTTGTAAACTTACGGTGTGAAGAGTACAGTGATAATAGCCGCATTCCTACAAAGGTATACACTTATCTTAGCAATTGGTCTATAGTTTGGTGTTGTATGCATTCATCTATTTTTTGCCTAGAGGTCTAAACTTATGATTAGCAGTATTGATCATAACCAATGAAATCAATAGAAAAAAAATGGATTTCATGAATGCAGAAAACTCTTGGGTTCAATACAGGTTATGATCTTTCTTTTTTGTCCCTCCTAGATTAAAAATGTATTGTTTTCCCTTCCTTTCTCATAATTGTTTTTGTAGTTACCTTATCAAAAGAAAATTGATTTTGTAGTTACATACTTTATGGATATTACTAACAAGTTTCTAGAGGATAAGAGAATTTGTATGAAATAAATTGGGTTTTGTTTGATATAGTATTTCCTTGTTGTGTTTTGTCAATTTCAATAAAAAGTTCTAATGGGTGCATCATGTTTATAAATCATATGATGGGTTAATTTGGTTAGTATATAAATTATATAATTAAATTCACCTCTTCCTATCAATTTAAACTTTTGGGAGAAATGACGATTTAACATTGTATTAAAGCAGAAGTTTTGAATTCTAATCCTAACTCCACACTTCACCCAATTTAATTTAAGTATTCCATGTTTTGGGGCCACTTATTAAGAGGGAGTTTGACTCACATGTAAGGGAGAGTGTTAAAATATAAACATATGATTAAATTCACATCTTCTAATCCACTAAAGCTTTTGGGACCAATGGTGATTTAACACATTATTTGTGTAATGTAGAGGTCGATTTGTTTTGCTAATTTCTTGGTCTCAGGTAAGGGATTATGTGGGAACTTTACTGGTCATGTTGTTATGCTTGATTTTTTTTTTTTTCATAAGTCAGTCATGCTATGCTTGATTGATGTTCTATCATCTTGCTTTTCACAAGACAGGGTTGGCATATGTTTTTATTCCTCTCTTTTTCTAAGCTTTTGTTGCTTTAATTCTTAGTGCTTGTGTTGATCTTGAGCTAGTTCCATTCAAACTTTTTGTTTCAGAAAAATTTCAGAAAAGAAGCTGCATCATATTGATAAATCATTTAGGCTTTCCTTGAGGGTTGACTTGGTTGATGAATTTGTCATTACAAAAGGTGGTGGGGCTTAGTGGTTCATATGTAAAGCATTTCTTGAGTAAGCAAGCTTCTTTTACTTTGTCAAGTAGTCAAATTCCATTAGGTGGTGCCTTTCTGAGAAAGAATATGGTTTCTGCTGTTCATAAGGCGTTTTCAAACACTAGTTGATTGTTCATAACAGTTCGCTAGATTATAGCTTTGACAAAAACAACACAGATTATTTGTGTTCACTTACATTTAGAACACCATAACCCCTTGGGGTTGGCTCAAGTGATAAAGACCTTGGTCTTGGTGGTATGCTCCCTCCAAGGTCTAAGGTTCGAATCCTCTTGGGTGCAAAAAATCTCTAGGGGCCATCGGATTGGAGGACTTTCCCCTTGAATTACCCGAGGTGCAGTTGCGTGAAACTCCTTTCCGAGGGCTGTGTACCCTCGGGATTAGTCGGGACATTGTCCTCAGACACCCGGTGCCAATAAAAAAATAACATTTAGAACACTATTATTGTAAATAATTATTTCTAAGGGCAGTTCAAATCCTTGCACATAGGTGTCAATTATTTACAGGAAATGGCGCTTCTGTTCTTCTCTGCATACGATTGAAATGTAAGGGTTAGGTTTTCCGATGGGGTTTAGGGATCTCTTAACCTTGTATGATAATCACTCATATTTTGGATTTTCTTTCGTTTTTCTTTTCAAATCAAAGCCTCTGTTTGGTTTAACAGAAAAGGGGAGACAACTCTGTGTCTCCTGCGTTTAGAAGAACATTGAGGTATAGCAAAAATCAATGGCCGAGATATCATTTTGGTCGTTGTCTTTTTTTATTGGCGATTCAATTGTTGCTCGTCCACATTTGTTACTTTCATTGTTTATTTATCAAAAAAAATTATTTACAGGAAATGGTTAATGAGCTTTGTCAATTTCTTTGTGACATGGATGCTTAGGACTCGTGCGTGTGTAAGATATCCATTTCCTCTAGGTGTTTCATGCGGACTCTCTCTCTCTCTCTCTCTCTCTCTGTGCTGTGTACATGCATGCATACGCCCCGAAATATTTATGGAGCTCTTTCTACTGAATCTGTTGGAAGAATTGTTAGCCTCATTTGTTTTTATAACTCATTTCATCTCATCTAATCGTTACAACTTTTCCAAATTCCCATACAAAATAAAATAAACAATTCAACTTTTTCAAATCCCAAAACAAAAATAATATTAAAAAAATATATTCTAATAATATTTCATTCAACTTTCAACTTTCAACTTTTATCTCAACTCATCTCATCTCATCTCATCTGCGAAAACAAACGAGGCCGTTTGCATAAACCAGTACATGAATATGAGGATAATTTTCTCATTATATGTATTGTCCAATGATGTGGTATGTGTGCTCTAACTTGGCAATATCTTCTTCTCTGGCTTCCAATTTTCCTTTATTTTTCTTATTATTTTAAAAGAAAATTTACTTATGGCCTACAGCAAAAATTTGGCACAGCAGAAGAGGATGCTTACAGAAGGGATCTAACCATCAACAGGTAACTCTCTAGGCCATGTGGACTTTACTGTAACAGGCATGCCATCATGATGGTAACTATCCTGCTTCAGGATGATCTGTTATTCTATTCTCTCTTTGCATGCATAATTCTTAAGTTAACTTTATATTGTTAATCAAGAAATTGTGTTCTTATTCGGCGATATCACTTCATTATGCAGCTTGTTCTACAATATTAACACTAATACAGTAGAAGATTTTACTAAGAGAGGTAGTGTACAGTATATTTGTGTCTACGCCTTTCTTCTTTTGAACTACTCTGCCCACAGTATTATATGTGACTTTTGTGTTATGGCCTTTGGGTTTTCATTGCAGGCATTGCAGACCTAAAATCTGGAAAGATAGTGACGCCATTACCTCCGAAGGCTACTTTTTTGGACGATCCATTACGAGTTCTTCGAGCTATCCGTTTTGGTACTTGTTTATATTTTCTTATGCAATTATTGTAGGTAAATCGACATAGCTTGATATCAACACTTATTCTTAAACTATTCAGCTCTCTTTATAGGAACAAATTTCTGGTTAATTATGGTCAGTTATCTTTCCTTGTAGGCTTAATTTACCTTCTTTTTTTTTTTTCTTTTGTATATATATATATATATATATATATATATATTCCTCATAGCACCTATGTTTCATTTTGTTTTCCTACCTTTGAGCACATTTGTCTTTATTCAAATAATTTTTTGGTTGAAAACCTCAAGTTGACCCTTTTTTTCCTTTCATTTTTGTACTGGGTAACTTTGTTTCTTCCAAATATTTAAGATGTACAACCTTTTTGATTAATTTCATAATTGACATGTACATGCTGATTTGACTACATAGAAAGTTGAGCTAGGTGCATACCAAGTAAGCAAGATAAGTCCGCTCAAAGTAACAAATGCTTATAATGTTGAATTGTTCACAGCATTGACAATTTTTAACGGTGAAAAAATGAGTTTAATAGCAAGGCATTTTTTTTTTGGTTGGGGGGAAGGAAGAAGCATTAGGCATACCTACATACATGAGAAGCCAATGGGACTTGAAGACAACGAATTTTTTCTATCATTATCCCTTGTTCCCTAGTCAATTGTCCAGGTGTAGATTTGGCACTATTGCTACCCAAATTTATGTTGCTATACCTCTATATCTTCACTTTGATTTTTGCAACACTATTGTCTCATTTGTGGTCATTTAGGAGCAAGATTTGGATTCATATTAGATGAAGAACTAAAGGAAGCTGCTTCCTGTGATGAAGTGAAAGATGCTCTTGCAGCTAAAATCAGCAGAGAGAGGATTGGAGTTGAAGTATGTGTATTATTTTGCATGATTTAGTATCCTTGAATATTTATGATCTCATGGAATACAAATCCGGCTTTTTTGTGAGGGAAGAACTCTTATACTCACAACACAAATTATATCACATTTTGCTCCTTGATGCAGATTGATCTCATGATCTCTGGAAATCAGCCAGTTAAAGCAATGACCTACATTTGTGATTTGATGTTATTTCCAATTGTCTTCAGCTTTCCTCCCGAGTTTGAGCCTTCCAAATCAGAAAGCTGTGATAGGTATTTTCTAATTATATTTTTCAAGGCCATTTTCTGTAATTGTCTTGACAACAACTAAATTTTGGCTAGTAAAAAAGAAAGGCTTATAAACAGAAAAATAGTAATTTTTTACAGTAAATTTCCACTTAGATCTCTTTTTTAGTATTCCATCCTCATACCTAGAGACTTCCTAGATTAATAATAATATAATATTATTTTTGAAAACCAGTAAAAAATACCTGTGAACTCTAGGTATGTCAATGAGATATCAAAATGACTATCTTTTGACACCTTTTTCTTACAGTAATTGTTTAATTATATTTTCTTACAAGTAGATCAAAACATTTTCTTCCTAATGCTTTGTTGATGAACATTTTTAAAGTCAGTTTGACATTCGGCCTTGCATTTTTTTAGGGGATGTTTGGTAATAATTATCATCCCATCCCATCCCATCCCCTCCCATTTCCTTCCCAAATATCACTCAAATACAAACACTTTCAAACTAATCATTACAACTTTTTCAAACTAAACATTATAACTTTCCCAAACTTTCAAACAAAAAACAATTCATCTTTTTCATGAAACAAAACAAAAATAATATTATAATAATATCTTAACTTTATAATATTTTTTATTCAACATTGTCTCTCTCTTTTTCCAAAATCCCAAAAAATACTTAACTCAAACTATCTCAAGATTATTCACAAACCATCTTACTACTATTCACAAAATTATCAGCTCATCTCATTTCCCAAGCATCCCCTTAATCTCTTTTTCAAGAGAAAGGTAGAACCCTGCAGAAGGTATCCAATTGTTGTGAGTTCAAATGCTTATCTGAGAAACAACAAAGTAATACTTTTCATTCTCTCTCAAGACAATAGAAACTTGCTACCGGTGTACACTTCTGAATTTGTTAAATTATCTTTTTTGAGAAACTGATGATGCTAATTTGTTTCTAAATTCAGTATGATTGAACTTTCTTTCCCTTTTTTTTTTTTCTTTCTCGCAATACATTTAGAAAATTGCTAATGGTGTCCAATATGTGGTTTCATTTTTTTATATGAGCAAATATTTCATTAATTTAAAAAAGAGAGATACAAAAGGAGGTGTACACCTTTACAAATATAATGCATAGAAATAAGAATAAAAAAGGGAAATGGTACAAAAAATATGGTATGGGCCCATATTCCTTGACGAAGCGAAGGAAATGACCATCATAAAAGATGATTTTTATGCAATCCCACTAGATTGAGATATTGCGGCTTTCACCCACATTAGGTGATGATGCACTCGACTCATCATTTTAGGAAAATTCGGTAGAGCTTCCCATGACCTCATCCCCTCATCCTTCATATTGCCGGGAAAAAAAGTAGGGGTGAGCACCAACATTGTTGAAGTCAGAATCCAAAATTTCGACTCCAATTCTAACTTGATTAGAGGCCGAATCCGGCCTTCGATACTTATAGAATCAACTCTGCCTCCCACTTCGTAAAATGGAGTGGATGTCGGAGTCGGATTTCAACATGCAAACATATTTTTCTGATTTGTTTTTGATAGGTACATATTTTTCTCTCATTTTAGACCTATCACAAGATCGTAATATTCACGACGAAAAATGAGTGCATAATCGATGGTCAAGATGACTGTAAATTGTAATTGTGTCCTATTGTATAAGTTACAAAATCATAGTAACTTTTATATATATATATATATCATAGTATCAATATGAGTAAAATATTAAGTTAATAGTTAAATCATGGTTATAAAATGAATTATTAAGCTTATAAGCCATAATGATATAGTCCAAGATGCTTGAAATTAATAGTTTATGAGTATATGCTATAATTGGAACATGGTTGTGGAACTATTAATTAATTATAGTATAAGCAATTAAATATCATGATATAACTATTAATAATTACTCTAAGATATAAACTAGTACATATATTGGTATAAGTTATATTTAAGTATGTCACGATAGAACCATTAACAATTACTCTATGATATACACTAGTGCATATTGTAGTATTAAGTATATATAAAAATTTATTAATAATTTATCATGATATGATCATTAACACTTACTCTAAGATCTATATAGGGCTATAAATGAACCAGTCTATTCGATAGTCTGCTCTGTACTCGCCGGTTAAACTTGAATCGAACTCGACTTGTAAAAACAAAAACTCGACTATCAAAGCAGATACCCGCTCGATTTATAAATGACACATACCCAACTCGACTTGATTCGACTAAGGCTCATTAAGGCCTACTAGTTTATGCTCGAGTCGACTCATTAGCTCGACTTTATTAAAGCTCATTCATATATTGAATATGCATCATAGTTATAGTTTATTATTTTTACAATAATCATCGACCTCTGCCTCTTCCTCTTGAACTTGCAACAATAATAGTTACACAATTTGTTATCAATATGTGTGATATGGAGTATCATCCTCTTGTTGCTTTGTTATAATGTTTCAAACAGTATACACAAAGGTATTTCTTATCCTGGTTTCTTACAAACGTTGAAAATATTTTGACTATTTTTGCTCCCCAAGAATATATCAGAGTTACATACAATATACACCATTTCTTAGCTGATGGGGGTCAGAAGAGAAATTAAGAAATTACTCTTCGAAATCACTCCAATCCCCACAACATTTCTAGCCAACCTACTTCTGATCCTTCAGATAGGAAGTCAGTTGGAAGGCGGTTAATGGAGGAAGCTTAGAGGGTGAGATGCAAGTCGAAGAGGGTGATACCTCTTCCTCCATTACTGAGTCTAGTTGAAGAAGAAACAAGCAAGCCCCAAGTAATGCGTTCATCTAATCCATAGGACCCAATCAAATTCAAGAGCAGGTAAAAAATCATCAGTGAACTATCATTGGCAACAGAGCAGAACTTAATGCAATCCTAGTCATTGGGAAATGCACAGCCACTGAAATGATCAATGTAAAGAGAATTCCATGGCCTTCTCCTCCAACTTTTCCAAGTAGGTGTCTGCACAGAGAACCCTTTTACTGCGGGAAGCGGCAGAGTGAAGACCATGCTAGAGAAGTCCCTTGTGGTTTCTGGCATATCACGTTAATTATGAGGTTAATATTGATTGGATCGCAAATTTGATTCCACCGACCTTATTCCGACTTCTCACTTGACACAGATTTCAGTTGGGTCTCTCGTTACCTGAGATCAGAAGCCCTAGAAATTTGAACACCTTAGCCATACACGTTAGGCATGCCCCACATTCTGCTACGGCTTGCACCTTCACCTTGACAGTCAGAGTCCACACCAGCTTTAATGTACCCTTTAGCTTCAAATGGTTATGGCCATTCCTTATGAAATGCATGGACACAATTTTCTAGCACATAATCAACCGTTTTCTTTTTGTCTTCTTTCAGCTTTTGCTGTGTTGTTTTACTTTCTTTTTTGTGGTAATCAAATATTTTTTAATGGTTACGGCCATTCCTTATGAAAAGCAAAGGCATTTTTGTCTGTCATACTTGCAACGAAAAACAAAAGTTATTCTGTGTATGCTCGGTTTCTTTTTTTCTGTGCCATACTGTTTTTTAGTAATCGAATATTTTATTGTTAAAAAACAGCACAGGCATGTGTTTCCGTGCCATAGTTGAATTAAAAAAAAAAAAAAAAGTTTGTCTATTTCTGCTCATTGTTTTTTCATATTTCTTTATTTAGGCTTTGCAACGCCTACTTGGATGCTACATGGAACCTTATTCAATTAATTGGAGGATCTATTTTCAGTGTAAGTGTCTAGCATATAAGCCTTACGTTTATCTTCCCAATTTGTTTCTGTTACCCTCATTTCGTTAGTTGTGTGGTAATGTTGGTTCTAGTTCATCCCCTACTCTTTTAAGTTTATTTTCTAATGCAATATTTGGTTATCATCTTCTGTAACATTTAATCTTAGGATGAACAACGAAGACTTTCATTGTATGCTACTTTGTTTCTCCCATTTAGAAAGACCATATATAAAGACCACAAGGCAAAAAAGGTACCTTCTATATCCCTTTTGTTATTTATCACGTCTACGGCTTCCATATTATGTGTTAAATCATACAATCATGCTAGCATTGTCCCCTGTGCATATTATTGCACATGTGGCAGTGTGCATTTTTCTGCTGGTATTGTCAATTATTTTGTTTTGACTACTGAGATCATTTGCCTGTTCTTTTTTTTTTTTTGTTTGGTGTCATGTTCTTGTTTTCCATTACCCCCCTATCTTTTTTGAGTGTAGGAAGGCTCTTTGTGTGTAACTCTTTTGGGTGATATCGCATAGCAGAAATGATTCACTTTGTCTCCCTTATAGGAGGCTGAATGTTGTTTGTCAACAAAGTGAGTGGCCATATTTTGTGCTGTCACTGCAGCAACTCTCAATCTGCTTGAATTGTTAATAGAAATGCTTTATTGGTTGCATATATTCTTATGTGTCCTGATTGGTGCACTTTGTTATGATACTGAAGGAGTGAGAGTTTGTTCCTTCATAACTTCAGGACACAAGCAGTTGCTTATGCTTTTAAGTAGTTGATATTGATTGTTGTACATGATCTCTGTGCTTATATCTTCTTATGCGTGTCTTCAAAGCTATTTACATTCCTGAACTGCAGATACCTGTTGTCAACTACATTTTCCGGGAGTCTCTTAAACGAAAAGCCAGTGATTCTGAAACAGTGAGCTTAAACCGCTTCTAACAGTACATATGTTATTTTTAACATACTATGTTTGAATGTCAATTCTTTCTGGACTTTCGTAGTCTGCAGAGATATAAGAGTTCGGTCACAATTTCTTCTTCATTGTAGGTTATAAATATACATAGTGCAGTGGACAAATTCTTATCTCTGATTCCTTTCCTTGCGTCTGATGGGGACATTGAACTCATTGAAGTTGACTGGGGAAGGGGATTGGATGATGTCCCTCCTACTTCAAAACTTCGGGTACTGACAGGTGTGGTGTTCAATTTGCTGCATTGTACATTCTCTGTAATTATCTGCATAATGAAGATACAGTTTGTAGCATTTTTTTGGTACAAAGCTTCATGAATTCCCTGTTGTTAGTTCATTACCTAAGATTTACATCTTTCCTCAGCTCAGCTTGCAGAATGGCAGTCTAGAAAATTTATTTTGAATGAATGATCTCTGGCTAACTACAATGACAAGGAGGTCTGTGACTTCTCAAAATTGTGAGAACGTCAAGGTCCTCTACACCTCATTCCATCCATGACATCCCACCCTTATGAGCAACCAACATTGTTTTCCTGTTCTGCATCAAAGGATATTTTTATAATTTGTTTAAACGGCGCTCATATAATGGTTTTTTTATCATTCCTGTCACTTAATCAGGTCATCTAACTTTGTATTAAATTTTTTAACTTGTGTAACTTTATCATGTCTAAAACTTTCATCTCTATTCAGGTTTACTTCTACGAGAAATCAAAGATTTTTGGCGTGTGGCCTTGTTGTTGTCTACACTGTTATATCCCACCGATGTTGATTATACTGAAGATTTTTTAAAGCAGCACTTTCAATTGGACAAGAGAAAAGATCTATTTAAGGCAGTTGAAAATGCCATTACTGAATTAGGTACGGACGGTACTTATTTATTCTGTCAAGATGGTGAATTTCCATCCTTCTTAGTGTGAATTGACTTGTGTGCCTTTAATACCTTGGGCTACATCGAAGAAACTGTTTGGTTTCAGTACCATAGAAGTATCCACCTGTGCTCTCAAGTCTTTCAGTCTTGCCTTCAATTTGCTTATATGAAAATCTGTTGTAGCTGGCAGTGCTGACGAGGGGAGTTTCTGTTTTCCCAATTGCCGGTCACTGCCTTTTAATCAGATATCATACCTAACCTTGCAAAGGGCCGGTACCATGTATTGATAGTGAAGTCCAGAGGGGGCATAGAAATCACTGTTTAAGTGAACCTTGTTAGGAAGCATGAGTTCCCACCAACCCAAAGTCTGGTCAAGTCTTGGGAAAGATTATTGGCAATCCTTTTTATTTATTTATTTATTTTAGTGCAGGTCTTGAGAAAGTGTGGGATGTAAAACCATTGCTGAATGGTAAGGGTATTATGAGTGTCTTGGAGCTTAAAGCTGGAGGACCACTTGTTAGGGAGTGGGTAAGTCATTCTTAATCATTGTTATTCTTACTACTACTATCAATTCCCTTTCCTCATCATGAATGAGTTTACCATAAGGAAGGGGGAGAGGGGGGAGGGGTTTTATTATAGAACTTAACAAATCTGAGGCCTCGTTTATTTTCGCAGATAAAATGAGATGAGTTGAGATAAAAGTTGAAAATTAAATAAAATATTATTAGAATATATTTTTTTAATATATTTATGTTTTGAGATTTAAAAAAGTTGAATTGTTTATTTATATGGAAATTTGATAAAGTTATAATGATTAAATGAAATGAAATGAGATGAGTTGAAATTTTTTGTGAAAGTGAACGAGGCCTGAGTTGGTCAAAAACTCTAATTGATTCATTAAAAATGGCAGCAAGAAAAACAGCTTGCATGGCAACTTGCCCATCCCTCTGGAGCTGTGGAGGAATGCCTTGATTGGATGAAGCAGACCCATTCTAAGCGTTTAAAGACGGAGTAACCATTGACGCTCTGTGATCCACATCCACTCATGGCGAATCTCTCGACTGCCCCAAATTGGTTACACACTTCTGGTTTGCACTGAGAGATCAGCTGTGCTAGTTGCCCCAAGTTGCTGAGACATTGTGTGGTTGGTGGGGGGCTTCCAGAAAATGTTCCTGTGTTTGTTGGAACGTCTTTTCCATGCTTTTTGGTAGGGAAATGCATTTATTTTTCACCTCCTTTTTTTTTTTTTATCACTTGCAGAGGACATTACGACAGAAATATTTGTGCGGAGCATTACCTGTATACGGTGCACTTTTTTTTTTTTTTTTAAATTTATAGATGGTTGGGATTTGACGGGGTTTAATTCTATCTCTCCGCTCTGCCTTGTCGGTGTTTGAAGTATAATAGCGAAGCAATGCATATGGTGAGAATGGCTATTGGAATGTCTCAAAATTCCAAATCAAGTGAACATTTTATGCATTACATACATGGGTCTTTTCCATCACGGGTTTTGTTGCTGTGCCCTCCAAAAACATTTTTGTAACCTCCCTATACAAAAGGCAACCAGCGTGCCAGTTCCGTTAATTTTTTTTTTTTTTTTTTTTTTAGGACTCGTTTGTACATAATAGTGAAATGGTTTGAGTTGAGATGTTTTATTAAATTTTAAAAAATGAGAGAAAATGTTGAATAAAAATATTATAAAATAAAAAAAAAAATTTGTTTGAATATAATTTTTGTTCTCAAGTTTGAAAACGTTGTATTGATTTTTGTGTTTTGTTTTTAAATTTGTAAAAATTGTAATGATTAAATAATGATTAAATAAAAAACTTGAAGATTTGAATTGAAAAGTATTTTCTGTTTTGAGTGATGAGAAAGAAATTGTGAGAAGTTTTAAAAAATCTTATATCATAAAATTTAATTTGCCAAACGTGGTAGCTATAGCATATTTAAGGAGGAGAAATATTTTGTCCGTAAAGAAATTTTATAAAAATAAATTTATAAATTGATATAGCTAAACGTGATATTTAGATCGTAAAACTCATTTTATTATAAAGTAGATTTGATATCTCAAATTGAGCTAAATCAGATTGTATGTATATATATATATTTTTTTAAGATCTTTTTGTTGACACAACACTTCTCTTTAAAAATTACCAAGTAGTCAAGTAAAACAAATATCAATAGAATAATGATCGTTGTGCGAACCTCTAATATGAAGAAGAGTATTTCTATTTAGCATCCTCACAAATCACACGCTACACATCCATCTTTTAATTTGTTTTTTATTTTTTTCTCATAACAAGTATGTGGTGTATGGATGATAAGTAGAACAATTCAATTAATTTAGCAATAATAAAATAAAAAAAAATATGTATGGTGTATAGTGTGTAACGTATGGTATGGGACAATTAGCTAATGTTTCCATATTCTCTGCAGTAGTGGCATTACAAAATGTCAGTACATCTAACACATTTGCCTGATTTCGCACAGAGACCAAAGTCTTGATCCACAAACTTGCTTGCTACCTTAGAAATCGCAATACCAAAAATCAAGTGGTTAAATATCATGATCAGATTGCATGAGTTACAAAATTTTCATTTGGTCCGAGTAAAAATATGGCTTTTGCTAATTTTGTTGAGCAGGCCCTTAATCTTCGTAATTGCATCCTTATTCTCTTCTATTGTACAAAACAATGAAATGTATTCGTATAGATTTAGGTCTCGTTTAGAAAATGAGATGAGATGATAAATTTATAAATAATAGTAAAAGGGTTTGAATTAATATGTTTTATTAGATTTTAAGAACTATGAGAGTGTGTGAGACTTGTATATCTTAAGACTGTATATATCATTTCTTCATTTTTGTATGGTGGTACAATTTAGGTTAATAACAATAATTATGCTACTACTATGTCACCCGGCTTTGACAGCTGGGTGTGCCCCTAGTACAAATTGTATTTTTTTTTTCATTTTTTTTCAAACATTTTTTAAACATATTTAAAAATTTTAAAAATAATAATAATACACTAATAGAACTTCTTTAACCATTAAGCCAAAAATAAAAAAATAAAATACACGAACGGTCAAATTGAGGAGACAAATTCAAACAGTGTAGTATATTTTCCTAATAACAAATGGAACCAAGAGTACAATTCACCAAATCTACAGCACAACTGCCTCAAACCCATTTAAATTGACCAAAAAAAAAAAAAAAAAGAACTGGATGATCTTGTGGAGAGTTAGATACGTATGGCAAGCATACTATTTTAGTGAGTGGGGGGGCCTTTTAAGCTGTCCAAAATTCCAAAAGATTGGGGAAAAGCGCAGGGAGGGAGGTGACCCTCAATCATTTCATCGCGACTATGGACATGGTATTTATTATGATGTCAATATTGTCTCGAAACGAATTGGTTTAAATTGTTAGAGACAGACAATGGGATTAAGATATAACAAACAAAAAACCAAAGCTCTCATTAGTTGTTTTAATTATTAATGCAAACATAGGGTTGAGTGACAGTGAAAAGATAATGTTATCCTTATTCCACAATGGTAAACTGCTCGCTCGGGTCATTCTCATGCCACTTTTGATTTGCACTTGCCTTGCAGCCTCCACCTCAATTGCAATACTAATAACAACTAGGAAAATGTTAGTATGGCTCTTAAATGTGTCTATTCAGATATTTTATTTTTATTTTTATTTTCTTAATAGTTAAAAAAGTGACTATTAGTGAATTTGTATTTTTTTTTAATGATTAAGAATGTTTAAAAAATATTTTTAAAAAAATTATTTACATTGATGTGCATATTTGGAGTGCACGTGCACCCTAGCATTGTCCTAACAACTAGCCTATCGAGCAAATAGATAGACGAGGAAAGTAATTTAAAAATTGTTTCAAGAAGAATGATTTTTATGTGGTTCAGTTAGATGTGCATATGAGTATTTTTCGTATATGATAGGAGCAAATTAATTTTTGGTTTCGTTGTGCTGGGAAGTCTTCTCAATTACGGACTGTCTTTGATCTCCTTCCTTCAATTGTTTCTTGGAAACTTTGGAAAAGGTGTTGCAAAGCCAGGTTTGTTGATAATTATGACACGACTGAGTCTGTTTGGCATGTTTTCAAATTATGGCTTTGTTAAATTACCCATATGATCATGAAAGTACTCAGGCTTCCTAAGCAAGATGTTGCTACTTTACATAGGTTGGATATCTCGATCTTACATCCAAAACCTAAGAAGGTTCAGGTGGTGAGATGGACTAGGTCTCAACAGGGCTGGGTTAAATTAAATACAGATGGTAGTAGTTTTAAAAATCCTGGGCTGACTGGAGCCAGGGGTGTTATACGCGATGTCTATGGAAATATGTGTACGGCCTACTCTATTTTCTTAGGCCAGAGCTCTAATAATTTTGCTGAAATGCAGAGTTTGCTGGGAGGGGTCAGAAGGTGCTATCACCTTGGATTCAATCGGGTAGAAATAGAGACTGACTTCCAAATCCTTATTAACTGGATCACTAGGGGTGACTGTAACATCTGGTATTTAGAGGATTTTTGGGATGAGGTTCGTGTTTATTTTGCATCGATAGAGTACCGTGTGAAACATGTTTTTCAGGAAGGTAATGTTGTGGCTGACTCTCTCGCCAAGAGTGGAGCTAGGGGTTTAAATATAGATTGGACTAGTGATAGAGATACGTTGTCCAACAATTTAAGAGGTCTTTTCGCATGAATAGAATTAGCCTTCCTTACTTGCGGATCTCGTAGTTTTGTTCCTGGTTAGTTGCATTGGGTTTATCATTTGGTTTATGTGCTTACTTTCTTGTTTCCCTTGCAGGTTTGTCTTTTGAGGTATTTGTTCTTTTTAGACTTTTTTGTATTGTGGCCGGTAGCTTTAGGTTTTTTAATGCCTGGATTTTGGCTTTCTTGGAAAATTGAATTCCCTAGGTATCTATGTTGTAACT
Organism: Juglans regia; assembly: GCF_001411555.2. NCBI lineage: Eukaryota > Viridiplantae > Streptophyta > Magnoliopsida > Fagales > Juglandaceae > Juglans > Juglans regia. The sequence continues at coordinate 21,242,602 of NC_049913.1, read as the reverse complement.
ACGGTTTTTCTCCGTTATAAGTTAGGGTTTTCAATAAAATTTGAAATACCGTCCTTTAAAAAAAAAAAAAAGTATTACCCATACAAAAAGACTTTACAAAATAAACTTATAAACTAATGTGATTTGATGTGATCTATAAAATTTATTTTACAGTAAAAATATATTTACAACATGATATATCATATTAATTTACTTAAATTTTATTTATATGCAATTTTTCGTGGCTGCTTTTAAGATTGGCTGCTTATATTGTTTGTTTTTATGCGAACACTTTTCTGTCTTTATATAAGACGGCGTCCTCTTGTAAGACAGGAGTAGTGATCAAAATATTGGTCTCAAATAAACCTCACTCCCTCTCCATGTATTTAGCACTGTTTTCTATTGTTTTGGAGCGATTGTTGGAGAATCCCACCCCCTTATCATGTATCACTTTTTCTGTTTAATAAAATTAACCTGCTTAAAAAAAAAAAAAAAATCAATGCGTTGATGGAGACAGGACAAAGGAACAAACGCACATATCATAGTTTGGCCACCGATCGTCCATTGGTTAAGGGTAGTCATAGGCTTCGTTTGGTTCCTTAATTACTCTCAACTCATCTCAACTCATCATTACAACTTTTTCAAATCTCAATACAAAATATAATAAACAATTCAATTTTTTTAAATTTTAAAATAATAATAATATTAAAAAATAATATTCTACCAATATTTTATCATCTCAACTCAACTCAACTCAACTCACTTCAACATTCAAACTCAACCATAAAGTCTATATTCACAGCTGCGGTTATGTTTGGAGGTTGCGGTGATTTTAATGTAATTTATAAATAATAATAAAATAATAAATAATTTATAAATAATAATAATAAAATAATAAATAATAAATAATTTATAAATAATAATGAGGTAGTAACTCACTTCACTTCCAAATATGATTGTCTGCACTTTCACTCCCTTAATACAGAAACAATTATTCTTAATCCAGAATTGACAAAAGTTCAAGCATACATTGATTTATTATAAATTGAAAATTGATATTTGCGTACAATTTTATTAATTTGATCATACACCGCTTGTGCTATATATAGTATGAACTTTTTTTCGTAATGACCTTTTTGTCTTTTTGTAATGACTTTTTTTTTTTTTTTTTAAATAACACTATATAGTATGAACTATTTATTTTATTTTATTAATTTTAAAAGATTTTTTATTTTTTAAAAAATTAAGGTTCAAATGTGTCAACTTGTTATTGGGCCACGTGCTTTCAAATAAAGTTGATGGACAGAAAAAATTAATAGATGGTCTTATCTCGATTTCTTATTTTAGAAATATTTTTTTATCATAAAAACTTATTTTTATATATATTTTAACGTTGATGGACAGAAAATTTTGTTTTAGGAATAGGTGTTATTCTTTAAAGAAATTTTATTCGTTAGTCATTATTTACTTCCATATTTTACATTTATAATTTATTTTTTTATAAGGTATATAAGTATTTTTTATAAAATATAAATATATTTTTCATAATATATAAAATGTGATATATGAAATAATAAATAATAATTGATAAAAAGAATTTTCTTATTCCTAAAACAAAATTATACAGGAACATAATTCTAAGTCGGTCATAGCAGTAGGGCCGTTTGACCAAATTTACCTATAAACTTTTACCACTACACTGCACTGCATGTTGGTTTCCAACAACCATTTTCGTACTCCCTATCTAATTTTTTTGGAATTTATTATGCTTTAACTACTATTCACTTTTACACTTTATACTTATAACTTTTTTATAGGATGTAGAGATATTTTTTATAAGATATATAGGTATTTTTCATAGAATATAAGGTTGTGAATAATAACTGATGAGAAGAATTTTTCAATTTCTTTTTTGCTTCATTGAAATTTCAAAATTTCATCCTAATACGACGGTGCCCTAACCCACAAGAGTCTGGATTGTTTTTGTGGCAGATTTTCAATGAGACTTTTTGCAATCAAAGGAAGTATCAGGTAGAAAGTCTACTCGATGTTCACTCCACAGGTAGTTCGAGCGAAACTCAAGCAGAGAGTTCGCTCGAGTCTCGCTCGATAAGTTGTTCGAGAAATGTAGGACATATAGTTTGCTTGAGTCGCGCGCTCAACACTTCATTCGAGTGAATAACATAGAAAAATAAAAATTAAGATTTCTGCCGTGTGCTATTTTAAATATGTACTTAATGAATAGTATAGTAGTTATGAGGGTTCTGAACAGTGAAATTTCGTCCCAAAGTGTATTTTGTGCCTCGATATAATAAAATCTTTTGCAACATTGACATGTTGTCGAACTATATTAATTTTGTGTCGTGTGATTTATTTGCTTGTATTTTAATTTTGTTTTGTCCGTCATCGTTTTCACAATAAACTTTAGCTTGGTTAAGTTGTTTTGGCCTGGTTGCTGTATTTTTGGGTTGGTTCCTATGATGATTAATGCCATCGGAGCAACATTTTTCTTCCTCCGAGTAAGTTTTGGGGGCGATTCCATTTGGACAGTTCACTCACAATTGTTTGGACTGATTTTGTGCATTCTTCATGCTTCTTCTTTTCTTCTTACTTTATGTGAGGTATTTCGAGCTTTTTGAGCATTTCTTTACGGAATAGGAACGCCCATATTGCTTCATTTTCGTACTTCTTCTTACTTAATATATCTCATGGTTTGTCAGTTAGATTTTAATATCATCTTCAATGTATTGTGAATGAAGACATAGACATGCTGGCTAGATATGGTGGCTTTGGCGACAACGGTGATGAATGGACACACAAATGAGCGATGGCGGCGATGACGACGAGCAATGTTGGCTGTGAGTTGGTCTTCCAACATGAGAGTGTGAGAGAGAGAGAGAGAGCTTTGTGTGAGTTTACTTAGCGGCTTACTTGGTACTTTAGCAATGGATCATGCTAGCAGGCCGCCCAGCATTTACCGTTTGCATACCGTTAGTTATAAATTTTTTATTTTTTTTAATGTTCTTTTAAGTTTTTTTTAACATTCTTAATGATTAAGAAAAAAAAATATAATTTTATTAATAGTCATTTTCTTAATTATTAATTAAAATTAAAAAATTAAAATACATGAACAATAAATTTAAGTAGCTCCGCTAACATTTTCCTTTAACAATATGACAATTGTTGTTAAGTAGCTGTATAATAGATTGCCTTGTTAATATTGAGTAGCACTAGTAGCTAAATTTTCAAAGGTGAACAGCCGCCTTTCCCCCCAACTATGAAAATTCAGCCTATGCAGAAGTGATGGTGGGAGAGGCAATTCTTTGTAATACCTCGTTTGAATAAACCTTGGGGCATGTTTGGTCACTCATACATTATCAGATATTCATAAAATCTTTTTTAATTTTATTCTCAAACATCACTCAAATATAAAATATTTTTTAATTTCAAAGTTTTCATCTAATTATTATCTACTCAATATTCAAATATAAAACTTAATACAACTTTCTCAAACTTTTAAACAAAACATAAAGAATAATACAACTTTTTTTTCTAAATTTCAAAATAAAAATAATATTCAAACAGTTTTTTAACTTTATAATATTTTTTCCAATTTCTTTTCTCTTCTTTCCTAAAACACAATAAAAAATCTTAACTAAAACCAATTTAATACCATTCACAAACTATTTCATTATTAGTAACAGAATTATGAAATATTCTAAGTGTCCAAACCTACTCTAAAAGTGTAAACAAGTGCTATGATTCTCTGTGGGCATTTTCTCTTAGGAAACAATGAGAGGTTGACTCCCATTGGGTCATATTTCTCTTGAATTAAAATTATCACTTAAAGTAATAAAACTATCCCCACATCGAATCTGTAGATAATGTAGTTCAATTAAATAGCCAGTTTCCTAATTCCATCACTCGTCTCCCGCCAATAACTCTGGTTGTGAGCTAAGAAGATGTCAAGCTAAGAGTTCGCTTGACTCTTACTCGACGTGGCGTTCGAATGAAGTTCAGATAGAAACTTCACTTGAGTAGCGCTCGATAGTTGGCTCGAGAAAACCTCAATCAGAGAGTTCGAACCTCAATCAGAGAGTTCGCTCGAGGTGCATTCGATGGTTGGCTTGAGCAAATGTCGGACAAAGAGTTCGCTCAAGTCTTGTTCGCTAGGCCGCTAGAATGAATGTTGGACATAAAGTCTGCTCGAAGCACGCTTGACACTCTGCTCGAGCGAATAACCCAAAAGTCTTAGAGTTTCTCATGTCGTTTGCTATATTTATGAAATGTTTTTTGTATGAAACATAGATTGAGCAGCTAGAGAGTGAGGAACGGAGTTTTGGAGCACAAGTAAGAGAAAGAGACCCTAGAGAGAGACTAGATTGTTAGTGAGGAGAGAGAAACTCTTGTAACTTACTATATGTTGTAAATCTCCTCTGAACAAAATCTCATATAGCTCTATGGATGTAGGAACGTTGCCAAATCACATAAGTTTTGTGTCATGTGTGATTGATTCATGTATTTTCGCATTTATCGCTTCACTATCTTTCTTGTTATCATTGTTGTGGGTATGATTTTTTTGTTCCAACAACTAGTATCAAAGCTTCAGGCTCGAATCTAAGTTAGAATGATGGCCGGAGAAGAAGTGAAGGTGTCAGTGATCAAGAAATTTGACGGCACTGATTTTGAATACTGGAGGATGTAGATCGAAGATTATCTCTATGGAAAAAAGCTTCATCTTCCTTTGTTGGGACAAAAGCGAGACAACATAGTCAGTGATGATTGGAACCTGTTAGATCGACATGTCCAGGAGATATACGGCTCACCCGGTCAAGATCAGTGACACACAATGTTAATTAAGGATAGAACCATAATGAATCTCATGGCGGCTTTGTCAAGTATGTATGAAAAAATTTCAACAAAAACCAAGGTGCACCTGATGAAGAAACTGTTCAATTTGAGAATAACAGAAGGTACATCTGTTATCCAACATTTGAATGATTTCAATACTATCACAAATCAATTGTCATCTGTTGAGATTGATTTTGATAATGAGATTCGAGCATTGATTTTGTTGGCATCAATGCCAAATAGTTAGGAGGCCATGAGAATGATGGTAAGTAATTCTACTAGTAAGCTGAAATTAAATGACAATGATGTTCATGATATGATTATTGCTGTGGAAGTATGCAGGAAAGATCGTGTGTGTTTTAAGGCTAAGGGTTGGCCCTAAATGTTAATGATCGAGGCAGGGGACATGACATGTCAATTTCCAGGAACAGGGCAAAAACAATTCAGATCTAGGCAGTAGATCACTTGCTAGAATTGTAACAAGATAGGCCACATCAAAAGAGACTGTCGAAATTAGATAAAAATTAAGGATTACTGTGTGAACGTCGTAGCTGAAGAAAATATAGGATGCTTTATTTCTTGCAATGCACGGTTGATGATTGAATGTTAGATGTAGGGGTTTTGTTCCATACCACTTCACCTCGAGAGATCATGCAAAACTATTTTATTGGTGATTTTGGTGAGATGTACACGGCTGCTGGAGAAGCACTAGATGCAATGGGAGTGTGAGATGTGTGTATTATACTCCCAAACATAAACGTATGGACTTTGCCGCAAGTCAGACACATTCCAGAGCTAAAGAAAAACCTGATCTCTGTGAGACAGTTTGATGATAATGGTCATTCAGTGGTGTTTTTAGGAGTGTGGAAGGTCATAGAGGGTGCGATTGATGGTCTTGGCTCGTGGTCAAAGAACAAACACTTTATTTTTGACATCCAGATCCAATGATATATAAGTAAATACAGAATTGCGGCAAAGCAAACTTGGTCACATGAATGTGAGGACGAGGAAGCAAAAAGGAGTCAGTTTTACAATTCCGCATGAATCAAAAAGCCTAGGGAAGATTTTTGCGACCACGGTGTGGAGCAAAGGTGTGAGAGATGGAGATAGAGCATCTGATGATCCAGGATCATTTACACCTACAATTGCTGCTAGTAAGGTTTCCAGGACGACCAGACCTCCACAACAATATTCACCTACCTTGAGTTATATCATGTTGACTAAAGGTGGTGAACCATGAAATAACGATGAAATCTTACAAGATGGCAGATTGAGCAAGTGAGAGTTAGTTGAGAAGAAGCTGATTGGACTTCCAAGGATGAAGCAGAAACTGCACAAGAGATGAACATGTCGGTTGAAGACACAGAACATGAGTAGAAGAATCAATTAGTTTAAGAAGAATAGAACGATTTTTTTAAAAAATAAAAAATAAAAAATTGTGATCTGTAAGAATAATGAGTAGCAAAACTCTTGATTTAATCTCACAATTTCTAGGCATTTTCCGAACTTCTCTCTTGAATGCCGCATAATTTTCTGTTTTTATGCTTTAGACCTTAATTTTGAGATATAATGATGATTTGATTAGGCCTTGTTTGGATAATGGGTTGATCTCAGTTCATATCATTTTATTTAATCATTGCAATTTTTTCAAGCTTTTAAATAAAATATAATAAATAATTCAATTTTTTCAAATATCAAAACTAAAATAATATTATAATAATATTACAACTTTTAACTCTCATCTCATCTTATATCAATTTCAACTCACTATTCAAACCTCTCCGGATTGGAAGATGACCCAAAATCTAATACCCAGTACATGGCATTGTTTAATAACATACTCCATCGCATGAGGTTTTCCAAATTTTTAGAGATCATGGCTCGTGAATTTAATGATAAAGTTAATTTAAATTATTCTAGCTTTGCTTTGATGTTTTACCAAGTTTTTGAACCAGGCAGGTAAGTTATATTTTTAACTTTGCTTCATTGTTATTTGTTTTTCTAGTGCAAAGAACTCCTCCAGGGCTTGCTTCAACGTGGTAGGCTTGCACTGAAGCAAATGGTTGAAAGATCCAAAGATATGGCTGAAAGAGCGAAATCGAGTAGAAAAGAAAGGCTGCAGGGCCGGCTACAGGCATGCAATTAAGGCCGCCGATTAGGTTGCGTTTGAATAATAAGGTATTTTTAGGTATTCTATAAAAGATAGAATAATGAATAATAGTAGATAATAATAAAAAATATGTAAAAAATAATAATAAAATAATAAATAGTATTGAGGTTCTCAGTACCCAAACTAAACCTAAGACTCCCACCTTGAGTAGCCCCCTACAAGAAAAAAAAAATTATAACTTAAAAAAGAAATTATAAAAAAATATTGGTTAGCATTTAAAAGTTTTACTCAAAAAAATCTTACTCAAAATGTACAAATTAATTTTTAAACAACAGTGAAATTGGAAGAGAAGCAGCAAAATGATGATATATTACTTTTGAATATTTTCTAAAATATAATGTGTATTTTGATGTTAATGGCCTTATTTGTTTTCAAAATTTAGTATTAAAAGAAGTGTGTGTATATATATATATAGATAAAGGATAATACTCTATTTACAGAAAAATTAGATTCTCTTTCAAATTGTTATATTACTTATAGATAATATTAATAGAAACAATATTAATATTTTTTTTGCATCTCAAAATTTTTAATAAAATTTTATTATTTATTATTTAGATATTATGATTAATTTTAAAAAGCGTCGTGTACTTAATGGTCACCTTAAGTTACATAATATATTGAGCCACCCAGGTTACATAATATATTGAGCCACCCCTGAAAGAAGACGAGAGTATCTTGTAAATTTTCTTCACACTTTGTTTATCCTTCTATAGAAGGAACGTGCTTATCCATCAAAACAAGCTTATTGATGCTGAAGTTGCTATTCAAGAGTCACTCAACACTATAGAAAGTTGCATTTCACAACATATATAGTTGTTGAGAAAGATCATATACTTGCTTGGAAAAAATTAGAACAAGGAAGTTATTAACTAAATGCTGATGGCCATGAGGTTATATTCAAAGAGCTTAACAAATTTACAAGTAGTCACTTTTTTAAATATTAAAAAAAATAAAATAAAATATACGAACAGTTAAAATGAGAGGACAAAACTAAGAAGTCACTTAGCATTTTCCTATCAAGAATTACCCATTGCAAAGGATATGGATCACCAATACTCAAAACATATTTGTAAGTTCTAGCACCTCATCGAAAACAATATTTCTTGTAGAATTGCACATATAATGATCAATTAAAATAGATATTGCCTATTATTTCCGGCGACTTGGGTCGCTATAAAAAAGTGCTTATTTTTATGAAAAATGATAAAAACACATCATTATTTACAAAATATTATATAATTATGTTTTAAAATGAATGGTATTTTTATAAAATATCTTATAAAAGTAACATCACTTTATAAAAATATCTTCATTTTAATATGTGTTGTAAAATATATTGTAAAATATGTTGTGTGTATCCTCACGAAACAATATATACTTGCCCATGAGAGAGCATTGGCTGATGGAGATATATCGGAACATAATCAAGAAATTGATCTTGAGTCTTATTTATTGTGATGGAAAAGCTTAGTTACATTGAAAATTAGGTCATCTTAAATGGAAAATGAATGCTCTCATCTTCATTGGGTAAGGTGGTATTAAAATAATTAAAAATGAAATTAGAGAATTCTATTATTCTAATGTTAATCTGGTTAAAATAAGAACAAGAACAAGAACAAAATAATAATAGTTTACAAATAATCTAATAAAAAAATTTAATATACTAATTGAAAATAATATAAGAAACAGTCAATCATTGTTCAATAATTATTTCCATTTCCTAAGTTGTGATTAAAAAATTAAAATTATTTTTAATATTAGTTTTTACTACTTAAATGATTATATTATTGTTTTTAAATATAAAACAAATAACTATCAATTTTAAAAAAACATAATTTCTAAAATTGTCATCGTGCATGGTTCTGGAAATATAAAAAAAATAGTTTTATTTTTAACTTTCCAAAACTATTTTTTATTGGAAAAATAATATCCTTTTTTAAGTCTTATTACAAAAATACTTTTATATTAATATTTATTCCTGAAAAAACATATATTACTGTTTTGGAATTGAAAGACAATCAATATTAATATTAGGACAATATCTTCATTCTTTCGACGTAATGTTAGACACAGCAATGAGTTATGCAAACGCTACATATTTTTTTTAAAAAAGAATGAGGTCCACTATTTACAGTTATAGAATTTGCAAGCGTCATACATTCATTTTGAAAGAAATGAATAACTATGAGACCCACATACAAAAATTAACTTTTTAATGGTAGATCCCATTCTTTTTTAAAGAGAGTGCGTGTTGCTTGTGTACTCTATGACCAAATATCAATTTTTTTTAAAAAATAATAGTATTATTCATGTATAATAATATTTAAAAAAAAAAACAGAAATTGTCTTCATATTATTTTCCATAATCATAAAACTAAATAATACCTTTTAGACTAATACTATAGCATTTAAAAAATGAAATTACTATTTTTGGATTTAAAAACAATAATCTATTTTATGATTTTATTATTCTAATAATAATTTATTTCTACATTTTCTATGATAATGCATTCGGAGATTAATTTGTGTTGTAGTTTGTTTGGTTTGAACGATTAGTTTCCTTTTTGTTAATGTTTGTTTTTTCAGATAAGCCATCAAAGACTAGGTTGGCACTTGGCAATTTGTTTGTTTGCAGACAACGCTAAAAATGTATGTTTTTCATAATTTTACAGCATCTATTTTTCATCATTTGTGTTATTCTTTTTTAAGATAAGCTTTCATTTTACAGCACAAGTTCTAGTACATGCAATTTGAACAATGTCAACTATTTAAAGTGTTTGAAGTTCATTATCCAATTAACAATTATCATTTCTCGTAATACTATATACAATCGTGAAGTGCGTAAATACCACGCAATCATTTTGAAAAATATTAGAGTCTATTATTAAAAAATTAATTTTGTTTCATGTGAGCTTCATATTTACTAATTTTTTCAAAAAGATTACGTAACATTTCTCTTTTCAATATCAAAAGTGCAACGATGCTTTGATCAGCCACGTAGAATCCTACCAAGTGATCTTATGATATATTCATGCAAAGATAATGTTGTTTGGAGTATGGTACCAATAATAATATTAAATACTATAGGTTTAGATGCAAATTTGGTCAAATAAATAAATAAAGAGAATGGTATCAATTTTGTTGTTCTGTCTTCCCACAACACTAAAATTTAGGTAATCAAAAGGTGTGGGGGAAAGGAAAAGAATACAGAAGGCAGGCAGAATTCATTGGGCTACTACAACATCCACAATAAATAAATAAAATTCAGCATCATCAGAAATAAACAATCACATGCTCTTCTTTAGACCTAACTTCCCTCATGTTGATTCTGTACGGTCGGTTAGGAAGTAATTTTAATGCCCACAATCTAACACAAAATTTGGCATCACATTACTTTTTTTTAAAAAAAAAAAAAATTAAGTAATGTTAGGTATAAAATTCAAATAGATGAGTTTCGTGTAAGACCTTTGTAAAAAGATAGGTTCTACTAAAAAATAGAGTTTTTTTTTGTCAAGGTAGAGTCCACTTTTTTATAAAGACTTATAAGTGATTTGTTTATTTGAGACTTGTATAAATTATTTTTTTTCTCAGTTCTTCTGCAGACAGAGAAGTTTGCGTAGGGACTGCGCATGAATGAGTTATTATGTCACGTCAAGTACAATTAAAGAAGAAGAAGAAAAAAAAAAGATTACAATTGCCCATGAACTGAACTGGAAGGTGAAACTCACAAACACGAATAGGTGTTCATCATTCCCTGCCCGTAGAAGAATTACAAAACACTAATTTTTACAACCCATAGTTTGTTGTTCCATGATCCATTCCTCGGCTGGGCTGCAATGCACTGCTCCGCCACCCACCCTATCATCATCAGATTTACCACCACTTTTCCTTTGCATCTGTGTCTGCATCTGAGTATTTATTTTCAAAGTCACACTTCCTCCTTTGAACTTGTGGTTTCATTTGTAGGCCATTGAAGATGGTTTGATGACTCTATGCTTGACTGCTGCCAGCCTTTGGAAAAGATCAAAGTTGAAGGGAACATGTTTGGGACAGTCGCATGTCTGGCACATTGCAACGGGGCTAAAGTGGAAGCTTTTAATTTAGACTAGTGAAAGCACCATTGATGACTTCTGCAAGTGTGTAATATCATGTACTTCTTTAGAGGATTGTCATGTAATATCATTGCAGTTTGAAGATTCTCACATTTTCAACTGATAAAAGGTTGCAATTTAAGTTAATCATGACTTAACTCTGACCCACTCCGTCAAGAAATAACGAAATCAACTTTAGAGAGAGAGAGAGAGAGAGAGAGTATTTTCGCGAGATCGAGATGGCACTTGGGCTACACGGAGGAGGGAGGGAGATGGCTCACGGGCTTTAAACCTATCTTGGGTCTTGACTGCACTTTGGATATTCTGACAGTGAGAATGAAGAACTGATGGAGGAGAGTGAGATGGATTTGAAGTTTGAACGGAGGAGGGAGATAGAGGAAGGAAGCCAAATGAATCATTTGTGCGAAACGTAGCATTTCATTTTCCACGTAGATGTTCCTACGCGATTCTTGCACCAATTCTGATGTGGATATCATTTTCTTTTTTTCTATTGTTTGTTTTTCTTTCAACCATTTTTAAAATATCTTTAAACATCTTTAAAAAAATAAAAAATATTAATTCACTATTAATCAATTCCCTAACTATTAAGTAAAATAAAAAATAAAAATTACAATCAATCAATTTTATCAGTCACTTTTGTTGGTCTAAATGGCATTTCCAACTTGTAAAATCAATGTCTAAATTTTTATATTGTTATAATATCTGGATTTTTATATCTTTACAAAATTGATAATTGGATTTCAAATAATTTGTAATAAGCACCTGTATTAGTCTCCTGATTGAAAAGAAAGATAGTTATGTAGCGTATTTATATCACGTTTGGTTTTTGATTGGTTGGCATGTTGGGTAATAATACAACTTGATAACATTACTTCATTAAAAAAAAAAAAAATATCAATTTTAAAATTTTATAAATTCAAAATAAATTGTAAGTTGAAGTTTAAAAGAAATTTTACTTTACGATTCTTCCCAAACACAATTCTTTTCATAATTATATTTTAAAATAGGATATTTTTATTTCTGTAAATTTATTTTTATACGATTACTTTTCTCTCTTGCAAAATGAGGCTACTTTGCAAAATTGTTTTATAAAAAGGTTATTAGTTTAAAACATAATTATATAAAAAATTTTGAAAAATGTTAAGCCCTGTTTGAGTGTTGTTGAAATGAGTTGAATTCTTTATGAATAATAATAAGTTTTGTAAGACTTATTTAAGATAAGTTTAGATGCGTTTGGATGTTAAGATTAGTTTAGATTTATTTATAAAAAATTAAAAAAAATTATAGATCCTGTATATAAATAAGTGTTAAGTTGAAAAATATTATGAATCTTACATATAAAAAATTTTTAAATTAAAATAGATTTATTGATTTGAGAATTAAATATTTATATATTAGATTAATCTTAAAATTAGAGGGCCCGTTTGTTTTCAGAGATGAGATGAGATGAGATGAGATTAAAGTTAAAAAGTTGAATAAAATATTGTTAGAATATATTTTTTAATATTATTGTTATTTTAGGATTTAAAAAAATTGAATTGTTTATTTTATTTTGTGTGAAAATTTGAGAAAATTGTAATGATGAAGTGAGATGAAATGAGATAAGATGAGATGTTTTTGGAAAACAAACAAGGCCTAGACTTAAGGTAGAAACGGGGCTCAGAAGATGTTTGTTGAGCCAGGTGCAACTGCAAATTACATGTGCACACGGGTTAGGTTGATTTCCAAGCCCCGTCTCTTCTCCTGGGGCGCTCTCTTTGGGAAGTTGGAAAGGAGACTCATTTATTACTGATCCCTCTTTGCCTTGAATTCTTTCACCCATTTCCTCTGAGTGAAAGAAACACCTCCTTTCTCCAATTTTCCCACTCTCTCCCTCTTTCCCTCCCTCTTTCTCTCTCTCTTGAATTATTAGGGCATGCTGACAGTACAGATAGATCTATTCACACTATTCACTTTAATTTAGGGCCCTTTCTTTCCGAGCAGGAACTCTGTTATTTCATTTATGATTATTTTTTTTATTTCCTCTACTCCACTCTAGAAAAGAAAATTTTGAGAAAGAAATCTCAACTTCTGGTTCTGTAAACGCGAGTTTCATGGATTGGATTTGGAGGTGAAAAGAATGCAACAGAAGTAGCAAAGTTTTCTGGGCAAATTATTGGGATCCCATGCGTCATTGCCTCTGAAGTTCTGAAAGCTGCTAACTTTTGAGCAGCCCAAGGAGCTCACAAGTTGATTATATGGAGTAACAGTACCTTGCTTTATATTTTTTTAAAATTTATTTAAGTTAATTTTGTTTTTTTTTGGGTTTTCAATAATGCCTGCAGTTTGAGAATATAGAAATCATAGAAAGAGGAGAAAATAATGGTTATATATATATATATATATATATATATATATATATGTATAGTCTGCAAGTTCTGAGAAATGAGCGCTTCACGTGAAGGTAACGCTGCAATGTCCGTGAGTTTGTGAGCAAAGTTTCCGAGAAACGATGCCCACCTCAGAGTCTTCTCTATTTGGCGACTTTGAAAAGCTTTTCTCATCAATGGAGCTCCTTTCACTTTCATTTAATGCTGTGTAGTGCAGCTTCTCTCTGTTTCCTTCACTTGCATCCTAGTTGAAGTAGATGACCTTCCATTAATGCGTGTTTCTTCTCCTCCTCCTCAACTTTTCGTGGTTTCTACCAGTTGTCTTCGCCTCATATATGTAGTTTTAATCAACAAGAAAAACGAAAAAGAGGCGTTCAAAATGACACTCATTGGCGCGGTCTGAGAGGACTTTTGGAGTGGATGGATAGTAGATCTCGAGTTATTATGTTTTGGAAAGTGTTTGGTTGAGAAGAAAAAGCGCCAAAAAAGAGCAAGAAAAGGTAGGGGGTTTAGAGATTCCCAGAATCGCCTGTTCCAATGTCGCTGTTTATGGAAACAAAATCAAACGATCATCTCAGGGTAAAAATATTTCGTTTTTACATTTAACCAAAGGTTGTGTTCTTTGGTTGAGTTTCATGGAACCCCTCGTTTCAAGGTGCTTGGTGCTGTTGTTTCTCTCCTCACTGCTTTCCCTTCCCTGTTGGGTCAGATCAGGGGATGCCGAAGCACTTGTGACTCTGAAGTCATCCATCGACATCTCAAACTCGCTGCCATGGAAACTCGACGCCGCTGCCCATGTCTGCCGCTGGAAAGGTGTCAAAGAGTGCATCAATGGAAGGGTCACAAAGCTCGTGTTGGAGTTCCTCAACCTGACCGGGCTTTTGGATCAAAAGGCCTTGAACCAGTTGGACCAACTCCGAGTGCTTAGCTTCAAGGGAAACTCATTCTCCTCCCAGATTCCCGACCTCTCCGGTCTCCACAACCTCAAATCTCTCTTCCTCAACCACAACAACTTCTCCGGTGACTTCCCCGCCTCCATCTCCGGCCTCCACCGCTTAAAAGTCATCGCCCTTGACGGGAACCAAATATCCGGTCAGATTCCGGTGTCTCTTCTCAGACTTAGGCGGCTCTACACGCTTCAGTTGCAGGACAATCAGTTGAGAGGGACAATCCCTCCGTTCAACCAAACAACTCTCCGATTCTTCAACGTGTCCAACAACCAACTGTCCGGAGAGATTCCACTGACCCCGGCTCTGGTCCGGTTCAATGCGTCGGCATTTGCGGGTAATTTGAATCTGTGCGGAGAACAGTTGGATAATCCATGCGAAAGTCACCCACCGGCAATGGGTCCTCGTCCCGACCATCCTCCGTCGTCGTCGTCTTCCAACCGCGGGAAATCGATCAAGATAATTGCGGGGAGTGTGGGAGGATTTGCGGCGCTGTTAATCTGTTTGATGATATGTTGGATCCTCTGCGGGAAGCGTAGGAAACCGGAGGACGAGGCATCGAGGAGCAAAGAAGTGGGCGTGAGAGTAGAGGCTGGGGAGGAGAGATCGGGAGGGACAGGGACAGGGACAGGGGCAGGGACAGGGACAACCAGAGGAGGGTTTTCGTGGGAAGGAGAGGGACTGGGGAGCTTGGTGTTCTGCGGAGCAGGGGATCAGAGAATGAGCTACAGCTTGGAGGACTTGCTGAAGGCGTCGGCGGAGACGCTGGGGAGAGGTGCAATGGGGAGTACATACAAAGCTGTAATGGAGTCGGGTTACATAGTGACGGTGAAGAGGCTAAAGGACTCGGCATACCCGAGTCTGGAGGAGTTCAGGAGACACATGCACGTGCTTGGCAGCCTCTCCCACCCCAACCTCGTACCCCTCAGAGCCTATTTCCAGGCCAAGGAGGAACGCCTTCTCGTCTACGATTACTTCCCCAATGGCAGCCTTTTCTCTCTCATTCACGGTACATTATCATCTTCTTCTTCTTTTGTTAATCTAATCCAATTCCATTATTCTGTTTACTTGTGTGTTTTTAGAAATTAGATACGAAATTTATTTACTTGCTTTTTGCTGGAGTTTGAACATGCTTCTCTCGCAGACACATTGAATGGTCCGAAAAGTTCACTCTTTTTGGTCTCATGCACGCTGCATTATGGGAATGGCCCCCCTCCTGATTAAAGTTTTTAATTCAATTTTGGTGCATCAATCAATCAATCAATCAATCGCTGTTGTTGAGATTTAGGCGAATAAAGACAACGTGTGCACCTTTCCCTCTCCATTTGTTTAATCTAATCTCGCTTATTGACAACTCATTCGAGTTTGACCCCTGCACGTTGGTTTTGTCCCACTCACTTTGCTCACTCCACTTTTCACGTGTTTTGACATTCAAAATTCGGACGGGCAATTTCTCATTGCTTGGACGCAGTTTACTCAAAATTGTAATACTTCTTGGATGTTTGGCATTCACATTTCTTATTATTTGGACGCAAGCTACCTAAATCTCTGATTTTCTTATTCAAGTTTCTAGGTAATTTGGAAACAAAAATTTTAAAGGAAAATCAATCCAGCCTCAACTCCTTTGGACATCTACTCGGTCTTGCGCTTCATTCAATAAGCTTTACCCTGCGGAGTTCAACCAGTATAACTACATTCATTCCATTGATTTTTTTTTTTTTTAATGTCAGTGAACCTCTCCAAGGCGGACCCACTTTCATCCCATTGAAAATTATTACTCTTCTAATATCTTTTGATTAGTTTTACTTGTTTTTTCTTTTTAACCTTGATATAAGCAATGATGGTGTCGTTGTTTTACCCAACTGGGCCCTGGAATAATATTTCATCTTCTGAACAGATTTTATTTTTTTTTCTTTTCCTATCAGTTTGTTTCCTAGTTCATTATTTTCTTTCAGACTTTAACTCCCTTCTCACTAAAGTGGTATAAATCTGGTCATATGTACTCACATTTTTTTTTCCGGTTAAATATGTCCTTATATTTCGTTGAAAAACAGAACAATCTTTCCCGCTACTTATTGTTTAGTTTTGATGGATTAATAAATGGAATTTACTTGCTATTTATTGGGGAAAATTTGATTCGTTTAAAAGTTTTTTTGGCTTTCAAGTTTCATTATTTTGAAGTTTAACCCCAAGGGTGGCTAAGTGGTCCTGACATGAGCCGTATAAGCTGGACGTCCTAGATTCAAAACTCTGCGTTCACATTCAGGGCCATCATCAGATTGGGAGAATTTTCTCTTGAATTAATTGAGGCGCACTTACGGAAAACTCTTTATTGAGAGTCTCTGCACCTCTAGGATCAGTTGGAAGCTTGTCCTGGACACCTAATGCCAAGAAAAAAAAATTATTTTGAAGCTTTTACCAACACCGCTTTCAATTATTGTGAAGGTTTGCAAATGTCAAAAACCTTGAAATGAAACCTTCTTTCACTTCTTCTCACGTGTTTCTTTGCCATCAATCCGTCCCCACCCAACCACATTCACCCAAAGAAGATAAAGATAAACCCAACCGTTTGGAATTAGCAAAAGCCTTAGAAACTGAACTGGCAATTCATGTGTTGTTGTCGCATCACTAGTATGATTAATATAGTATTGACTTACATTTTGATCCTAATTGTTGATTCGATACACACTAATTTGTAAGGAGTATGCAGTAAATTTGTAGTGTCTTTAGTATTACTCATGGAAAACAAGATGCTCTGTCAACTCGGTAGCAGACACGAGACACCTGCACATGAGAAAATGGCAACAATTAGAATCATCTCACTCTTGCAAAGGCCCATTGACTGATTTTTCTGCTTTTTGTTTCTTTTGGAATTTAAATTTCCCAGTTTTCAATATCTGATGCTTGTATACCGATGTTATTTGAAGCTTGTCATCACTTTCTACTGATTATACTACACATTTCCTTGGTCTTGATAACTGCAGCACTTGAGTCCACTATCTAGGATTAGTGCCATTCACAACCTTCTGCAATTCAGCTAGTTGTTTTGCATTGATGTTTTTCTTCTAATGGCATTGATGTTGTCCATGATTTCCTAAAATATTTTAACGGCTACCTTCATATAAACAAATGGGGCCTTGTAAGAGCCCTCCCAACGGGTTATGTGAAACCCTTATTTCTGTATAATTTGAAGAAAATAATCTAAAAGTGGCATCTAATGGATTATTTATTTCATCTGTAATTTTCAGTTGACTATAGTGTTACCGCTACATCTAGCAGTAACTGTTCACAGTTGTAAATAACTTTTTAATCATTTCTCTCTCATCTACTCGTCTCCCAAGCACTATGCACCTCCAACATTAATTTTAATATCAAATATACTTGCGTGTCTCCTATACTCTCCTCATCAACGTTAATTTTAATATTAAATATATATATATATATTTTAGAATTGCAACAGATTATACAAAAATATCAAATATATATATACTCTCATCTGGAAAGAAAGGACCCTCTAATTTGGATTAATTTCATTTTATAATCTCTTCTTTTTATTTTTTGAATTAATTTATATTTTAGTTTAGCTTATAAATTTCGAGTAATTTAAAATAGAACATAATTATATAACATTGTATATGAAGAAGATATTACAAATATCAAAAGATATGAGGATATCATTGATAGTTTAAAGAAGATATTTGTAATGAATAAAAAAGATTAAAAAATATAATATTTAAATGATATAAAAAAAAAATAGATAAGCTGATGTATAGTATATTGTAAAAGTCATTTTGTAAAATAGAAAAATTGAGTTTTGATAATGTATTTTAAAGTTTATGATGAAGAATCTATTAGGAGTGCTCTTAGAATTATTATTGCATTTTCAAATGTCAATGTCTTTCTCACTCGGTAGCTGTTGATTTGATATGCTGGTCTTCTCATATTTCAGAATCTCTCAGATTTTCTAGATTGAAGCGTTTAAATGATCATAATTCATGATTCCAAAAAAATAAAAATAAAGAAGAAGATTCGGAGACCATGTGAATGTGCATCAGTTAGAACTGTTTGCTTTTTTCCTCTAAGATATTTAACCATGGTTCCCATGGTTAAAATACTTGCTCACTTTTTATCATTCCCGCCTCAGCTTACTTCTGTGCACATGTTGATAGTGGTTTGTACAGTTTACTCCTAGGTGCATGTTGTAAGGTGGTTTGTTTAAAGAGTTTAGATCTGAAACATAAGCACCTTTAAGCTGATTTTGTACACATATGAGGTGCTTTAAGCTCTCTGAATATCCTCAATGGAACTAACAGACGATTGATTTCTTTTTTCTCTTTTTGAGTCCAAGCAAGTCTTTAATTAGTTCTATTGGTTTTCTTGTTTACTATCTTATTTACTAGTCAATTTAGCAGTCCTAGTCCTAGTGTGTGTGTGTGTGTGTTGGGTAATATTTAAATTAGACTTGGTGCAACTTCTTAACAAATTTCAACCTAAATAATGTTTGCATTAGATCAATATTTATGAGCCCATGGTTGCATTATATGGCCCTCACTTTATTATGCTCACAAAATATGATTATGATCAGAAATCCATAACTGTCATTTTAAAAGGTGCAAGGTTATGACTTTTTTATTGTTTGAAAAACCATTAAATACATAAGTTTCTGGTTGGATAGTAAATAGCATTCAACTAATGTAAACTTTGGCATAAAGAGAACATGTACTTTGTTACATCTGACCAAATATTTATTCACGTAGTATTACAGAGCAGTCTGATATTTTTTTATTCATATATGCATATATGCTCATGTATTCAAAGGATATTCAATGTTGAATGGTGGGATTACGAATTGTTAATGAAGCCATGCTTGCCGTTTTTCTCTCATTCATTGCTGTTCAAGGGTTACTGTTCACAGCTCCTAAACAACCTCTAGTTTCTCCCCTTTCTTCTCTCTTTCTACCTTTAAGCATGGCCTTTTTTTGTTGTATATATGGAAAACCTAAAACGCCATAAACATTCCATAATTAATAGCCACCGAATAACCTATTAAAATCAGCTTCTGGTTCTGTCACTCACTGCAGCCTAGAAAATCCTGCTGCTTGTGCTTGACAAGTTAGATCGGTTTGCCTGCTATTATTGGTATTCTCCTCCTAAGTACAGCATTAACTTATAAAGGAACTTCATGTCATTTGGTGTACAGTGAGGTAACTCCTTTGAAATTGAAGGTAAGGAGTCAAAATTACCATTATGCCCTCGGTCAACGTTTTTAGGGGGTGACCAAAGGGACCCTTTTTTTAACCCCTCCAGATCCGTCGTCTCTGTCTACCGATCTGCCTAGTTTTGGGAGATTTCTTTTGGTAGCCCAAATGGTTTTGGTACCCCACTCCTTCCTATCCCATCTCCCTCCAAACAAATGTGGTGTTGCCATCACCTGGGCTGTTATCTTTTTGCGCATTAGTCTTTTCAAATTACTTTGATGAGAAGTTAGTTTTTCGTTTGACCTGTATGTATACTTCTGTGTGCATGGGTGTTCCCTTTTTCATCCTTAAAATATACTTTTAGGGTAAATTCCATCAACTTCCACAGGATATAGATACAGTGATACACGCTTATGAATGTCACATGCCATTACAAATTGTGACAACATATTCCTTCTTCCAATTAGTTTTCCTTTGGTAATAACCTTAGGTAATGTTGATTAGCTAGATCAGTTAGATGATAAGAAGAATCAATGGAGAAAAAAGAAGAATAGAAGCTTCAAATGGTCGAAACTCCTTGACATTTTTACTTATAAAAAAGGAGTCTTTGACATTTACTAATCCTCAAGGGCAATTGGCATAACTTGCCATAATTCAAACTTATCATTAAGAAAGAAAAGTTCTAAGAATGAGATGATGTTGACAACAATATTTTAGAGGGCTATGATCATATTTGAATAGCTAACAAATATAATGTGAATATGAAACAAAGTATGAAACAAAGCTTCCATAATTGTGGAATGGGGAGTCTAGAAGTATCTTGATGAAAATAACAGAATGCATGCAGCATCTATTGATTTAGTAGCATTTTAAGATTGGATTTGAATGAAGTCATTGCTGCTGGTACTGCAAAAATTAAGTGGCTTCAACTCGATACAGATGTAATGAAATGGAGCATCCTGTTGATTCCTTTAAAACTGAACCTAAATATATTGGTGAGAGATAAGTAAAAGACTGCCGTTCTGTGACTTGAATGAAAAGCAACATCGAGAGTGCTCGTCTCATGCATTAATATTTCTGTTGTTACAGGATCAAGAACTACAGGTGGTGGAAAGCCTCTTCACTGGACATCATGCCTTAAAATAGCTGAGGACCTAGCAACTGGTCTGCTCTACATTCACCAGAACCCTGGCCTGACCCATGGGAATTTAAAATCCTCTAATGTCTTGCTGGGTTCTGACTTTGAGTCCTGCCTCACAGATTACGGCCTCACATCATTCCGTGATCCTGACTCACTTGAAGAACCCAGTGCCACTTCCCTATTTTATAGAGCACCTGAATGCCGTGACATTCGAAAGCCATCTACACAACAAGCTGATGTCTACAGCTTTGGCGTCCTCCTCTTGGAACTTCTAACTGGCAAAACACCTTTTCAGGACCTTGTTCAGGAACACGGTTCAGATATACCTAGGTGGGTTAGGTCAGTCCGTGAAGAAGAGACTGAGTCAGGGGATGAGCCTGCCTCTGGTAATGAGACATCTGAGGAGAAACTCCAGGCTCTCTTGAACATTGCAATGGCTTGTGTCTCACTTGTTCCAGAGAACCGGCCTACCGCGAAAGATGTTTTAAAGATGATCAGAGATGCCAGGGCAGAGGCTCAAGTGTCATCCAACAGTAGTGATCACTCGCCCGGAAGATGGTCAGATACTGTTCAGAGCTTGCCTAGGGAAGGCCATTTGAGCATTTGATTGCATACCAAACTAAGAGATGCAAGGGCAGAGGCTCAAGTATCATCCAATAGTAGTGATTATTGAGTGCAAAGATGGCTGGTTACTGTTCTGAGGCCGCATGGGGAAGAACATTCGAGCATCGGAATATATACCAAACCCGAATTATTATATGAGGAATTCTGATTCTTTTTACGAATTGAACTGCGATTCTTCAACTAGGCATTGTAGAGTGTACTGGTGTAAAGGTGTTCTTTTGATCTTTTGGGCTAAGTCATGAGCTGACTGACATTTAAAGATTCTATTGTTGATCGAGTTAGAAGATTGTATTACTTACTTGAAATCCCAATTTTACGTTTGGGGGCTTGATCTGGTAGGGGTACTTTAACTCCTCTTTGGAAAAAGGTTCTTCACCCTGTCTTCACTCTTCAGACCCGAGCACGATGTTAGCTCAGGTTCTGTACTGAATTATTCGTATTGTTCTTTCTGTCTCCGACAGAAAAAAAAAAAAAAAAAAGGTGCACTCTTTTGTATTTAATTGTTATAATGTTCTTTTTCTATAGATTTCTTTCAATCTTAGTGTCGGATCTTTCCTTTCCATATCGATAGATACGACAGGGAGTTGAGCTGTCTCTGTCCAAACAAGAACAAGAAGAGAACTGCCCTAGCGATGTCGCTGGTAATTGGCAACGACTTTGGATGCCTTATGTTTTCAATTCGAACGTTAACTTCCATCCACAAAGCACATTCACAATTACTTTCTAACCCCCTCCCCAAATGCTTTGATATCAAATTTATCAAGAAGTGTAAAGGCTGGTTTGGTTATACAAAATTAAACCATCTCATCTTATATAATCATTATAATTTTTTTAAACTTTCATATAAAATATAATAAAAAATTTAACTTTTTCAAATTTCAAGATAAAAATAATATTAAAAAATAATATTTCATTCAACTTTTAACAAAATATCTTATATTATCTTATCCGAACTGCGTAACCAAATGAGGTCTAAATATACTATAATATTTTAATAAAATATATAACAAATTGTTTTCAAAAAATATCAAAAAAAAAAAACATCTTTTTGAAAAAAGAAAAGAAAAAGAAAACATAAATAGAACATAGATAAATGGGAAAAGTACGCTTTGAATATTAACTAGAAGGTATTGCATCTCAACTATCAAAACTTACGTATTGCACCATCAAACTATAAAAATGGATATTATGCATTCTTTATTAAGATATAGATGGTCAAGATTTTGTTACCTCACCTATTTTTCTTTTATCTCAAAAGGCTGTAAATTAATTATGATGCAAAATGTCATTTTTTTTGTAGTTTGAGGATACAATGTATCAACTTTTTTGGGTAGTGTATTTTTTTTCATAGGTAGATTATAGATAAATTATGTTGATGGATAATCTATCTAGAGCTGGGCATCCAAGTACGGATTTAGTGTAACATACGGGTCTAAATTTAGGGTTTAAAACTAGTATTTTATTTATTTATTTATTGGTATTTTATTTTCTTTATATTTATTTATTTATTTTAGATTTTTGTGATAACAAATAGATCGATTTAGTGATTCCTTTCTTTTTAAAACTTCGAATATTCTATCCACTTAGTCCCCGTGCTAGTTTCGGTTTCCAGAGTATGTGATCAACTCCAATTCAAACTCTTCAAACCCTCTCAGAAACTGTATCCACGAAAGAGTCGGTTCCTAAAGTTTAGGCAATTTCAAATTTCAGCCAATCTCCTAAGAGTTCACGTCGTCTACTCCCATCGCCTATAAGAAACTCACTAAACCTTTGTGATGCACACATCAAATACCAGAGAAATAACTTACTTTTCCGCTTAAGCCTTTGCTGCCCAATCATCACCGACCACCCTCGGACGTCGGAGCCCTACCCTCGGCGCCAGAAAACGCCGGCCGTCTCAACCCTGTTGAACCCACCCCCTCAGGTAAGCCCCTGCTGCCGCGCGCCACCTTCCTCCCTTTCGGTTATTTGAGTTTCAAACCCATCTCTCTCTAAACTCTCACTTGTTCTCTCTCTCTCTCCCTTTCTCGGTGTCGCACCACCATAGGGATCCCCCAGTCACGTCGCCGGTCACTCCCAGCCCCCAGAGCCGCCGTCGCACACTGCTCTCCCTCGGTGAGCATCGCGCAGCTCTCTCTCCCGTAAGCCTGTTTTCCTTTTTATTCCTTTTGCTTCAGTTTTCCCAAAATACCCTTTCTACTAGGCTGAGTTTTATTGGGACTGGACTTAGTTGTATCTTGACTGGTTTATAAATCTGGTTGGACTTGAATTATTTCAGAAACTATAGTTTTGGGTTAAGTGGGTTGTTTTCATGCGAGCCTAAGGTTTAAATTGGGCTGATTATTATGTAGGCTGAAGCTTTTAATTGAATAAATATATTAGTCATATACTTATTTTTATAGATAAGTATTTAAAGGATTTTAAAGCATAAATTTTAAAGTATATTTTGTAAGTATCTTTTGAGTCTATTATTTAGTTAATATTCCAATTGACTTTTAACTAAGATTTTATAAAATTATTAAGTTATAATAGAAGTTAAGGAACATGTTATGAGTTTTGAATAATATTATTATATATGATTTTAAGTATTTAGAATGCTATGACACATTTTTTGAAAAGTTAGTGACAATTAGTACCTCGTATAGGTAACGCGCTACAAGCTGGAAATCAGGAAGCAGCACTAAGAGGTAAATAATATGATCATATTAATAAATGCGTATGGTGAATATTATTATTATGTATAAAAATGTGATGTGCTTATGATTGTTAACTACGCTACACTAAGAGGCAAGTCAAGGTTAGTTTACTTTTCGATCTTGATGAAATATGAGATTATGCTTGAGGGAATGAATTTATTGTTGATTGATTTAATGTTACTAAATTCACATGAAAGCCATGAAATGTTGAAGTAGTAGTTCAAAGTCAAGTATGCCATGTAATAGTCAGATTACGCAAGCCATGTTCATGAAATGCTTAGGTTATATATGCCATGTTTGTGTAATATCATGTTATGTAATATCACGTTATACTATGTCATGCTAAATCATACAAGAATATGCCATGTACAAAGATATGCCATGCTAAATCATACAAGAATATGCCATGTACAAGAATATGCCATGTCATGTCATGTTACGCTATACCATGTACAAGATTATGCCATGTTAGAGATGTTCATGAAGCCTAATCAAATCTCATGCATTAAGAAAGATAAGAAATGTAACGGTACCACGGACTCAAGCGTGGTCAACCACAAGTTTAGTAAAACACGGACTCAAGCTTGTTTCACTCCATGATATTCAAGTTAAATGAAACGCGGACTCAAGCGTGTTTCATTTCACAATATGCAAGTTTAGTGAAACACGGACTCAAGCGTGTTTCACTCCAGGTTATGCAAGTTAAGTGAAACACGGATTCAAGCGTGTTTCACTCCATGTTATGCAAGTTAAGTGAAACACGGACTCAATCGTGTTTCACTCCATGTTATGCCAGATAAGTGGAAACACGGACACAAGCGTGTTTCACTTCATGTTAATACAAGAGAATCAAGATGTTATGCATTCACAATGACATGTTTTGTTTATATATGCTTCCGCTTATGTTAATAATGAAAATGTGTGCCATGTAAATCTGTGATGATATATGTATGTAAAGTCTTTCAGAAGATCATGTTACGTATTTGATTGTAGTTCATGA
Organism: Juglans regia; assembly: GCF_001411555.2. Taxonomy (NCBI): domain Eukaryota; kingdom Viridiplantae; phylum Streptophyta; class Magnoliopsida; order Fagales; family Juglandaceae; genus Juglans; species Juglans regia. The sequence goes on along the minus strand of NC_049913.1, from coordinate 21,217,512 downwards.
AGTTGTATGTACGTTCTGAAGGGTATCCTAGAAATGAATTGTATGTTAGGCAAGGACTATATTTTACGATACGATGTACTACTTACTGAGTATTCAACTCATTATTTTTGTGTGTTTCTTGTTTTCTTCCATGTCTGATTCTCGCAGATGATGTCTATGATGATGAAGAGCTGGATGGCCAGGAATAGATCTAGTACCAAGACTTAGGAATGAATAAGTGATTTTATCACCAGAATTAGATTTCTTTTATGTCATGCATAGGATTAGTTTATGTTTCTTTATATTTCATTCAGTTTCCAAAACAATCATGTTCATTTCAATAAATGAGGTAATTCAGGATATAAATATCTTTACCGGGCATTATGTTTTAAATGTTAGTAATATCTCTATCCTACGGGAAGGGGGTGTTTTAAATGTTAGTAATATCTCTATCCTACGGGAATGAGGTAATTCCCATTGAAAATGGATTTTAGCTTCTCATCACAGAAAATTTCCCTCTTCGAAAAAGCAAACACCGTCAAAAGTTCCAAACTTTTGTTCTCATATTAGTAGTAGTACTTCCCGTCTCCTCAGCAAAGATGTCGTCACCTCAGCTTTTCTAACACACCGTCGGGGAATTTTCCAAGTTGAGGAGAGATCGGAACTATCTTCTGTAGGCCCATGTTCGAACGACCGGTCGTCGTCATCGTCGCTGTGGACGGCTTCTTTGGTTTTACTGAATATCAGGTCCAAATAAAGCGTGAGTTCCAGAGGAAACTTGCAGAGAGCAGTGGAGATTTAGGTGCAAATGTTAAGCGGCTTGAGCATGAGATAGAGGCAATTATCCCATCACCTGAAAATAGAAGCTGCAAGGATATCACAGGATGTTGTTGTCATGCTTCTGAAGCATGTGACGACTGTGAAAAACTAAGTATGGATCGTAAATGTGATATTGCAAACAAGAATGAGAACAACGTTTTGAAGTGGGCAAGAAACCGGCCACTCGGTTCCATAGATGGCCGGAATAGAATGAGAATAGCATTTTGAAGTTCTTCGATTTAAGTTGACTTTTTTTTCTTCCCTAAAACAATCGGCCACGTGGGACGCGGTGCCCCCGCGGTTCCCCTGGCCGGTTGTAAATAGATTTTTTCATAAATAATATATATAGTGATATTAATATATAGTTATATATATTTTGTTATAGTGATTTAACCTATTAAAAAAAATTATAGTGATTTATATCTAATACTATAATGTAGTATTAATTATAGTGATTTAATATAATTATATTAGTACAAGTATAACTATAGTTTATATTAAACTATAGCTATATAATATATTAGACTATATAATAGTATTAATATTAGACTATTAGTATAGCCATATATTAGTATTAGTTATATTGATTTAGTGTAACTATATTAGTATAAGTATAACTATAGTCTATATTAGATTATTAGTACTTAGACTATATAATAGTATTAATATTATACTAAAAATTATAGTGATTTATATCTAATACTATAGTATAGTATTAGTTATAGTTATTTAGTATAACTATATTAGTATAAGTATAACTATAGTTTATATTAAACTATTAGTATTAGTGTATATATTAGTATTAGTTATAGCTATATAATATATTAGATTATATAAAAGTATTAATATTGGACTATTAGTATAGCTATATATTAGTATTAGTTAGACTATATAATAGTATTAATATTATACTAAAATGAATAGTTATTTATATCTAATACTATAGTATAGTATTAGTTATAGTTATTTAGTATAACTATATTAGTATAAGTATAACTATAGTTTATATTAAGCTATTAGTATTAGTATATATATTAGTATTAGTTATAGTTATATAATATATTAGACTATATAATAGTATTAATATTGGACTATTAGTATAGCTATATATTAGTATTAGTTATAGTGATTTAGTATAACTATATTAGTATAAGTATAACTATAGTCTATATTAGACCATTAGTATTAGTTATATATTAGTATAGTTATATAATATATTAGAATATATAATAGTATTAATATTAGACTATTAGTATAGCTATATATTAATATTAGTTATAGTGATTTAATATAACTATATTAGATTAAGTATATATATTAGTATTAGTTATAGCTATATAATGTATTAGATTATATAATAGTATTAATATTAGACTATTAGTATAGTCATATATTAGTATTAGTTATATATTAGTATTAGTTATAGTGATTTAGTATAACTATATTAGTATAAGCATAACTATAGTCTATATTAGATTGTTAGTATTAGTTAGACTATATAATAGTATTAATATCATACTATTACTATAGCTATATATTAGTATAGCTATATAATATAAATATAACTATAGTCTATATTAGACTATAAGTATAACTATAGCTATAGTGAGTTTGTTAATTGTTATATTAGTATTTGTTAATTGTTATAGTGAGTTTAATTTATTATAACTATATTATTGATAGTATTATAGTGATAGTATTAGTATAGTAATTTAGTATTAGTAATTAGTATTAACTAATTACTATATCATTATTTTATATGTGATTATTTAGTATAGTGATTATTTAGCTATATATAATATATCAGTATAATTAGTTATATATTAGTATAGCTATAAATAAAATGTTATTAATAATTTAAATATATATTTTATGCTTAAAGCATGTGATAAATTAAATTTTTATATTTAAGATTAACATTTTATGTTATAATTTATAAATTATAATATGAAATCATTTCATTTATAATTATATATTATATATAAAAAATATTTTGTTTAATATTTTTTATAAAACTTATATATATAAAATATTTTTGTTTTAATTTTTTTCCCAACCGATCCGGTCCGGTCTTGGAAACCATGAAACCGGAACCGGCCAATTTTACGGTTGTAAGAACCGGTCTCGGACCGGACCGGTTCAAAATCTGTCCAACTGGTTTTCCAGTTCAAATTTACACCCCTAGTGGCTACATCCCTTATCAAATGTTATTAGTAGCAATGTGGAAGTCAATCAAGCAAAATCCAGTTCAAGGAAGCAAATTTTTTGGGAAAATCAATTATGCATGAATATGGATTTCATAGGAGATTTCTGTGGGACACGTGGAGACTTCTTAAGCTCACAAACAACGGTATTCTCAGTTATTTTAATAATATCTCACAACTATTTATTATTTTATTATTACTTTTTTACCTACTTTTTATTACTATTCAATATTCTATCATTATTTTTTTACTATTATTTATAGAATACCTCAAAATACTTCATTATCCAAATGCAACCTTAATGAAAGGAACGCAAGTCACCTCCTCCAATCAGCATGGGAAAATTCTTTCCCAAAAAGTAACATCTGGTCTCCCATTCACTTTGCTCAATGAAATATAGACACTTAAAAAAAGAAAAATGCTCAAGGCAGTTGGGTTGCGTAACTGCGAGGGAGTCGTTGCCTCTGTGGAAATGAAACAATTTGTTTGATATAGTGACAAAACAATGCGTTTCACATTTACCTTCCCTCCGTTCGTCTTCCCCAATGAAATCAAGTCACTTCTTTAGACCAACTCTTCAGTCTCTCCAATATCCCTCCCTTTAACTTTCCCACGAAATCGAACTCTTCAGCTCTCTAATCTCCCTCCCTTCGTCTTCCCCACGAAATCAAAACCCCATGAAATCGAAGACCATGAAGCTCTGCCTCTCCCTCATCTTTCCCACATCTTCCGAGCCACCAAACTCCTCTTCTTCCCACACGACGACCCACATGAAGACCACGAAACGCTGCCTCTCCCTCGTCTTCCCCACATCTTCCGAGCCATGAAGATAGTTTTTTTTTAAGAAAAACATAATACTCTAATGTTATTGATAAATCAGTTCGGGAAAAGGTAAATTATTCTTTGAAGAGTTTTCAAATTGCAATTTTCCACAGAGAAAGAGGTCCGGTCTCGAACAAAAATAAAGATCATGTCGTTCCTCTCCTTTTTGAACTACTTTTCTCTCATTTGTAATGCAAAATTAATGGGTTTTTGACACTTTGAATATGGAGAAGATCTCCAAGGACCAAAACAAGATGAACCTAAAAGGAAAATTGGTCCTGAGAAAACCTGAGGAAATCCATAGGCCATGGGCACAAAAGCTGGGTCAAAAGGTCAAAAGCATGAAGCTCACAAGTTTGAGTGCATGAAGGCGGATGTGAAGAACAAGCTTTGAATCTCTGTTTGAAGACCAAGCCGAAGACCACACGAAACCAACGCAAGATGTGAAGAACAAGCTGTGTGTTTGAAGAACAAGCTAAAGACCACACAAAGCCAACTCAAATCTCTTCTTTCAGATTTCGTCGATTTCATTTTTTTTTCTAAATATAACGACTAACGTCAGCCGAATCCCCACCGATTGCGCGCCCCGACTGTCTCTAGAAGAACTGTAAAAAAAAAATATGTTGTACCAATGGATAAAAATCAGTCCTTTTGAAATGAAACCCAATCGACTCACTTTGAGACCCAGTAACAATATTGAAAAATTCAATCCAAGAAAGTCAGAATCAAGTCAAAGGATAGAGAATCTAGACCCGTTGAGAACTTCAAAGGATCTTTAAGAGTAGGCCTTGATTCCATCACCTTTTTTCTCAAAGCCCTGCTACCACAAATGAATCACAAATCTTCATCTTAAATGCCTTTAAAGTTAGCATCTCCTTTGACTGACAAGAGGCAGTTTTTGGGCCAAGAAAACTCTTCTGAGGCCAATATAAACAAGAACGTCATGGCCCAATTTGAGAGTATCTTAGGCCCAGAAAATAACCCAATAGAAAAGCCCTCCACGTCTCTCTTGATTGGTCCATCAGGAAAGACTTGTTTGGCAATCAACCCAAACAAAAAGAAGCAAACACCACTGAAAACCAAAGCCCACCCATTCATGAAACAATCTTCGAAAATCAAGACTCCTCTCCCTGGAACAAAACATATACTTTCTGCAAAGGAAGCTTCCCCACCATCATTCGAAAACCAATTAAGCACTCACTCAAAAAACAATTATGCTCATGAGGGACAAGGAGATTCAAGCCATCTAGAGGAAGCTTATGCAAAAGTCTTAGCAAAATGGAACTCAAAAGGGGAAGAGATGGCCACAAGAACAACAGAGGAAGACAAACCTATAGCAAAGCTTCTCTAGTCAACAAAGAACAAAAGAACCGAAGCATTGACCAGCGCACCAAGAAGCCTCATTTTTTCCCATATCATAGAATGAAGGGAATCCAATTTGGGTACTTTGTCTCAAGCTCAGACTTTACAACACTTTTCTCATGATGATGAGGCTAATGTGGCAAGGCTAAAGCTGCCACCAAATCATAAATGAGGATTATCTCATGGATTGGAATACAAATAACCCAGGGATAATTCACATTTGACATAGTTTCTACCTTTGCAGAAAGTATCTATTTTGTTCCAGGGAGAAGAGTCTTGATTTTCGAAAATTGTTTCATGAATGGGTGGGCTTTGGTTTTCAGTAGTGTTTGCTTCTTTTTGTTTGGGCTGATTGCCAAACAAGTATTTCCTGATGGATTGATCAAGAGAGACATGGAGGGCTTTTCTATTGGGTTATTTTTTGGGCCTAAGATACTCTCAAATTGGGCTATGACGTTCTTGTCTATATTGGCCTCAGAGGAGTTTTCTTGGCCCAAAAACTGCCTCTTGTCAGTCAAAGGAGATGCTAACTTTAAAGGCATTTAAGACGAAGATTTGTGATTCATTTGTGGTAGCAGGGCTTTGAGAAAAAAGGTGATGGAATCAAGGCCTACTCTTAAAAATCATTTAGTTCTTAACGGGTCTAGATTCTCTATCCTTATCGGTGATTTGATAAAAACCCATAAGTTTTTTGGGCCAATTACCAAATAAATAGATTCCATTTGGTCTATAAAATATTAAATGGCTTTAAGCTAATTATCAAACCTAAAAAAAATTCATATTCTATCATAATAAAACTTGGAGCTCGTAGCTTATTCAAAATTATTCGATAAATTTCAAATGGACTTTCCATAAATATTAATCTCAACCAATTAATAGTTCGCAGGCTTGAATCTGGTTGTTACATTCACAAATCTTCAACTGGTGGAGTCAATTATGCATGTCTGTACGTATTAGGCTGCGAGGTACTCCGAGCTTGTTAAAGTGGAGAGAACATAAGCACTTAAGCAAAGCACATGGAGCACTCCGGAGATTCAACTTAGTAAAACTATCTTTGTCCATCTTTTCGATTTAGTTTACTTAGCTGCTGTTTGGATTGTGAGTTGAAATGAGATAAATGTTAAAAATTGAATAAAATATTATCAAAATATTATCTTTTAATATTATTATTATTTTAGAATTTGAAAAAATTAAATTTTTTATTATATTTTGTGAGAAAATTTTAAAAAATTATAATAATGAGATGAGATGAGATTAAATATTTCTTGTATCTAAATGGGACTTTAAATAGACTCCGCTTAGAATTCCAAACCAGCCCATATGATTTAAGAAGAGCTTATAATAAAAAGGAGTTGGTGTTTAAACATTGATAAGAATTCTACTAACTAGTAGCTACTCGAGACACAAACCGGCTAGAGAGAAGTCAGAGCTTCTCTGTCTAGGAGGTGGTATCTTACTTCTGCACTTACTGCTGCTCCTTTTCTCGCAATTAGATTACACACAAGAGGACCTTTTACAACAACAACCAGCATATAATCCCTTTACAGAATCAAACCAAGGCTTTGCCTTTGCTGCAACATCTTCTCTATCAAATGGACATTGATTCGCTGATCCTACAGACAAAGGCTTTATCATGGCATGATCTCAAGTTACAGCCTGCTCCAGAAAAAGCACAAGCTACATCAGACAAAATCCTGATAGGAAGGTTAGTAGCTGATAGACCATTGAATAAATATGCAATCTCTTCTGGTATTAAAGCCTCTTGGAATTTCATCCAAAATTTCCTAATCGAAGAGATGGATATAAACAAGTTTATATTCACCTTTAGAACTTCCCATGATAAACTAAGAGTGCTTAATCAAGCCCCATGGAATATTAAAGGGCATTTGCTAATTCTAAAACCATGGTCTCCGGAAGCTACACTCAATGAAATCAGTCTAAACCATGCCACTTTCAATGTTCAAGTTCATGGTCTACCACTTGATCATATCACTCTCAACAATGCCATGGAAATAGGAAAAGCTCTCGGTAATTTAATCAAAGTGGAGGAAGATCCTCTTTATGGTCTAGCCTTTAGAAAGTATATTAGAATTAAAGTTGAACTGGACATTACCAAGCCATTACAGCAAGGTTTCATGATGCCAAGGTCTGATAATAGCGAAATATGGATTGCTATTAAATATGAGAAACTATCAGACTTTTGTTACGCATGTGGGAGGCTCGGTCACTCACAAATCTTCTGTGGTTTCTTAAGCTCACCTCCAACAAAACTTGTGTATGGTCCATGGATAAGAGCAGAATTTCAAACAACTCTTGACAACACTCAAACATTTCATCAAACGGGTGCTGGGCATTTTGAGGAAACCGAAAACTTACAAAAGCTCTCAACATCGACTTCCACAGTTAACAAGTTCAACAAAGGAAAAAATGTACTCAATGCAAGCAAACAAGTGGGGATTTTTTTCAAAGAACCGGATGGACTTACAAGAGATCAAGCCTGCGAAATTCCTCCCAATAGTCTGCGTTTGCAACCAAGGCTTGCTTCTTCGAAATCCCTTCAACCGAGCGGAAAAGCCATGGAAAAAAATGCAGTTTGTCCTTACAGCTACAGTGATCAACTCTCATTAATTTCTTCACCAAGAACCATTAACTTCTTCACTGTTCAGCCATCTGCCGAATCTAGTAACCTTACCTCAAATCAGAGCAAAATATCTCTTTTGTCTTCAAGTTTGGAGGCGCAAGTGGCAGAGGAAACTAGTATTCAGGTACAACAATCAATTTCGGCAGAGGCTCCATCCATTACAGCCATAGGATCAATGCAACACCAACCGACATGGAGAGCAAATTGGCAGCAGATATACACAACGTTACAGACTCTTAATAAGCCGAAGCCGAAAGAATTTATGGGTCAAGGCATTGGACTTGGGCTGGGAAAGGGGCCCGAAATTAACTCAGACTCACCGCAAGAATCAAGGCCCTTATTTATGGGCCCACAGGACAAACCTTTTACTCGGCCTCAGCACTTCTTCTACACGAGTAAACCCGAATCTTCATCAGATGTTATTCCAGTGCACAGCTCTTCCACTCCAATAGCTCCATACGATTTCTCTACTCACTCACCATCTAGTTTTGCGTCTGGACAGGCTATGGAATTATTTCCAAATCAAGTGAATCCTCAACTGTTAGAAGGTTTAAGTATCTACTGTGAAAATAATCCCAAGCTGATTGAACAGACAGTAAACTACTCCGTTGATCCCATCCTCAGTGAGAACTCAGCTGTATGTATTACAAATGCTCCATGTCATTCCCACGTCAATCTTTCTTCCAAAAGACAGCATCAATTTGTATTTCCTGAAGCTCCAAAAAGAAAGTCACAGCGTCTTATCAAAGTAGAACAAACAGATCTTACTGAAAATAAGCTCTCTAAGCAACACTCGGATGAAACTTCAATGGCACTTGCACTTCTGGAATTACAGTCAGGATCACTAGGCAAAGAAAAAAAATCTAAAGGGAAAGCAAAAGTCAGTCCATATGGTAGACCACCAACCCATCCGAAAGGAAAGTCCAAGACAGCTAGCGAGGCAAGCTTAAAAATGCCTCCAAATACCAAGTGAGGACAATGGCATGGAATTGCAGGGGATTAGCCCGACCCAAAGCAATCAGAAACTTAAGGGCTAATATTAGGAAATATAACCCGGATGTAATCTTTTTGTCGGAAACCTTGGTGTCGGATGAACGCACCATTTCTATTGTAAATAGTTTAGGTTTCCATCTTTTTGTTCACTATCCAGCAGTTGGTAAAAAAGGAGGACTGCTTCTTTTGTGGAGACCGGGTGTAGAAATAGAACCTGTAAATATAAATATTAATGCAATTTCTGTTTTAGTTTATTCTGATCCTACACATCAACCTTGGATGATTACTTATGTGTATGCGCCGGCCCAATGGAATAACAAAGCTGGCTTTTGGAGACATTTGGACTCATTATATCAGGCTTTTCCAGGGCCTTGGATTTGCTTGGGAGATTTTAATGATCTCATTGATCAAAATGAAAAATCTGGAGGAAAACCTATCTATTATAATCCTAACAAGGGTCTTAAAGCTCTTATGGATAGGAATGGCCTTATAGACATTGGTTATATGGGACCAAAATTTACATGGACAAATAATAGACAGGGTCAAGCGCTCATACGAGAAAGATTAGATCGAGCTATTGCAAACCAAGAGTGGAGATTACTATTTTCAGATGCTACATTACAACATCTTGCATCATCGGCATCAGATCATCACCCAATCTTGTTATACACCACAGCAAATATTCGTCAAGCTCCTTCTTTCAAATTTGAAGAATTCTGGACTCGAGAACCTTTAAGCCATCAAATTATCAGTGAAGCATGGAGTAAACATCATTTCGGCAATCCATCTTATATTCTATGTAAGAAAATCAAGTCAACTAAGGAAGCTCTTAAAGTCTGGAATAAAGAACACTTCGGGAGAATCAACCACAATATACATCAACTCGAAAGTGAACTTCTCGAAGTACAGGAAGCCAATATGACTCCATCAAATCAAGAAAAAGAAAGATTTTTGCAACATAGAATTCACAAGCAAAGAGAATATGAAGAAATCTTATGGAAGCAAAAGTCTAGACTTACATGGCTTACATTGACGGATCTAAATACCAAATTTTATCATCTAACAACCACCATCCGGCGAAGAAGGAATGCTATCGAGTCAATCAAGCTGGCGCCAGGTATTTGGTCAATGGACTCTACTGTTATAGAGACTTCTTTTATTAATCATTTTAAATCTATATATACCTCTTCAAATCCAAATGTTCCGGAACAATTGGATAATCTCTTTGAAAAGCAAGTTTCGGATATAGAGAATGAATCTCTAAATGCAATACCAGTTGAAGAGGAAATATTAGAGGCTCTAAAACAAATTCCCAGCAACAAAGCTCCAGGACCAGATGGAATGACAGCTTTATTTTATAAGCACTATTGGAGTATTGTGAAACAAGATGTCATACTGGCAGTTCAGAATTTCTTTATCAGTGGGAAGCTCTTAAAGCAGATCAATCATACCAACATTGCTCTCATCCCAAAGACAAACTGTCCAAATCATCCAAGCCAATATCGCCCAATAAGCCTCACAAATGTCAGCTACAAGATCATAACCAAAATCATGGCCAATCGTCTCAAAATCCTTCTCCCAAAAATCATCTCTCCACTTCAAACAGCCTTCGTTCCAGGTAGAAACATTAAGGAAAATACCATTATTGCTCATGAACTTTTCCATCACCTCAAAAAAAAAAAACAACGGGCAAATCAGGTTTGATGGCTATCAAACTTGATATGGAAAAGGCTTTCGATCAGGTGGAGTGGGAGTTTCTTTTTACAGTGATGAAAAATCTGGGCTTCAATCACAAATGGATAAATCTGATAAAGGAGTGCATAACAACAGTATCATTCTCTATTCTCATCAATGGATCTCCAAGAGGATTCTTCAATTCTCAGAGAGGCATTAGACAAGGAGACCCAATCTCGCCATTTCTCTTCATATTAAACAGTCCTATGGTATCACACTTATTATTTGCAGATGATACAATCATCTTTGCCAAGGCTACGGAAAAAAATGCTCGAACCATCTCAGAATGTCTTACAAAATACCAAAGCTGGTCAGGACAGAAAGTAAATTTGAGCAAATCTTCAATTTTTGTCACCAGAAACACAAATCAAGCAACAAAAGCTTCTATTTCTCTGTGGTTGCCTCTCAAAGCATCATCAGCCAAAATGAAAAATTTAGGATTACCCACTTCCTTTAGCAGGAAAAAAAAGGAAAACTATAGTGAAATGCTGAGCAAAGTGGGAAAAAAATTGGAGGGATGGAAGTCAAAATTGTTATCTCAGGCGGGCAGAACCATGTTAATCAAGTCTGTAGTAAGCACGATACCAACATATCATATGAATACATTCCTGCTACCTAAATCAGTCTGTAAATCTCTTGATGCAGCTTTTAAAAATTTTTGGTGGGGTTTCTCGAAAGACAAAACGCATAATTTGACACTGAAGTCCTGGAAATCTATTTGTCAACCGAAGAATACAGGTGGTCTTGGAATCAGATTAATGGAAAAGATGAATCAAGCTATGCTAGCCAAAACAGGATGGGAACTAAGCGAACCGATAAATAGTTTGTGGAAGTCAATGCTAACTGCCAAATATCTGAAGAACAATACATTTTGGGAAGCTTCGCAGAAAGCAACAGATTCATCCATGTGGAAGGGAATACTCAAATCTCAAGAACTACTTATTAAAGGCCGATGTTTCCAAGTTTATAATGGAGAATCAGTAAATATTTGGTTGGATCCATGGATTCCCACACTAATCAATTTCAAACCAAAACCACTTCAAGGTATGGAACTTGAATTCCCAAATCTTACAGTTTCAGATCTCATTATAAATAACTCTAGGATTTGGGATGTCCCAAAAATGCAATATCTTTTTGATCATCAAAGCATCTTAGAAATTCAAAAAATTCCATTACCATTACGAGCATATGAACAGGACAAAGTGGTATGGGTGTTAAATCATAATGGGAAATATTCAGTCAAAACAGCATATCAAGCTACAATACAAGATCAAGTTCCACACCAACAACATTCTTCAATGACACTTTTCAAGCCTATGTGGAGTCTTAAAATCCATGATCGTCATAAGTTATTGCTTTGGAAACTTCTGTGGAATATTCTTCCTACCAGAACAAGAATTGGTGAAGTCATAACAAACCAAGAAACTGAAGAATGTGTATTTTGTAGCTATGAGAAAGAAACACTAGTGCATCTTTTTGTTGAATGTCCATTCAATAGAATTCTATGGCAACAAAGCAGCTGGCCTCTAAATTTTGCAAATTTGCCTATAGACTCTATCTCAGACTGGATCAAAATGATTATCTATCCGGACAGAGAATTGAGACTCAAAAACGAGGAGCGACATCATTTCCAGCTATTTGCAGTTATAATGTTAGATTTCATTTGGAGAAAAAGAAATGATGTCATTCATAATCACTCTTCTCTATCAATTGAAGAAGCAAGCTTTCAGATCAAGAGCACCTATGAAGACTATAAAGATGCGTGGAAGAAAAAAGTTGATCAACAAAGTAAAGAAGAAAATTGGCATCCTCCTCCTCTAAACTATCAAAGCTACTCTTTCGATGCAGCAGTACGAGAGCAATTTTCAGTAGTCTCAGCAATTAAAAGAAACCACAGTGGAGATATACTGGGAATATTAACAGAAAAGGTACAAACTACAATCCCTTTAATTGCAGAAGCAAAAGCAGCCCTGCTAGCTGCTAATATGGCATCAAATCAAGATTTAGCAATCATTGAAGGGGATTCTCAATCAATAATCTCTTCCATTGAAAGTCCAGACATCTCCACATTTTGGAACATATCAACTATTATCAAGGACATCCAGCACTTATCAAATCTTCATCAAAACTGGAAATTTGCCAAGATTCATCGATCTCAAAATCGATGTGCGCACTCTGTTGCGCAGTGGGCAGCTACCAATCTTGTTTTTGGTAGCATACCTATAGATAATATTCCTAGTTGGTTTTTGTATATTGATAGTGAAAAGGACCCTCCTCAAACTCTGTAATTTCTTTTTATATATAATATGCTTGATTAGAAAAAAAAAAAAAACTAGTAGCTACTCAATACTCAACAGAGAATCTGAATGACCGAGGTAGGTAACATGACGATGCTTTTTAGATTGCCATGCATTTCCTAACGGACACTTTCTATGGGATCAAAGTCAAACCAAGTCCCGTGGGTGCTGATAAGCGTGCGCGCGGGGAAAAGGAAATACCGAAAGACCGTGTTGTGCAAAGATCAATGTTTGCTGTGCATGTGGGCCGCCGCGTGTACTGAATTGGCGATTCACATTTAAAACCCATCGCAGATTTTGCCGTTCTGAATGACGAATAGTATATTTCTTTTTTAAAAATGATAAATATACAATATTTTATACAATATTATATTAAAAGGAGAGATAATTTTGTAAAATATTTTATAAAACTAACATCATTTTATAAAAATATCCTTATTTTATAATATGTGTTGTGAAAAATATTGTGTAAAATATTGTGTAAAATATTGTGTGTTTATCACTACTTTTTTTTTTTTTTTTTTTTTTTTTTTTTTAGTCCTTCTACAGCCACCGCTCGGCTCTCCCACTCGTCCCTCCCGCTTGATGTGTCATGCGTCTATCATGTCACATGTCATTATATTTAAAAAAAAAAAGGAAGGAACAAATACGTAAATGTGAATTTTCATATCATTTTGCTACTCATTGTTTTACCTTTTTTTTTTTTTTTTTCCCCTCATGTTATTGATTTTGAATTTTGTTATATATTAAGGAGTCAGCTAAAAAAATAAATGTAGGCTTATTGAATATCGATATTTATTTCTACTTTCACCAGTCCTTAAATACATATTCCCAATATGTATTAGTTTAAGAGAGATAATTTTTAAGATTTTGGATTGAAGGCTTTTTGCACCCTCTCAATATTAAAAAAAAAACAGAATTAGCTGAAAACAGCTACAGTACTACTCATTCCTAAAAAAATAGTCATAAAGTGATTCCTTATGGGAAGATGCCATTGATCCTTTTGCTTGGGATGGTGTCTTCTCAGTAGAGACTGTTGGAGTTTTTACCAAAGCCTTCATTCCTTTACAAGACTTCATGTGCGAATGCTATTTTTTTGGCTTGAACGACTATCCGCATTGTCTGCATTTAAGTGAGAAGCATTTTGTTTCAATTTGTGGTTTATGGTTTTATTCTCAAGGCGACTTACATCACACTTTTAAGTTTAGTAAGGGCTATGTTGTGTTTGAGTTAAGGTGGAATGAAATATTTAATATAATATGCGTTGAGATGTAACGGTTAAGAAGAGAAGATCTTTCTCTTTTTAATATTTTCTGCTTAACTAGTGTATTTATAATAATGTATTGTAACAAATTTTTGTGTGTTTTAGACTATGAAAGCCATTCAGTTTCACTAGTATTTTTTTATTTTTATTTTATAATATACTATTTGCGGCGAATTCTAATTGCCGCAAAATGAGAAGTTTCGTCGAAAGTGAGTTTTTACAACGATTAAGTCGCAAATAAGTTTTAGTGTCGAATTACAATATCGTTAATTATTCTTATTTGCGGCAATTTTTACAATATTTGCGACCAACAATTGCCACTACAAAATTTTTTTCTCAACAATTTAGGTTGGCTAAAGAATGCACATTTGTGGTGAATTTTAACTATTTGCGACCAAATTACTCGCTGAAAAAAAGTATGTAATTGCAAACATTTTTCTTGTTTGCTGATTTTGCACAAAAATAACTAAACGATTCGGGCGATGGAAATAGCAACGAGAAAGGTAATTTGCGGCGATTTTCTATAGTAATAGCGACGAAAACTTGCGATGGGAATGTGGAAAAGAAAATACCGAAGGCCATGTTGTGCAAGGATCAATGCTGGCTGTGCATGTGGGCCGCCGCCTGTACTGGATACTGAATTGCCGTTCTGAATAACGAATCGTGTAATTCTTTTTTATCATTTTTTTGGTAGTCAGCGATTGAGTATTGATATCAGTCGCCACAGAAAGAGCTTCACTGATAATCTGCAGCGTCAATCAATAACATCACTTTTAACATTAATTCGTGCAGAAACAGAGTCTTGTGAACAAGATTAAAAAACTGCATGCAGACGTCCCTTATAACGTCCCATTCTCGAAAGTATGGAGAGTTAATTTTTATTATTCAATGTCAATTTAAGTATCATAATTATAAATAAAATATTTACATTCCGGCCCTAGAAGGTAGAAAGTTAACTCCTGATACCTGATAATTAATTCCAATAATACTAATATATTTTTAAATTTAAGAATATATACTTTCAAAACTTCAAATCAAACGTAAATACTTCAAATTTATAAACCACACATACTCACATACCATATCTTCAATACACACTACAAGAAAAATAGGCTTTTGTGGCCATTTAATTGCGGCGAAAAGGTTATTTGTGACCAAAACAGACTCATTTTGGTTGTAAATAGTCATTTCGCTGAAATTAAATGGCTACAAATAAACAGTTTTCTTGTAGTGACAATAACCCAAATAAAAATGTCAACTTCTCTTCATGTCTCAATTAACAAATTCGAATAAAATAAAATTGACATAAGTCTTCATAAACCTTCTGAACATATTGAAATCAACCTACTAAATAAATAAAGTCCACCAACAGCACTAGTACCACGTGGTACCTAATAACTATCCACAACTAATCTTGCCCACAAACTCTAATACCGATCCTCAGCTGAACCATTAATGTCATCTAAAATTATAATGAAGATTAAGGGGTGAATTATCAACAACTCAGTAAGTAAAGAATATATACTAGTGTGTAAACATGACCATTTATAGAGATCAGAATGCATAACAAAACATTTCTATTTTCAAAGTGCGGAAGCAGAATATGTTATCTAAATATTAGAGCGAAGATTCAGAAATAATTTCATTCAAAAATATCATTTGGCATAGCATAAATGATGATGATGATCATCAGAACAGAGGACATGTATAACCTCGTGGTAGGGTTGTGCATCTGCGGATAGCCAAGCAGAACATAAATCACTCTGTCACCAAGGTGTGCACTCAAAATAGAGACCACTACTATAACACGTGGAAATGTCGTATCCACTATTATTACCAGTGGTTGGGCCGTATCCACTATTAACCAAGGGCAGTATCCACTATTATTATCCGTGGTTGGACCGTATACCACTATTATCACCTGTGGCATGGCCGTAACTGAACAGTGAGGAAACAATATCAAATTCAGAATAAGAGGGTCATGCCAAAAGTTTTCAGAAATCACATCTTCTCCAAACAGAGTACTGAACAAAATCATATCATCTTCATAATCAAAGCAGATCCAAAGCATATTTACATAATCATGCATAAATTTTCATATTCTCTCTTTTGTATAGGTCAATAATAGAATGTCAAAAATTAGCTCATGTCTACACCAGTTGTGACAAAAATACTTTCTTTTTCATTAGAGTTCAATGAGTAATGAAGAACAAATAATTGAGATTATTTTTACATTTATTTTCAAAACATATAATGCACATTTTCATAAATCAACCTCAGTTCATTTTATTTTTATGCAAAGTCTAGCATAGGAACGTCGCTTATCTGGACTTCTTAACTTTTTCGAAAATTTCCTCAACAATGCCGAACACTTAACAATCGTCACCTATAAGATAATCACGTAATTCCCGTAAATTTTCAATCAGCCATGTATTTCGATATTTAAGCCTAAACTTCTAAAATAACCTATTTTAATTCCTCAAAACTTAGAATTCTCATAACCTCAAAATATATCGTCACTTTCTAAAATCATCAATGTCCATTTAATAACTTCGACTAAAACATTTAAAAGTCTGACCTATTTACTCTTGAGGTGTAATTATAAAATCTGATACTAGATATTATAATTATACCAAAATATTTTAAATTATACAACAACAATATAGTAAGCTAGATCATAAAAATAAAATACAACATTATTGTTTACTTTCTGAAAGAAAACCTTACTTAATACCAATTTAATTTACTTAAAAGATTTTTGTAAAACATAAATAAATTAGAAAGTACTAATACGTAATACAAGTTTAAAAGCACATTAATACAACTTTTAGTAAATGGTACTATTGTAATTTCATTTAATTAATAGATCAAAACATATATAACATAAACTTGTGCGAAAATTAGCTTTGCAAGGTAGGGGCTCACCAAGAAGGGAACGTGTGACGGCGCAGGGAGTTGGCTTGTCAAGCCCCCATAAAAAATCGCCCTAGGACATGGTTCTAGACATGCATGGGCCAGCCAAGGCCACCAAGGGCCAATGTCGTGGGCTCTCATGGGCTCCACACCACTATCACTTGTTTATTTATTTATTTTTATTTATCAAGGGACCTATTAGGGTTTCCACTTTGACTTCTCTATAAATAGGACTCTTAGGCATTTAGTTTACATCTTTTGAACCTTTGGCAAATTTCTTAAGTGGATAGATTATTGTTCTTGAGATCACCATTTCAGTGCTAGGCACTTGGTCTACTTAGGTGCAATTTGTGAATCCCTAGTAGAGGATCATCACCTTTCAATTTGTGAATATGTGTGATTCAACTTATCTTGTTCTTGCAACTTGGTGCAATTCATGAATCCAAGTTTTTGTTATCTTTGTTACTTTCATGTTTATCAATAAAGAGGTTTATTTCATCTACGTGCAATTCGTGAATCATAGTTGAATTGACTATCTTTTGCTCGCTTTGTTCTTAAGTGTTTATCACTTGTTCATCATGTTCTTCATCTGTCTTTGATGTTCATATATTTTCTTGCATATAAAAATATCCATATAAACAAAAAAAGAGAGTCTTCACATTCCTTTGTTGAGTCCATTCATCCTTTGATCATACTTTTCCATCTTATTCATCCATATTGTTCACCCATATTGTTCATCCTTCTTGTTCATGCGTGTTCATCCATATATTTCCATTGCCCCATTCAATCCATCCATACACTATAATTTGCCCATTATAGTGTTTGCCCTAGTTGTCCATATCCCATATTTACCCTTCATCCATCATAGCCATTAGCCCAAGCCGAAATCCACTTTGCCTCTATCTTGCCATACACAAATCTTGCCTTATTTGGTAACCCTAGCATTCCATAAGGATTTGCTAAACTCTAGGAATCCTAACCCTAGCCACCCTTCATCCAATCCATTGACCTAGCCGAAATTCCCTTGCCATCATCATTCCATATTAGTTACTTAGCATACCTAGCCTTTATCATCTCCATAAACCCTAGCCATCCCTCAAGAGCCTCACTTGACAACTTCTTTAATCTTAAGAAAGTTGACTCATCCCTAGAATCACTTCATCCTTAAAATCTCTCAATTCTTCCAATCCATCTAGTCAACCAAAGACTTCCAACCTCTTGCCATATTCAAATCCTATCTTCCTTATCTTATCCTAGCCAATCCCTTAATTCTAGGAACTTCCCTAGAATCACTCCATTCCTAGAATCACTCAAGTCAATCAAAGACTAACATCATCTTGCCATATCCCAACCCCATCTTACCATATTCAAATTCCATCTCCAAATCCCTAAACTCTAGGAACAATGCTAGACTCATTCAAACACCATCCATCTTCATCCACTTATCTTATCCAAATCCTATCTTCCTCATCTTATCTTTAATCAATCCCTAAAGTCAAGGAGCAACCCTAGACTCATTCAGACACATTCCAACCCTAGCCACCAAACCCTAGCCTCATTCTTCCACATCATTCCAAACCTTAGCATCCCATCCTAGACTCCAACCCTAGTCCATTTCTTCCCGATCTCGAAATCATCCTTAGCCACCACACAAAACCCTAGCTACACTTCACCATACCAACCCTAATCATCATCCAAAAGGCCCCAACATCAAAGGCAACCTTCAAGCCGTTCCACTTAGCATCAAACACCCATATTTATCACTTAGATCACTCGAACTTATCATCATTACCATTTCGCCACTAAACACCATACCTTCATCAACCTAAGAAATCATCATTACCATCATACATTGCCATTATTGTTCAAAGTCCAAGCAAGAGGGCTAAGGCAATCGGTTATCACAAGGAGAACAAAGGCGAGGACAACCCTATGTTTAGGGACTAGACCGATGTCCCTAACATTAATGGTGCTTTCATTGAGAGGTTTTGGTGAAACCCATCTTGCTTGGAACCATTAATGTTCCCTAGCATTAATGGTGCTTTCATTGAGGGTCAATCTTGCTTGGTGCTCTTGAGAAGCCCTAACATTATTGGTACTTTCGTCAAGAGATTTCATTGAAAAGTTAGTTGAGAGTCTCATTAAGGCTCATTCTTGTTAGGCGTTCTTAAGAAGTTCTCACTTCTTCCTGAGGTAAACAACGCGATAACTCACACTTTGTGAATTGGTTGGGGGAGTCCCTCGAGGATTCCATTATTTTTATTGTGTTGAGAAATTGAAGTTTAGGGGTTGAGGAGGAGAACAGAGTAAGATTGTTTGTAGGGGTCAACCACACGAGTTGGTGGAAGACCTAAGGTTAGACCTCAAGCTTGTTGCAAGAAGGGGTTGTCCACCCGACAAGGAGGGCAACTCAAGGTTGGATTTTTGAAACTTGAACCATCACCATGCATGAGGACACTCTAGAATTAGAGCGCCTTGTGGCATTAGAAGGGCGTACAACAAGGCCACATCCTTAATGAGGTCAACACTACCCTGACCAAGTTAAGGATGACCATGAAAGCCACTTGCCATAGGAGTGAAGATAATAGAAAAACTTTGAAGCCAGGAGGAGGGAGACAAATGCAAGTCTAGAGAGGCTTGAAAGAAAAAATAATGAGAGGCCTTATGGCCAAAGCACTTACTTTGATGGGAGATGGCACCATCAAGAGAGAGGTGAAAGCCACCATGAGAGAAGATACAAGGGAGACCACTATGAGGAGAGAAGGGCTTATGACTGGGGACCAATGAGGCATAGAGTGGATTTTCCTAAGAGTAGTAGGGGGAGAAGAAAAGAAGTTGGACCACTTTGCTAATCAAGGAAGTCAAGCCTTGTGAGGCCACCATGTCCAAGTCATTGTGTATAGGTTGGGAAAATTGTTTTGCTTGAAGGAGGCAGGAAAAGATTATGTGGGCTTGAGTTTGTCAAATTTGATCCTTGGGGACAAGGATAATCTTGAAGGAAGGGGGAATGTCAAGACCCCATCAAAAACCGCCCTAAGACATGGTCCTAGGCATGCATGGGCCAGTCAAGGCCATCAAGGGCCAATGTCGTGGGCCTCCATGGGTTCCACACCACTATCATTTGTTTATTTATTTATATTTAGCAAGGGACCTATTAGGGTTTCAACTCTGTATTCTCTATAAATAGGACTCTTAGGCATTTAGTTTACATCTTTTGAACCTTTGGAAAATTCCCTAAGTGGGTAGATTATTGTTTTTGATATCACCCTTTCAGTGCTAGGCACTTGGTCTACTTGGGTGCAATTCGTGAATCCCTAGTAGAGGATCATCACCTTGCAATTCGTGAATAGGTGTGATACAACTTATCTTGTTCTTACAACTTGGTGCAATTCATGAATCCAAGTTGTTATTTTTTTCAAGTTTATCAATAAAGAGGTTTATTTCATCTATGTGCAATTAGTGAATCATAGTTGAATTGGATATCTTTTATTCACTTTGTTCTTGAGTGTATATCACTTGTTCATCATGTTCTTCATTTGTCTTTGATGTTCATATATTTTCTAGCATATCAAAATATCCATATAAACCAAAAAGAGAGTTTTCACATTCTTTTGTTGAGTCCATTCATCCTTTGATCATACTCTTCCATCTTGTTCATCCATCTTGTTCACCCATATTGTTCATCCTTCTTGTTCATGCGTGTTCATCCATATATTTCCATTGCCCCATTCAATCTATCCATACACTATAATTTGACCACTATAGTGTTTGCCCTAGTTGTCCATATCCCAAATTTACCCTTCATCCTTCATAGCCATTAGCCATAGCCGAGATCCACTTAGCCTCCATCTTGTCATACACAAATCTTGCCTTATCTGGTAACCCTAGCCCTCCATAAGGATTTGTTAAACTCTAGGAATCCTAACCCTAGCCACCCTTCATCCTATCCATTGACCTAGCCGAAATTCTCTTACCACCATCTTTCCATATTAGTCACTTACCATACCTAGCCTCCATCATCTCCATAAACTCTAGTCAAAACACTTGTCTTCCATAATCCCTAACCATCCATCAAGAGTCCCACTTGGAAACTTCCTTAATCTTAGGAAAGTTGACTCATCCCTAGAATCACTTCATTCCTAAAATCTCTCAATTCTTCCAATCCATCTAGTCAACCAAAGATTTCCAACCTCTTGCCCTATTCAAATCCCATCTTCCTTATCTTATCCTAGCCAATCCCTTAATTCTGGGAACTTCCCTAGAATTACTTCATTCCTAAAATCACTCAAGTCAATCAAAGACTAACATCATCTTGCCATATCCCAACCCTATCTTACCATATTCAAATTCCATCTCCAAATCCCTAAACTCTAGTAACTAGACTCATTCAAACACCATCCATTTTCATCCATTTACCTTATCCAAATCCTATCTTCGTCATCGTATCTTTAATCAATCCCTAAAGTCAAGGAGCAACCCTAGACTCATTCAAACACCTTGCAACCCTAGCCACCAAACCCTAGCCTCATTCTTCCACATCATTCCAAACCCTAGCATCCCATCCTAGACTCCAACCCTAATCCATCTCTTCGCAATCTCGAAATTATCCTTAGCCACCACACAAAACCCTAGCTACACTTCACTATAACAATCCTAATCATCATCCAAAAGGCCCCAACATCAAAGGCAACCTTCAATCCGTTCCACTTAGCATCAAACACCCATATTCATCACTTAGATCATCTGAACTCATCATCATTACCATTTCGCCACTAAACACCATACCTTCATCAACCTAGGAACTCATCATTACCATCATACATTGCCATTATTGTTAAAAGTCCAAGCAATAGGGCAATCGGTCATCACAAGTAGAACCAAGGCGAGGACGACCCAATGTTTAGGGACTAGACCGAGGTCCCTAACATGGCTGTAGTTGACGACGATGAGGGTGGCGCCTGGGTAGTTGAAAATGATAGAGAGGGAGAGAGTGTGATGAACGAGAGAAGCACACGGTGAGAGGGAGAGATTGAGAGAGAAGCAACCAATGGTCGTAGCCCTACCGAGTGGAACAACAACATGGGTGACGAGAGGTGCTCGGTGGCACCTTTATGCAAAGGCGATGAAGGCATGGAGGGTTGACGACATCGCTGAGTTTATTGCACTGTGGTTGGTGTCACCTAACGTAGCTTGCTCTGTTTTGAGTTGCAAAAACAGGGGTGTAACGTGCTGAGTTTCCTTGAGATTGGGGGGGGGGGGATGGTGGCATACTGGGTTGTGGGTTGGTTGAGTAGATGGGCATTCATGGTGGTGGTGTAGGGACGACGCTGTGGGGGTTTGTAACACAGAGGCAGTAGGGAAGCTCTCATTTGGGCTTCAGTAAGGGTCTTGGACGGCAACGGGGGTGCACAGTTTGATTTTTCCTGGTGGATGGTCACGCACGGGCTATATGCATGGAAGGGATGGCTTCAAAGGGGTGCGGCTTAGGGTTTTCGTTTCACGCAGGGGGTGAGCTAATTATAAAAAGGCGATTGAGAACCCCAACTAAAACCTAGATAAAAAAAAAAAGACGTGCATGAGAGTGGAAACGTGCGTGGTGGCGATATTTCAAAAACTGAGAGTTGTTTATCATGGTTTAAAACGAATGGAGCTTATTATAAAAAGGCGATTGAGAACCCCAACTAAAACCTAGATAAAAAAAAAAAAGACGTGCATGAGAGTGGAAATGTGCGTGGTGGCGATATTTCAAAAACTGAGAGTTGTTTATCATGGTTTAAAACGAATGGGTGTGGGCTTGGGTCTTGGGCTTTTTCTTGAGTCATGGATCTTGACTCAATTTCTAAAAATAATCCAACTTGTCTTAGAAAATTCTCGACTCAAATCTCACCTTGGCCCTTTAGAAAAATAACCTAATTATCAAGCCCAAAAAAGTCATAATCCACCAAAACAAAGATTTTAGGCCCGTAGTCTAATAATAAAAAAATAACCGAACAGGCTTTGGTTTTCCTCTACTTCTTGCACCTGTTTCTCCTTCTCTCTTTTTTCTTATTTTCTTCCACATCGCACCTTGTTTCTCCTTCTCTCTTAGGCTTTTCTTGTTTTCTTCCTCAAATAAAAATGCAGTTTCATACAATCGTAGGCTATGTGTGAAGCGGAGAAAAAGGCAAACAAAAATGCTGGATACAAGCGGCATGCGTAGCCACTGCGCAAGAGGTGCTTAAGTGGAAAATGAAACGGTTCGTTTTGGACTTGATGAAATGAATACAATTTGGCTCCCATTCTCCCTCTCTCCTCATCCCATTCTCCCTCCCTCCTAATCGAGAGCTCCCATTCTCCCCATCTTTCTTCGAACATGTTCTCCCCCTGTAAATCGTTCCCTCCCCTAGCTCCCTCCCTTAGACTTGCCCTTCCTCACTCTTCCGTAATTACATGCCCTTTCACAGCTCTTGCAAGAAAGCAGTTGAAGAACAATATCAACCAACATGAGCATAATGGTAGACTGGTGAAATGAGTCTACAACAAGGAGCCATGATTTCACTAGTTGTGACCCACAGATGTGAATAAAACTTTTTGTGAGTAGTTTCATGGTCGTATGATGCATCAATATTTCTCTCTTAGTCAAAAGTTATCTTTGATTACTTCTTCGCTGCAAAAGTCACCAGTCTCCAAGGGAAAACACTCCTCGCCTGAGTGAAATGTAGTTCGGTTGTCCAAACATGAGCAGCCATACCTAGGTCTGCACAAACCTTACGACTTACATGGACTCGGGAGCTCGCATGTGTCTGAGATCGCTTGGTAGTTCAAGGGCCACACTGATCAGTCCCAGTAATATCCTTTGAGGTTCCCGTCCTGTTCTAACTGGAGTTGGAGGAATCCATTGATGGGTCTGTGGAAGTTGTTGATGGGTTGTATGTCCATTGGTTTGCTTCCATTTTGATACATGGCCTGATATCCGTATGTGTTTACTTGGGCGTAAATCAGTCCTTGCCCTTTGACTACCTCTACTTTGGCCTCCATCGCTGTGTGTTTGTAGTATATTTGATTAGAGTTCGATCCAAAGTTTGAGTATAAGCCCCAAAAGTCTTAACCTAAGCTCATCAAGTAAAGCCCATTCGACGAAATCAAAGACAAGTTGGCGGTCAAATTTTGGGTCTCGACGAGGGTATCAATGGGAAAGTCAAAACTTTGCCAGATAACTGAGGGGTGGTCGTTGAGCTTTTGTATTTGGAGATTTGAGTAGTTGAGGAGCGCGACAAGGTCACCGTCTGTCCAAGTAGACCAAAGCACATCGAGTGAGGATCTCAAATAATGAGATTGCCATTGAAGAAGAGCTGCGTGGTATCGGACCAAATAGCCAGCTTAGTTAGGTTGGCGAGCCAGAGTGTAACGCCCCGTCCCCGAAGGTCCGGAGAATTAACTCATAAAACATGATAATCAAGAATATATATTTTCCCAAACCTAAAATCAAACGTAAATACTTCAATTAAAATAAACCATATAAACTCATTTATCCAATATTCAATCCAACAACCCAAATAAAATCAACTTTTCTTCATGTCTCAAATAACAACTAGAAATAATATAACATTAACATAAGTCTCCATAAACCGTCTAAATCCATTGAAGCAAACTTAAAAAAAATAATTAACCTCAAACACCAACACTAATATCATGAGATACCCAACAACAAATCACTGCTAATCTTCTCCATAGACTCTAATACTGATCCTCAGTTAAACCATCGATGTCATCTGAAATATTATGAAGATTAACGGGGTGAGTTATCAACAACTCAGCAAGCAGAAAGCATATACTAGAATGTAAACATGAGCATTTATAACATTTGATAAGCAGAACAAAACCTTTACTTTCAAAATGCAGACACGAAACTTTGTACAAAAGCATTAGAGCGAAGTTTCCAGAAAAATAAACTTATTCCAAAAAGAAAATCCGTTGGCATTTCTAAACTGAAACATTATAATCATATCATCGTTTAGTATCACATCGGGACAATACCATATTTAACCCCCGTGGTAGGTTTATAAACCACCATTATACCCGTGGCTGGGTCATATTCCATGTTTCACTCCCGTGGTAGGGTTATAAACTACCATTATACCCGTGGCTGGGCCATATTCCATGTTTCACCCCGTGGTAGGGTTATAAACCACCATTATACCCGTGGCTGGGCCTTAACAGAAACAGAAAAGATTTCATCGAAAATCCGATTACAATCATATACAGAATCAGAACTTCATGCCAAGGTTTTCAGATGACACATCATTCCAAAACAAAACACTGAAAAGCTTCAGATCATTTCACATGTTCGAGATAAACATAAACAAAATATTCTCATTTGTTCATAACAAAACTTCTAGATTTTCATATTCGCTCTTTTACATAGTTTAGAAATAAAGTGCACAAAACTAGCTCATGTCTACACCAGTCACGACAGAAAAACACTTTCTCTTATATAGAATTTATGCATATGCAGAATAAACATCTGAGGTTGTTTTCAGATCATCTCTTTCAAAAAGAAAATAAACACATTTATTCTCAAAGTCAACCTCCTTTTATTTATTTTATGCAAAACTAGTATATGAACCCCGCTTACCTGACTTCTTCGTATTATCAACACCCTGAGCCGGAACTCTAATAGTAACACCACCTAAACAAAAAGAAGCATATATCCATCATTTAACAACCAATCTAGTAGGCTGCTATTTATTAAGTAATAAATCAAAACAGTCCCTTCACAGCTCCATAACTATCTAACAATTAAACCCGAACAACTCTCTCTTCAAACCATTCGCATTTGAAACCCAAAACAGCCACCACCTTCTATTAACACCAACCAACTATAATTATTTCCAAAACCAACCACAGCAACTCCAATAATTAAAACATAATCCAACCCAAACTTTAATTCCAACCTTCGAATAAAACAATTTCAGTGCACACATCAATACTCTAATCATTCAACAATTCAAAATTTGTACAAAAGTTTAATACAACTAGTTCCAAAACACCTATCATTTTACACCAAAAAGTCTCAAATAATACTTCAAAAGCCGACTCACAAAACACCCAAAATTATACTCCTCAACATCCATAATTCCAACACACTCCACTGCTCCAACAATTAAAATACATCAACCCAAAATAAAAGTCACAAAATCTTCTACTGAAAGAAACTAATGGTCTGCACAAACAACCTGAAGGGAAGAAATACAATGATTTATGGAATGTGTAACAGCTAGTAAAAATTAAGAGAGACTAAGGATTTAATGGTGGGCGGAACTTACTGAAAATAGAAGGAAAATACTTCAAAGAAGAGCTTCAACGAAGGCAGTATGCAAGACTCACGAAAACGCTGCCCAAAGCCGAAACCCAAAGGAAGAAAAATCACAAAATCATCTAAGAGATACAGAGAAAACAATGGATGGAAGAAGAAAAACAAAAAAAACAAACTCACTACCGTGCAACCAAGTCCACGGCGAGATGTTTGAAGACCCACGGAAATTGCAGCACCAACCGAAATCTGTAGAGAGGAAACTTTTCTGGGTGTTTCAAGTGTGATGCAGATGTGATGCGGAAGAAAAAAAATCTGTGAAGAAACTGCATAAACCGAAACAGCGTGGAGACGAGGCACACGAGATGGAGAAATTTTCGGAGGCAGAGCAGTTGGGAAGGAAAGGAGAAGAAGAAAGGGAAGGAGAAGAAACCGACGGAAATGAGAGGAATTACTTACCAAAACGGCGTCGTCCGAGTCCCTCAACACATGCACGTGGGCTGGGCAGGCTTCAAGTATCCGGTTGCCTTCTAAAAGGGCTGGGCTTGAGGCCCGGTTATTACACAGAGTGATTAATTTGGAGGATGGCAGGTGGAGGACGGCGAGGGAGAGTTGGGTCTTGTTGACTCAGAGGAAAGCGAGTGAAAAATTGCCTGTGGAATCGTTAAGGAGAGGTTGGAATGATGACAGCTTAGGTTCTGGGGTGGCTTTGAAGCCTCGGAGAAGCCCTTGGACGGTGGCTTCAACGCTAATATGCGCCCATATGGACGTAAATAGAATATAGGCAGAGGAGCGGAGTTTTAGGTAGATGAGACACTGATTTGGCGAGTGCGTTCATCGCTAGAGATAAAGATATCATACAGATTAAGGGCAGGTTTGGGGCACTAAACAAAACACAAAATTCTCATCTTATGTCATCTCATCATTACACCTTTTTCAAATTCCCATATAAAATATAATAAACAATTCAACTTTTTCAAATCCCAATACACTTTTTTCAAATCCCAAAACAATAATAATATTAAAACATAATATTTTAAATTTAAAAAAAAAACACAAAATTCTCATCTCACCCTCCAAACCTGCCCTAAGTGAGGATCAATTTTAAAAAACAGCGACGAATAGTGTTCATAATATCGAGACACACTTGATATAACAATTGATTTTCATCCGGTAGATAGCTAGCAGGCAGGGCTAGATGAATAAAAAATAAACAATTCATTTTAAATCTGACGTGGCCTTAATGATTGCATACCAATTGTATGTTAAGATTGTATTAGAAGAACTAAGAGGCAAAAGGCAGAGAAAAGCTGCATCCTTTCCTCACGCCTCGATTTTTTTTAAAATTTTTTTCATTTTCTCTCCCACACTTTTTCAGAATCTAAACTAACATCCCTTCGTCAGAGACCCATCGTGATCATCTTGATTGTGTCTCGTCTTTCTCTGCACGCTTCCAAGATTTCACCTTGGTGAACCTTCACTTCCACGTTCTTTATCAATCTCCTTAATTTGGGAGTTTGCATTGTTGTGAAATTGTTTCTTTGAGTTATTTCGGGTTTCTTTTTGGTTTTCTATCGGAGCTTGGAGTGAAAATCTGCAGTGACTTTGACATCTTTTTGGAGGTAAGTAGAAGATCAGTTTATGGTTTAGGAGAATTTACGTTCTTTTCGGCTTGAGCTCCCTGTTTCCTTTCGGATAAAATGATGGAACGGAAAAGAACCTGATTATCGGGGTTCTGTGAGGTGTTTTTGTTTTTGGCCATTGATGCTTCTCCAAAACCCACCTCGTCTCTTTCCCACTACCCGTTCTCTCCTTCGCTATGGACCAAAACGTGGTGTGGGATAAATACAATGTGAGAGTCTGCCTCATGTGCTCTATCCATACTCTGCAGAAGGGTAATCAACTCCAGAAGAATATTTACAACGAAAAAGTGTAGCCACATCTTCAACTAAGGTCTTAGAATAAAATTTTCCTTTATTAGAAAGTTGTAGGCCTAGGAAGCCAATTTGTTGAACTACCTTGTTAATGTCTGAATCATTTTTGGAGTCCATTAAATCACCCAATGCAGACTTCAAAATAAAATTTGTAATTGGCAGCAGAATGAACCTTCAAGGTGCTGTCGAGGTTTCTTCAATGCTTCGAGGGGATGGACTTGCCATCTTCGACGAGATGCGCTTCGTGGAAGGATCGAGAGTGAGAGTTCTTGAGGAGGGGGATTGAGGAAGAGATTAAACCTAGAGAGGGAGAGAATGAGGAAAGGGAAGGCTGTAGAGTGAAACGGTTTGTTTCGATGACATTTTGCCACATCAGCAGCAGGTTGCCCGGCACTAGGCGGTTGCAAGAATCATTTTTCAAACTGGATATAACGTTATCTGAACAATAGTTTGCTGCATGTAAAGGAGAGTCATGTTCTGCAAATTTTGTATCTTTTAAATTTCTTTGATAAATTGATGAGAATCTCTCATATTACTTGTATAGAGAATTCATGCAAGTATAAATTAAAGTTACTCTAGCAAAAGAAAAAAATATTTCTCATCTCCCAACTAATAAATTAATTTTACTCTAACAGATTAATTGCAAGAGGCCGTAATTATATATTGAGATTCTTCCTCCTAATTAATTAATTAGATATTTGATTACTTTCTGCATGCAGATCACGCAGACTACTAAATATTGTTTATGTGTTGGACATAATGGACAGCAGCCTAGCAGTCCAAGTAGCCTCAGATCATAGATCAGCATCTTGGAGCCCAAAACCTACTGTGAGTACCAAATTTGACGGACACCACATGCATGCACCTGACTGCGCATGTTCCATTTATAAACTTGTACTAGATCTTCATATCAACATGAACGTACTCTCTTTTAGCTAATTCTCTATCTATCTCTTTCTAGTGGGCACTCTCTCGGTTATGGTCTTATCGAGCAGAGAAATGGGCTAATAATCGAGGAAGAAGATGATCAGCTCATACATGAATCTCCAAAGAAACTCCTAGTAAAAGGTACTTTTTTTTATCCCCTCATTAACAAGTATTTCAATCATTTGAAATGGATAGAAAAGCCAACAATTTAGCACCCTTTTTTTGTTAATGTACTATATATGTGCCTGTCTTCCATAAAGTATCACTCTTGACGTGAAAAATCAGAGTTTTTTCAACTACAAATACGTCAAAGCCAGCAAAAAAAAAAAGCCCTCTCCCCCTCCCTTAAACAATATCTTTTCTGATCTCAACCTTTCTAATAAAAAGAGTAATGCTAGAGAGAAGTCACTATAGCAGTGCACACTTTGCATTCACTGCATGGCTGTTTCTAGTTGATTGTTCCTAACACTCACTTGGGGAGATGTGTGGTCTAGATGATGCCACATTATATGTGCAAAATGGATGATCCTAATAATAATTTCTATCTATATTTATTCAATAAAAAATGCCTAGTCAAATGCATGAGTGGAGATAGGAGCTTAAGTTTTCATTAGTTTTTCTCCTTTTTGGATGGTTGATAGCCAATCCACCACTTTTGAGGTTCTAAAGAGATGTACGCGCGAGGCCCACCGTTAAGAGCTGAATGTGGGCTCCATGCACCACCACATCTCTGTTGCTCCATACTCACAGGCACCTAATCACCCCCGTGTTCCATGCCGGCTACCCAGTTACCCTCCTGTTGGGTGAGGTGCACACAACGGTATACCAGCAACGACCCTCGGAGCCTTTTGAAACATAGTCCTACCATTTGGCATCACCTCACTCTGTTATTGTTTTGAAACATAGAACTGTTTCTCATACTAATTCTATGGTTGAAGATGAAGAAATAGAGTTTTACTATGTTTTTACCATTACAGTTTACAATAGCGTGCTCTCCTACTTGCTATGATTATCTCTACTGTACACAAAATAACAGAATATTTCATAGGGATTATGGATATTAACCTCAACCATCTCAATGATGACCCACTTTTGTTGGCATTGATCAACCAAGAACCTGAGAATATTGGACCTGTGTGGGGGTAAAATATCCAGGCCCAAGACCAAGTTCAGCTCACCAGACCACCACTAAGGGATAAGAGGGGAGAAGAAAGGAGGGTGTCAGGAGGCATAAGGGGTTAGGAGTCAGGGGGTGTCAGGAGGCATGGGTGATTAGTAGTCAAGGGTGTTAGGAGGCATGGGGGGTCAGGTGTCAAGAGAAAATGAGAAAGGGAGAGCGAGTTAGACATGAGAAAGGGACATCCCTCACCGACCACCGAGGCACACACGGGAAGAGGATCAGATAAAAGGGGAGGTCCAGACGATTTCATGCTTTCTTCTTCTTCTTCTTCAAATCCTTCTTCAACCTTTGGAGGTAGAGCTCCATAGAGAATATCTTGCTCAGCAAGTAGATCTCTAGCTCCTATTGTACAGTGATAAATGAGAGGCTATGAAAGATTATAAACAAGCATATTATAGTGAAATTTCCCCCTCCAAACGCCCGTAGATGTAGGCAACATGTCGAACCACGTAAATTTGTGTGTCCTTTTCTCTCTATTTTATCTTCACAAGTTTTCCATTCATCGCCATAGAAGTACCTTCGATATCGTACAACCACACAGGACCACTGTTGTGATGCCCCCAACCTCCGCTTGGGATAGAACATAGACTTAGAGCATTGAGACATGTAATATAAGGTTACATACCCCCGTACATGACAGATAATATGCAATGCATCATACAAGTGCCAATAAAATAGAGTTCTATTGTTGTAACACCTCGCTCCTTCTTTCTAACGTAAGCAAATTCAATTGCGAGTCTCGTTATGCGTGCCGAATCTTGATGGCGTGTTTATTAAGATATTATGTAATTTCTAAAGTAAGCCCAATATTTTAAATGTACTGGAAATATTTATATGAGGTATTTTCAGTGTTATTAAACCAAGCTTGATTTTAAATAAGACAATTATAATATTTTTTAAGAGCTCCAAAAATATTATAATTGTAGAAAATCTTTTTAATATCAGTTATTAAAATGATTTCAGCTATTTAAAATATTATGAGATTTAAATTATGTTGAAAACTCTAATTAATTAAATAGTTTTATTCTTTTAAATATATTAAATAAGACTTCATCATTTTGTTAATGATGAAGGAATATTATTTTATAAACTAAAGTTTAGTTTGAATAATATTCTATCTTAATTCCTCAGTATTTTTAAGTTAAATCGGTATTTAATCTCTTATCATTAGATCATTTTGAGGATCCCAAGATGAAGGGTCTGGATTAAATACTCAAGCCCCCTTTCTTTCTCCCTCACTTTTCCCTTCCCTCTCTCTCCTCTCTCTCCCTTCAGCTTGCGCTCCACACCCTTCTCCCTCAGCCCAGCTAGTCGTCGCCGTGTGCCGCACGGCCTCACCGCCACCACCAACGACCTCCTCTCACGCTGGCGAGCTCCCACCACCGAACCCAACCTCCTTCTCGTAGCCACCCTCTCCCACGCACGACCACTTCTCCTCACCGTGAGCAGCTTCTAACACTGCCCTACGCGGCCACGCAGGCCATCGAGCACCACCACGAGCTCCCTCTTCCTCCTCGCTTTGACCCGAAGCCGGTAGCCTCTCCTTAGACCGCACGCATGCAACTCTTCCACGCACGGGTTCTACATACCCACGGTCGAGCTCTGCCTCCCACGGCCACCGCACCACCACCAGAGGCTCCTCGTCTCACCAGTGACCTTCCCTATCCACCCCCATGCCCAACTGAGCCACCTAGCTCCCCCACTCTCTCACAGACTCTCCCTCACGCACAACCTAGATTTGCCGCCGTAGGCCGCTGTGCCGCATCCATCTCGCCACCATAGCTCCACCAACAACCCCCTAAGCCCTCCATGGTTAGCCCATGACTAGAGCCCTCCCTCCAATTTCCCCTATTTGAGACCCACGGCCTAAACTCCTCCACGAGCTGCCATGTCTCCGACATGTGCCACCTTAGCACCACCACGAGACCTCCGTGACTCCTCCCCGAGCTCTTCCAAGCCAGCCAAGCCCTCCACCTCTCTCAAGCCCTCTCTCTCTCCCACGACTCCTCTCCACCCCACCTCTTAGATCTGCCACCGTAGAGCCGCCGCACCACCTTACCGACACCACCACCACCACCTCGCCAAGGTCCTCCCAAGCCCCTCCATGCCCAACCCTTTCTAGATCCGCACCCGTAGCCATCTTCAAGGGCCCAAATAGCCACTGTACCTAGGTTAGCCGCCACGTACGACCCTTCCGATGTTATCAACCGTGACGGTCAACGAGCAACGCACGAGTTAACCCGACGATGGTATAACCCTCTATCCCTCGTTAATTATGTTAGTTTGTTGGTTAGGTTGTGGACTATGCTGTTAGTATTGTGGAGTTCGCTGTGTCGTGTGGTGATGTGATGTGTTGTGTATGTGAAGTGTTGGGTGTAGTGTGGCTGTGCTGTGCAGTGTTGTGGACTGTGCTATGAAGTGTGGATTGGGAAGAGTACACGTGGAGTTTACTCTGTGTGGTGTAGAGTGTGTGAAAGGAGTACACATGGAGTGTACTCCATGTGATGGAGTGATGCACCATATGGCGTATATGCCGCAATGGTGATAGGTTGTAGTGTGTGTGAATGGAGTATACGTGGAGTGTACTCCATGAGGTGCAGCGATACACCGTGTGGTGTGTCGCAGAGATAAGGATGATTGCGTAGTTGATGAGCATAGAGCGTGATGAGTAGTGTCGGGAACTATGGAACAGTGTTCCAAAGTAGTTATGATATGTCCTGTAGTCTAAGGTGACATGTGTCACCATATTGACTTATGGCTGGGAGTATGTGTGAAGTGACAGAACAAGTGTAAGAGTGCGCAACAGAAGCATGATTGGGGAATGTCACGTAGTGGCATGGTTGAACCAGAAGTTGTTCTTGTGATGGGTGTATTGTCTAGGATTGGGATGCGTGACTTAGTCGGTCTGAGTCACCATCGGGATGAGGTAAGTAAGAAGAGTAAGACAAAGGTTTTAGTGTCTTAACCCTAAGGTGAATGATCAGCTTTTAATTTTTCGACTTCCAAGCGTAGAAGCTGTCAAAGTAATACAAGGGTAAATCCCAAGATCGAATTCATAGGGACAATGAGAATTTAGCAAACATTTCATTTTCGCAAGACCACATATTACCGTTTGGAGTGACACGAAAGTTTAAAATGATAAGAACAGAGTAAACTAAATGAGTTAGCAATGAACAAAAATAATATGAAATGAGAAATAAATTTCAAAACTTAACCGCTGACAATATTAACACCTAAATGAGGCTATTTACTAAGGGAGTGTGGAATGAATTATGAGTGAAATTGTCGGGACATTCAAGCATAAGTAAAGCTGAAAATAAAAGTGAATCTATTTTTCTAAAATTGCTAAGAATTAAGAGATTTAAAGAAAATGTGCGGAAGTTGACTTAAACTTGTAAGAAACAATTAAACAAACACTTGTGATGTAATTTTTGCCCATTAATTTGGTGATGGATCTACTTCTCTTTTCGTTTTCTCTCAACCATTCATTCATTCCTAGAAATTATGGTCTGATAATATAGCAATGAACCACAATTTTTATTTTAATAAAACTAGACAAATTATATGACAATCATAGAAAAGTGAAAGAAAAACATTAAAGTCATGTTACTTGTTCAAGTATCAATTGTGCCTTTACGTCTACAATTGATCTAAATCAAGAACAAAGAACTCTAATATTTTCTAGATGCACATTGAAATATAATCCATCAAGTTAATCATCAAAAGCACTAAATATTGAAGAAAATCCAACCCCAAATAGTCATGGGTTACTCATTGAATCCCAAGCTAAAAATCTAGCCTATCATCTCTAGATTAACAAATTGCTCAAGAAGATTAAAATCCAACATCACTAAATACTGTTTCAAAGGAAAATGGCTGAATGAAAAATAAACTATATCTCTCAAGTATGCTGAAATCCGAAACTAAGAATAACAGACGGAATAAAAATAATGAAGCATTGAAAAGAACTGGAAAAATAAAATGAAGGAGAAGAAGAACGCCGAACTAAAATAATCCAAAAACTGCAGACCCCTTTCGGCCAAAAATCTTTTCTTTTTATACTCCCTCCCTATCTGCGTTTCACGTCTGCGTATCGTGCGTTTTGAGCTCTGCAGTGCGCACGTCTCAGCCCAGTGCGTCCCCAGCTTCCGCGTTTCATCTCAGCCCAGGTTCGCGTCTTCTCTGCGTTTCACATTTGTCGTTCGTGCGTTTTGAGCCCGCCTGCTGTGAGTGCGTCCCTGCTGCGTGCGTTTCTGTCCGCGTGAGTGCCCTGCACCATTCCAGCCTCTGCAGCGCACCTTGAGCCGCTCGATCCAGCCTAGGTTCATCCTGCGTGCTGCGTCTCCTGGAAGCCACCATTCGCATGTCTGCCCCTCAAGTCACTAGTGTTTTGCGTGAGTTTTCAGAACATTCTTTGTAGTTGCCGTGTCAGTTGGGTAATTTCAAGAATACCCATATATTTTTAACATCTTTCCCACAATGCCCTGCAACATTAACAAAATATCAGAATAAAATTTGGGATATTAAACAGAATTTAACATTGAGTCAAGCATTAAACTTTACTATATAATTAAGTGCTTAATTCATTTTTTGATTAAACAAATCATTCATTTTAGCAACTTAATCATGTAATTTTTAACACTTTATCAGTGAATCATGGGTTCACTTTAGTGGATGAGCACTCGAGGTAAGACCTTAAGTTTGGAAGATGTAGTGACAGTAAGTGGATCCCGAAGGTTTTAGCATAGTAAAGGGCACGTAAGAGCATGAGATAGAAGGAGAGTGTTTCAAGTGAAGTGTAGCTCCTTTTCTAGTTTAAGTTGCTTATGCACTAGATAGAGAATGACGTCAAGGTTATATGTATGCATGTAGGTTGTCATCTGACACGCACATGAATGGACTGCATGATATGAAAGTAGCATGTAGTCCAGGTAAGTATTATGTTCATACTCTTATAGAGTTTTCTAAAAGACATGAAATGAAAACGAACTGTCTTTCCTTTAATATGCTTTACGAAATGACACAAAAATATGTTTTACGAAAAGCATGCTAAGTGTTCAAAGGTATACGTATGTAATTGGCAGCCCCTTTTTACGCAACCAAAGTATTAATTGTATGCATGTGAATGGATGACTATATGCAATATCTATTGTATGTATTTTCCATGAAAAGAAATGTTGAGGCTTATGCCTGATGCTTTATGGATGCCATGAAAAAAATGATGTTTAAGCCCATGCTCTTATATGATGTTTCTCCATGAATGAACTGTTAAATAAAAATGACTAAAAAGGAAAGGACTGAAAGGACTGTCATGAAAGAAAGGACTGAACGTTTAATGTATGAAAATACGTAATGGCCACATGAATGAATGAAAAGGGTACCAATGGATTGGGTAGATTGCAATGCCGAGTAAGTAGTACTGGTAGTGCACCCAGTGCTCCCTGACTGAAAAGGGTTCTCAACCCGTGGCCACAGGTGGAGTCTTGGTCCAAAAGACCACTAACCCCAACACACTAGGCGTAACAGTGTGTACCGGCCAATGAAAGTGATAAAAAAGAATGTATGAATGCACAAACTCTTGAAGAAATGAAGGCACTGATGGGAGATACGTTTTACGAAAAGAAAACACTTTTTAAAGAAAAATCTCATCCAGTGACGTTTTCAAATGAATGCACATATGCATGTACGTATAGTATGTATGGTATGATGAATGCATGAATGACAACCTATGTTATTATATTTTAACTGTATGAAGTAATGCTTACTGAGTATTTGACTCATTTTAGTTTTTATGTGTGCCCCTCCCCCCACAGGAACTAAATGAGGAGTACGCGTCAGAACGGATACGGCTCGAGGGGAAGAGCACGAAAGTCAAGGCATGAAAGTTTTAATTGTATGAGAGGCCTTTTTATCATAAGATTAATGTCTTTTCTAAAATCATTTTATAAAAAGTCCCACCACAATGATGGGCATTACAATTGTATAGTCCATGAGTCGGGCTTTTATGGAGTTCTATTTGGTTTTATTTTCACTTTGTTATAAATCCTAGAAAAGGGTACTTGTATCTCACTATTTTGCTTCTAGATTTTATTGTTTCTATGTCATTCTTTGTCTTCCACCTTTTTTGTTTGGCTTCACAAGTCTTTAAATATCTTTTTCCCCATTTAGTTATGATAGTGTATCCATCTTGGAACTTCTTTGCTCATTTCCAATGTGACATTCCCAAATTCTGCTTGGGATCTGGTCGAGCTTGAAGTGTCAGGACATGCAACACAAGGTTGCCTACCCAAGATACAATGCAACTAGCATGCATCTAAACAATATGCAATATTCACAGTGGATTATTTTTTTCTTTGAGCAATACTATGTACCAAATAAGACATATTCGAAAACATCAAAAACTTACTTCTTAAACTTAAGATATTAGGTGGTCAAAAGGTGGTCAAAAGTTATAGTACTTGTCCAAAAGGCCTATCACATCATGAGTACTGGAGACAACACTCCTTAAGTACATAACAAACTAATATAACCACTAGGCTAGCTCATTGAGTAGCTTGCACAACTCTGTTCAGATAACCAGAATCCTATCTATAAACTAGAGCAATCAAAGCAATGAACTCCTCGTCTTGGCAAATGCATTGATGGTTTCAAATTGTTGACGTACCAGTATAACAAAGGTATCATGAAATATATTTTGTGATGGTTTACTATTCAACCATCACAAAAAAAAAAAAAAAAAAAAATTGTGACAATTGACAGTCTGGTGTTTGTTCTTCTTGCGAACGTGATGATAATTTTTTATAGTGAATTTTTTTCACAAAAAGTACGTTCGAACATAAATAATAGATTTGAACATCACCCTAACTGACTACATTCGAACATTGATTTTTCTAACGTTTGATTATATTAGTTTGGAATGTTAATAAATACATTCGCACGTAGTCTTCATTTGAACATATGAAATCTAACATTAGAATTTTATATTCCCAGGTTGGTGTTATGCTTAAAATATTTACAAGTGCACATAATCGTAACAAGTAGTAAAATATTTTAAAGAAAATGGATGTTGAACCCACAGAGATTAATTATGCTATTGAATACTGAAATTTACTAAATGAATTACTATTTGTAAAATCGAAACTTAAAGAATAGATTTTCTAAATTAAACTAAAGAAAAGATCATTAAAATTTAGATTTTTAAAGATAATAAGAATAGATCTAGAGTGTTTGATTTCACCTAACGAATCCCACATAATTTATTCTTCCTTGTTATAGAATTCCAATTATCCCAAGTTGATGATAAAAATCCATGAACTATTTAATATTTTCTCACGAACAATACTAAAAATATCTCCAATTACTAACTTCATATCTCTATGTGACTTTAATTAATTAGAGACTCATTAAGTTCTTTCGATTTTTTTAGAAAATTACACTATTCGCGGTAAAGTATCTCTACTTTCACTCAACTAATGGTGCTTAATTCTAAACCTCTAATCACAAATCACCTCTCAGTCTCATTGTGATTTAATAGATCGAATAATAATTAGCTAGAATATTGCAAGCATTAAGAATAAGGAATAAACACTCAATCATGAAAATATTGAAAATAAAATAACTTAGAATATAAATTGTGTGTTTAATGCTAGATTACATCAAAGGTCTAGAAAATAAAATTAGTTCATAATAAAACTAAAAAGAAAAAGAATAGAACTAGTGTTTTTCATTGGAGTCGGTTGATGAAAAATGCAGCTCTTGCCTCTACTCTCCAGATCCGCCTCCTTGAAAGAAACTTAAAAAATAAACTCTGGGATATTAGATTCTAAAACTTAGACTCTCTCCTCTTAATTTCGTGCTAATGATATGCTTATATATGGTAGAAAAGAAATCCTAATGTTTTCATAATTTCCGCCTAAAACATCATTTAACTTTTAGGACTTATATTGGTAGCCTTGTACACGCTCCTGAATTCAGAATCTCGAAATTTTTATTAGAGAAAAAGTTGTAGCCCTTTAAGATAAATTTCTAACCCATGTAGAATCACATCAATCGGATATGTGAGTAGAAAGTTATGGTCAAAACACTCAAGCATGTCTAGAATGTCTCCTAGTGTATTCCGAACTTGGACTTCTTGTATATTCATTTTGTGATTTCTTTCTCTTTTTCTTGATCAAAATTACTTTCAAATCCTTTGCTAGTTGTTGCCCACAATGTCTTTAGGTTGATCTTTTAAGTTGATTGGTTAGACTAGTCGCTCAATCTAACCACCAAGAACCTTGTCACCAAGTTTTCTCGCCTAGGAGGTAAAATATCTTGCTCATCACCTAACTCTTGTCACCAATTCTGATCGCCATTGAGTCTATTTGCCTAAGTCACCTCGGCTCTCTTTAGATCTCATTACTTCTCATCGGTCTGGATCCGTACTCTATTCTTTTGTACCAAAATTCTCCTTTCGCACCAAATATTCTCATTCCTTCAAATCCAAGAAAATAAAGAAAGATATGTAGAAATAAAATAAAATCAATAGTATTGAAGGAAAACTGACACTTTTCATAAATAAAAAAGTAATAAAAATCAAATAAAAATTACTCTTTTCAAATACCCCAAAACTTAAGCTTTGCTTGCCCTCGAGTAAAGAAAAAGAGAGAGACAATTAAAACAAGCATTGGTTTGATTCATAAAATGTATTGCCTCGAAGATTGCCTAAAGTCTATAATTCAAAAGAATCATTCATGATCAATCAAGTCCCAAAAGTTAATTTAAAACTCAATTTCAGTTATCAGAAGTTCGGATGTGAAGAGAAATAGGTTCGGATGGTTATAAGGATACGTTCGCATGTATGTTTTGTTTAAACATTTTAAATATAACGTTTGAATGATATAGTAATTTCAGTTCTAACGTCTATTTATCATTAGTTCGGATGTGAAGGTATATGCGTTCGGATGTCCTTCGATATGTTTGCACGTTCGTAGTTTACATGTTCGAATGTAATATTGGATGTACGAACGTTTGCTTCACTTATCCTCATTTATGTTCAGACATTGTTTGAATATGAAGACACGTTCTAACGGTTGAGATTTATATTCGAGCGTAAAGTGAATTAGAAATAATAAATCAATAAAATTAAATATTAGACTAACTAAATTTAAAAGACAATGTCTAAAAATGTTTGAGACTAAGAGAACAACATAAAATAAACATTCCAATATTGCATCTTGCAGTTTCAAACATAGATTAAAGTTTATTTCTTCTTATTTTCCCGAGCAACGTGATCCTACTGCTATGACATAATATGTTCCATTTGGACTAACATCTTCTACTATATCTTTCTTGGACTGCAACATGTATTCTTTTCTCCTGGTCTCTTTACTGGTCCTGCAGACGCATCTCTAAATTGAACTATCAAAAGACAATAGATCCTCCACCTCTCTGTCTCGATTTCATTTGCTCAATTTCTTGGCGTCTAGTGTCCAAATCTTTGGTAAAATTATTCACTTCCTAACCGGACGTCGTGGAGGATGAATCGACACACTTGAAGGAACATCCAAGTCCTTTGACCAAACCAGATTTCATCCCTAAAAATGGGTAAAAATGTCGATGTCACTAGGAGAAGGTTCCTCAGAGGCAAACTGAAGCTCAGTCATTTTCTCCTATATGAATTACAAAAATAACAATAGGAAACAAACAAATTAAAAATATTATAAAGACATGCAGAACAAATGATATATACAATGGCATAATTCTTTCAAAACTGAATATAACTTGCATAATTTTCTCCGACTACTGGATTAGTCCACTCGCAGTTGGCATAGGTATGGGTCGTAGCATACACATGAATGAGAGAAAAATTTTCCGTTGATATGAAGATCTAGTACAAGTTTATAAATGGAACATGTGCAGTTAGGTCCATGCATGTGGTGTCCGTCAAATTTGGTACTCACAGTTAGTTTTGGGCTCCCAGATGCTGATCTATGATCTGAGGCTACTTGGACTGTTAGGCTGCTCTACATTATATCCAACACATGAACAATATTTAGTAGTAATCAAATATCTAACTAATTAATTAGGAGGAAGAGTCTCAATATATAATTACGGCCTCTTGCAATTAATTTAGAGTAACATTAATTTATTAGCTGGGGGATAAGAAATATTTTTTCATTTGGTAGGGTAACTTTAATTCATACTTGAGAGAGAGTGATAGAGCCCAACACGATTTATTGGACCACTTTCCATTAATCATTTTTACTAAAAATAATTGGTTACAAATAAATAATTTTCTTGTAG
Source organism: Juglans regia (assembly GCF_001411555.2). Taxonomy (NCBI): domain Eukaryota; kingdom Viridiplantae; phylum Streptophyta; class Magnoliopsida; order Fagales; family Juglandaceae; genus Juglans; species Juglans regia. The sequence continues at coordinate 21,176,867 of NC_049913.1, read as the reverse complement.
CGAATATTGTATACAATTATATCTCCATGGATGGTCTATTAATAATATTTATGGATCTCGGATTATTTATCTGGAACAACAAATTACAAATTATCAACTTCATATTTAGCAATTTAATTCCTAAAGACTCAAGCCAACACTCAGAAAAATTTTTCAAAACATTTTGGAAAAAAAAAAAACAAAAACAGCTAGCAAGTGTACTACCAAGAAAAAAACAACGAAAGGGAGTACTTGCATGTAGGGGTGTAACCGGTCCGGTCCGGTCTGATTTTGGATAAAATTTAGGACCGAACCGGTATGTACCGGTTTTGTATTTTTCAAAACCGATTACGCACCGATTACCCTCCTAAACCGGTACTTCCGGTTTTACCGGTTTCCGGTCCGGTCCGGTCCGATTTTTCTAAAATGTAAATTTCATAAGTTGTCATTAAAAATTTGTTTATAAAAAAAAAATTGATTTTAAAAAAATTGTTTTATACTTTTATTAATATATTAAACTATATAATAGTATTAATATTATACTATTGATATAGTTATAAGTTATATATTATTATTAGTTATAAACTTTTAGTGATTTAGTATTAACATTTTATGTAATAATTTATAAATTATAATAAGAAATTATTTCATATATGAATATATATGTTATATATAAAATTTCACATAAAAATTTATAATTATACATTATATATAAAACTTATATATATATTAATATTTAATATATATAAAATATTTTATATAAAAGTTATATATAAAAATATTATTTTTTATTTTTTTTAATCAACCGGTCAGGTCCAAAAAATTCCTGAACCAGAACTGGACCGGAATCGGCCGGTTTTTACATTTTAAAAATCGGTTCCGGACCGGACCGGTTTAAAACCGGTCCAGTTCGATCCGGTTTTTCGATTTTCCAGTTTGAGTTTACACCCCTACTTGCATGAATTCTATACAAGTACTATGAGAGATTCTCATCAGTTTATCAAAGAAATTTAAAAGATGCAAGATTTGCAAAGCATGATGCTCCTTTTACATGCAGCAAACTATTGTTCAGACAACGTTATATCTAGCATGAGAAATGCTAGTATGCTATCTGAGTTTGTCTCCTCATTTGGATCACTCATGTATTTAATTTTTTTTTACTTAATGATTAAAAAAGTGACTTTTAATGTATTAGTGTATTTTTTATTTTTTAAAAATATTTAAATATGTTAAAAAAATATGAAAAGAAAAGAAAAAAATAAATAAAAAGACAAATTTGTACTAGGCGGCATGCCCAATGGTCATTGTTGGGCGGCAGCCTAGCACTACTAATTCAGTATATATAGCAATCATATCAAATTCAAAAGAACAGAGAGAGTGCTGAGGGATCTAAATGATAAATCTATAACCTATGTCGTGGCGGCCACCTTTGGCTCCATTATAAGGGCCGGAAATCCAAAGCTGCTGAAGATTCGAAAGTTCTTGCCCTTCTACTTCTGTAGCTAGACTTACTGCTCAATATAACACTAAGAGGAAAGAAGTAGCTGTTACTCACAAGCTAGGAGAAAAAATCTGTTGCCCGACGAGGAGCAGGTGAAAAGGAGCTCCTGATCGTGATCTTCCTTCTTTTTTAATATGCTCATTTTCTGGCCTGAGTTTGCTTTATGTTCCAACCTAAAAGAAGACAAGGTCCTTTCCTTTTTGGGTTAAGGCAGTTTGTCCTTTCCTTCTTCGAGGGGTAAGGTGCGAGTTTGAAAAGTAGGGTTGTAACCTAGTTTGGAATTCAAGATAACATAGCGATTAACATGGAGCATGAACTGGAACGTTTGTGGGAAGGTTTTACTTTAACAGAGGAAGAAAAAGGGGAAGGTTTATTATCAGAAGAAGCAACTACAAGATAAAGAAAAAAAGAGGTGAAAGATGTATCATAATTCTCATCCTTATGGAAAAAAGTATTAATAAAGAAGCATTCAAAGCAACTATGACCAAGATATGGAATCCTGAAGGGTGGATAGTTTTCAACGAGGTGGGGTGCAATAGGTTGCTTTTTGCATTTCAGAAGGATGTGGATATAGAAAGAGTAATTGCTGGCAGACCTTGGTCCTTTGACAAGTATCTGATTTGTATCCAAGAGTTTGACAGTCAAATTCCTCCTAATGAGATCAATTTCAATCATGAACCCTTTTGGATCCAACTCCATAACATGCCTTTGGCTGGCTGCTATGACTCAAGAGGGGGGAGGGGGGGGTGGGGGAAGCTTCAATAGAGGTGATAAAAGTTTATACTGATGGGGAAGGAATTGGTTGCGGAAAATTCTTAAGAATTAGAGTTAAGCTCGATATAATGAAACCATTAGCAAGAGGCAGATTCTTAAGAATTGAAGATACACAAAGATGGATAGATTTCAAATATGAAAGGCTGCCAATTATTTGTTTCAAGTGTGGTGTGCTGAAACACGTAGAAAGGTTATGTCCAATGGATAAAGCAAGGAATAATTCAAGTGGGACAAGCAGTGCACAATATGGATAGTGGTTGAGGGCATCACTAGCTAATTCAAAGGGCTTTGATGGTAGGAAATATGGGGGCAGAGGGGACAAAGTACAAACCATTCCAATATCTCTGAGTAGGACTGAAGAGAATCAGAAAAAGGCTACAAATACCAAGTCAGTTAAAAAAAACTTTCTGTTATTACCAACTGAGGTAGAATTGCAAAAAAGTGCAGATAGTGACCAGATTGATAACAGTCAGTAGAATGAAACTATGTTCAGAATTGATTTATCTGATGCAGAGAAAAGAATTTTCTCTATGACCAAGATATGGAATCCTGAAGGGTGGATAGTTTTCAACGAGGTGGGGTGCAATAGGTTGCTTTTTGCATTTCAGAAGGATGTGGATATAGAAAGAGTAATTGCTGGCAGACCTTGGTCCTTTGACAAGTATCTGATTTGTATCCAAGAGTTTGACAGTCAAATTCCTCCTAATGAGATCAATTTCAATCATGAACCCTTTTGGATCCAACTCCATAACATGCCTTTGGCTGGCTGCTATGACTCAAGAGGGGGGAGGGGGGGGTGGGGGAAGCTTCAATAGAGGTGATAAAAGTTTATACTGATGGGGAAGGAATTGGTTGCGGAAAATTCTTAAGAATTAGAGTTAAGCTCGATATAATGAAACCATTAGCAAGAGGCAGATTCTTAAGAATTGAAGATACACAAAGATGGATAGATTTCAAATATGAAAGGCTGCCAATTATTTGTTTCAAGTGTGGTGTGCTGAAACACGTAGAAAGGTTATGTCCAATGGATAAAGCAAGGAATAATTCAAGTGGGACAAGCAGTGCACAATATGGATAGTGGTTGAGGGCATCACTAGCTAATTCAAAGGGCTTTGATGGTAGGAAATATGGGGGCAGAGGGGACAAAGTACAAACCATTCCAATATCTCTGAGTAGGACTGAAGAGAATCAGAAAAAGGCTACAAATACCAAGTCAGTTAAAAAAAACTTTCTGTTATTACCAACTGAGGTAGAATTGCAAAAAAGTGCAGATAGTGACCAGATTGATAACAGTCAGTAGAATGAAACTATGTTCAGAATTGATTTATCTGATGCAGAGAAAAGAATTTTCTTTCATCTGAAGGAATAGCAAGTTATGATCTCTTGGGAACACAGGTGAGTCCAGATAGCACAATTCTGGACCTGCATGACCAGCACATTTCCTGGAAAAACTCTATAAATTCCTCTGATCATAACAATAATCATACTAGTTTTGTACAAAACACTACTAAGAAACAAGGGTGGAAAAGGAGAGCCAGAGGTATTCAGATGCATAATGACATCGACTTGATTGGGAAGGGAACAAAACATGAAGATTTGTTAGGACTAAAAAGAGGTAGGGCTTTTTCTGAAACACTTGAGCAGGAGACTCAGTTAAAAAAGTCCAAAGATGAACTCAATCCTGAAAGGAGTATAAATCAAGAAAATATGGTGGAGGTTGTTGAGCAGCCCCACCAAAAACAATGAAGTGGCTAAGCTGGAACTATCTAAGGTTGGGAACCCTTGAACAGTTAGAGAACTTCACTCAATGGTGTAGAATAAGTGTCCCAACTTGGTATTTCTTATGGAAACCAAATGCAGAAGGGAGAAAGTTGAAAGAATTAGAAATCAGATTGGGTATGATAGAAGTTTTGTAGTTGATTGTAAAGGGTATAATGGGGGATTAGCAATGTTATGGAAATCTACCATATTTGTAGAATTGGAATCTTACACAAGTAGTCATATATCTGTTAATATTACGGATACTATCAATGATAATAAAAAAATGGCTTATGACTGGTTTTTATGGTAATCCTATAACTGCAAAAAGGCAAGGGAGTTGGCAGCTGCTTAGGGTTTTAAAACCAATGAACAATAGGGCTTCGTTGTGTATGGGGGATTTTAATGAGATTCTACAACAACATGAAAAGTATGGAGGAGCAGCCAGACCATAAGCTCAGATGGAAGACTCTAGGAAAGCAATGGAGGACAGTGATTTAAATGATTTGGGCTACCAAGGGGCAAAATTCACATGGTCTAATAATAGAGGAGGGCCTGACTTCACCAAAGAAAGGATTGATAGAGCTCTAGGAAATCCTCAATGGATCAGTAATTTTAATGAATTTGGTATATCCAGTTCAGTAGGCTATAGCTCTGACCACAATTCACTACTCATTAACTTGACTAGTAATGGAGAACCAGAAAGAAGGCACAGAAGAATTTTCAAATATGAAACATATTGGGGAAGAAAAGGATAGTGTTCTAATCTAATTCAAGAAGTGTGGAAGGGTCAAACAAATGAGGAAATGTCACTTGCAGCAGTTACAAACAGACTGACTAATCGCAAAAATAAGTTGATTCATTGGAGCAAGGAATTTGAGAAGACAAACAAGGGAGTTATTGAGGCTAAGCTAGTTCAGATTAAAAGCTTGCAAGAGACTAACATAGGCAATCATACAATGCAGATCGAACATATTCAAAAAGAAGTTGCCCAAATGTTAAAAGTAGAGGATTTGAAATGGAAACAACGAGCCAAACAAAAATGGCTTAAGGAGGGGGATAGAAACACAAAATTCTTCTATAAGTGTGCCAACCAAAGAAGACAAACCAACCTTATCAAGAGCATTAGAGATGGTACTAGAGCAACCAACACATCTCCACAAGGAATTAGTGAGATATATCAGAACTTTTATGAAAAGTTATTCACTACTTCTGATAATTCAGGAATCCCAGAATGTATAGAACCACTGCAGCCCTTACTCACAGAGGAGATGAATCAAAAGCTAATACAAGATTTTTCTGTTGCTGAGGTGGAAGAGGCAATTTTTTCTATGAATCCTTTAAGCTCACCAGGACCAGATGGTTTCTCAGCAGGCTTTTTTTAGGATCATTGGAGCATTGTGGGACAATATATTAGTGAAGCAGTAATGGCAGCTTTGAATCATAACAGGCGGAATGATGTCATTAATGAAACTTTCATTGTTTTGATTCCAAAAACAAAAACTCCAACTCAAGTGACTGAGTTTAGACCAATAAGTCTATGTAATGTCACTTACAAGATTATTGCTAAGGTTCTAGCTAATAGACTAAAACATATTCTTCCCATAATCATATTCTACCACTCAAAGTGTCTTTGTCCCTGGAAGAATAATTTCAGATAATGTGATTGTTGCTTTTGAGGCATTACACACAATGCACAGCATGATGAAAGGAAAAGAGTGTTATATGGCTTTGAAATTGGACATGAGCAAAGCATATGATAAAATTGAATGGAATTTCTTGAGGCAATGATGGTAAGTATGGGATTTGCAAGGAATTGGATTGACCTAATCATGACTTTTGTTTCAACTGTATCTTACTCTTTATTATTAAATGGAGTCCCTCAAACAGTTTTCAACTCTGGGGTTACCACTCCATTCTTAAACACTCTAGAGTGGAAAGAGGAGTTCCACTAAGATAATTCTCCATCTTAGCCTTTGGGGTCGTGACACAAATTATTTTTCATGCTATGTTGAAAAATGTAGTTCATAACATGTGCAAATGTAGCAAACTTTCATGTGAAAATGACATTTATAGATGCAATATGCTAAAATGATGAGAATATCACATGTCATGTAAGTATGCACTCAATGTATCATATAACATGATATTTTATGCTCAAAATGTCAATTATAACATGAATCTGACATTTATTAATAAATCATAAATAACTTATTACAGTGAAAGTTAGAGGCCAACTTACAAACATCCTGACTTTGAAAAGTCGTAGTAGCTGAAATTAAATTCTTACTAAGTTAGGATTTATACCACTATGGAAGATGTTCATAATCAAATGTTTGAAAAATGAATATTTATAAAAATACCCATAAACTCTCAAAAATTGCTACTAAGGCCCTAAATTTTTCACTATTTGCAAACAAACCTCAAGTTTATCCAAACTTCATGGACCTCATATTATTGATATTCTAAAGCCATATATACCCTTATAATTTTAAAATTCAAAGGGGAACTAGTTCAAACATTCCCAACTCGTGGCATGCACTATAGTTGATGCCTTAGTGTGATTTTAACTATTGATCTCTATGAATGCATGCTTATCCAAATTTTCTTTAATCACAAATAATCACTATAGTCCTTAATGATATATGATAAAGGTCAATTATTGGGTTAGCAAGTTCATCCTAATACTTAGTCATGGCTAAAAACCTTAATCTTCATTAATCCTCCATTAATGAAGCTTGATGGTCCTAGTGTAAATCACAAAGGTATGCTTTCAAAACTCACCCAAAATATGTATTTTCATTCGTATCCCAATCAGAAGATTTCCTAAATGCTTAATCATCAAGCCTAGGTTAAATAAATCAAACTTCATGCCTTAATCACAAACTTACTTAAAACCCATGTATGTTTTGATGATCAACACAAGATTGAATTAAAACCTATCATGGCATGTTTCTAATAAAAAATCAAACCTTCCATGATTGTTCTAAGACATTAATAAATTATATCAAAATATGCTAAGACATGCCATAGCTAAAATCTCAACTTAAAACAATTTAAACACTTAAACCATTCTTAGTGAACTCGGTTTTGAATTAAGTATGGTAACATTTTCTAAATTCATCCAAAAATTACTCCAACACTTAAAATCACAACTTGACATGTAAAATAAGATCTAGGGAAAGATAACTGACAAATTTCGTGACCCTCTACAGCTCCCAACACAAGAACTTAAGAACTTCCAAAAACACTCACTCGGTTTCTATTCTTTTGTACTCTAAGGGAAGAAGATCTCTCAAGAACTCAAGAGGAGCTTGGAGAAGAGGTGTGGAGGAAATGAGGAGGTGGAGGGCCTTTTTATAGGCAACCAAGGGGGAGGAGACGTTGGCCTAAGCTCATGAGGATTGGGTGATATGGGCGATGGTGTAAGGAGCTGAAATTTCAGCTTGCATTTCATCATCTTGTGTCACTTGTGCAGAGTGAATAGTGGCTAAACCACCATGACTTCATCTATTCAGGTGCTACATTGATCCTAAGGGCACTGGTCAGGTCGTGGTGCAAAAGGAAGAGAAGAAAAACAAAACAAAATCAAGAATGAAGCTGATGGGTTCAAGGGTGGTTTCTTTGGCTTGGAAAAATTGGTCGAAAGCTCATGATGACCATGAGCACTTCTTGGGGATTGGGTGGTGATGGAGGTGACGTGGGATGGTGGCTCAACCATGGGCAGAAGGGGGTTGAAACTCAACCAACTTGGTTCCCATCCAACTAGTGCCCAAGGTGAAACCAATTTTGGTGTTTTGGTTTTTTTTTTTGAAACCAAATTCGTCCAAGGTTTGGTCTTAGTATAAAGAGATCATATGAGGTGTTTATAGACCATAGATCCCTCGAGAAAAAGACACAAAAAGATTGGGTTTAAGGGCAAAACACTCCATTGCACACAAAAGGCACACGTGTGCCGATTGGTGTAGTTTGGGCTTTTGATTTGTCATTTCTTTTAATGACATGTGTGGAGGCTTATATAGGGTCCCAATATGATATAAGAATGATGTAATTAAATAGTGAAACAAGAAAATTTCAAATAAAAAAAGCTAAAAAGATTAAGAAATAAAATTAAGCTCCAAAACATAGTTTAAAGATCACTAATCATGGGTAAATTGATTAATGGTCTTAACCCAATTTCAAAACTTAATTTGGGTACTTAGGGTATGACATGGGCTTGAGAAAACCCATGATATGTTGTATTGGGCTTCAAATTGAAGAGTGAATAGAAGCAAAACAAGGCTTAAGGCCTTGTGGGCCATGAGTGAGGGTTAATGGTCCATGGGCTTTGGATTTGAGTGGATGGGAGATCTTATTTCTAGATTTTGAGGGATTAAGAGAGGCCTCAATATCCACAAAGATGGTGCTTGAAAGGCTTACCTTGACATAATTGGGTCATGGGTCAAACCTATACCATGTTTGGCTCAAAGGACCTTATACCTTTCTCATACTTGGGCAAATGCTATCCTACCAAGACTTGTACCCCTATCAGGCTTGATTTAAGGCTTCTAAGGATTGACTCATAAATGTCCTAAAATTCTAAAGGCCTTAATAAGATTCCTAATAGGCTTGTTTCTCTAATACTTCATGCTTAATAATTAATGACACTAAGTGCCATGGTCTAAATAAATCTAAATATCTCCATTGAAATAAATATATACAATAAAATAATAATCATAATAATAATAATAATAGTAATAAAAATAAAAAATATTTAAATCCCAAAATCATAAGCTTAATCTAAGTTTAAAGATTAAGTGTAATGGTTAATTAGGCGGGGTGTTACATCCTTCACCCCATAAAACATGATTTCGTCCTAAAAATCAGGGTCAAAGTAAGACATGCATTAAACAAAGTTAAGTGTGACTCACCAACTATGCTATAGCTCAAGGCTCGATGGGGGTCTCTCATCACCATCCTTTGACATTTCATCCTGAGTGTGGTAATAAAATTCATCCTCCTCTGAATCATAGAAAGTGTTAACTCTCTCCTCGCCTCATGGAATCTCCATTGCCCAAATTCCTCTTTCTCAAGCTAGGGGTCTCCCTCCTCTCAGAAACAAATGCGACTCGAGGAAGAGTCAAAAAGATCTAATGTGTCGAGGGGAGTGGGGTAAGGAATAAGTGGTTCTTGCTCAACTTAACGCTGCCTGGCTCGACTCAGGCTGATCAAGCATAATTGAGAGAGTCGATCTAATATGGCGTCTAAGCCATCTGATCCTAGTCTCTCCCATTCATCGGACGGGGTCATAAAGGCTAACGCTCCTCATGCAGCATTGCTCTCCTCAAACAGATGTTATCTCTCCCATCATGGTCGAGGATGTGAGTCCTATGGTACTCCAGCCTCTCTTGTTGAGTCCAAAATGTGTCGACCATATGGTTTAGCCGTCTCTGTCACTGCTCAATTGTAAGTCGTTGAAGTTGACTGGGGGTCATATAAGTTAGACGGGCGATCCTACCATTACCGGCCTTGGTGCAACTGAAAATGACGAGAAAGAATGTGGGTCACATGGTGAAATAACAATGGATGCCATGCTTGCATGAATGGATGTGAATGCCATGATGTAATGTCAAACCCATCATCTCTGAGGGTGAAACCTTCTGGTCTCTCCTTTTCTACCTTCTGCCTGATTTCTACTCAGGCATTCGCATTCATTCATGCATGCATGGCATCTGTTGTTATTTCGCCGTGTGATCTGCATACTTTCTCGTCATTTTTGGCTGCACCATGACTGGTAATGGTAGGATTTCCCATTGGACTTATATGACCCCCAGTCGACTTCGAAGACTGAGAGCTGAGCAGCGACAGAGACATCTAGACCATATGGTCAACACATTTTGGACTTGGCAAGAGAGGTTGGAGTACCATAGGACTCACATCCTCGACCATGATGGGAGAGGTAACATCCATTTGAGGAGAGCACTACCATATGCGGAGCCTCAGCCTTATGACCCCATCTGATGGATGGGAGAGACCAGGATCAAATGGCTTAGACACCGTATGAGATTGACTCTCTTAGTTATGCCAGATCAGCCTAAGTCGAGCCAGGCAGCCGAGCAGCGTTAGGTCAAGCAGGAGCCGCTTATTCATGACCCCACTCCCCTCGACACATTAGATCTTTCTGTCTCTTCCCTAAGTCGCGTTCATTTTCGTGAGGAGGGAAACCCCTGGCTTGAGGACAAGGAATTTAGGTAGTGGCAACGCCACGAGGAAAGAGTTAACACTTTCTATGATTAAGAGGAAGATGAGTATTATTACCGCACTCAAGATGAGATGTCAGAGGATGGCGATGAGAGACCCCCACCAAGCCCCGAGCTATAGCATGGTTGGTGAGTCACACTAAACTTTTGTTTATTGCTTGTCTTACTTTGCCCCCGATTTCGAGGACGAAATCTAGTTTTAAGGGGGGAAGGATGTAACACCCCACCTAATTAACCATTAGGATTAATATTTAAACGTCCTTAGATTAAGCTTATGATTTTGGGTTTTGAATATTTTGAATATTATTTTATTATTACTATTATTATTATATTATCTTGTTTATTTTATTTATTTACTTCAATGCTGATAGTTAGATTTATTAAGACCAAGACACTTAGTTTCATTAATTATTAAGCATGAAATATTAGAAAAGCAAGCCCATTAGTAATAATATTAACGCCTTCAGAACCTTAGGATGTTTGTGGGCCAAGCCTTAGAGGGCTTAAACCAAGCCTCATAGGAGTGCAAGACTTGGTAGGATAGTCTTGGTCCAAGTATGAGGAAGACATAACGCCTTTGGGCCAAGCTTGGTATAGGTTTGACCCATGGCCCAATTATGTAAAGGAACGCCTTTCAAGCCCCATCTTTGTGGTTCTTGAGGCCTCTCTTAATCCCTCAAAATCTAGAAACAAGACCCCCATCCACTCAAACCCTAAAGCCCATGGACCATTAACCCACACTCAAGACCCTTTTAAGCCCACAAGCCCCAAAGCTTTGTTTTGCTTCTATTTCACTCTTCAATTTGAAAGCCCAATACATCATAACATGGGTTTCCTCAAGCAAATGTCATAACCTAAATACCCAAATTAAGTTTTAAAATCGGGTTAAGATCATTAATCAACTTATCCATGATTAGTGATCTTTAAACCATGTTTTACAGCTTAATTTTATTTCTTATTCATTTTAGCTTTTTTGATATGAAATTTTCTTGTTTCATTATTCAATTACATATTCTTAGATCATATTAAGACCCTAGATAAACTTCCACAGATGTCATTAGAAGCAATGACATATCAAACCCTAAACTACACCAATTGGCACACATGTGTGCCCTTTGTGTGCAATGGACCGTTTTGCACTTAAACCCTATCTTTTTGTGCATTTTTCTCAAGGGAACTATGGTCTTTAAAAAGCTCATATGATCCATTTAGACCCAAATGAAGCCTTGGATGAAATTTGATTTCAAAAACCAAACCAAAACCCCAAACAGATTCACCTTACACATTAGTTGGATGAGAACCGAATTGGTTGAGTTTCAACCTCCCTTTTTCCCATGGCTGAGCCAGCACCCCATGCCACCTCCATCACCACCCAATCCCCAAGAGGCCCTCATAGTCATCATGAGCTTTTGACCAGTTCTCCCACCCAAAGAAGGCACCAAACCGAATGCTTTTCAACTCCACTCGACAACCACCCTCCATTTGCATCATCTTCTTAGAGCGGCACCTTCATGATCACATGGTAGCCAACCCTCCACCTTCTACCACCTGAAAAAGCCTTTTAGAAGTGACTTATGAAGGCTTAATTTGGTTAAGATGCATTGGGATTTTATATGAGGCATTTTGAAATTGGGTTAAGATCATTAATCAACTTACCCATGATTAGTAATCTTTAAACCATGTTTCAGAGCTTAATTTGCTTTCTTAATCTTTTTAACCTTTTGATCTGAAATTTTCTTGTTTTATTATTCAATTACATCATTCATAGATCATATTAGGACCCTAGATAAACTTCCACACATGTCATTAGAAGCAATGACATATCAAACCCCAAACTACACCAATTGACGCACATGTGTGCCCTTTGTGTGCAGTGGACCATTTTGCTCATAAACCCAATATTTTTGTACCTTTTCCTCAAGTGAACTACGGTCTTTAAACACCTCATATGATCCCTTTAGACCCATATGAATCCTTGGACGAAATTTGGTTTAAAAAACCAAACCAAAACCCCAAACCGATTCGCCATACACACTAGTTGGATGGGAACCGAATTGGTTGAGTTTCAACCTCCCTTTTTCCCATGGCTGAACCACCACCCCATGCCACCTACATCACCACCCAATCCCCAAGAGGCCCTCATGGTCATCATGAGCTTTTGACCAGTTCTCCCACCCAAAGAAGGCACCAAACCGAATGCTTTTCAACTCCACTCGACAACCACCCTCCATTTGCATCATCTTCTTAGAGCTACACCTCCATGATCACATGGTAGCCAACCCTCCACCTTCTACCACCTGAAAAAGCCTTCAAGAAGTGACTTATGAAGGCTTAATTGGGTTAAGATGCATTGGGATTTCATATGAGGTGTTTTGAAATTGGGTTAAGATCATTAATCAACTTACCCATGATTAATAATCTTTAAACCATGTTTCAGAGCTTAATCTGCTTTCTTAATCTTTTTAACCTTTTGATCTGAAATTTTCTTGTTTCATTATTCAATTACATCATTCATAGATCATATTAGGACCCTAGATAAACTTCCAGACATGTCATTAGAAGCAATGACATATCAAACCCCAAACTACACCAATTGACACACATGTGTGCCCTTTGTGTGCAGTGGACCGTTTTGCGCATAAACCCAATATTTTTGTACCTTTTTCTCAAGTGAACTACAGTCTTTAAACACCTCATATGATCCCTTTAGACCCATATGAATCCTTGGACGAAATTTGGTTTAAAAAACCAAACCAAAACCCCAAACCGATTCGCCATACACACTAGTTGGATGGGAACTGAATTGGTTGAGTTTCAACCTCCCTTCTGCCCATGGCTGAGTCACCACCCCATGCCACCTCCATCATCACCCAATCCCAAAGTGGCCCTGATGGTCATCATGAGCTTTTGACTAGTTCTCCCACCCAAAGAAGGCACCAAACCGAATGGCTTTTGTGGACAACTCCATTCGACAACCACCCACCTTCCATTTGCATCATCTTCTTATGATCACATGGCAGCCAACCCTCCAACTTCTACCACCTGAAAAAGCCTTCAAGAAGTGACTTATGAAGGCTTAATTGGGTTAAGATGTATTGGGATTTCATATGAGGTGTTTTGAAATTGGGTTAAGATCATTAATCAACTTACCCATGATTAGTAATCTTTAAACCATGTTTCAGAGCTTAATTTGCTTTCTTAATCTTTTTAACCTTTTGATCTGAAATTTTATTGTTTCATTATTCAATTACATCATTCATAGATCATATTAGGACCCTAGATAAACTTCCACACATGTCATTGGAAGCAATGACATATCAAACCCCAAACTACACCAATTGACACACGTGTGCCCTTTGTGTGCAGTGGACCATTTTGCGCATAAACCCAATATTTTTGTACCTTTTTCTCAAGTGAACTACGGTCTTTAAACACCTCATATGATCCCTTTAGACCCATATGAATCCTTGGACGAAATTTGGTTTAGAAAACCAAACCAAAACCCCAAACCGATTCGCCATACACACTAGTTGGATGGGAACCGAATTGGTTGAGTTTCAACCTCCCTTCTGCCCATGGCTGAGTCACCACCCCACGCCACCTCCATCACCACCCAATCCCAAAGAGGCCCTGATGGTCATCATGAGCTTTTGACTAGTACTGTTCATCCGGGTTCTGGCCCGGGAACCCAGGTATACTCGGACCGGGACCCGGATTTGAAACCTGGGCCGGGTCTTCCCGGGTCGTACCTAGGCCGAAACCCAGATGAATCTGGGTTTTTAAAAACCCGGATTCCGGGATAAATCCGTTTTTTTTGTTTTTTTTTTAAACAAAAATGCCTACTTGTTTTGAACATTTTTTCATAAAACAAATGTTTATATAACATTCAAACTCTATTTGTTTAATCTTATAAAATAAATGTTTTCCATAAGTATGTTAACATTGTCCACAATAATAAAAATATATGAAAATGGAAAGCTAAATTTTATGTAAAAAATTACTAAACTTAGAAACAACTAATTACCTAGAAAAAGAAATATAATTTTTAAAATGCATGCAACACAATGCAATTCACTACATATTACATTATTTAGTATTTATACATTACATTACATTACAAAATAAAAAATTACAATAAATGAATTATAAATCAGTAGCATGTTCTTCCATCAGCAATTTGTATTCTTGTATTTCAACTGTGGCTCTTTGTTAGGATCCAGATCTGAATACAGAAAAAAAAAAAAAAAAGTTAAAACCACTAGAGATTGCCACATTCAACATATTTTTACCTGCACATGTTGAATCAAACATGTAGGATATAGTTGCTATAATCAAACTTGTGTTTCATACTGAACACATCGTGAGAACTGGGTGCAGCCACAGACATATGGTCATAGACTCATAAATATGCAAAGGGAACATGAACACAAAATTCTTGTATAGATCATTGAAGGGAATAACTAATTACATATATCCATTTCCCTCCAACTAGATACTTGACTTGGAAACAACATAATCTGGAGAGAAGAAAACTATGCAATAAAATTCATAGTCCTAGTTAATACAAGGGTAGTGAAAAACCAAGTGGTGACCACTGACCATTCATCTTACTTGCAAAGAAAATGGAACTCAAGTCCATTTTCCTTCAATCCCACCACTGTCTCCATCATTATTAATTAGAAGGCTTTGAGCATTTGGAACTAAAAACTACTCTAGGAAACTATGGCTTGGTCACCACATGTGTTGAAACAAAATGGGCATCGACATCTAAGTTTTAGAAAAAGAGGCACGGCAACGTGGTGTATTACCGGATATAGGTCAAAAGAATTTTGTGTCATGCCAGAGCTAATATCAACTGCACCTGCATGGTGAATCCCCGAAGTGTCCTGCATTTCAGAGAATGGGGAATTCAGTGGATTGTTAGAAGTGCCATATCTTTGTATGCATGGTTGGATATTGACACATTGAGCAATGCATGAAAACAAGATCTGAACCTCTTCATGGGCATACTCACTTGAGGGAATGAAGGATATGCAAACTTTTCCTCCAGTTTAAATTGTTGAATATCTTTGAATGCCTGCCTTGTTAAAAAAAAAAAAAAAATCTGGTTTTTTCGCTTCTTCTCTTTCCATGATTAGGTCAATGGATCTGTCTCATTTGAATTATAACAATGAGGAACTCTATAGACTGTGATAAAGCACTAGTTTCGGAACAAAAGGTTTGGAAACATCATAACAGAGACAATGGATTGATAGAAAATGGCAAAGAGCCTGTAAACCCAAGTCCAAGACCTTCATTTGTTTGAAACCTATTTATTTGTTCACCACTATGTGGTTCCATGCTGAGCTAGTTTCAAGCAAGAGTGCCCAAGTTGAAAAGTTTTACATTTGTATGAAGTATGAAGCCTACTTATTTGATTTTTGTTTTTTAATTCAGACTGAAGAAGCTTTTTATGAATAAATTTACCCATTTTTGTCATTGTCAAAGTTCCAAAACCTTTATGGCTTATGCCTTTGACAAACTCCTTCTCATTTTATATATTTTAACTATGATCATGGGGACAGTATTATAACATTGCATGGGAGCAGAGTTTAAAGCTTAAAGCCACTAGAGGCTAATGCAACAAGCAGAGAAACAGAGACATCAAAATCAAATGAATGGAGGACATAATTTCTATTTAAATCTACCGTATGCAACCTAGTGACTTAAAACTCATATTTTAGAGGAAGCATCATCCATTAGACAATAAAATATGCTCAAATAATTTTCAACCCAAACCCAGATCAGACTCACGGAAAAATCCAGAAATCCAAACCCAAACCCAAACCCAGATCTGTTTGATACTTTTCTCTCTTGGAAAGCCAAACCAAGAAATCCAATGGAGAGATAGAGATATAGAGAGAGAGAGAGAGAGAGAGAGAGAGAGAGAGAGAGAGAGAGAGAGCAGACTCACGGACTTAGGGTTTTACTCACGGATAGATAAATAAAGAAATCCAATGCGGCGACGAAGATACGGTGAGGAAGTTGCGGTGACGAAGAGGCGGTGGCAGCAATGGGGTCGCGGCGAGGAGGCACAGACTTAGGGTTTCACTTTCTTGCAAGTGTAACGAGAGAGTGAGAGAGCGAGAGACAGATTCCGGGGGGGGGGGGGGGTTTCCTTTGGAGGCGAACAAAGACCCGGGCACCGGGTTTAAAACCCGGATACCCGGGTTTGTAACCCGTATCCCAGCCGAAAAGGTCTAGATTTTTTAACCCGGGTTCCAGCCCGGATTTAATCCGGACCGGAACCCGGAACCGAAATCCGATTTTTCGGGTTCCGGACCGGGCAGGGAAAAAACTAGGCCCAGTTGAACAGTCTTACTTTTGACTAGTTCTCCCACCCAAAGAAGGCACCAAACCGAATGGCTTTTGTGGACAACTCCATTCGACAACCACCTTCCATTTGCATCATCTTCTTAGAGCTGCACCTTCATGATCACATGGCAGCCAACCCTCCAACTTCTACCACCTGAAAAAGCCTTCAAGAAGTGACTTATGAAGGTTTAATTGGGTTAAGATGTATTGGGCTTTCATATGATGTGTTTTGAAATTGGGTTAAGATCATTAATCAACTTACCCCTGATTAGCGATCTTTAAACCATGTTTTAGAGCTTAATTTGCTTTCTTAATCTTTTTAACCTTTTGATCTGAAATTTTCTTGTTTCATTAGTCAATTACATCATTCATAGATCATATTAGGACCCTAGATAAACTTCCACACATGTCATTAGAAGCAATGACATATCAAAACCCCACACTACACCAATTGACACACATGGGTGCCCTTTGTGTGCAGTGGACCGTTTTGCGCATAAACCCAATATTTTTGTACCTTTTTCTCAAGTGAACTACAGTCTTTGAACACTTGATATGATCCCTTTAGACCGATATGAATCCTTGGACGAAATTTGGTTTCAAAGACCAAACCAAAACCCCAAACCGATTCGCCTTACACAGTAGTTGGATGGGAACCTAATTGGTTGAGTTTCAACCTCCCTTCTGCCCATGGCAGAGCCACCACCCCACCCCACCCCACCTCCATCACAACCCAATCCCCAAGAGGCGCTCATGGTCATCATGAGCTTTTGACCAGTTCTCCCACCCAAAGAAGGCACCAAACCAAATGGCTTTTGTGGACAACTCCACTCGACAACCATCCTCCATTGGTATCATCTTCTTAGAGCTGGACCTTCATGATCACATGGCAGCCAACCCTCCACCTTCTACCACCTGAAAAACCCTTGAGAATTGACTTATGACCTGCTCACATCAGCCTTGAAGAAGAGACAAGAGGATGAGTCAAGGCTATGATCAAAAGTGCGCAAGGAAAACCACCTTGAACCCGTCAACTCAATGGTTGGTTTTTTATGGTTCTTCTTCTCTTCCTTCTACACCACGGCTTGACCAGCACCCTTAGGATCAATGTAGCACCTATAGTTATGAACTCATGGTGATTTAGGGCACCATTTTGCTCTACACAAGTGACACAAGGTGATGGAGTGCAAGCTGAAAATTTAGCTCCTTACATCACCACCCATCTCATCCAATCCCCATGGACTTAGGCCAATGTCTCCACCCCCTTGGCCACCTATAAAAAGTCCCCCCACCCATTCATTTCCTTCACACCTTATCTCCAGCTCCTCCTTGAGCATTGAGAGTCATTTTCGCTCTTATTTTTTAGAGAAACTGAAAGGTATGTGAGTGCTTGAGTGTTCTTGAAGTTCTTGTGAGTTCTTGTGCTAGGAGCTTGAGTGGGCTACGAAATTTGTACGTTTTCTTGCCCTAGATATTAGTTTACATTTCAAGTTGTGATTTCAAGTGGAGTGATTTTTTGATGAAATTAGAAAAGTTCCCATGTTTGATTCAAAACTGGGTTAATTAAGAATGGTTTAAGTGTTTAAAATATTTTAAGTGGGAATTTTAGCTATGGCATGTCTTATCATATTTTGATATGATTTATTAATGTATTAGAATGATCATAGAATGTTTGATTTTTTTTATTAGAAGCATGTCATGATAGGTTTTAAATTCTATCTTGTGATGATCATAAAAAAATGCATGAGTTTTAAGTAAGTTTGTGATTAAGGCATGAAGTTTGATTTCTTCCACCTAGGCTTGATGATTAACCATTTAAACTTCTGATTGGGATAAGATCGAAAATGCATGTTTTGGGGGAGTTTTGAAAGCATGCCTTCGTGATTTATGCTTGGAACATCAAACTTGATTAATGGAGGATTACTGAAGATTAAGATTTTTAGTCATAATTAAGTGTTGTGATGAACTTGCTCACCAAAGAATTGACCTTTATCATAAGCATGCATTCATAAGGATCAATAGTTGAAATCACGCAAAGACATCTTCTAGAGTGCATGCTATGGGCTGGAAGTGTTTGAACTAGTTCCACTTTTAATTTTACAATTCTAAGGGCATAGATGATTTTAGAATATAAAAAATATGAGGTCCATGAAGTTTGGCTAAATTTGAGGTTTGTTTGCAAATAGTGAAAATTTAGGGTCTTAGTCGCAATTTTTGAAAGTTTAGATGTAATTCTGTAAATACATATTTTTGAACCCTTTGATTATGAACATCTTCCATAGTGGTATTAATCCTAACTTAGTATGAATTTGATTTTAGATGCTATGACTTTTCAGACTCGGGAAGTTTGTAAGTTGGCCTCTAACTTACACCATGATAAGTTATTTATGATTTATTAATAAATGCCACATTCATGTTATAATTGTCATTTTGAGCATAAAATATCATGTTATATGATACAATGAGTGCATACTTACATGACATGTGATATTTTCACCATTTTATCATATTGCATCTATAAATGTCATTTTCACATGAAAACTTGCTACATATGCACATGTCATGAAATACATTTTTTAACATAGCATGAAAAATAGTTTTTGTCACGACCCCAAAAGCTAGGATGAGAAATTATCCTAGTGAAACTCCTATGTCCACTATACAGTGTTTAAGAATGGAGTGGTAACCCCTAGGTTGATGAAAAATAATCAATGGGTTTTGAATGGGTTATTTTTAAAAAACGCCGGAGGGAAGTCAAATATTATAACATCTAAGGCTGGTGGGTGTATATGTTATGATATTATGTTATGTTATATTACCAATGCATTGAGAATGAGTTTGTAGACAACGTAGTTTTAACGTGAGTTGTACTATGGTCACCAGCAGGTACTTACAATGCATATGGGGAACTGTGACAATACCACACGTTATGATATTACAATTAAATATGAATTGCTAATCATGATGAAACGTTATGATTATTTTTGCCAGTAAAGTGAAAAATGTTCTCTATACGAAAATATGTGTCTCAATGTTTTTGAAAATGTTAAGGAATCTGGATGGGAGACACACACTGATTTTTCGCATTTCATATTTATCATTCATCATGTATAATTTATCTTTGTGTGCGATGGTTGTTTAACTTACTGAGATTTTAAATAAATCTCACCCCTTGTGGACCCACTATCATTTGGAATGTTAGAAGTTGTGTCAGGACGCAAGGAGGATGGACTAGATGGAGCGGTGGATCTAACTGATTGAGAAGGAGCCAGACCTCAAGAAAAGATTGGACCTTATCCTAATGTTTGTAGCACTAGTCATTCATGCTCTAGAAATCATGAAGAAGTGATCTAGCGTTGGAGACTTTTTATGTTTATCTGTACTAAGATTATGCTACTATTTGGTTTGAACTTATGATGATCATTAATGCATTGAGATATTTTTAGTCATTCTGGCATAAGTTTTATCTTCACCCGTAATGCATGGGGATATATATATATATATCGATAGGTATATTGAGTTTTCAAGCGAATTAAAGATAGTTTTGTCTTCTTTTAGGTTGGAACATAAAGCAAACTCAGGCTAGAAAATGAGCATATTAAAGAAGGAAGATAATGATCAGGAACTCATTTTTGCCTGCTCCTCGTGGGGCAACGGAGTTTTTCTCCTAGCTTGTGAGTAACAAACTACTTTCCTCTTAGTGTTATACCGAGCAGTAAGTCTAGCTACAAAAGTAGGAGGGCAAGGACTTCCGAATCTTCAACAGCTTTGGATTTCCAACCCTTATAATGGAGCCAGAGGAGGCTGCCATGACATAGGTTATAAATTTATCATTTAGATCCCTCAGCGCTCTCTTTGTTCTTTTGAATTTGATATGATTGCTATATATATACTGGATGAGTAGTGCTAGGCTCCACCCAACAATGACCACTGGGCGTGCCGCCCAGCACAAATTTGTCTTTTTATTTTTTCCTTCCTTTTCTTTTCATATTTTTTTAACATATTTAAATATTTTTAGAGAATAAAGAAATACACCAATACACTAAAAGTCACTTTCTTAATCATTAAGTAAAAAAAAAATTAAATACATGAGCGGTCAAAATGATAGGACAAACTCAGGCGGCATACTAGCATTTTTCATACTGGATATAACGTTATCTGAACAGTAGTTTGCTGCATGTAAAAGGAGCGTCATGTTTTGCAAATCTTGTATCTTTTAAATTTCTTTGATAAATTGATGAGAATCTCTCATAATACTTGTATAGAATTCATGCAAGTACTCCCTTTCATTGTTTTTTTCTTGGTAGTACTCTTGCTAGCTGTTTGGTTTTTTTTTTTTCCAAAATGTTTTGAATAATTTTTCTGGGTGTTGGCTTGATTCTTTAGAAATTAAATTTCTAAATATGAAGTTGATTTGTTGTTCCAGATAAATAATCCGAGATCCATAAATATTATTAATAGACCATCCATGGAGATATAATTATATACAATATTCACTACAAAGAAAATTATTTATTTATAACCAATTATTTCCAGTGAAAATGATTAATGGGAAGTGGTCCAATAATTCGTGTTGGGCTCTCTCTCTCTCTCTCTCAAGTATAAATTAAAGAATTATGCCATTGTATATATCATTTGTTCTGCATGTTTTTATAATATTTTTAATTTGTTTGTTTCCTATTGTAGTTTTGTAATTCATCTAGGAGAAAATGACTGAGCTTCAATTTGCCTCTGAGGAACCTTCTCCCAATGACATCGACATTTTTACCAAGTTTATGGACGAAATCTGGTTTAGTCAAAGGACTTGGATGTTCCTTCAAATGTGTTGGTTCATCCTCCACGATGTCCGGTTAGGAAGTGAATAATTTTACCAAAGATTTGGACGCTGGACGCCAACAAATTGAGCAACTGAAGTCAAGACAGAGAATTGGAGAATCTCTTGTCTTGACAGTCGGATTTAATCTACAATACCAGCAAAAAGACTAGGAGGAAATAATACATGTTGTAGTCCAAGAAAGATATAGTAGAAGATGTTATCTCACAGCAGTAGGATCGCGCTACTCAGGAAAATAGGAAGAAATAAACTTTAATCTATGTTTGAAACTGCAAGATGCAATATTGGAATGTTTATTTTTTGCTGTACTCTTAGTCTCAAACATTTTCACACATTGTCTTTTAAATTTAATTGGTCTAATATTTTTATTATTTCTAATTCACTTTACGCTTGAATATAAATCTCAACCGTTTGAACGTGTCTTCATATTCAAAACAATGTCTGAACATAAATGAGGATAAGTGTGAAGCAAGCGTTCGCACGTCCAATATCACATTCGATCATGTAAATTACGAACGTGCAAACATATCGATGGACATTCGAACGTATATACCTTCACATCCGAACTAATGATAAATAGACGTTAGAACTGAAATTACTGTATCATTCGAATGTTATATTTAAAATGTTTAAACAAAGCATACATGCGAACGTATCCTTATAACCATCCGAACGTATTTCTCTTCACATCTGAACTATTGATAACTGAAATTGAGTTTTGAATTAACTTTTGGGACTTGATTGATCATGAATGACTCATTTGAATTATAGAATTTAGGTAATCTTTGAGGCAATACATTTTATGAATCGAACCAATACTTGTTTTAATTGTCTTTCTCTTTTTCTTTACTCGAGGGAAAGCAAAGCTTAAGTTAGAGGGTATTTCATAAGATTCATTTTTGTCTGCTTTTGATTACTCTTTTATTTATGAAAAGTGTCAGTTTTCCTTCAATATTATTGATTTTATTTTATTTCTACATATTTTTCTTTATTTTCTTGGATTTGAAGGAATGAGAAGATTTAGTGCGAAAGTAGAACATTTTGGTACAAAAGAAGAGACTACGGATCCAGATCGATGAATGGCAATGAGAACTAAAGAGAGCCGATGAGACTTAGACAAGGAGACTCAATGGAGACCAGAATTGGTGACAAGAGTTAGGTGATGAGTGAGATATTTTACCTCCTAGGCGACAAGGTTCTTGGTGGTTAGATTGAGCGGCTAGTCTAACCGATCAACTTAAAAGATCAACCTAAATGAAATTATGGGAAACAACTAGCAAAGGGTTTGAAAGTAATTTTGATTAAGAAAAAAGAGAAATAAATCACAGAATGAATACACAAGAAGTCCAAGTTCAGAATACACTAGGAGACAGCCTGGATATGCTCGAGTATTTTGATCATAACTTTCTACTCACATATCCGATTGATGTGATTCTTGATGGGTTGGAAAGTTATCTTAAAGGGATACAACTTCGTCTGTAATAAGAATATCTAAATTTTGAATCCTGGAGCACGTACAAGGTTGCCAATATAAATCCTAAAAGTTAGGTGATCTTTTAGGAAGAAATCATGAAAACATTAAGTTTTCTTTTTTACCATATATAAGTATATCATTAGCACAAAATTAAGGGGGAGAGTCTGAGTTTTAGGGTCTAATATTTCAGTGTTTATTCTTTAAGTTTATTTAAGGAGGTGGATCTGTGGAGTAGAGGGAAGAGTTGCATTTTTCATCAACCGACTCTAATGAATAACACTAGTTCTATTCTTTTTCTTTTCAGTTTTATTATGAACTAATTTTATTTTCTAGACCTTTGATGTAGTCTAGCATTAAACACACAATTTATATTCTAAGTTATTTTATTTTCAATATTTCCGTGATTGAGTGTTTATTCCTTATTCTTAATGCTTGCAATTTTATAACAAATTATTATTCGATCTATTGAATCACAATGAGACCGAGAGGTGATTTGTGATTAGAGCTCTAGGATTAAATACCATGAGTTGAGTGAAAGTAGAGATACTCTACCGCGAATAGTGTAATTTTCTAAAAAAATCCAAAGAACTTAATGAGTCTCTAATTAATTAAATTCACATAGAGATATGGAGTTAGTAATCAGAGATATTTTTAGTATTGTTCGATAGAAAATATTGAATAATGAATGGATTTTTTTTTATCAATTTGGGATAATTGGAATTCTATAACAGGGAAGAATAAATTGTGTGAGATTCGCTAAGTGAAATCAAACGCTCTAGCTCTATTATTATTATCTTTAAAAATCTAAATTTTAATGATCTTTTCTTCAGTTTAATTTAGATAATCTATTCTTTAAGTTTCGGTTTTTCAAATAATAATTAATTTAGTAAATTTTAGTACTTAATAGCATAACTAATCTCTATGGATTCGACATCCATTTTTTTAAAAATACTTTACTACTTGTTACGATTATGTGCACTTGCATATATTTTTAGCATAACATTGACCTTGGAATATTAAATTCTAACGTTAGAAAAATTTGTGTTAGAATGTAGTCGGTCGGGGTGACGTTCGAACCTATTATTTATGTTCAAAAGTACTTTTTGTGACAAAAATTGACTATAAAAAATTATCATCATGTTCGCAAGAAGAAAGAATGTCAGACTGTCAACTGTCACAAAATTTCTTTTTGTGACGGTTGAATAGTAAACCATCACAAAATATATTTCATGATACCTTTGTTGTGCTGGTACGTTAACAATTTGAAATCGTCAATGCATTTGCCAGGACAAGCAGCTCATTGCTTTGATTGCTATAGTTTATGGCTAGGATTATGGTTATCTTGACAAAGTTGTGCAAGCTACTCAATGAGCTAGCCTAATGGTTATATTAGTTTGTTATGTACTTAAGGAGTGTTGTCTCCAGTACTCATGATGTCACAGGCCTTTTGGACTTGTACTATAACTTTTGACCACCTGATATCTTAAGTTTAAGAAGTAAGTTTTTGATGTTTTCGAATATGTCTTATCTGGTACATAGTATTGCTCAAAGAAAAAAATCATCCCCTACGAATATTACATATTGTTTAGATGCATGCTAGGTACATTGCATCTTTATTTGTCATGAACGGGGGTAGGTAACCTTGTATTATATGTCCCGACGCTTCAGGCTCCACCAGATCCCAAGCAGAATCTGGGGATGTCACATTGGAAATGAGAAATCCCAAAGAAGTTCCAAGATGGATACACTATCATAACTAAATGGGGAAAAATATATTTAAAGACCTGTGAAGCCAAACAAAAAAGGTGGAAGACAGAATGACATAGAAACAATAAAATCTAGATGCAAAATAGTGAGATACAAATACCCTTTTCTAGGATTTATAACAACGTGAAAATAAAACCAAGTAGAACTCCATAAAAGCCAGACCGATGGCCTATATAATAGAACTCCATTTTATTGATACCTAAACCACCAGGCAAACTAAACCACGTATAATTTCATAAGAATCTGAACCAAACCACATACCCAAAAAAGAATTTCCAAATTAACGATACTTATACAATAAAACCCCCAAAACGACCATGCACAGGAAATATAAAATAAATGTGTATATAATAATTGGGTCAACACAAACCAAGTATCCAAACTTTTCGATAATTCAAAGAAAAAAAGCACACTACATAACCAATAGCTTAGAATACACAAAGAAACAACAAACCAGGCCATAGTGCCAACTTTGAGCAAGGCTTCATTTTTTCTGCCTCATGAGAGATCATAAATAGAGGGTGCAACAAGTAAGACTACGGGACTCCTCGACCTAATATGAGATGACTACATATACAACACTTTGAAAGTAGTTCGAAGCAACAGAGGGCCATGCTATGGCCATCCGATGTAGGCACTGTAACGAATGACCAAAGATATGCGTTGAGACTTTGATCTGTTGGCTCTTGCCCATGCTTGAACGAAAGGAAGAAGGGTTCTCATTGGGTTTAGGTGTATTTTTTGGGGACCGTCAGACCTTAACCATCTCCGGATGGAGGGAATGTGACGCCCCCAACCTCCGCTTGGGATGAAATAGAGTGATTTGGATTCAGAGATAAGTTTAGATGAGTTGAGATGGGTTGAGATGGTTTGTGAATAGTAGAATAAAAGTTGAATTATTTATTATATTTTGTGTGAGAACTTGATAAAGTTGTTTTGGAATTTGAAAATTTTGAATTGTTTATTATATTTTGTGTGAAAATTTGGAAAAGTTGTAATGATGAGATGAGATGAGTTGAGTTGAGGTGGGTTTTGAATGCAAACGAGCGTTGGGACATACAACATAAGATTACATAACCTCGTACGTGACAGTTAATATGCAATGCAATCCTAGTATGCAACTAGCAGTATGCAATAATCACAGCAGAAATAAAAGGTGTAAGTATAAAATACGCCGTAATAACTAAAAATATCCCAACTTCATTATAAATCATTAAATTTAAAATACCAACGTAGCATAGACTTAGTACAACTAAGAGTTAAAATCAAATTATTCTATTCATACGATCTAAAGCATGAAGGACTTGGCCTATAAACATCAAGATTAAATCCAGTCTCCTCTCAATGTCCGGCTCCTCCTCAATTAGTTGGATCCAGCGCTTCATCTTGCTCGATTTCCTCAAGAGTTGGCACAACTTCTACCATTCTAAGTGGAATGATAGTGGTCCCACAAAGGGTGAGATTTATTCGAAATATCAATAAGTTAAATAATCAATGTGCACAAAGATAAAGTAAACATGAAAAATGATAAATATGTAATGAATGAAATGCATGAAATGCAGAAAGAAAATCAGTATGCATGTTTCCCATCCAGATTCTTCAACATTTCAGAAAAATGGAGACATAGGTGTTCATTCAATAAACAATTTTTGCCATCATTTTTTAAAACATAACTTCATTATAACTTTCATCATTAACCTTCATCATTATTAGCAATTCGTAATTATAACGTGTGATAACGTCACAGTTCCCCACATACACTCTGAGTACCTGCCGGTGACCGTAGTACAACTCACGTTGAAATTACGTTGTCTATAGACTCGTTCTCAATGCATTGGTAAATATAACATAACATCATAACTTCATAATGTGTACACTCACTAGCATTAGGTGCATAACATATTGACTTCGCTCTGAAGTTCTTTAAAAAGAATTCATTCGAAGCCTGTTAACTGTTCTTTGTCAATCTAGGGGTTACCACTCCATTCTTAAACACTAGAGTGTACAGAGAAGTTCGATTAGGATAATTCCTCATTCTAGCCTTTGGGTTCATTACAAAAATTATTTTTATGCTATGCTTGAAAAATGTTTTTCA
This sequence comes from Juglans regia, assembly GCF_001411555.2. Taxonomy (NCBI): domain Eukaryota; kingdom Viridiplantae; phylum Streptophyta; class Magnoliopsida; order Fagales; family Juglandaceae; genus Juglans; species Juglans regia. Next base: position 21,150,092 of record NC_049913.1, on the reverse strand, counting down.
TGACATGTGCGTATGTGGCAAGCTTTCATGCAAAAATAATATTTGTAGATGCAATATGCAAAAATTGTGAAAAATATCACATGTAATGTAAGTATGCACTCAATGTATCATATAATTTGATATTTAATGCTCAAAATGATAATTGAAATATGAACGAAACATTTATCAATAATTCATAAATAATCTATGGATAAAGTTAATAAAAAAAAACTTCAAAAATTATATAATTACAAAAATACCCCTAAACTTTCAAAAATTGACATTTAGACCCTAAAGTTTCACTAATTGCAAACGAACACTAAATTTAACCAAATTTCAATAACTTCATATTTTTGGCATTATAAAACCATATATGCCCTTGTATTTTCAAAAATTAAAGTGGAAGTTTCCCAAACAATCCCAACCCGTGGCATGCATCCTAGTTGATGCCTAAGTGTGTTTTCAACTATTGATCCTATGAATGCATGCATATGAGATTTTCTTTAATCACAAATGATCACTAACATCTTGAATGATATAATGAAGGAACATATTTGATAATCAAGTTCATCCCAACACTTAATCATGGCTTAGAAATCCTTAATCACCAATATGTTTAAAACCGATACATGCTTGATGATCAAAACAAGATAAATTCAAAACCTACAATGACAAGCTTCTAACCACAATTTAAACCTTCCATAATCATTTTAAGACAATTAAAAATCATATCAAATCATGCTTAAGACATGCCATAGCTAAATTTCCACTTAAAATCATTTAATCATTCAAACCATCTCTTAATTGACCCAATTTTGAACTTAGCATGATAACCTTCTAAAATCTCAACCAAATTTTGTACCAACACTTAGAAACAAAGCTTAACATGCTAAATAAGATCAAAATCAAGAAAAATTATAAATTTCATGGTCTTCCAAGCACTCAAGATAGCCTAACACAAGAACACTCAAGAACTCACCAAGAGCTCACTCAATTTCACTCTTTTGATCTCTAAGAAGGAGAAGTGCTCTTAAGGCTCAAGAGGAAGCTTGGAACTGAGGTGTGGAGGAAGTGAGGAGGTGAGGGAGGTATTTATAGGGTTCAAGAGGGGTGGAGATGTTGGCCTTGGTGCAAGATGATTAGGTGAAGTGGGAGGTGGACAAGTCTAGAAATTTTCCAGATTGCTTCCATGGGCTTATGTCACCTTGTGCAAGAGGAATAATGGCCTGAAACCACCATGATTCTCTCTTCACTGTAGCTACATTGGCCCTATAGAGGTGTCCAGGTCATGGGGCATCATTCAGGTGGACGAAAATCACTCAAACTACCCTTGAAAATTGGTGGATTCAGGTGGTTTTAGTTGGTAGATTTTGGACTTCGGTTTTGGATGATATTGGGTGGGAAAAACTGAGTCAAATTCTTCATGATGGCCATGGGACCCCTTGGGGATTGGGTGGTGAAGGACGTGGCATGGGGTGGTGGCTCAACCATGGTAGATGGTTGGTTAAATTCCAACCTAATCGGTTCCTACACAAACTGGACCAAGGTGCACTCAGTTTGGTCTTTTGAGTTGGTTTGTGTAACCAATTTCGTCCAAGACTCAAACTGGGTTTGGAGGTGTCTCATGGGGTTTTTAAAGACCATATTAACCTTGGGTACAAACCACAAAAATGTTGGGCCTAAGGGCAAAACCGTCAAAGCATACAAAGGACAATACACAAAGCCGATTGACGCAATGTTTGGGTTTTATATGTCATTTTCCTTAATGACATGTGGGGAGGTTTAGTTAGGGTATTATCAAGGTATAATTATGATCTAATGAAGTAATAATTCAAGAAAATTTCAATTAAAAGGTTTAAGAAAAGGTTAAGCAAAATTAAACTTCAAAACATGGCTTAAAGTTCACTAACCTCAAGTATGATGGTTAATGGTCTTAGCCAATTTTTAAAACTTAATTTAAGTACTTAGGGTATGATTTGGGTTTAAGGAAATTAATGGTATGGTGTATTGGGTTTTTAGTCTTGAATGATGAAATAACCCAAACATGGCTTTGGGCCTTGAGGGATTTAAAAGGACCAAGTGTGTGGATTCATGGCTTAAGGGCTTTTGGACTTGAATGAGAGGGACCTCATTTCTAGATTTTTAGAGTTAAAAAGAAACCTCAAGATCCACTAAGATGGGCTTGAAAAGGCTTGACTTGGCCTAATTGGGCCATGGGTCCATTCTATACTAAGTTTGGCCCAAAGACCTTATACCTTCCTTAAGCTTGTGCTAAGGCTAGCTACCAAGACTTGAATTCTCTATCGGCTTGGTTCAAGGCTTCTTGGGCTACACCCATGAATACTCCAAGGTCCTAAAAGCCTCACCAAATTCACTACTGGGCTTGCTTCTCTAATCCTTAGTTTAATGGTACTAAGTGTCAAGATTAAGTTTAATGGTACTAAGTTTAATGGTACTTAGTTTAATGGTACTTAGTTTAATGGTACTAAGTGTCAAGATTCATGAGCAATCCCACTCCAAGGTTAATTAAGCGGGGTGTTACATGGAAAAAAAAAAAAAAAAGACCTTTCTCTTGAGATTGGACGTGATTATGAAGGGATGCCTTTGACTTAGACGTGATGGAAGTAAAAGTAAAAAACATGAGTGGTGAAATTGGCAGAAGGGAAGAGGAGTGGGATTGCTCATGAATGATGAATGCATGAGTCTTTCTATATGAATCATGCACACCACCTTTCTCTTGGAACCAAGTGCGGCCAGACTTTATTTTGGTTGGAACTTGGAGGTGATTGAAAAACAGATGGACAAAGGAAAGAAAACAGAGGAAAAAAGAAGGAAATTAGGGACCAAATGATTTAGAACCATTGGAGAAGACAAGACAACCAGCAACTGAAGTGAAAAGTCAAGAAAACTAATGAAAGCCAACAGACAATGTGAAAGCCAAATGACAAAATTGGCAAAAATGCATAACTACCTAAAGGGCAACCAAAATGCTGCAGCTACAAGACCACACTTTGAAGGACATTTTTGTCCATCCAAGCATCAAGAAATTTGTACAAACTCTCACTCTATCTTAAGAGAATAGATACTTAAATGTTCTTATATTAAAATCAAAGGTAATAGTATAAAAAAATAATAAATACAAAGTTATTCAAGTTGTCTTATGTCATAATCTATCATAATTTTCTTTATGAACAACTCATTTAATAGGGTGCTTCTATGGACCAATGGTGTAACAACCAGGCTCAACACCAAGCTCAGGCCAAGCCTATGTATTATTAATTTATTAAGGCTAATATGTATGGGAAGCCCACTTGATATTTAACGAGTAATTTTGAATAGGCCACTGGCCCAAAGTTTATTTTAATGGAATTTGGATTTTCAGGCTAATAGGCCAATATTTCGGAAACCTCATTTGAGATTTATTGGATAATCTTGTATAAGCCTATGCACTAAAACCTTTGGTTAGCTGGAATTTTAATTAGGCCCGAAAGTTAAAAAGTTTATTTTAAGGCCTGTTAGGGTTTTGTGGATAATTTTGGGCTCAACAAATGAGTTAAGATCAATTTAATAATTTATAGACCAAGTGAACCCTTTTTAATTAGTAGTGGCCCAATATATTATTCTAAAAGCCCATCAGAATTTATTTATTGGATTAATTGGATTAATTCGAACTTGAGAAGAGGCCCATTGGAAATTATTGAGAACTTGGCCAACACGAATATGGGCAAACTCAGGAGATATTTGGATCAATTAAAATGGACCCAAAATTCAAAGCCCACAAACTAAGACCAAAAGCACTACTTTAGACCCGTGAATAACTCCATGCACGCTTATTTCTCCACTTTCTTTCGGCATGTATATATAGATAATGTTGAAGCAAAGAGAATTTTGGAGAATCATAGAAGTGTATATTTCTGTGTATCAAACTATACAAAGGAGGCCTATATATAGTTGAATATGGCCAAAGCAAATAAGGAAATACAACTAAATAGAAAGATTCTAACCTAGCATAATTATAGGAAATTAAGGATATGATCTAATATTCTAGGTATATTCTATGATACAAATATATACACTAACATCCCCCCTCAAACTCTTGGTGGCGAGGTCAACTAGAGTTTGAAAACAAGATCACCAAGCCGACCAAGTAGATGTGATTTCTTAAAAATGTCAGCAAGGTTATCTTTAGAAGAAACTGAGTGTAACTGGAGGACACCATACTGAAGATGGTGGAGGATTAAGATACAATCAATCTCAATATGTTTGGTACACTCGTGAAACACATCATTGTGCGCAATCTGGATGGCACTACGATTATCACAATGAAGAGGAGAAATTATTGATTGAGGAACACCCATATCTTTTAGAAGCCAGCGTAACAATAAAAGTTTAGATGTCATATCAACAAGAGCACGATACTCAACCTTAGTACCAGAACGGGCAACAACTGACTGTTTCTTACTACACCATGAAATCAAAGAAGTACTAGGTGCTTAGTGGGAAATCGTCAGCCACCAGGACCTTAGTATTGTACTCAAGTGGACTAATAGCTATCTTGCTATCTGTCTACCCAGGTTTGGAAAGTAAATCATAGGCATATTTGGCTTGAGTGAGATAATAAACATCCTAACTCAAAGTAACTTCAAGGCCGAGGAAGTAGTTAAGATGTCCCAAATCTTTCATCTCAAAATTCTAACTAAGAAAAGTTTGAAGATCTCGAATACCAACTATATCATCACCAATAATAATCATATCGTCTACATAGATAAGAAGAAAGAGGATAGTAAATGCCAAAGTAGTGGGAAGAAAGAGTGCAGAATCATATGGGTTAGAAAGAAAGCCTTGTTGAGAAACCACTGACAAACATTTTTCAAACCAAGCTCGAGAAGCTTGTTTAAGCCCATAAAGTGCGCGACGAAGATGACAAACTTTATGTGGAGGATGCTTAAGGCCAGGTGGAGGCTTTATGTGAACTTCTTTAGTAAGATAACCATTAAGGAAGACATTTTTAACATCCATTTGAAAAAGTTTCCAACACTGGGCAGCAGCAACTGCAAGTAGAGATCTGACAGAGATAAGTCTAGCAACAAGAGCAAAAGTCTCCTCATAGTCAATCCCATACTCCTAGGTGAACCCCTTTGCAACAAGTCGAGCCTTGTAATGTTCAACAGATCCATCTGCCCGAGTCTTGATTTTATAAATCTACTTGCATCCCACTGCAGCTTTACCAGGACCACCAGATCCCAAGTATGTATTTTGACAAGAGCATTCAATTCATTAAACATAGCTTGCTGCCAAAGAGGTTCAGTATGAGCCTCACGATAATTGTGAGGTTCACGGAGGGTGGCAAGGACAGAGAAACAGTGATAATCATGAAGATGAGTAGGAGGAACACTTACCCGACTACAACGACGAGGTTCAGGGAGTTGAGAAGACTGAAGAATGGGTGGTGTTGCAGGTGGTCCGTCAAATGCATCATTGGATTGGGTGCAACAATTGAAGAACTGTTTGAGGAGCTCAGAATCTCTACAGAAGAGTCAGAAAATAGAGTGAGTGGGTAGAGGAGGAAGGGGAGAACGTGGACCCAAGATTCCACTTGACAAGAGACTCGAAAACGTTTGGAAATAGGATCATAACAACGATAACCTTTTTGAGTTAAGCCATAACCAAGAAATAGCATAACCGAGAACAGGGTTCAAGTTTGATCTGTTCATGAGGAGGAAGAGTAAGAAAACATGCACAACCAAAAACTCAAAGTAAGGAATAGTTAGGAACCATACCATAGAGAAGCTCATAAGGAGATTTGTTGTGAAGTATAGGTGAGGGGACCTGATTGATTGTGTACATAGTGGTAAAAGCAGCTTCACCCCAAAACTTTTCAAGTAATGAAGCATAAAGTAAAAGACCTCTTACAGTATCAAAGATATGACGATGTTTTCATTCTGCACGATCATTTTGTTAAGAGGTATAAGGACAAGAATGATGTGATAATGTGCCTTGTTGATTCAAGAACTCAAGGATATTTTTGTCATTGTATTCCATGGGATTATCTAAACGAAAAACTTTAATGGTACTAAAAAATTGAGTATGTACCATTTTGTGAAAAGTTTGGTAAACATGAACAAGCTCAGATCGATGTTGTAACAAGTATAGTCATGTATAACGAAAATAATCATCAACAAAGATAACAAAATAACGAGATCCCCCCTCAGTAGGAGTGGGTGTAGGACCCCAAAAATCAGAGTGAATCAAATCAAAAAGTGCAGTTGAAATATATTCACTTATATTAAAAGGTAAATGAGTTTGTTTTCCAAGTTGACAAAAGACACAATCAAAAGACTCAAACCCTATAACCTAGGTGACCTTGGGAAGCCAAAATGCAAACACGAGGTAGAGAAGCATGACCAAGCCTAGAATGCCATAACTGGAAAGAGATAGTAGTAGCAACAACGGAGTGAGACAGATGGGATGGAAGTTGCAAAGAAGTGAGCTCGAATAGATGTCCAATCTTACGTCATGTGCCAATGAGTTGATCGTCTATGGATCCTGCACATCAACACGAGCATTAGAAAATGTAAGCTTAAGACCTCATTCACAAAGTTGACTAACTGAAAGGAGATTTAAGGACAACTTGGGAACAAGATAGGTGTTGTCAACAGATAAGGTAGGGGAGGAAATGGACCCAATGTGACTAATAGATAAATGAGAACCATTAGCAGTATATATGATTGGATTGGTGACAAAACAGATTTTTGAGAAAAAATGGTAGAATTAGAGGTCATGTGATTACACCATGCAGAATAAAAAAAACCAAGGAGATGTACCTGAGGTGACAGACAAAGCCCTAGAAGACCGGGATAAAACCTGATGAATTAATGCCTCAATGTTAGCAGCAGTGAGAGTGGTAGACACTGAAGAAGGCTCAGGAAAGTCATGACAACAAAATCTCTAAAATTTAGGAACCCTAAATTCTGAATTCATCACAAATTAAACACTAAATACCAATTACGAATCAAACAAATCGAGGTGGTAATATACTTACGGTGTTGCAAAAGCTGACGGGAAGTAGTCTACGGTGGGGTTGGCCTCACGACGATGGCACAACAACAGCAAATGGTGTATGGGAAGAGAGAAACAGAGAGAGAACAAAGAAGGCTTGCGAAACAACGAGAGGGAGAAGGGGGTCCTACGTTTTGGACCCACAAGTGAAGAAATGACGTCATTTCACTTGAAATGCGTTGTTTTACATATGTTTTTTTTAAGTCAGAGTTTAGAGTTCATCTAGGCTCCGTACTCCGACTTCAACATGAAGTTTTGGAGGTACTCCGAATTATGACTACTTCGACTCCGTCAGAGTCAGAATCAGAGCAGAGGTCAACCGAAGTCAGAGTCGTCGGAGCATTTGCATAGCCCTAGAGCACGCCTAGAGTACACCTGGGCGACTTAGTAGTAGGATCCTTATTCTATTATCGCACATAATTTTAATCCCATTGATTAGGCTAATATAAGTCCATAACAATCCCATTAATTAGGCTAATATAAGTCCATAACTTTATTAGGACATACGGAGTGTGTGACACACATTAGAGTTTTAGATTTTTTTTTTCCTAAGCAAAAAGGGGAGGCGAGGGCGACCAACTTAGAACCCTCATTGGGCATGACCATAGGAGCCCCTTCTCGCTGCAGAATGTCTGGTTTGAGCCATAACTACTTCTCCAAGGGCGAGCCTGCCACCACAACACCCACAAAGTATCCAGATGGTCCAAAGTATTAAGGATCCTACTCAGACTCAAACAGTTGCCACAACTCCAAGATTTATCAACCTAGCAACAAACTCAAGATCAATTCCAACGCTTCTCAGTTCAGAAAATATAGAAACAAAAGATAATTAGATAATTATAGAATGAAGTATCTAACTATAGCACATATCCTTTGTAAATATTCTTTGTTGTACTCATCATCTTATCATGTAAACTCTTTATATTCTAATCAATGCAAATAGAGGAATTCATTCCACCAAAATCAAAGTTTCGTACTTTTTTACTTGGTACCAGAGCCTCCAGGTTCACACCATTTTCTATCCATGGCATCCTCCAGCAACCTATCACTAATCTCTCCTGCTAGCCTTTTTCTTCCTAGCATCACACATTCTGCACCTATCAAGCTAGATGATACAAACTACACGATGTAGGTATGTCAGTTTGTACCCATCCTGTGATCCAACGGCCTGTTGGGCATTATTGATGGATCGAAGCCATGCGCACCTAAATATCAATTTGGGCCTGACACAAAGGAGTCTGATCAAATCCCACCAACTCTCAATCCTGCTTTCACCATTTGGGAAAAGAAGGATTAGTAATTCTGAGTTGGTTTATTTCCACATTGTCTGAGAAAGTAGTCTCTACTGTCTATGGGCTAAATAGCTCACAGCAGGTGTGGTCTGCATTGGCAAATCGATATGCCTTAGCCATGTCAATCTAGCATCAATGATTTGCGTCACCAATTGCAAAATCTTCGCAAAGGGAATAGAACTTGTGCCAAGCTTATTTGTGCTGCAAAGTCCCTTGCTAATCAGTTGGTTATCGTTGGTAAGCCAGTAGAAGATGAAGACTTGATCTCCTACATTGTAGGAAGCCTCAACTCTCATTACAATATTTTTGTGACCTCATTTTCCTTCGTTATAAGGGAAACCTCTATGACCTTGGAGGAATTTCAATCGAAATTTTTCAGTTTTGAACAAATGTTGGATAATCAAAACAACTCATATGAAAGTGGCTTCTTTGCTCTCTACTCATAGACGCCAACAAATAAGTAGAAGTGTGAAAGTACTTCACTGCACAATGAGCACAAGTACTCCCCTGCAACCAAAGTGTGACACCCCCATATTCCACTTGGGATCAGACGAACATCCAAAGTATCGGGACATGCAACACAAGGTTACCTGCCTTCATTTATGACATATAAAATGCAATATTTCTAACATGCATGCAATATTTGCAATGGATAATTTTTTTTTTTAGCAATACTAAGCACCAAACTTATAATATCCCAAATAGTTAAAATATAACCCATGCATACTTAACGAAATAAACATCCACGATTACAGCACGATCTCAGAAGACTGTAATCTCAAAACAACGGAGACCTGGCTCAATAATTACATTGTCTAAATACACTATTAGGCTAGTTCGTTGAGTAACTTGCGTAACTGGACTAACGATGCAAGAATACTATCTAAAGACCTAACTATGGAGGTTGCAATCTTCGCATTGCGTCTACGACGTCTAGTCAACCTCCTCCAGTCTGTCAGTGTTTGTTCACTACTCTAATCCTGACACATCGCCTACCATTAGGGGGGAATGGTAGTTGGGACTTCCACGTTGAGATTTGATTACAAATCTCAGCAAGTTAACATGAAACTTTGACACAGATTAATGATGCATGCATGGTAGTAAAAGTATGAATCAATAATTAAAGTCGTAAGTAAGCATAGCATAACTTGACATATAGCATGACATAAATGACATAACTTGAACTGAAACTGAAAATTAGCTTGACGTGACATGACATGTGCGTAAACTTAAAACATAACATGGATTAGAAACATAGTATGAACATGAACTTGAAACATAACATGGACTTGAAACATAGCATGAACGTGAACATACATAATTTAAACATGAACTTAAACATAATATGAATCTGAAACATGACTTGACGTGAAATACATGACCTTGGAATCTTATTCAATAGACTTAATTAATAAAGTGACCAAACGGGTGTTACACAGGTCCCCTTGAGCCGTGTATCCCTGCCGATTACCGCATCACAACACAGGTATCTATACCAGTTGTGAGTGCGTTAATAGGTACTCCAAAGTTGTTGTGGCCTTATGTATTCTACTTGTCACAATCGTTGTGTCTCACGTAGTATATGCTCCACAGTTGTTGAAGTCCCATACTTCATACTCCACAGTTGTTGTGGCCCCATGAATTGTTTGTGCCACACTTGTTGTGGACACACGTAAAATAAAGTGTAGCTCTATCGGCGTTTAGTGCCTGGTGCTCTCTGGTGACCAACTAGATAGACTCCATTCGCAACTTGTTGACTGTATGGATAACTTAACAAGACTGTTCTCAAGATGCACAAACTGTATTCGAAATGGGATGACATGAATACAAAAATACAGAAGTCCTGACGTAACGTAATGTGACATGAACGTAAGATGACATACATGACATACTTTGAGACATAAATGTAACAAACAAAATTGTATAACATGGCATACATGTAACAGACAATATTTCGTAACATGACATAACATATAACATACAACATTTTGTAACATTGCATAACATGTGACATTGAATATTACAAGACATGACATACATGTAACATATGAAATACGTAATGTGACATACTTGCAACAGACAGTAACATGATACATAATATATTGTGTAACAAATAAGTATTTCATGATAGAATAATTCATGTAATAGATAAACATGTGATGACATGGCATGGCATGACATACGAACATAAACTGCAGTTACCTTACCATCACATATACACAATAAATTGATAGTAAGTGAGCTAATTTATCTCGATAGTCGCGTTCTATAAGAATTAAGCACGAAACACGAAGAACTATAAGAGGGTATTATAAAAGTTAGAAATTTAATTACTAACAATTAGAAATGTGAAAAGAGACAACTTAGAGTAAAATTATCATTTTACCCTTTACATGTGGAAAATGACAATTTTACCCCTAATTTAAGGATTTCACATACTAACTCTAAAAGTTACTAAAATTTATATTCCTCATGTAAATTTTGTCTCAGACTCAAATATCAACTCAAAAAAATTTAAAACTATTCACAACTGTGGAAAACTCACTACGGCTTAAACATTCAAGTCATTTCTCTTGATTTTGGTTGCAATTTCTTCCATCTTCAAAATCCATAATTAAACCAAAATTTTATAACAAAGATCTTCCTATCCTAAGTTTAAAAATACACTTAAAATATCCATTAAGAAAAAATTAATCATCAACACCAAACTTTTTGTAAGAAGACCCAAACTTTTTAACAAAAAGTAAACCCTTAAATCACAAGTTTTAACTTTAATAAAAACATCTCCAAGAATTCTAAAAAATTAAATCTTACTTCTAACATATTCATAACATCATTCTAAGATCAGCCATGCTTTAAATCATCAAATAAAAGTCACCAAAAATCACAAAACAATACTTGGAGTTTTTGGTTTTACACTTATCTCTTAACTAACTTAGATCAATCTACGGGTCCATGGCTTAAAGATATTTGATCTTCAATCTAAAATATCACATGGTTTAAAGATGTGTCCTAAAGAATATCCAACCATCAAACTTAAAATCACATGGCTAAAACTCAATAAAACATAGATCTAATCCAAAAACATCAAATTTTAGGCCTAACCAAAATCCTCTTGCATAGAAACATCATATCTTTAAAACTAATACGAAATATCTTCAACGTAATATTATAACATGTATATAAGAGGCTTAGAATCATCGCATAAAAATATCAAAGCCTTTGGAGTAAGATTAAACCACAAAATATTCAAACTTTCTCAAAACAAAACTGTTTTTCCACTTCTAGTTTTCAAGTTTCTAGATCCAGGGAAATCTATCATCAAAAGCTTTAGTCATGCAATAAAGCCTCAATCAAAATTTATAAACACATGCTAACAACACTTCATAAAATTTTTGGACCAAGATATGTCCATTAGCTTGGTCAAAAATTTCAAAACATAACATACTCTCCAGTTTCACGCTCGAAATGACTTTTTCGTGATTACAAATACTTTTGACCGATCGAATGAGCATAAAATGAGACTAATAAGATATTCACGAAAACTAAATTAAAAAACGAACAACTTTTATGAAGAAGTTATTGTGTGAAAATACTTACAAAGGGTCAAAAATCTCCATGCAAAAATACCCAGAAATCTGCCCGAGAGAGATTTTTTGAGTCTCTCTCTAATTGGATCCCAACTATTTAGGGTTTCACTATGATTGAAAGCCTCTTTAGTCTAGTATAATTTGGTTGATCAGATGGAATAAAATTTTGCTTAGTTGGCATGATCTCACACCTTAACTTCCTTCACAAATCCATCTAATGGTTCCTCATGGTACCAAGTGTCTAATACTATTCATTATGTGTGGCTAAAGTCTTGCCAAGTGTCCAAATAAAACTACTTTAAACTAATTTGGACATTCCACACTGTCATTCTGAAAACACTGCAGCTTATGGAGGTTACATTATTCACTCCGAAAAAAATGCATAAGAAACTTAATATTGAAAAATCCTAAATATTCATATTAACATACAATGAAAATCGTTTACCGAAATTCAACCCCGAAGTGCCCCTAAAAATAATTTCACAATTTCGAACAGGCATTTCGTCCGAAATTATGAAAATGAGTTGTTGTGCCATAAAATCTTAAATAATCAATTGAGTCTAATGGTATAGACCAAAACATATTCTGACACTTCTAACTACCGCAAATAATTAAACTCATATTTCTAGCACCATAGTGAGTGATAACACTGACTATGTTGACAGGCTTAAACCTGTGCAATTGGTCAATTTGTAAAAACTTATGGACTTTTCACGAGATTCCTAAAGTCAATAGAAATTCCACCAGTGAATTTCTAGCGGGCTGTTACACAAAGGCTCAAACTCAAAGAAGAATTATCATCCTACAGCCCAAGGTAAGCAGAAAATTGGACAAAACACTATTATCACTAACTGTGTCCCTTGTCAAACATGTGGTAGAAATAATCATTTGGCCCTCGATTGCCTCCACCTCATGGACTATGCATTCCAGGGTCACCATCCAATCCACCACATTAACTTGCTGCTATGGCTGCCCAATCAAATTATATGCATGAAGACAATAAATAATGGCTTGTGGATAGTAAAGCTAACAACCATATTGATGTAGACTTGAATAATCTGGCACAGTTGCAGTAGGCAATGGTAGTGGACTCCACATTGCTCACACAGGTTCTTCTACCTTTCATTCTAAAAATTAATTTTCCATCTTAAAGTTATTTTACATTGTCATGAGGCCTTAACACCTCCTCTTTATCAATAAATTATATCGGGATAATAATTGTTATTTTAAACTAACCGACACTCATTTTGTTGTGAAGGAGAACCTCACCAGGAAGATCCTTCTGCAGGGGGCCAGTAGAGATGGTTTGTATCCTGTGCAGATGAACCCACTAGCCAAAAATAAAACCAAAGCACACATGGCATTGTTGGGAATAAGGACTTATGCAATAGTTTGGCATAACATATTGGGGCATCCAAACTCTCAAGTCTTGCAACACATCGTCAAGGCCAAACAGTTGCCTATGTCCAACTTAAGTCTAAATAACTCTTTGTGTAATTCATGTCAAATTGCGAAAAGCAAACAACTTCCTTTTATTGAGTCAACTCGAGTCTCATCATGTCCTTTAGAGCTTGTTCATGGTGATGTATGGACATCACCTATTTTTTCAATAAATGGTTACAAGTTTTATGTACTCTTTATTAATGACTGCTCTCATTACTCTTGATTATTCCCATTAAAACACAAATCCGAGGTATTTGAGACATTTTTCAAATTTAAGTGTGTGAATGAAAATCTCTTTTCAACCAAACTTAAACAACTTCAAAGAGACAGCAGATGAGAGTATACATCAACTCAATTCACTAAGTATCTAGCTGATCATGGAATTTACCATAGATTAACCTACATCCCAATAGAATGGAATAGCCAAAAGAAAACATATACATGTTATTAAGATTGGACTGGCTACGTTTGGGTAGCGAAGATATCTCAACACTTTCTAAGTATTCTCGTATCGATGAAAATACTCCACATGCCAAACACAGTGAACCATCTTCGTACCAAAGTCTCTCCACTATAATATTTATCATTATTATATATAAATAAAATCATCATTAAAAAAAATCAATCATTGATGGGACCCACATTGTTTTCAATTATCTATCCAAAAGTCAAAAACTCAACATACTTCATACATTCAAACAAGTCAAAATACTCTCAATGGGACCCACAAACCCACTTCAATCTCTACTCATAGCTATTCACAAACATTCTCAACACTTCTCAGGTATTCTCAATAAATACTACCTCTGGCCATCCCAAAGCCTCTCTTTCAGCACCATTAGGTCAAGAACAAATCATACAAACTCGACCTAACTCCCTTACATCCATAGAACATGCACAATCCAATCTACAAAGTATCTCAACGCTTGAATTGGATACTGAGCCTTTAGCACCTACCTCTCCTACTAGAAAATCACTTCTTTCCCTCTACTAAACCATCTCAACCAGCTGCTGAAACCTCTCTTGTTCAAATACTTTCACAACCAGAAACAAAATCACCCCATATCATAACTCAATCCATGACAGGAAATCTTAAACCAAAAGAATTCCCAGGCTACCACATTTATCTCTCTGCCAAATCCATTAAGCATCCATTGAAAGCAATGTTGGTTGCCAAATTACCTCATGAACCTCACACCTTTGCCTAAGCTGTGTTAGATCCTAAATGGTTTGTTGCTATGGAAAGTGAGTTCCAAGCCTTGCAGGAAAATGGAACATGGTCCCTCTGTCCACGACCACAAGATAAAAATGTTATAAGAAATAAATGGGTATTTAAGCTGAAGGAAAAGCCTGATGGTACCATTGAAAGGTATAAGGCTAGATTAGTAGCTAAAGGGTTTGAGCAACGAGATGGAATTGACTACATAGAAACCTTTAGCCCTGTTATTAAGCCTTCTACGATTCGACTTTTATTATCCCTTGCTGTCACCAATGGTTGGCCAATCAAGAAACTTGATGTATCCAATACTTTCTTGCATGGATAAGTAAATGAAGAAGTATTTATAGAGCAACCTATTGGGTTCATTAACAAAAAGATGCCTAATCCTGTTTGTAAACTCACCAAGGCTCTCTATGGGCTTAAACAAGCTCCTCGTACTTGGTTCCATAGGTTAACTCAGTCCCTTCTTAACCTTGGATTTACAGGTTCCTTGGTTGACACCTCATTGTTTATGCTTCATCAATCTGATGTTCATATTTCCATTCTAATTTATGTGGATGATATTATTGTCACAAGAACTCATTTAACAAGGATTACTGAGTTAATTGGCAGCCTACAACCTGAGTTTTAAATGAGAGATCCTGGTGACTTATCCTACTTCCTTAGCATCCATGTTCATCGAGATGACAAGGGGATTCATCTTAATCAAGCCAAATACATTGTAGATTTGCTAGACAGAGTAAATATGGTGGGGGCTAAGCCTTATGTTGCACCTTGTACATCAAGTAAGAAACTCACCAAGTTTGATGGGGATCCACTACCTAATTCAACACAATTCAGACATATAGTTGGGGCTTTGCAATATGGTACATTGACATGACCTGATATATCTTACTCTATCAATCAACTATGTCAATTTAGGCATTGTCCTACCACTACACATTTCACTAAAGCCAAACGTGTATTGAGATGCTAGAAGGGTACAACAAATTTTGGACTCTACCTTGCACTGGGACCACTTCAGTTAGAAGCCTTTTTGTGATTCAGATTGGGCAGGAAATCCAGTTAATCATAGGTCTACCAGTGGCTACAGTGTTTTCCTTGGTCAAAATATGATTTCTTGGCAAGCTAAGAAACAATCTGTGGTGTCCAGGCCAAGCACAGAGGCAGAACATCGCTCTATGGCTATTGTAACTGTTGAATTATACTGGTTAAGGATGTTATTAAAGGAGTTACAGATCAACTTAACTGTTCCTCCTCGCTTATGGTATGACAATTTGGGTGCTATTGCACTAGCTTCTAACCTTATTTTCCATGTAAGGACTAAACATATTGAAGTTGATTATCATTTCATTAGGGAGAAGTTTCTTCATAAGGATATTGTAATTAATTACATTTCCACTAATGATCAGTGTGTTGATATTTTCACCAAGGGCCTTACTACCGAGAGGTTTCTAATTCTAAGAGACAAACTCATGGTTGTTATACCTCCCATGAGCTTGAAGGGGCATGTTAAGGATCCTACTCAGACTCAAACAGTTTCCACAAGTCCAAGACTTATCAACACAACAACAAACTCAAGATTAGTTCCAACACTTCTCTGTTCAGAAAATATAGGAACAAAAGATAATTAGAAAACTATAGAATGAAGTCTCTAACTATAGCACATATCCTTTGTAAATATTCTTTGGTGTACTCATCATCTTAGCATGCAAACTCTTTATATTCTAATAAATGCAAACAAAGGAATTCATTCCACCAAAATAAACGTTTCATACTTTTTTACACAAAGCCATCTTATGGCCTAAAATTCAAATTTTACTATTACAAGTGGTTTCAACTTTTATCCTGACTCAAACTCCTGACCTTGAAGCCATGAAATATCAGCTTGTACCAACTGAGCTACCACCTTGGTGGTGAGTGTCAGAAATTCTTACAATGATATGAGTGAATTTGGATTATAATGCTTGAGTTGATGAATTGGCTTCAGACGTACTCAAGTCATTATTTTGGGCCAGTGAGCCTTTTAGCCCAAAAGGTGTATTAATAATGTATAAGATGTAATAAAATTTATATAAAAAAATTAATTTTTTAATAATAGACTTAATTTTTTATAAAATGAATACACAGTACTTAGAGCATTCCCAATGGATGCTGTAAAATATAGTTTTCTTTAAAATATAAATTTCTTCAAAAGTGCCCTCCAATAGATCTTGTATTTAATCTTTACTTTACACTTTACTACAGTACTCCCGCTACATGTGAAAGTAACTGTTCATGACTGTAAACATTTTAAATTAATTTCTCTCTCCTCATTGCTGATTTTTTCCATTTCTTCGAAAATCCCTATTTTCATTTTAGACCCTCTATCTCGTTCCCACGATTTCCTCAGTGTTTGGCGCCGAAGACAAAGTTGTGGCTAAAGGCGCCATCTTCCTTCAACTTCGTTGTTGCTTGTTGACTCCATCAAAAGTCGTTCTCGTGCTTCAAGCATTCCTTTGGGAGATTGGACTAAAAGTTGTGGCTTTCCTCTCTACGGTTAAGCATTTCATCCATGGTCGAGGTAAACATTGAGAAAATTTATCGAGGAAGCTCTCTCTCTCTCTCCCCAAAATGCATGAAAGCATTGGCTTTATTCTTCTTCTTTGTTCTTTCTTTGCTCTGTTCTTGGTCTGAAGAAGATAAAATTTTAGAGATTTTTTTCTTCTCAGAATATGAGTCAGGAGTTTGCGTGCCATTTCATTCATCGAGTTCTATATTTCTTCTCTGATTTCCTTAATTTGTATATACATATATACATACAACATAAAAAAGGAATGGAAAAAGGGAAAGTAAAGGTTGTCTGGTTTTTTGTCAACTTGAACTTAATTGAATAAAGAAACAAACCTTCATTTTAATAACGAGACCAGATTGCAGGAAGACAAATGTTGGGCTTGATGAGATGGTGATTGTCCTGTTAGTGTGTCTGGAAAGAAATATGAATGTCGCAGGATTTTTGCCTTTATGATCTTCTTTATGTAGGGCTGTAATCGAGTCGAGCCAAGCCGAGCTTTGGCTTGCCAAACTCGGCTCGACTCAAAATACTCGAGTTCGAGCTCGAGCCCGAGCTCAAGATTTTTTTTTTTTTTATTCTGTGTTTGAGCTCGACTCGATAAGCTTAACTCTCAACTCGAGTTCGAGCTCGTCCCACAAACGAGTTCGAGTCGAGCCGAGCTTGAGCTCGAATTGTTTATTTTTTTATTTTTTGAATAAGATTTAATAATTAATAAATTAAATAAAAATAAAAAATCTAATATTAAAGTTATACAACTAACAAGTAGAACATCTATTGAATTATAAAATTTAAAAAAATATATATAAATAATTAATATCAACTAGTTGATATTTATCCAAGATAACAATATATTATATGCGTGTATATATTATTAATATATACACTTAATATGATAACATATATCTATTTCATATATGGTTCTCACATACTAGTATATGAAATTATTAAATTTTATCGACTAATTATATATAAATTATAAAATATACCTATGAAGTATATTCACTATATAGACATAAGTAATTAGATTACGTATTATATATTTAATTATAAAAGTGGTATGCTTATATTATTTGCTAATACATATATATGTATATATACATAGGTGTATATATATATATATTTATCAATATATGAATGAGTTTTAATCGAGTCGAGCTAACTAGTCGACTCGAACATAAACGAGCGAGCTTTAACGATCCTTAGCCGAGTCGAGTCAAGTTTTTTTGGGTATGTGTCATTTACAAATCGAGCGGGTATCTGCTTTCACGAGTGAGATTTATTTTTTATGAGTTGAGTTCGATTCGAGTTTAACCAAGCGAGTACCGAGCGAGCTATTGAACAGACTGGTTCATTTACAGCCCTATCTTTATGTATTGGTAAGTAATGTAGGGCGTAGCATCATGTGCATTTTTTTTTTTTTGGCAAAAATATAGAAATCTAGTGCTAATCATGGTGCCACGATTTAAGGAAAGATGTACCTATCATTTTCCACGAAAGTTGTCAATTTTCTCATCTTCTCCAAATCTTTTACTTTTATTCACTGTATTACTTAGATTTTGGACCACTAATTTTAGCTGTGATGTTGTGTGATTTTTCGATTTTCATGTATCAATGATTTGGGTTTTTGGTGATCTATGTTCTGTTGGAGTGGTCGTGTGTAGATTTAAATTGGACTAAAAGTGTTTGTGAATATGTCAAAAACAAGAAGTGGAGAAGAATAAGCAGTTCCAATTTTCGCAATGACTATGTGTTCCTCGTGTATGTGTTTGTATGTGCATATCCTCATGCGAGGATTCTTAGGCTATATATTCAAACTGATAGCAGTTATGTTTTCCTTATTTTTTAATCAGAAAAATAATTCTTTACTTGCTAATGCGCAATTGAACTATTCCCTTGTATATTTACAAGTGGCTTTAATTTGTTCTTATAAAACACTTCTTTCTTTGTCTTTGAATTACAATATTTACTCAAAGACATTAGGTAAACTTTGCTTCATTTTCCAAATCAAACTTTGGGATTTTGGTTTGGGTTTTTGGTGATCTATGTTCTGTGGTCGTGGAAAGTGTCTTGAAGGGGCCGTGTAGATTTAAATTGGACTGAAAGTGTTTGTGAATATGTCAAAAACAAGAAGTGGAGAAGAAGAAGCAGTTCCAATTTGTGTCTATAATATATCTCCTTTTGGATAGTGAAGATTTGATGAATATTATGGATGTATGAATATTAAGTGCCATGTATGAATGTAGTGGAATTACTTTCTGATTTTTCTACTAATTAAGGATTACTTTATGCTATCCTAATTCTACATTTTCAGAACCTCAACCAAGAAAAATTGATTTAGGTCTAATGGCTGCTAAAACTTGCTTCTAAATTTAACCAAGTTAATGTAATCTTATTAGAAACTGCAAGGGGGCACAAACCTAGTACATAGGACATAAAATAGAAGGATGGAATTATTTTTGTGGTTAAAGGTGGGGTAGGATTTAAACACTAAAGAACGAATGTGCTGGTCATATATGCATGATACCCTAAGCTCGTATATAACTTCCTATACAATCCAATTCCACTTGCTACACACCGAGGAGCCTGAGATTTTTTTCCATGGTACACATTTACCATTGACATTGTTCGACTTATGAAACAAGTATTGTTTTTGGCTGGTATATGACTATTTGGAAGTACTAAAATTTGTTAGTTTAGCCTGCTATATGTTTTAGTTCAGCATGTTCATCTATTCTGAAATTTGTTTGAGTTTTTATCAAAACAAGTGGTACTTATCAAAATTTAGAATTTCACAAATTTTTTAATTGAGTTTCATGATCCCATTTTTTTTCCTTTGAAAGATGGATTCATAACTCTATGGAGTTCATTCCTTCACTACCTTCTTACATAAGGGGGAAAAACGTTACAATGACTACATCATCACATTTTTGAATGACTTAGAATCCCAAGTTACTCCTCTCAACTCAAAACAAGCGACTGCTAGAAAAAAAAAAAAAAATCTAGACAAGGAATCTTTAGTCTAGAAGAGGACAATTACTAATGTCAGCTTTGCTTAATACTAGTTTGGACCCGATCAATGGAGTTGATCAATCTAAAACATTCATTTTTTGCTAGAGTACATGAATATTATGAGAAAAATAAAAAAGTCACATCTTGTGAACGTAGTTCTAGCTCTCTCACAAATAGATGGTCAACCATCCAACATGCTACATATAAGTTTTTTGGGGCCTTAGCTCAAATCGAAAGAAGGTCTCTAAGTGAGCTTACTGAGCAAGATAAGTTGCACAAATAATATCCTTTAATTTCATCGTTTAAATGACATTGTATTAGATATATTTCACAATCTCATTTATTGATTTTTTAGATCGAGGAAGCAAACGAGCTCTATCGAAGTAACTAGTTTGCAACATTCAACTTCCTTCATTGTTGGACTATTTTAAGGCACCATCCAAAATGGAAACAGATTGTGGCTGAGGGTACATTGAAAACTAAGAGAAGATTAGTAAGCTCAGATGCTCATGTGCCAGAGTTTACATGACTAGATGAAGGCACCCTATCTCCATCTATAGATATAGATCTGGAGAGACCCATTGGAAAAAAGGCTGAAAAGAAGCGAAAGAGGCAAGATAGCACAGCTTCCAATCTTGCTGTTTTGGTGATTGAGATGAGAGAGCAGAAGAAGAGAGCAGATGTTGAGAAGGGAGAAGATAGGAAAGAGATTTTCCGCCTTACAAAAGAGAGGCTTGATTTGGATCAACAGAGAGAAGATAAGGAAATTATGAGGATGGACGCCTCAAGTTTGCCTCCAATGCAGCAATAGTATTTTCGTAGCCTCCAAATGGAAATACTTGAGAAGTAAAGGTCTACAAAATCATGACTGGGTTTGGTATGGGCTGCAAATGAACATTTTTTTAAAGATAACAATGCTGTCACTTTTGAAAATGCTCATTTGATAGTTTTTTATATAGAACATAGCACAAACTTGAAGCCACAATGCAGCCAATGGATAGTTATATTTTGATTTTTTTTTTCTATAGAACACAGCACAATTCACACACTAAACTGTTTTAATAGTCTAATGTGTTCTCTGTTGGAAAAATTATGATGGCGGCACACTAAACTATGAGTTTTTATGGGAACTAAAGTATTGTTGTGAATGATTTGAGAGTATTATGTGAATGAATGAGTTGCTTCGTGTGTTATGTGAATAATGGAATGAATATTATTTGGATGAATGAGTTGTTTTGTCTGTTGAATGTATCCAAAGTAGTGTGTATATACCATTTGATATTTTATTGATAAGAATTATTTTAATGGCCAAACTTTTAGTATCTATTATCTTAATAGTCTAAAGGCAGGTTGGTGCAGGAAGGACTATGTAATAAACCGTGCAAAATTGAATGAGGGTGAGTATCAAAAATTCTGATTCATTCACAAAGCCTTTCATACATAAAATACATGACACCTCAAATTTGCTTGTTTTGAACTTTGAAGTCAATCAAACATCAAGATGTAGAGTCTGCAGAATGAGGGTGAACTTTTTCTGTGAGACACTTTCTTCCTTTGTTTTTATTTTCTGGGAGAGCCTCTCTCTCTCTCTTCAAAGGCTCAATTTCTCAAATAATTCAACATAGATCCTCTGGTGCTTGGATTTGAAAGTCAATTTAACTCTCGTTTCCCTTTTTATCTCTAACCCATCAGAAATTTGCATTCAAAATAGCATGATGAAACTAATATGTACGGTGAAATCATGATACGCATATGTGAAGAGAACAACAGATCTCAAACTGGGATTCTGGTAATGATTCTATTGACATATTGTCTTTGAAAAGAATAAATCTTTACGACTTTTTTATATTCTATAATTCACATTATTTTTAATTTTTATTATTAAATATTTATTATATAAATAATAAATTTAAAAAAAATTTAAAAATTTAAAATAAAGTAAAATATAGAGTGTAGTAGAAGTTATGTAGTAAAACTCTTTTATTATATAATTTTTTTTAATTAATTTATATTTTAATTTAATTTAATTTATAAATTTGAATTAATTTAAAATAAAATATAATTATATTACATTATTATATAGGAAGAAATATTATAAATATTATTAATAGTTAAAAGAAATATTTAAAAGAGAAATAATGGAGTGAAGTGCACATCAAATCAAGAAGACAAAAAGTGGTAGAAGCTAAAAACTGCGGGCATGAGGGTAAGCAAAAGCGACGATGGAGAAAGTCTACAATAATTGGCATCGAATTGAAGTGCCTTTTTGGGATTCGCACCGTTGTTGAATTATTTTATTTTTATTATTTATTTTAAATAATTATTAAAAAATTAAAATAAAATTCCTTCAAGCTCAAAAACCCATTTTTGGTCTCTCTCTCTCAGGCTCTCTCCCATTGGCGGAAATACAAAGCTTTTATCTCTTTTGTCTCTTCACCTGACTTGAGAGAGATAGATATATCTGAATTTTATTTTACTTTATTATTTTTTCAAAAAAAAAAAAAAAAAACGAAGAAGCGAAGCAGCAAAGAGAAAAGTTGTAACAGTAGCAGCAGCAGCAGCAGCAGCACTGATAGTGGGAGAAAAAGTGGAAGAAGAAGAAAGAAGAAGAGCCAATTAGGGCACCGTCTGCAAGTTTCACCCTCAAAAGGTTGAGGTTAGGCGTCTCAGCCTCGACCCTTTTTCTCCCCTTTCTTCTCTCTTCACCTCTCGTCCCCACCCATTCTCACTGCTATCCCGACACCACGATCACGATGAAAGCGTAAAAAAGAAAAAGAAAAATATGCTTCTGCAGTTTAATTTTTAGGGGGAATTTTATCTTTGATTTTTCCTACGTTGATTCTAGTTGCTCTTCTTGTTGGGATGTTGGTTTTTCAGATTCTTTTAGCATTTTTCGCTTTTGTTCGGAGTTCGGTGTAATATTTCGCTCTAATTCGTGCGAGTTCATGGACGCTTCTTGGGTTTTTCATGACCAAAAAGTTCTGTCGTTGAGCCTGTAAGTAGTGAGTTTGTTGCGGGTTCCGGAATCTTGATACTAAATTTCAGATTTCTTCCCCAGCGGCATGAGTTGCAACATTTGAAAAGTGTTATGGTTTGGTAGTAGAGTTTCGGGAGTTCCTACCCAAATGGCAGCTGAGTCGAACACCGGGTTTCACCTCCAGCAAACTTTTGGTTCTGTAATGAATCGGCACGCTATATCGTTTCAGTCCGGAGCATTCAACAGCTCGACCGAGTTGATGCCGCTGGGTAATTACTATGGGATGAACAGCACCGCAGACCTGCTGTTTTTTGGGAATTCTTCCAACATCATTAACAACAGTCCCGTGATATGTCAGCCTGGGAACCCATCTGCTTCTTCTCTTGTTCATGATTCTGTTCCCGGGCTCAAGCACGACACTGAGTTGGCCGTGGAGTGGTCGGTCGAGGAACAGTACAAATTGAAGGAAGGCCTTGACAAGTAGGTCCTTCTTCAGGAATTGGTTGTTTTTGTAGACTATTTTTTTTTTTTTTTTGTCTTGTACGTGATGCAAGTTTAAAATAACTCGTATATCGATAGAAAAAAAAAAAAAGAACTTTAAAATAACTTGTATAATTACTTCTGTTGTTTATTACATGGTATTTGACTTATGCTGGTCTTGTCCTCTATTTGTTTCCGAATTGTTCTCTGTTAACTATTTTCCGGTTCTCCCCTAAATGTTTTGAACTTTTGAGGCGGAAGATTTCTTGGGCATGTTGAAGACTTGTCTTTGATGCCAGTTGTAGAAGTTTTGAAACGACAAAAACATGTAATGACATTCAAACACATACATACACGTGATGTATTCACAAATTTTCTTGTGGATTGATATTCGTGCAATTTTCTCATGGCACAAATTTGCAGAGTCGGTTATTTTAGACACGGTTTTTTATTAGTGCCATGAACTTGTTGCAATTCAACATCTGAGTGTTTTCATAGATTCAATTTTGCTTAGAATTTCCCAAAGTCTCTCTCTTTTCCGATGTTATGAGCGTTTTCTGTCTTCTATTCGGACCTTTTGTGTGTAATGTTCATGTTGCCATGCTTTGCTACAATAACCACTATTTCCGTGAAACTTTTGAATGCTTGTAGTATTAACCACTTCAATGTTTGATATTTTTTGAATTTCTCTTGCTTCTGGATTTTAGTATGCATTTGTTCAATATTAATGTGCTCGTAATGTGTAAATTTATAGATTTGTTGATGAACCAAGTATTATGAAGTATATCAAGATTGCGGCAACATTGCATAATAAAACTGTTCGTGATGTTGCTTTGAGGTGTAGGTGGCTGACGGTAAGATCTTCAGTACATGTTGTGATGTCATTTGAGCTTTGTGTATAGCTTTTGATCTTTTGAATTGCACAGAGAGTATTGGTTATTCACATTTTGACTATTTTGTGTTGATGATGATGTGTGATTTCGTGGTTTCCTTTATGCTGGTCAAGATGCATATTCTCATGAATAACTACACTATATGAGGTGAATGAGTAGGAGGGCTAGTCTATAAACAGAGAGTATATTATCCAACTTCCCTACCTATTTTCTTTCTTACTTGCAATTCCTATTCCTATTCTATGGCTAATTAGTTGGCAAAGTTGCAAAGGGATTTTTAATTTTTTAGGGTTGACGTGCATTAGGAATTTAAATATTCTCCATTAGATTGGAATGCACTGTGCTCTCTTTAAATGGAGGATTGAGAATCTGAAAATTGACTCTCCAATCAAGCTTGTTAGGGAGCTGATTTTGGAAAATAAGACACAAGTGGATTTAACGTTGAGATGCATTAGTTGTGTTAAAATGGTCAAGGCTGGGTTGTGTTGACATCTACAATGGTGAAAGGTTCATATATTTGAACAATGGAAAAGCTCAAGTGGTGTTGGTGAGCATCTCAAGGTCTCTTAACTTTGTGGTACGGGATAAACTGGATGGTTCAATTGGGTATATTTTGGTCCATTGATGTATTTTCGAAGAAATGGTTCTTGGATTTGTCCCTTTGAGCTAACGAAGGGGATTGTAATGAACCAAGTAATATTCAAGCCATATCTTTGTATTCTAGGACCAGCTGATGTTATAATTGGAGCCCTTTGGAATCATCATAAACTGTAAAAACTTCTCTCCCTGAAGCAATATAGGATTCCATTTATTTTGTACTAAATTTGGGGTATTACAATCTTCCCCTTTAAATCCCTGATGTCCTTGTCAAACATTCTATTGAGATTGGTTTTGGTACCATTTGCAATAATTTAAGGGAAACTCTAGTCACATATGGACTTATACTCCAAAAGGACTAATTAGTGTTACAATTGGAGTCTGTTAGAATCATTGTAAATCACAAGAACTTCT
Organism: Juglans regia; assembly: GCF_001411555.2. Classification (NCBI taxonomy): domain Eukaryota; kingdom Viridiplantae; phylum Streptophyta; class Magnoliopsida; order Fagales; family Juglandaceae; genus Juglans; species Juglans regia. Next base: position 21,124,586 of record NC_049913.1, on the reverse strand, counting down.
CCCTCTCAACCAATGTGGGATTCGTTCACCAAACTCTCATACTTCATCCGGTGTGTTACAAAGATGTTGTAGCTTCGAATATGTGAGGGAGGACATTGGACTGTAGGTTTTCATGGTCGTTTTAAGATTGGGAGTTAAGAGTTGTAAGCTATAATACTCGCACATCCCTTCAAGTGAAGGTGATAATGGTGTGGTTAGTAGAATCGTAAGGTTTGAGGTGTGATCACTTACAGAGACTATAGGATACTTTGTATGTGTTGGGATTTCTTGGAAAAACGTGTGTGCTGAGATCTTGTGGAAACTTTTTGGATCTTTTTTTTCTTAGCTAGTGGGAAAAGTTTAGATAATTGAGAATCTGACTTATCAAAAAAATAATGGAGAATCTAGCTAGAGAGGAAAGGTGGTGCATGTTCAAGAGTGTTGTTGTGACAATAAATAGCTTATTGCTGCGTTTTACTTGTATTACGTTGTATGCCTGGTACCGATAAAAAAAAATTACATTGTATGCCTGGTCACTAGTTTTGTCTCTCTTTGGGATGAATTGGGCAATGCCTAGCATAGTTTTGGAGCTGCTGACATGTTTGAGAAAGAGGTTTGGTCCCATGATAGTTACGAGATTTGGTGTGTTGACCCTGCAGTATTATGTGGATGTTATTGCAAGAGCAAGTTAATCATAACTTTAAAGGTTGAGTTTGGTCAGAACTCACTCTTTGTTTTCAAGCAAAATGCTATGAGACCCCTTCTCCAACTAGAAATTTGACACCATTAACTAAGAAGAATAAAAGAGTTACACTCCCATGCTCCTACAATCCTAGTTGTGTTGAAATTCAAAGACTTTTCATTCCCATGTTTCTCTTTTGCTTTCTTCTCGTCCTCTGCGTCTTCTTGCTTACACTTTCCGCCCGAATTGTTCTAGAGAAAGAACTGCCAGAGTGGGGCATTGTCTTGTGCTCCTCATTGACCGCAAAGAAGATGATTCTGACTCTAAGCAGACTTTGTTTGGGTTGTAGTTGTTAGAGATTATGGAGTTCTAGTTTAATCTTCTGTAAATATTGACGAAGCCTTTCAATTCAATGGAGAATTTTTATGGGAATTTTACAGGAATTATGCTTCGAAGTTTGTGTGATGCATTTTTTATCTGACAAGATAGTTTTTTTCTATTTGATGGATTTTCTGGTTAAATATGTCTTATGGCATGGAAAATGATGTGAAAAGGCATAATCATGCCTTGCTGTGTGTCCTTAGCAAGAATTTTTGAAAGAACAGTCAATGTGAGCACTTGTGTAAATGTTTGCATAGAGCTGTGGATTAATTTTGTATTTATCAATATTTGTTTGTGATTGTAGAATATCTATGAACGTTATGTATTTGCCATGTGCAGAGAAAGCGAAGAAAATCTGAGGAACATAACGTGGGAAAGAAGGTGAACAATCGTAAGGTATGGTAGTGAAATTATGCTAGTCTTTTTTATATTTACTTCTTTATGTTAAATCTCTATCATTTTAAGACTTGAGATGTTTCTGAGAAAATTAAAATTAATTCTTAAGCTGAAAATTTGCCACTTCTGAGATTGATAATTTATTTATCTTAATATTTATCTTTCTTCTCCCCAGTGTTTTTAACTTTGCATACTCTGCTATTCTGCATTGCCAGTACTTGTGTCTTCATTAAATCAAAAGATATATATATTTTGGTACTAGTTAATATGCATGTATTTTTCTTTTTCTTTTTTTTGACAGGGGAACCACCCCACAGTAGAGCCCTTAGGACTCACCCACGTATTTTTCTTACGGACACATATTCTCTTTTGCCTGTCACCAACTTTTGATACTGTCAATGTGCTTTCAGTTTCATCTCATGAAATTCTAGTGTCAGTTTCCACATGAAGATATTGCTTATCATCCCATGCAGTGTCAATTTTCATAGATCTGTCCTGTGACTAGTGATAAAACTTTACATATGTTGAACTTATTCTTTAACTCCTCAAATTGCTTCGTTGTAAAACCATAGATTTAATCTGTTTTTATTTATTGAGCCAATTAATGTCTTTAGGATCTAATATTGATTGAAGAACCAGTATTCTAAAGATCATGCTTCTTCAGGATAAGCTGGTGGAGTCGTCCTCGAAAACCAATATACATTCAGCTCCGCCACTGAACGTAGCTGCAAATTCTCTCATGATGCGCAATATGGATCAGAATGAGATCATGGCTTATGGAGGTTAGCATGTTTCATATGATTTGTGAAAATATCCCCGTTATTTGTATGTTGTACATAAAATTATTTAGTTGCCTATTCCTGTTTTACTTCTTCCTTTGTGTGTGCTTTTACCATTGCAACGAAGTGTTTCAGGCTGCTGTATTGGAAGTTTAATAATACACAATCTGAAGTGGTTACTGTAGAATAGAATTTAGTTTATGAGTTAAAAAAAGTTATAAAAAAAAAAGTTTATGAGTTCCTGCTCATGTTTTGGATTGCATTCCTTTTAAGCATCAGTGCCTTTATTGAAATTATTGTTCTTTATAAGAAAATAAAAATTTATTGAAGCAAGTAATAAGGCATAGCCTAAGTACACACGAAGTATACAACTAAGAACTCCGAATTACAAATTAAGAGCTAGATGAAGAAAATTATGAAAACAAGCCCTAGAGAAAACAATAGTAGAGTCCAAAAGAAATAAGGTATGATAAAAGAAACATCCAAGTTCATCCAAAGAGTGTTCTCGTCTTCAAAACTTAGGCCTTTCCTTTCAACCCAAATGCACCACATAAGATAGAGGAATCATTTTCCACAAAACAGCAATTTGGGGATTATCCAATCAGTCTCTCCAACAAGCTAGGAGATCCACCACCCAATGTTTTAAATTCTGTTTTGGTGATCATTCCAGTTTAAGTACTGGAACAAAATATTTCGGTATCAGTGCGTTCCGGTGTACCATTCTAGGATTAGCTATATGTATATATTTATGAGTTTTGCTACTCATCATCCCCACACGCCACACTTTTTTTTTATTTATTTTTTAAAAATTTTGGTTTTATTCTATTTAAACTAATTGAATTCTTATACTCATCATCCATATACCACACATTTGGTAAGAAAATACAAAAAAAAAAAAAAAAAAAAAGTGTGATGTGTAGTGTGTGAGGATGATGAATAGAAATTTTATATATTTATATATATAAATTGATAACTATTAAAACAAATTCATGTATATGTAATTATGTATCATTTATGTGTAAGTGTGTGTATGTGTGTATATATGTAGAAGAATTGAAGATTTCTAAAATGAATATACGTTGAAATCATTAAAAAAAAGGTAGAGATATTGGTGTCAAAAGATAGTATTAAAAAAATACAAACTTGAGCTGAGACGCAAAAATAAAAAATAAAAAAAAATAAAGAGCCGAGAAATTATTAAAAGTAATGAGATTTAAAAAAAAGAATGGGGGGACATATTTAAAGTTACAAAAAGATTCAAATTATATAAATCCCATTTAGATTTTAAAATTACATGAATGCTATCTAAATTTGAAATTTACAAAAATGCCACCCAAACTCATGAAAATTACAAAAATTGACATTAAAACAATCCAGAATTGGCCGGAACAGACCAGAATTTGGAACGAAACGGAATGACAATGTATAGTGTACCAGATACTACACCAGAACAGAAAATTCCGGTTGTTCCGGCCGGAAAGGAACGGAGTTCAAAACTATTCCACCACCCTCTTTGGTATCACAATTCCAACTCTGTTAAAAATATCATCTCAATAAAACCTTACCGCCTCACAATTGAGTAATAAATGGTCCACTGATTCACCATATTTTTTACACATATAGCATCAATACATAACAATAAGCCCACACTTTCTCAGCTAATCCACTGTAAAAATTTCTGATGGGAGGCCATCCAACCAAACAAAGGAACTTTGGAAGGCACCTTAATCCAAATACACTTCCATGGGAAGAAGTTGTGGGTTTGATCTAACATCACCTTGCACAAAAACGGACAGTGAACTTTTGTTCCCATCATAAATCCAACACAACTTATTCATCTCCCCTCTATCAATACTTGTATCCTACAACAACCTGAGAAGCTCAAAAATAGCCCCACTTCCCTATATATGGTTCATGGCAAGAACTCGTGGTTTTTTTCTCTTCTTATGTATTGCAAGTATTTATTATAATTTACCATTGTAAGTTTATGTGCTACAATAAATTCCTTTATGCTTGAGAGTTTTAGTTTTGCTCAGTCTGGAGGAGAATTGCCTGGTAGAAAAAGTGATTTATCCTTTATAACAACCCAAGGTAATTCAAGCCATGTCTGGATTTTTACTCCAAAAAGGATTAGTCAAGATTGCAGTTAGGGCCTTTTGGTATCATTATAAAGGGCTTGAACTTCTCCCTGTTAAGCAATGTGTGATCACATTTATCACATTCCTATACCAAACACTTGTGGTTGTATTTAGTTTTGATACCATTTGTAAGAACCGAAGAATGGCCCAAGCCACATCTAGATATATACTCCAAAAGATCTAATAAGGTTACAATTGGAGGCCCTTGGAATCATTATGAAAGGCTTGAACTTCACCCTCCCAAGCATGGCTGCTACCCACACTATACAGCCAGGGAGCTATGCAACCCCCAACCCACCCCTAGTCTGCTTTGCTTGCCCCCCGTTGACCAGTCGGGTGGAATTTTCACCCTTTTGTCTACCCAAACCTTCAACCCTCTCAGAAATCAAACACAGCGCTCAAGGACCCAAGATCTAGAGACCAGGAGCTGAATCAGGTCTCTGATTCTATAGACCCTGACCTAGAGATTGAGATCAACGGTGCAATGCAGTGGATGGAGAGACTCACGGCCCCGCCGAGGGTCTGCCCATGAAGGCAAGAAGATGAGAAATAGAAGTGGAGGAGTAGGGGGGGAAATGGCTATAGTGTTATGCTTATGAAAGAGAGAGCCTTTTGGGTGTTGATAGATATGAAGTCTGTAAGTTTTGGAGGTGGATGGTGCTCAAACGAAGAAAGTGGGTCATTTGGGGTTGGTCTTTGGAAGAATATTAGAAGATAACAATGGTTAATTGTTGGACAATGTGAGGAAATGAGTGATAGTAGTCGTTAGTTGTTGTCACATGCGTAAGAAGAGTGGAGAATCTGTGGATCACCTTCTTCTACATTGTGAGATTGCTGGCCTCTATGGAACATGGTTTTTGGCCTCCATGGGATAGATTGGGTAAGTCCTTCTTGTGTGCTGGATCTTTTAACATGTTCGACAGGGCAGTTTGGTTGTCATCAATATACACTTTTATGGAAAATTACCCTATTATGTCTATTATGGTGTATTTGGAGAGAGAAATGATCACAGATTCAAGGATTGCGTATCAACATTGGAGCTCAAGTCTTTCTTTCTTAATACTCTCCCATTTGATGTAGTCCAAAATTGTGGTACTTTTGTTATTTACATTTCTTGAACTATTAGCACTTTTTCCTTCTACAAGTTAGGTAGATCTCATGTATTGTTCTTATATACTGGGGTTGCACCCTTTTCATATTTAAATAAAATTCTACATTACTTTTCAAAAGAAAAATCTTCTGTAAAATCACAAATAATGCTTTTGTTACACATCTTTCTTTTCACACCCCTTAACTGATGCATGCTACCTCGTGCCTATCTGTTAAAGTTGCAAAGGTGTTGCTATTACTTTTTTATATATTTAATTGTTAATGCCATTGGTTGCAACTTATCCAGTTAACTGAGATTGTTGTTTTCTTTGGTAGTCTCTGGAATAGGTGGCCGAACAAAGCATCTCTTGGAACAGAATGCTCAAGCGTTTAACAAAATCACAGCTAATCTTTCTATATCCAAGGTGATTCTTTTACAGTAAATTTGCAAATGTCATTAATGCAAACCTTAAATATTAGATATGGGTAAGAAAAAGAATTGTGGAACTGTTTACCACCATGCGGAGTTGATATTATTTACTATAAGGGTGAAACTTTAGTTATTTAAAAAGCTCCTTGTTCATCCAAGATACAAGATAACTCCCATTGTGTAGTCCATATGTTCAAAGTGGCCTCCAATGAACGGAGATATACAGTTTGAGCACTGTGCACATGTAACATTGTCAATTTGAAGAAAAAATGACATCACTGGTAATTCTGCCACTTGTGTGGACCTGCCATTCAATACCATTCACCCAAAGATCATTTTGTGTCAGCTAATTTATTTGACTTTTATTGCTTTATTGGTTTAAATTTGGATAACTTATCCCCAAGGAAAGAAACCCCCCAAGGGCGGCAGATTCTTTCATATTTGCTGTTACCAAATTTTGCCTGTTTATTATGGAAGACCATGGACTCAACATGTAAACAACGTTGTGTCCTTTATATCACTTGGTGTTGATTCTCGTAATTCAGTGGGCCAACCTGGATCTGAACCCATGTTTTCCTGCAATAAGATGCTATAGATGATGATACTTCTGCTTAATAAAATATTTTTAAAAAGTAGAATGACAATATTAAAAAATTTCAAGTCTACTTTGTGAGAAATTGACAATGGCATTAAATTATGCATATTATTATCCATATCTAATTAGCAATTTAATTAGTAGCTTAGTATTTTCCGTAATTTACTAATTAAGAAACCATTCTCTTTTGGTCTAGTAGTGATATAATGGATAAGCATTAAGCACATAAAGCTTCCTATTCCTTTTACATCCAAAATAGCTATGTACTATTGGTAGAGCACTAGCATTGGCCTAGCCAAATGTCAGTGCCTCAAAAGTGGTCTGCATTGGAGTAGTCAAAACTCCAATGCTCCACTTGTGAGCTACAGTAAATCAATCCCTTTCTTCAAATCTGGCCTGCCACTATTCATCTCCAAAATAATATTTTACTCTAAAAATATTCCCAATGGCTACTATTGGATAATTAGGTTGAGAAAAAAAATAGTTGGGAAACAATAATTTAAAGTAAAAATTAAATTATTAATTAATATATGGAGTGCATTTGCAAAATATAAAAAAATTAAATTATTATTAAAATATCTAATATTATATTATTATTTTGACTTTTGGATGGATAGTCCAATGTCGATTAACCTCTCCAATGAAAAGCCAAAACTTCAACTTTTATTCAAATTTTGGACTTGGCAATGGCTAACCATTGCCAATGCTCATAGTGCAAATATGAAAATGGTATCAGGACATTCAAAATAAAACTAGCATTTGAAAACTTCTTTCTACATATATGGCTAGAGTAGCAAAGTTCTGCAGTGTAGTATTAGGCTCTGACCTACTTTTTATTTCTCCCATTCTTTAGCATCTGGTGCATGTTAGGATGTAACATGTTAATTGAAATTTCTATTTATTGATCTTGTTTAGCTCTTTTTTTTTTAATCTAAAAACAAGAGTTGTGCCTTTTCTTGTTGTAACGGTTAGTGCAAGCATGCTGGGTAATAGGGCACAAAACACGGAACTTGTGGTCCACTTGCTATGTGTTTAGATCATCTCACCAATCCTGATTAAAGCGAGCTTAAGCGCCAAGGCCAAAGCACTATGCTTACCATAAGTATATTTCGAAAAGTGCATATTAAGAGTGCCTTTTGGGGCCTTTTTGGGGGATGTTTAGATGTTAGATTTTCTAGAAAATTTCAACTTTTTAAGAGAACTTTTAAAATTGCATTTTATGAGGTTTTGTGAAAGTAGTGGGACCCATTTAAAAATGTTTGGATTGAAATTTTTTTTGAAAGATGTTTCTATTGGTGATTGGAAAGGTGGTGGGACCTATTAAAAATGTATGAGAAGAAGATTTTTGTGAGGTTTTTTGAGTTTTGTGAAAGTTGGTTTGGTTCTTGTTTTTTTACAAGAATCAAGATAAGATATAATTATTCTCGTGTAAAGATGTTTGGTTGAGAGTATGAGAAATTTGTGGAAATTTTCATACACTCCTTGTTCCCAAAGCCTTTAAAAACATTAGTTTTAGCTATTATTCGTTTGAACTATTAACTTACCTGTCATAATATTATTATGAAGTAGATGAGGAAGATGACGAGAGTTACAAATCTTTCAATGACAATGATGATGGGCTGATTCTGATTTCAATGGTTTCAAACTAATAGACAGAGTAGATAAAAAAATAATCTCATATAATTTAAATTTATAATAATTATATATAATAAATTATCAAATTTTTATGGTTGATGATGGTATTAATTTTTATGTTATTTGACAAAATAATCTATATACGTCACTTATGCACTGTATTGCGTATGTTACATCGATTTAAATGTATTCGATTCTTGTGCTATTTTAGTTATTGTCCTTGGGATGTTTAAATGTGTAACTAATTGATTACTTGATTGTCATGTTGCATAATACTCTTATTAACAAATTGAGTAATGGGTTAAATTTATACATTTTTATTATCTTGCTTTCTTAAGCCTTTTTGTTGTATGTTCTTAATATTTTGATATTATTTATTATTTATAAAAATGTGTACTTTACTTCATTTTAGGCGCGCTTTGAGCCTAGGCTCTAGGTGGCATTTGCCCTCAAGTGCGCCTGACACTTCAACACTGCTTCACACCCATATTTTCAGCGAGATCATGCTAGCCATATCTTCTCAGTTTCAGATAAGAATAATTGTAGTTTTGTAGCTGGAATAATAAATTTCTACTGCTATCAACAGGTGGAGGAAAACATCAATCTCTTCTGCTGTACGAGAAACAACATTGCTGCCATCCTAAACGAGTACGTGGATGCTCATTATATCTTAAATTTAATTTAAATGCTATCTTTCCTGTTCTGTTAGATGTTTGGGTCTGGATAAGAGTTCACTCTGTGTGTGAATTCTGTTTCAATCTTTGTAGCATGAAACAAATGCCTGGCATAATGAGCCGCATGCCACCGCTGCCTGAACCCATAAATGAGGATCTTGCAAATAGTATTTTGCATTATACAACTTAGGTAAGCCTGCACTTGAGTTACCTCAATATACTTTATTGTTGTGTTCTCTTATAGAGAGAGAGAGTTCCATTTATTTGGGTGGGAGCATTGTCTTTTCTCTTTGCTGAATGCTTCTCTTAGGAAGTCTTATCCGATATTTGACCTCAATCTGTTTGTATTGTGAGGAGATTATCTTTATCATCAAGCTTTTAAAAACAACTGACTGTTCGACTTTTACCAATTCAATGACCTCAAATGGAATGCCTTAAAGTGTCTGAGCTCAGCAGTATACAAGTTCTTTTTCTTTACCGGGAAGCCAAGTTGTATACATGCACTTAGGAGCCTTGCTTATTCGAGAACACTACGAACTGCCTCGTCAATTTTTCGGCTTCGACCTCCCCCGATGTATCGTGTTTCCTCTGCAGGCAGATGTATAAATAAAATTATTTTGTGGAAACAAATACCGATATATGTATAGATTGAGATGCCACTTTTCATTATTTTCAACTGTTAATTTTCATTTGTCATTCACGTTGTGGACTTAAAAGAGTTTTTAACTTTGATTGGAGTTCTTAGTTTTAGTTAAAAAGAGTTTTTTCTTTTGGCAGGAACATGTTATGTGTATATATTATTCCATCATATTTAACAGTTATTTCATAAAATCTATCTCAGATAAAATCGATCTCCGATTTATCTGCAAAGTCGAGTCCCTCAAAAGCACTGTTATCCCGGTTGTATGAGTTTTGCTTTTTGCATTTGGATTTCGAACATGTCACTCTGCTTTTTTTCATGTGGTGTAGATGAAAAGTTTATTGAAATTATAAAATGAATTTTTTTAACTGTTCGTTTTAACACCTAAGATATGGAAAAGAGGCAACATAAATAAAAAAGTATAGTATTTTCATAATTAATTAAAAAACAGGGCCATTGCTTTGAATAAAAATTTGTTAAGACGAACTTTTGTTAAAAAAACAAATGTGAGAACAAACTTATTCATGCAACCGTTTATTATTTGCAGTTGAAATGATGAGAAGTAACCGTTTATTATCTGCGGTTGAGATAGTACCGTTTAGTTTTGAACTCTTCTTCCTTTATATAATCCTTATAATCTCTCAAAAACTCACATATTCATCGCATGCAAGACTATCATACGTAAACACAAGCAGCAATAACAAGGATCGATTATCTTCATGCTTCGATTTCCGAAGATGCATAAGCTTCTTATACTTTATATGTTTGTTCTTTGTCTCAAGCTCTAGTGTGGAACAAGATGACAATGTGCTTGCTCCGAAGCCAATGACGTCGGCGCCACCAACGAAGTCTCCTTCTATGTCCATTTCTTCAGCGACTTCACCGATCACTTTTTTTTTTCCGGCTTTTGCTGGGCAAAAAGAATGTGCATATTGTATCGGTGGCAAGTAAATATGTCCAAGTTCATATCCTTTCCCATAAAACTTTTTATTTGTTAGTTTTATAGCATACAATTCAATTATGCTTTGCCCTACGGTGCATTTTGACAAACAGAACGGGTGCACCATTGCAGCAACAACCATCTCAGAGCATCAAATACAGAGCACTCACCATATACAACAGAATCCCACGCAACAGCTTCTAGAATAAAACTATAGAGAAAACTGTTATTGTTTCCTTCGGTTCTTACGAATCTTGTAACAACCAATATTCCATTATTCTCTCTTTTGATTGTATATAAATACACAACTGTACACTGAAGAAAAATCAATCAATGAAGAATTATCTTTACGTCTTTAGCTTGTTTTAACATGGTATCAAGAGCCCGTCGACTACCGTCACTCTGATCCATGGCCACCTCTTCCCCTTCCTCCAATCTTTCTTCCTTTTCTCATATCGTCACTACCAAATTAACAACAGATAACTACCTTCTATGGAAGGTGCAAATTACTGCCTATCTACGCGGACAAGAACTCTTCGACTACGTCGATGGCTCTCTATCTCGCCCTTCAGAAACTCTTCCAGAATCTACAACTGGCTTACCCAAAACAAACCCCTCCTTCACTACATGGCATCGCACAGATCAATTAGTCTTGAGTATTCTTTTCTCCTTTCTGTCCAACTCCATTTTGGGTCATGTCCTCTCTTCTACATCTGCTCGAGCTCTTTGGGTCTCCTTAGAATCCATGTTTGCTTCGCATTCTCAAGCCAAAGAATTCCAAATTCGTTTCAACTTACGAATCTATCTAGAGGAGACCTCTCCATGTCTGATTATTTTGGAAAAGTTCGTCTTCTAGCTGATTCCTTGGCTGCAACAGGAAATTCTCTTCCTGACAAGGAAATAGTTACCTACCTTCTAAATGGTCTAGGATCTTCTTATGAACCATTCATCACATCTGTGACTACCCGAGCTGCACCACTCTCTTCTACTGAGCTATATCAGCTCTTACTCATTCAAGAAGCTCGTGCTTCTCATTTTACACAATCAGTTGAACCCAGCGTCAATTTCAATGTCACTGGAGGACGGGATCAACGTGGTCGTGGTGCTCCTCGCAGCGGACGTCAAGGCAGAGGTCGTGGTCGTTATCCCCTTCAGAATCGAGGTGGCAGAACCTTCTCCTCCAACAATCCTGCACCTCACTACACAGCACAACGTCCCACTTGCCAGGTTTGCAACAAGTCAGGGCATGTTGCTTTACAGTGCCGACACAGGTTTGATCATTCCTATCAATTTGATGGTCCAAGGTCTTTTTCAGCTAATTATACAGCTCCTGGCTCTTTTTCTGATTCTTCATGGTATCCGGATTCAGCAGCTACGCATCATATTACTAATGATCTGAGTAACTTGAACATCTCTTCTGAACAATACAGTGGTGATGATATAATCCGTGTAGGTGATGGCACTGGTTTACCCATTCAGAATTTCGGCGATTCATCCTTCTCTCCTAATTCTTCAATTTCTTTTTCTCTTCGTAATATGCTTCATGTTCCACCGTTTGATCTTATGGAAATGAAAGTGGATGCCATGAAAGAACTAAGCATACTCTTATGCCATGTTAATAAAACCAAGTTTTGTCTCGGAAAGAAGATGAAGAGAAGAAACTGATTCTCATTGATTAGTTATTAACAAGATCAACTCTGTTTATATACAAACACCAAATGAAAGAATAGAGATGGAACATACAACTCTCTTTTGAGCAATGCTGCTGACTGGACTGGATTGCGCTGTTGATGTGGAGTACTAATAAAAAAAACTAACTAACAACATTTAGACTGGTCACAACTTGGGTTTGGCATCATCTATGGCTGAGGGAAGGCTGTGAGGGCGCCGCCATGAGGAGCTACGGTCCATCGTGCTTTGTTGCTGCGGTGCTCTGTTTTTGTGGGGCTAAAACAGGGGCATTCAGTTCTTCTTCATCCATGGTTGGTTCCCTCTACGTGCGGTTGTTTCAAGGGTGCAGTCTCCATGGACCCAGTCTGTGCAATTTCAGAATTCAGAAAGAGAATTGAACCGAGTCTGTGCAATTTGCAGATTCGAAGAGATATATGTTCTACCATCTGATGCATACAAGGATCTGCAAATTATGAAGATAAAGCATACATTGAGAAATCCATTACAATGAGAAGAAGTCGGTGAGGGAGATCATATGTTTAATGTATATTCGTGAAAAAGCATATAAATGAAGAGATATTATATTCTTACATGCCTCTCGCCATAGTTCAGAAGCACTGTTGGTCCACTCATGATATGTCCCATAAGAGTGTGTTCACTGCTATGTGATTCCACCATTGTTTGGATCCTTTTGCCAAACAGCCTCCTTCTAAAAGTGAAACTGTATCTGAGATTGGAGACTTTTTATTTAAAGTTATACTTTTCTTTCCTCTGGTTTTTTACATCCACTGTAACATTATCAATGGCTTCATGCTTTCTCCAAATGTGGGCACCTGTCAAAATGTGACGATCTTCCAGAAGAAGTTTCCCAAATGATGTTCCTGAGACGGGGGCTGACAAGGACCTCATGAGATATCTGGGGGAACCATTGATCTAACTAGTTTGTGGAAGTGAATCGAAGTGTTTTCTACTGATCTGCATGCATGTTCCTCTGGCTGGTAGAAATAATAAGGAATTTCTTTTCACTTTTATATTTAGTACTTGGCAAAAGATTCTTCCGTCACAATAATACAATACGTACGTTGCATTTTGGTATATTATCACCATGACAACATATGGTACTATATATCATCAACCGCCTTTAGTACTGCGGTTGTTCCTCAAGCAATACTGCTTCATGACCAAAATAATTATGAGGAATGGAAGGTTCGGGTGAAAACGTACTTGCTGTCTCAAGATCTTTGGCAGGACGTTCAACAAACCGACGAACCCTTTTCGGGAAGAGGACGGGAGAATTTCATGCGGCCCACAACCATTTTCGGATATTAAGAACATTATGACTGCCAGAAAAGCTTGGAAGACTTTGGTAGATACGTATGGAGGGCGGCATGTAGCTATCGAGCGAGGTCTCCTCTATTTCCTTCTTATTTTTAATGATTTTCCTTTCGGATCGATTTTGGGTTCTTCTGATTTTATTCAGAGTTTTGTTTTCAGAAATTGGATCTTTAAATTTTTAGTAGTGTAGGAATTTTTTTTTTTTTTTTAAGGACTTCCTTCCAACTTTTCTTTAAAAACTAAAAATTGTCATGAAATTGGCAAGGTGAAGCATATGTTTTCCCTATATCATACTAATATAATCTATTTTACTTTGTTTTAAATTGAACAATCATATATATATATATATATATATATTACATTTTTAATATTATAAATTGACTATGAAATATTTATTGGTAAAGTGAACTCTTTTATATATTCATGTTCTATTTTATATATATTTGATATACATTTTTTAATAGTTGTGAAAGTGATTATGTATAATAAACTATTTAGAATTATAAAACTTAACATAAATAACAATCCGCGCATTGCATGGGTTATATGCTCGTTTATACTCTATTTGAAGGACGTGGTAACATTGTGGAAATTTGTTAGTGGAAATTTATACAGGCCTATAAACAATTAATTAATTTTATAACTAAATGCATGTATAAAAAAAATCAATATTAAAATGCATGAGACATACATATACAACTCACTACATATTACATTGTTTGAACTAATTTACTTAAAATATTACAAGACATATACATTGCTTTAATCAAACTCTAATACACAACAAATTGTATGCAAAAAATAAAAAATTTTCCATCAATTAGCTCTTCTTCCAACAATCACAGGATAGTAGTTTTGAGTCTTGACAAGATCTCTTGGCTGAATCGGCATCCTTAAACCTAATTACAAACATAATGAAATCAGAAACCAAAAATCAGAAGTACAAAAATCAGAAATAAAAAATGTCATACAGGTGAGAAGTGCATCGTTATTGTTTCTATCAAAAGAAGAACATCTCTAATTTGCAAATTCTAAATCTGGTTTTGAACATCTTTATGATGCACATTACAAAAATTATATGTACTATCCTATCGTTCATGCTATGTTATGAAATGCAAACCACTGATTTGGAAATGCCTCTTAGACTCTTATATGCAAAAGTTTGGTTTAATATGATAAAGGAAAGTTGAGGCATTAAAAAAATGTTGAAGAGGATATCCATATGGATATTGCAATATATAGATATTTATTTATTATTTTTTTTTTTTACTAAAAAGCATTACCACTTACTAGATCCAAAACGTATTGGAAGCTCCTGGTTTGCTTCCCATCGCCGTAGACAATCAATGGGAAAACAGAGACATAGAAAACATAAAGAATAGAGAATAGAGAAATTGTTAGCACTCTCTTAAACTCTAATTAATGTATTAACATAAAGAATCCCAGATATAAATTGTTAGCACTCTCTTAAACTCTTTAATTATTGTGAATAATTAGAATAGAGAAAACAGAGATAGAGAAATATAAAAGAAAGAACCTAGGATTACCAATTTCAACACTGTTTGTAGGAGAAAACAGACACAGAAATAATACCTCCTAGAAATTAATATAAAATAATGATTACCAATTTCTACTACAGAGCTCTCTTGTTGATTGGAAGAGTTATCATGATTTTAAATAAAAGTACATACTAGGATGAAATAGTACAGATAATTAAAGCGTGCAAGGGCCTATGCTACATAAATTAATAAGAACAAAATGATCAATAATGCAACTGATATCAGACAGAAGATCATCATCATAAACGTCATTTGAAACATGTTTTTTTTTTTCCAATTTTCTTTTCGGCAAGTGAAAGAAAAGGCTACATAAAACTAATGTAACAAATAAATCAGTGTCCATTTAAGAGAGAATCAACTCATATTTTTAATATCATTCAAGTATTAATGGAAGGACTAAAATTCTATACGAGTTTAGTGTCAAATCTATTGTAAGAAAATGGGTTCAACATCATCTAAAACTTATGCCCACGATTTGGATCTCACAAATCCAGATCCAGATCTTATTAGGAGACTCTGTGGTTATGGATATTTTCACTCTTCTCCTCTTCTAGGTCTCACAAATCCAGATCTAACTCATAAAAACACTACACAAAGATTACTCCATTCAAATATTCACATCAAAATAAACCTAAAATCAACAGACAAAAAAAACCAAGTCGCAGAGAGGCCATTTTACTAGCAAAATAACAAAAAAAACCCAGATCTATCAAACTAACATTATATATTTTATACCCATGTTTAACAAATTATAAAAAAAAAAAAAAAACCCAGATCTAGCACAAAATGTTGTAGCCGTAGCAGAAGAAGAAGGACGCTAGCACAAAATGTCGTAGCACAGATCTTACCTGAACAAATGCTACCCAAGCCGTAGCATTTCATTATCGTCAATCCAAGGTATCTGACGACGCGAGATAGAGAGGGTGAGAAGACAGAGAGATCGAGGGTGAGAAGAAACATCAGCATATAGCATTGTCTTATCGTAACAAAATAGACCCAAATCAGAATAAAATGGACCCAAATCTCAGAGAACAAACCTTGGGTCACGAGGATGAGGCGAGTCGACAACGACAATGATGGGGTCACAAGGATGACGGGGTCTCTTCGTCGGCACTGAGGGAGGGAGGCTAGCATTTCTTTGTCGAGGGAGGGAGGCTAGGGTTTCTTTGGATTGAGAGAGAGAGAGAGAGAGAAAGGGGAATTGAAACCGTAACTTATGAGTAAAAAAAAAAAAACCCGGGTACCAGGTTTAAAATCTGAGTTCCGGATATTAAACCCAATACCCGGCCCGGCTATATTCGGGTTTGGTCATCCGAGTACCGGTCTGGATTAAATCCGGGCTGGAACCTGTAACCGGAACCCGGTTATCCGGGTTCCGGACCGGGCCGGAAAAAAATCCGGCCCGGATGAACAGTCTTAGTCTAGAATACAATTCCACCAAACATCCATACTTTCAACCTTAAAGGCATTTCTAGCCAACTTATAAGCTATCATATTGCCTTCCCTATATACATGGGAAAAAATAATAGGCTTGCAAAACATGTGGCAAGCTTCTTAATCTCATAATAAAGCACACCTAACAGGGAATTAGTCAAGCTATCATCATTTAGAGCATCAATACTTAACAAACTGTCACTTTCCACAACAATATTGGAGACACCCATAGTAGCACATTGTTGCAAGCCTCTAAAGATGGCTAGTAGCTTTATTCCTTCTGAACCCTCCATAGGAATTTCTGCTCGGCTAAGTGCCATAAGGATTCTACCATTTTCATCCCTCAACACGGCTCCAACACTTGCCTTATACCATTTAGGAAATACAACAACATCAACATTCATTTTCAGCCAACCAGCTTGGTTTGCCATTTATAGTGTTTCAAAATATGAACTCTTGTCTTATGGCTAACTTGATCATGACTTCTCAGCAAAACAAAGGCATTTTCGGCAACAATTGCAAGACCTAACATATCCTAATCATGCACAAACTTGTTTCTGCAAAACCAGAAACCCCAGGCCAAAGCAAATAAAATAGCAACTTCTCAGACATAGTCCTTTCACAAAGCTTCAGGGCCATCTCAAATAATGACAGCTGTTTATCAACTATTAACTAAGGAAGATAAAAATGCCACATATGTTGAACAGCCTCACAATTGACCACTACATGAGTGATATCTTCCTTTTCTGATAAACAAAGTCTACAAGTATCATCTGTTAGGACAAAATTTTATCGTATTTGGCACTTTCATTTTCCACAAATGTTTCCAAAATTTCTGTTGAGCCTACATATTTGAAGATTCAGCACACTGAAGACCAAACTGAGCAAAGATGAATCTATAACAGCTCCGCACACTGAACAACCCATTACATTCATGAGTCCAAACCCTTCTATCTTCTACATTATCAGAACATAAATGAACTTTTAGAATATCTGAGACTATATTTGGATTGACGAGAGATCTAAGCTTTCCCCTTCTGATATCAAAGATAGCTACCCTGGAATCCACTGGTCTTGCCATATATTAATAGACCTCCCATTCCCTATTCGCCACCTACACCCACATCTAGCCATTTTCGTGTCTCCCAAATACCCCTCCAAGTATAAGAAGGACATTTGCCTAAACCTGCCTTCATAAAACTGGTATGAGGAAAATATTTAGCCTTTAGTAATTTATGCAATAAGGAACCTTCATCTTGGGATAACCTCCATCCTTGTTTTGCGAGTAAAGCAAGATTAAAGATTCTTAAATCCTTAAAACCCAGCCCTCCAAAGTTCTTTTTCTAACACAATTTGTTCCAACTCAACTAATGAATTTTCCTCTCATTTCCTTTTTGACCCCACCAAAACCTTGACATCATACTTTCTAACTTAGTACAAAAACTAGAAGGTAGAAGGAAGCAACTCATTGTATAAGTTGGTATGGATAGGGCTACGGGTTTCAATAGAATCTCCTTACCACCTTGTGACAACAACTTCTCCTTCCAAGCTTGAAGCTTTTGCCATACCCTTTGTTTTATAGACTAAAAGGCACTCTTTTTTGACCTCCCAACAACAGGTGGAAGTCCCAAGTATTTTTCATATCGTTGTATTTCACCATTACTCCAAAGATTCTTAGGGCAGGTTTGGTAACCAAAACAAAACACAAAATTCTCATCTCATCTCATCTCATCATTACACATTTTTCAAATCTCCATACAAAATATAATAAACAATTCAACTTTTTTAAATCTCAATACACCTTTTTCAAATCCCAAAATAATAATAATATTAAAACATAATATTTTAAACTTCAAAACAAAACAAAAAATTCTCATCTCACCCCCCCAAACTTGCCCTTAATCTCATTTTGAATATCCACGCTCACATTGCCACTAAACACAATAGTTGTTTTCTCTTTATTTATTCTTTAGTCTGAAACAGTTTTGTATCTCTCTATCAACAATTGCACCCTTTTATTTTCTTCCACCTTCGCAAGACAAAAGACAACACTATCATCTGCAAAGGGTAGATGATTTATATTTGGTGCCCCTCTACAAATCTTCAAACCATAAATTTCATTTCTCAGCCCCACATTTCTTAATAAAGAAATTAGTCCTTTAGTACATATGAGAAATAAATATGGGGATAATGGGTCTCCTTGTCTTAATCCTCTAGTTGGCATAATGGGACCCCTTGGCTCTCCATTGATCAAAACAGAAAAAGATGCAGATCCAATATAGTACATAACCAGCTCAATAAACCTCGGATGAAACCCCATCACTTCTATAACAGACTTTATAAAACTCCACTCAACCCGGTCATATGCCTTGCTCATATCTAATTTTAAGGACATAAACCCCTTTTTACCTTTCTTTTTGTGCTTTAAGAAATTAACCAACTCATAAGCAATCAAAACGTTATCAGAATAAGACGCCCAGGTACAAAAGCACTTTGACTCTCACTAATTATGCTTGGCAGTACAGATTTAAGTCTATTCGAAAGAACCTTGCAATAAGTTTATAGGCCACATTACATAAACTAATGGGCCTATAACCACCCATTTTAATCGCACACTTCTTCTTAGGAATCTGAGTAATATGAGTACGATTCAATGTAGAAGGAAAAAAAATCTGAGTTGAGTACTTCAAGTACTGCTGCAAAAATATTGTCACCAACAACATGCCAATATTTTTGGAAAAATATTGGAGACATGCCATCAGGTCCAGGGGCCTTTGTAGGGTTCATTTGATTCAAAGTCTCCTTAACTTCATCCGCTGTGAACTCCATCATCAAATTTAGATTCATCTCATTAGAAACTCTCCAATGATTCTAATAAAGCCAAAGAACTAGTATCAACAAACAGAGAAGAGCTTGTGAAAAGGGTTTGAAAATAGTCAAGAATAACCTCATCCCTCTGAGAACCTTCCTACCAACAGCCATTATCATCTTGGATCTTTAAAATCTGATTTTTCCTCTTTCACTAAGATGCCTTCATGTGAAAATATTTAGTATTACTATCACCCTCTTTGAGCCACAATGCCTTTGAACGTTGTCTCCACATGATATTTTTCTCTCCAACCAAAATTGCACCTCACCCCTTGCAAAATTCATATCTTCTATAGGAACCAATTTCGGGCCCATCTCCTGTAAACTGTGTAGCGTTTTCTATGCTTTATTGAGCTAAGTTTGAACATTTCCAAAGCAGTGCTTATCCCACCCCTGTAACTGAGCTCCACAATCATTAATCAAAACAGAAACAACATCCATATTAGTTGGACCAGCACACCTCCCCCAAACACCTTTCATAATATCTTCACAAACTTTATCACCAACCCACATGCCCTCAAATTTGAAAGACTTTTTAACGTAACGGGAAGAAGTTGCACCCTCCAAATTTACCCAAATAGGTAAATGATCTGAATAAACTACCACACCATGAGTTATCGAGCATTATGAAAACTGTCCCACCAAACATAATTGACCAAGAAACGATCAATCCTTTCACTAATGCATTGATCCCCATTTCTCCTATTTGACCATGTCAACTTTGGACTTGAGAAACCCAAATCCCTCAAATTACAATCTTCAACAACCTCTCTGAAAGCGTAAAGCTGTCTTTCAGGCCTAGGTTTACCCCCACATTTTTCATGAGAATACAATAGTTTATTAAAATCCCCATCACCAGCCAAGGTTCATCATTAGCTCTACATATCTAAGCAAACTCCAAGTTTTATGCCTCAGGTGAGTCTCAAGAAAACCATATATAGCAGTTAAATACCAGTGTCCCATCCTCAAATTTGAATATTTAATAACAACATCAATATGAGTAGAAGAATAGTTAAAAACAAACAGATCAACATTGTCATCCCATAACAACGCAATACCCCCTTTTCTACCTTGAGAACTAATAGCCAAACAATTGTGAAAACCTAACTTGTACTTATAGCATTCAACTTCACGAGTGGAGAGTCTGGTCTCCTGCCAGAACACTACGCCCGGCCCCTCCCTCTGAATTAAGTCACAGAGGGTGCGAATGCCACGTGGGTTCCCAAGCCCATGGGCATTCCAACTGCAAAGTTTCATGGCTCTCGGCAGTGTTGCTCCACAGCCACCGCTGATATCTCAGATTTTGTAACTGACTTTGCAGCATCATCAAGAACTTGAGCTACTTGAAGACACTTTGATGACCTTCCACTAGAATTGCCTTCCTCTAAAGCCCCCTTTCTTTTTTTGGCAACCCCCTTCAACGAACCTCACCTAGAAAGAACTTCTAGATAACCAACGGGTGTCGTTTCATATAGCAGAGAAGTGTGTTTCCACTTCTTACTCCTAAGCCCATCAGGTTTTTGGACACTACCCCTCCTGGCCATCCACCTTGTCATTATAGCTCATCCATTCTGGCCCACCAGGCCCAATAACAGTACTGGAAACCTTACTTGACTCTATGCCAGATGCTTTCAGAAGATCTTTCTCAGTAACAATCGTCCCTAACTTCTCGCCCACCTCAACCTTCCCATAACCGCTTTGTTCCTGCAAATCCGCACCCATCTCGGCCGTAACTACCATTGGTTTAGGTTGAATTTCTGGTGGAGAAAAAGAAAACAAGCCTCCTTCCTCCATCGTATCTGACCCAATCTCAATTACATCCTTTGACCTAGAAGCAGACTGATCTCCAGATGGAGAAATTGGAATGTGTTTTAAAGGATTAGGTCCTCTATTTTTCCCTGCAGATGCGATCACCAAACCCCTTGCCTGCTCAAAGCCACATACCATAAGGAAAATCCTTCACTGTATGCAACTCAGATCCCTATATAGCATTGGAACAATCCCTCTCACCATGTCCCAAACATCCACACCAGTAGCAGAAATTCGGTAATCTCTCATAAGAGAACCGAACCCACACTGGTTCTCCATCCCCAATTATCAATTTTGAACCTCTAAGCAGGGGTTTATCAACTAGCAAAGTAACTCATACTCACAAATACTCCCCCCATTCCATCTCCCCTACCTCCACATCCACTTCCTCAATAGATCCAAGTTTCTCACTGAATAAACTACCAACATAATCGGTACGAGCCATTAAAGGTAAGTCATGAATCCGTACCCAAAATGAAGCCATCTTCATCTGAATCTGGTGAACTTGACTCCGACCATCAACTTCAAACATTAAAACCAAATGTTTATCAAACGACCAAGGACCCTCTCAGAGGACCTTTTCCTTATCCTTTATATTTTCAAACTCAGCAAGAATGAGAGTGGAATTCAGGTCCCTTAACTTCACCCCCAACACCAAATGCCAAGCTTTCTGTATCGTACTCTTGAAAACCTCTTTATTATAATGCCTCGCAGTGAATAACTTCATTATCAAACACTTACCACCACTTAGAAGAGCATCTGCCAACTTCTCCGGTTCCACCACCACCTTCGTATTTTCTTTCTTAGTCAATGTGAGACGCTGATAGAGATCATGGAGAGAGTCCTCCATTAGCAACAAGAAACCTAAATCTAGAAAAATAGGGCACTACACAGACGGCAGTGGAAGATGGCCTCTATATAGATAACCCTCACAAACCTAGAGAGGAAATCGTGAGGGAAACGTGCCACTCACATTTTATTATAATTTGTACTTAGAACTATACTTACAACTAAAAAATATATGTCTGCATAAATGCGCATATGTGTGTGTGTGTGTGTGTGTTTGTATTTATGTGAAAACAACTTCATTAATAAAATTGAATTACAAATGATTATTAGTCCAGATGACTTGAGAAATAAAATTTGGAAATGACTCCTATCATACATTGATATCTTCCACATTCCAAGCATATCAGGCAAGTTTATAAGTTTTTTCACTTTCCATTATGCCCTCATGTTGAGTTTTGCATCTCGAAAAGCTCTGCATTAGTCCTTGAATATCTTTGGTGATATTGCCTATCAGTGATCCTGATTCACCAGTCCCTTGGATTTGTTGGACTATTAGAAGAGAATCACTTTCTATTATAAGCTCATGTAGTTCCTGACGAATGCACATTTGCAAACCTCTTAATATTGCTATAAGTTCAATTTCTGAGGGCTCAGTTACTTCATGTTCTTTTTTGCTAGCTGCCATTATAACTTCCCCTTAACTATTTTGAAAGATGATCCCCACACCTGCATATTGTTGGTCATGGAACATAGCTCCCTCCACATTCAATTTCATGGCATCCTGTGGTGGTGGTTTCCATCAACAACAGTTCTTAATACTGCTTAGAGATTCTCTTTTGGTGTCTTTAAAAGTTTTCAGCACATATTGGGCATGGTTGATCACATATCCAAGTGTCAGGCATTTACCTTCAAACACCGTCTGATTTCTTCTAAACCAACAACCCCATGCAATAAGGAAAAATAGCTCCAAATCTTCCTTGTTGCCTCTCACTTATCTATCGAGCCATATACACATGGTCTTGAGTAGGAACAGAAGTATTTAATGTAGGTAAGTGTCAGATCCAGCTCTCCTTCAGGGATGGGCAATGATACAAGGCATGTGTTGTATCTTCCACTATAGTGGAACAAAACTGGCAGTTGTCTTCATCTAAGGTTTTCCACTTATTCATATTGGATTTTGTAGGCAATCCATTAGTACAAGCTCTCCAAGCCAAAACTTTCACCTTGTTCGGAATTTGCATTTCCCAAATTTCCTTCAATATGCTTTTCTGCCAACCAGCATTAGAATTTTCCCCTTCCATTCCTGTTTTTTGCTCATATATCTAAAGATATGCATTTCTCACTCTAAAGTTTCCATCTTTCTCAAGTGCCCAAATATGTGTATCTTCATGTTCTCTAGAGCTAATAACCATCTTCAACACTTTAGTGGTTGGTGGTGGTGGTAGTAGGCTTCTCACTTTTGATACATCCCACCACCTTGTTTGGTTATCTATCAGTTCCTCCACTTTGGCCTCCCTATTCGTGATCTCCTCCTCTCTCGTGTTATCTTAACCTCCTAAATCAAGGTTTCCAAAAATTATTCCAGATTTGGATTAATTTCCCATTCTCCACCCTCCATCTGTATCCATTAGCGTCTTTTCTTTTACTCCCCAAATGTCCTTCCAGACATAAGAAAGATTGTGTCCCATTTTTTATTCTAGAAAAATCTCCTAAGGAAAATATCTTGCTTTAAAATTTTTTTTGGAGTAGTCTGTCTTCATTCTACATTAATATCCATCCCTGTTTGGCGAGTAGGGCTCCATTAAAAGCTCTTAGGTCCTTGAATCCCATTCCATTAGCTTGTTTAGGAGCACACATCTTTTTCCACCTCACCAATTGGATTTTATTCTCCTCTCGTCTTTGGCCGCACCAGAATTTGGTCATCATCTGCTCTAGTTCATTGCGAAGAGATTATGGCAACTTAAAGCAACTCATGGAGTATACAGGGGTTGACAAAACCACAGTCTTAATGAGAACCTCCTTAACCCCTTGTGACAGTAACTTCTCCCTCCAGCTTTGAAGTTTCTACCATACTTTGTCCTTGATGTCAGAGAAGGCCTTGTATCTTACTCTCCCAACTATAGGTGGTAAGCCTAAGTACTTATCATAATTTTGGAACTCTTGAATACCCCAAAATGATAGAATCTCTTGCTTCAATGTAGGAACATTTCTCTTGAATACCATAGTTGTTTTCTCTCTATTAATCTTTTGGCTAGAACCCATCTTATATTTCTCCAGTAGATTTTGCACAGCTACATTTTCTCGTAGATTTGCTTTGCAAAATAACAAATTGTTATCTACAAAGAGTAGATGATTCACCAAGGGTGCCCCTTGATAAATTTTTATCCCACTAATTTGTTTTGCATGCTTAGCTTGTTGTAGCAAAGTGATCAAGCCTTCAGTGCACAACAGGAACAATTATGGAGACAAGGGATCTCCCTGCCTTAAGCCTCTAGAATGGGTGATAGTTCTATCCATTTTGTAGAAAACCACATCTTAAGCATACTTCTTCTAAGTAGCCCCATTCTAATCTATCATAGGCCTTGCTCATATCCAGCTTTAAGGACACATATATATATATTTTTGCCTAATCTTTTATTCCTTAGAAAGTGTATCATTTCGTAAGCAACCAAGATATTATCAGTAATAAGCATGTCTGCTACAAATGAACTCTGAGAGCTAGATATAATATCAAGTAGCACCATCTTAAGCCTATTTGCAAGCACTTTAGAGATCAATTTGTAAATCAAATTACAAAGACTAATAAGCCTGTACTCTATCACTTTCTTAGGATTGTTTTTTGGAATCAAAGTATGATTGAGTGAGCTAGGAAACTTACCACCATTAAAAGCTTGCAATACAGCACAAGTGACTGATTTACCAACAATGTGCCAGTACTTTTGAAAGAAAATGGGCGACATTCCATCAGGCCCAGGAGCTTTGGTTGGGTTCATTTGGTGCAATGCTTCCACCACCTCAGCCTCAGTGAAGTTTTTCATAAGCTCTCTGTTCATCTCCCCAGTGATTCTTCCGTTGAGTGCATGTAAGAATTCCATATCTCCTCTCTGGGTGCTAGCAATGAACAAGTCATGAAAATATTACAAAATAATCCAATATCTTTCATCTCTCCCTCCATACCCCTTCTCCATCCTTTAGTCTAGCAATTTGGGTTTTTTTTTTTTTTTTTTTCTCCTACAAGAGGCTTTACTATGGAAGAATTTAGTATTTTGATCACCTAATTTTAACCACAGGACCTTGGATCATTGCCTCCATAATATTTCATCTCTTTCTATCCAACAATGTAAATTATTCTTGGCCTCCTGATGGTTCTTCACTCTCAGATGTAGAGGATTACTATTTTGCATCTGTTAAAGGTCAACTCTTGCCTGTTGTATCTATTTTGCCTGTTGTATCTTCCAAAAGATTGCTTGTTCCATTTCATCAGGTTCTCACTACACAGATATTTTACTAATTACTTCTCCCATGTCAGCATGCCCAAGGTTCCTATTCCAAGAATTTGCAATGACTTTTTCACAATCATCCGCTTCAATCCACATAGCTTCGAATCTGAATAATCTTCCACCACTTCTCTTGTATTTGTCTCCCTCCATTTGCAAAATTATTGGTGCATGGTCCGAATGAGCAGCTGAACCATGTACTACTTTAGCATTGGAATACATATTACACCACTCATTGTTGGCTAGAAATCTATCCAATCTCTCACTAATGCTATTTTTCATTCCTCTATTGTTCCACAAGGTATATTTAACCTCTTCATATCCCATCTCAATCAACTCACAATCATTCACAACTTGTATAAATTCCTCCATCTATTTTTCAGGTTTGTTTCTACCACCTTACTTTTCAATTTTACTTAAGGATCTCATTAAAGTCTCCAAACACTAGCCATACTTGGTTTCCTTCCCCCTTCATCAACCTAAGTAATTTCCAAGTTTCAAATCTTCTTGCTGTCTCAAATTAGATTCCTCTTAACTACCACTCTCTACTTACTCTCCCAGCTTCTATCATCCTTGTATCAATAAGGTGTTTAGAGAAGTTCTTAATAGTCAATTGCACATCATTCTTCCACATTAGAGTCAGACCTCCACTACAACCTTCACTATCTACAGCTAAGCAACAATCAAACTCCAACTGAAATTTCAAAGTCTCCATCCTCCTAACTACCAATTTAGTCTCTTGCAGGAACAATATGTCTGGAACTTCCTTCTTGACTAGATAATGAAAGACTCGAATTCCACGTGGATTCCCAAGCTCACAGGAGTTCCAGCTTATGATTTTCATTGTTCCTAGTGGGACTAGGATCCAGCCTATGTAGATCTAGCAATTTTAGGTTTTCCTTGCATGATTTCAGAGTTAGGGTCTTCTTTCTCTATCTCCTTCCACTTCTGTAGTTGTTCATCTTCTCCTTAATCTGTCCCTTCATAACATTCCTTTTGTGCCATTGCCATTTCCTACCTTCAGTTGATCTATTCTTCTCAATAAACTGGGCTATTGGGACCATTATCAAAAAGGAAAGGAGGGCCTTCCCCGTGAGCCCCTCCAAAGGATCATGCTAGGCTCATGTGGCTCCAAGCTCCCCTCTTCCTACGGCCCATTTACCCTCCTTTCCTTTTTAGATAACGGTCAAGTTTCATTCAACTCAGCAGCTACCCCTGGTTTTTTTTCCTTCATAACTTTATATATACACATTCTGCCATTTTTTCCTTCATAGTTGCAACTAGCCCTGTTCGCATCCACTAACCAAGTGGAAGGCAATCCTCGTTGAATGAATCCTTCTGGTATTGCCAACAACTACAGTCCCTGTGATTACATCTTAATCTTACACAAACATAATAGAAATTGGGGAGTCTCTCATATACAAATCTAACCCAACATGATCCATGCGGCTCTAGGTTGATTCGTTTACCTCTCATTAGAGGTTTCGTGATATTCAGGCGAACCCTTACTCCGAGAAATTCTCCTCAAGCCACTTCCCCATTTTCGATGTCAATCTTTTCCACACTCCCAATAGTTTCTCCAATTAGTCTCGCAACAGTCTCATTCATAGCATGCAGTGGTAGATCATAGAGTTGGATCTAGAATGAAGCTTCTGTAATCATGATTTCATTTATTTGTTGCTTCCCTTCAAAATCTTTCATCAGAACTAGGTGCCTATCAAACGACCATGGCCCTTCTCTCTTCACCCTTTCTTTCTCTATGCAATCTTCAAACTCTACTAGCATCAATCAAGAACCCAAATATTTTAATGATATTTTCATAACTGGACGCTAAATCTTCCTCATTTTTTGTTTAAAAGCCTACTTGTTATAATGTTTCTAAGTCAACAGGGACACAATCAAGCACTTTTCACCTCTATTAATCGAGTTCCCAAGTAGGTTTGTATCAACTAGAATCTCCTCTTGTTCTTGCTCAAAAAGAGAGTTTTCTGCATAGCTCCTCTATGTTCTCTTCCATTCCTTTCGCTTTGTTAATATCGTAGTCTTCACCTAGATCCCAAAGGACCTACCTCATAATAGGATTGAAATCATGTACCAAGATACGGAAGAACCTCTATGAGAGCAAACCTCCTGAGAGGAAAAAGTGGTACTTGGTTTTTGAAATGAAACAGTTTATTATATATATGTATATATGCATACACAAGTACATGTTAATGTATATAGTTTTATATTAAATTTTTAATATATCTCACGACTTCATATCTAATACACTACGTGCACATAATACTTACATACAAGCTTGTTCATGAATATTAATCGAGTCAAGTCGAGTTTAATACAATTTTTATTGTTTTATTATCAGTTTTATCATTTTATAATCAATCATAATTCCATGTTTACGCACAGGCTCATTTAACAAATAAATCGAGTGTGAGTTGAGTTTAATCAAGTACAGTTTGAGTAGCCATTTCAGATTACAGTACTTCCCGTGGCTATGGGGGAGGGGGGCACGTTATTATATTTGTTTTAGGTTTTTATTTTATTTTGAATGACACATTATATATATCATAGATATAAACTTTTAGGAAAAAAATACACAAACTCTTCTCAAATTATTATACAATTTCACAACATTATTAAAAGTTGACCCAATTAAGCACAATACTCAATAAAATTGCAAAGCTCTCTCTCACTCTCTCTCCCTCTCCTGATGACTTTCTCAACCTCATTCCTTGTTTTTTCAGCACATTTCACTTGAAATAAACTTCTTGATTAAGTTGAGCGTTGTTTAGAAAATGCTATAAGCATAAGTTGGGTTTAGTGAGAAGATTATTGGTAGATTCCAAGGTGTTTTTTATTTTCCAGTGAGGCTGTTGAGTACGTTTGTATCATGGAAAGAAAGCAAAAAAATTTAAAAAACTCATCACCATTGGTGATGGAACAATGGTTTGGCTAGTGCAAACAGTAGCTACTTGTGTCTCACCTATTGGTAGCAGTGATTTCTATAAGCCTTCACGGGAGGCTAATCGAGCTTTTGTGATGCAACGTCGTGTCAATTTCTACGGCTGCTATTTGTTGAGTGTGGAGTACGAGGATGGAGGTAGGAGTGATTGTGTAGCTGTAACAACCTGCCAGAAATTCAGTCAAGGAATTCCTTTAGGCTCCAGGAACATCGTGAAAACATCGAAAATGTCTCACGAATCGAGCAATTGCATAGGCTTTAATCTGTCAACATATTCAGTTTCTTACCCACTTAGGTGTAAGAAATGCAATTCTATTTATTTGAGCTACTTAGGAGTGTGAGAATGAGAAACGGTCTACACTATTAGTCTCAGATGAATATTTAGGATTTTGCAGAGCAATAAAGAGATTTTCCTTTTCTGGACAACAACTGTTTGAAAACGCATTTTGATTTATTCGATGCACTTAGGAGTTGAAATTCACGACAAAAAGTACACCACTAGTTTCGTATGATTATTTAGGATTTTATGGTGCAAAATTACTTTCACAATTTTTGGAGTAAATAGTAAGTTTCATATTAGCACGCAATCCAATCCCTTTCGGATCACAATGTGAAATGTCCAAATCAGTCTAGAGAAGTTTCAATTGGACACTTGGCAAGATCTTAACCACAATTGGTGAATAGTATAGAACACTTGGTACGAAGACGAACTATAAGATGGAAATGTGAAGAAAAGGAAGGAGAAATCAAGCTTTGTGATCATGTCACCTTAGCCAAACATTATTCCATCCAACCATTCATTTTTTTTGCAACCCAAATAGGGTTTCAACATTAGCGAAACTCCAAATATTTACAATCCAATTGAATTCCCAAACACCTTGTGGAAACCAAAACCCTATATGGTTTCCCACACCCTAATTGAAGTCGATTTTAGTTTAGTACTTAATCATTTGATTAAATTACTTCCACATGCTATTAATCATTCAAATTCAAGTCATTACACCCTTATCCATTCTTTAACACCATAGTATTTTCATTGGGCTAAGAAAAACTATATTTGGGCTTGTTAGAAATCGAAACCCCAAATGAGGACCAATATGTTTAGTCCCATTAAGGCCCACCGAAACCCTTCAACTATGCAAGGCTTCTTGGAGAAGTTTTCCCACTGCCATGAGTGTACTTCCACTGCCCATTTCAATCCCAAATAGTGGTTGATGGGAGGGCAATCCGCCACCTAACCACCACCCCATCACATGGCAACTTCAAGGCACAAAACCATGTGTTGTAGCCCCTAGTTTTGGGCATGGTTTTGGCTAACAACCCATCACCAAAAAGTCACCCTCACATCCCCTCTCAACCCCACCAGTAGTATATGAGTCATACATGGCTTGTCCTTTAGACTTTTGTCACTTTTGAAACACTTTCTTGGAGAGAACTTAAGGAGAAACTTTAGACAGCTTTTCTAGCCTTTCTTGTTCGAATTGTTTGAAGCCATTGTAAGCAGATTCTCATAAAAATCTATTTGATATAAGTTTTTTATATTTGATTATAGTTTCCAATGCTATATTCTTTGTGATTTTTCATGAAGTTTTTATTAGTGAAAAGTTTATTTAAGCATGCAAAGGTCATATTAGTCAATAATCTAGACAGTGTGTGATTCTTTGATTTTTTTTTTTTTTTTTATGAAGTTCTTGGTAAGATCTTCGTCTGATCTTTTTATGGTTTAGATTTAACATATTAACATGCAATTTGGATTTAGATTTGTTGCATATTGAGATTTTTTACTAAGAGTCTTGCATGATATGAGAAAGTTGGAAACTGGTGGTGTAAAAACAGTTTCTGTTTTGAGTTAGCTTGGATTTTTTGTTATGAAAGCATGCTCCTATAGTCTTGATATTCACATATGTTGTCCTTAGAACTTCAATCTATGTTTTGAGTTAGTAGGGGTCCCCCTCCCCTGCCCCCGGGATTCAAGCAAAGGGTCCTCTGCCCCGGGCGAAATCCTCATCCACCTCGCCCCTAGCCAACTCCAATAGTGTCAATGGCCCACTAGGCCCAAAAATTATTCTTGGGCCCAAAAGTGATAAAAAGACTTTTTTTTTTTTACCCAAATTCTAAATTTAAACTTGTAAATATGACCATAATTTAAAAACTAATAACATAGTTTTTAAATTTGCTAGTGCATATTTTGTGCAAGTTGTAGCGTAGTAGGTGTGACCTTTATAACGGAGGTTTATAAAGGTCAAAGCAATACATGTGTCTCACTTAAGTAATGAGGGACTCTTGTATTGCCTGACAAGGCACCTTGTTTCCAAGAGGTAGGCAGAGGCTCAATTAAAACTTGTGGGGTGGAAGGGTCTCTAGGCCATATCTCGAGGCTCAGCGATGAGAAAGGGAGGTAAAAAAAATGGGTCAAGCCTTTGGAAGCCAACCTTGCCCTTTTCTTGGTGGCAGGTCAAGCAATATTTATGGACTCTATGGGTTTGCCGTTGCTGAACCATTATGCGCCAGTGGATGCTTCTTTAGCATAACCCAGAATAGGTTGCCGATCAATTTTGTTCCTCTAAATAGTGGTTTGTCACCAATGGGAGAAGTTGGTGATGTTTCACCTCGAGAAAGTGTTTTATGTGCAGATGACAAAGGCTATGGCTTGTGTATACTCTTTGTCACTAGGGTTCTTTAGAACAGGTCACAAGTCACTTCAATTTCCCTAAATAGGGTTTCGTCATTAGAGGGTGAAAATGGTTGTTTCTCATCAGGAAGTTGTTCTAAGTGTAGAAGACGATAGCATATCTTGTCCTACTATGCTCTATCATAGAAAACTATAGGGCACTTGTACGATTGTAGAGAGGCTTTGGCTTCATTCTCCCCTCATTCACCTCGATATTATGTGTCCTATCCAAAAGCAAATAATAATCTGGCACTTCAAGGGACTAGTCCTCCACAATGCACACAAGGCAATGAACAAAAAGATTCAAATGCTTTCATTAAACATAAATTGGATATTTAAATACAAAGTCTCCATAATAATCAGATTAAAACTAATAACATAACCCATTAATTAAGGTAAACCATTCACTACAATTGAACTTACTAACAAACCTATCATTTTCGCCATTAAGCCCTTTATTCCTAAAGACCAAGAGAATAACCCACAAACAGACCCACATTTGCTGGACCACTAATAATAAATAGTACATGAACTAATAAGTCAATAAGAGATAAAATCATATCCCATAAACTGACTTGTTGCCCCTGGGACTTAAGACAAGTGGTGGCTTAAGTGCGTATCATTGAGCTATTAGATTTCTTGGATAGTTCAGATGGCTCCACATGTGCAAGGGTCATGACAAGCCCCCTTCTTCAAGAACCTTGTCTATAAGGTTCCAAAATTTCTCCCTAAAATCAGCTAGGTCTTCCCACGATGCATCTTCAGTACTCATGCTCGCCCATTTGACCAGAACCTTGGTGACACGACTACTCTAGTGTCGTGACATCTAAGCCTTCTCTGCAAGAGCTTCTTTAATGTGGCATGTATGAATCATCGATGCTTGTGGGGGCAATTGCGGTTGAGGAAGAGAGGCGATATCGAGATGTTTCTTGAGGCAAGAAACATGAAAAATCATATGAATCTTGGTCTCTGGCAGTATAGGTTAAGGCAGTATGCAACTTTTCCCACCATAGCAATAATATGAAAAGGGCCAAAAACCCTTGGGGCTAGTTTTTAGTTCCATCGTATAGTTGCTGAGAGTTGCTGGTAGGGTTTCAAATGGAGGTAAACCCATTTGCTTGTTCAAAATTTCTCTCCATTCATTTCAAATCTGTAAAATGTGTCATTATTTCTTGCGATTCCTTGAGATTATCCTTCAGAATTTTTAATATGTCATCCTTGGTGCGGAGGTTGGCTTGGATTCGTGTTGTGCTTGGTGTGTACTAAAGGAGATGTGGGGGAGGAAACCTGTACATTACTTCAAATGGGGTTGTTTGTGTTGTGGAATGCTCAATGGTTTTGTCTCAAGACACAGCTAACAACAACCACTTGCTCCATTCCTTGAGATTTTCTCTAGTGAAACGCCGCAAGTATCCTTCTAAACTTTGACTGATGGCCTCCAATTGTCCGTTGGTTTGTGGATGATAGGTTGTGCTGAGATTGAGCTGAGTTCTTTGTAGGTGAATTAGCTCAGACCAAAATCGAGAGGTGAAAATCGCATCACAGTCACTTACTATGGACTTGGGCATTCCGTGGAGTCACACAATGCCTTCCAAAAAGTGGTTTGCCACTGTGCTTGATGTATAAGGGTGGTGGAGGGGAATAAAATGTGCCTACTTAATGAGGTGATCCATCACAACCAAGATAATACTTTTGTCATGGGAGATTGGGAGCCCCTCCCCAAAGTCCAAACTAATGTCTTGCCATGGAGTGTCGAGGATGGGCAATGGTTGGAGAAGGCCAACAGGGTGAAGGTGTTCAACTTTGGTTTTCTAGCAGATACCACAATCTCAGATGTGCCTACAGACTGATATCTTTAACCAAGGCCAGTAAAAATCTTTTCAAACCCTTGTTAATGTCTTGTGATAACCTTAATGCCTAGCTAATGGACTATCATGCATCTGTTGCAGGGCTAAGTGGTGAAGGTTAAGAGAGTTACCAAGGTGGAGCCAACCCTTATAAAAAAAACCACCCCAACCACAAAGAATGGCAGCTAAGAGTGAGTCCTCTTGGTACACTTACTTAACTTTGTCGATTCATGGTGTTCATGGTTGAGAGATTGTTGCACCATAGAGTGATCCCTCCTTAGTGTTGATTCTCGAGAGGGCATCCGCAACCTTGTTCTCCTGGCCAACTTTATACACCACTGTAACACCCAATTAATTTAGAAATCCATTTCTGTTGGGTGGGTGTACCAATCCTCTATTCAACCAAATATTTGAGTTCTTGCTAGTCTGTATGTATTTTGAATTTCTGACCCAATAGATAAGCACTTCACTTTTGCACAACCATCACAAGAGCAAGGAGCTATTTCTCGTAGGTAGAGTGCTAAAGTATTCCC
Organism: Juglans regia; assembly: GCF_001411555.2. Classification (NCBI taxonomy): domain Eukaryota; kingdom Viridiplantae; phylum Streptophyta; class Magnoliopsida; order Fagales; family Juglandaceae; genus Juglans; species Juglans regia. Next base: position 21,091,253 of record NC_049913.1, on the reverse strand, counting down.
CTTAATTCCTTGACTTAGATAGGCCAAAGGCTGTCCCTCTTACATTAGCACAATACCAATGCCTTGTCCTGAGACACCACATTCAATGACAAATGTTTTGGAGAAATTTGAAGTCCCAAAATAGGAGGTGTATTCATAACTTGCTTAAGTTTGTTGAATACTTCAATGGTTGTTTGATCTCAGTGAAAAGCGACCTTGCGTAACAACGCAGTGAGGGGGGCGGCAATACTTCCATAATATTTTATAAATGTGTGGTAGTAACTAGTGAGACTTAAAAAACCCCGCAAAGCCTTAATACAGGTAGGGACTTGCCACTATAGCATGCTGAAAATCTTGATAAGATCAACTTGAACTTCCTGTGAAGAAACAACATGACCCAAATATTCTATCTCATAACACCCAAACTTACACTTAGTCAGTGGTGTTGTTGGAGTAGTTTAAGCACAATTTTCAAGTGTGAGAGATAATCATTCATGAGAAAAATACAAGAACAAACTTTCAATAATAGGAACGAGAAATATCACTCATAAGGCTTTGGAAGGTTGAGGGTGCATTCGTAAGACCAAAATATATCACTAAAAATTCATAATGACTTTGGTGTGTTTGGAAAGCTAGTTTTTGTACATATTTGGGATACACTCAAATTTGGTGATACTTCGACCGTAGGTCCAATTTAAAAAATATGGAAGCCCCACCTAGCTCATCTAAAAGTTCATCCATGATCGGAATAGGATGCTTATCTTTGATGGTCACTTGGTTAAGTGCTCGATAGTCGACACATATACGCCAACTATTGTCGGCCTTGAATACCAAGAGTACTGGAGATGAATAAGGGTTTTGGCTAGGGCAAATGACCCCATTTTCCAACAACTCATTTACTATTCGCTCAATTTTCTCCTTTTGATAGTAAGGATAATAGTAATGCCTAATGCTAACAAGTTTGGCGCAAACCATTAAATAAATGTTGTGGTCTCAACTCCTATGAGGAGGAAGTCCCTGAGGCTCCTTAAAAACTTAGCTGAATTGCTTTATCAGTGGCTGCAACTCCTTAAGGATGGTAGTAGAACAAGTCCTCTATGAGTTCCCTAAGATTGTAAATAAAAACTTTTAGCATCTTCTATAGTGAGACCCGAGGGACTAAGCCCTTGGAGCTAAGTTGACTTGTCATGCCAGTTAAACTTCATGGTAAGCTTGGTAAAATCCCTGAGAATTGGTCCTAGTAAATAGAGACAATTCACACCTAGAACAAAATCACATCCCCCAATGGCAGTAGGTACATAGTGGTAGAGAAAGAATGACCTTGTAAATAAAAAGGGACTGCCTCACAGTAGTCTAAACAAAGTAATCAATCCCCATTAGCCACCATTAACATGAGATTGTGGCTTCCCTTAGCACGTAGCTTGGCCCCTCTTGCCACATTCAGATTTACAAAGTTGTGGGTGCTCACTGTATCAATTAGGAAAATTATTTATTAGTTCTCTAATATGCCCCCACAATCACATCGTTTGAGGAGCTAGTGTTCCTAAAATAGCATTGAGGGAAATTCCTAGCAACTCTCTTTCTTCGGGGGCACCTTGTATCAAAACCACAATATTCAAATTTGCAAAACACAATACAAGAGTTGTGGTCAAAAGTATGTGCTCTTTCCTAAGTATTTCCTTCATTACATAGAACTATTCACAAGAATCAAGCTCCCTAATTTAAGCATCTATTATAGACATAATTGCTTAAAACTATTCTCTCTAATTATTGTATGTATAATAAATGTGAAATATTTCTAATTATGGTATGTACAATAAATGTGATTCCTAAATATCTTTGAACCCCCCCAACAAAAGTGATGTTGGAGAGTCAAGGAGCATCAATTTGTTAACAAAGCACTGATGCCAAGCACGAGGAAGTGCCTTGGTGAGGATATCAGCAATTCGCAAGTCGATAGAGATGTGGGGTAGAGTAATAACATGCTTGTCAAAGGCTTCCTGAATTGAGTGATAGTCAACTTCAATATGTTTCGTGCGCTTGTGGAAAACTGCGTTGGCTACAATCTGAATGGCACTAGTGTTATCTGCACGAAGAGAAGTAGGATCAGTTTGAGGAAACCCAAGTTTAGAGAGTAAACCATGCAGCCAAGTAATCTCAGAACATGCTAAAACATTGCGCGATATTCAGCCTTTGTGGATGATTTAGAGACGTGGTCTTGTTTCTTACACTTTCATGAAATCAACGCACCATCTAAGTATATACACTACTCAGTGGTGGAGCAACGTGTATCAAAGCAACTAGCCTAATCGGCATCACTATAGGAGACCAAGTTAAGAGCTGAGCTAACAGGAAAAAATAGACCACGAGTAGGAGAGCCAAGAAGATAACGAATGATGCGTCGAATGGAAATTAAATGAAATGACGTGGTGAAGTCATAAATTGGCTCACAAGATGAACGGCAAATGAAATATTGGGCCAAGTAATCTTCAAGTAGACAAGGCTCCAAACTAATCATCGATAAAATGTGGGATTTAGAAGGAACTCACCCTCATCTTGATGATATTTGACATTGACTTCCATTGGAGTACCAACAGGGATAGAATCTTGTAATCCAGCCAAAAGAATGATGTCATTGATGTATTTGTGTTGATTGAGAAATATACCTTTGGCACCTTTGTGAACTTCAAGTCCAAGAAAATAAGTGAGAGGTCCAGAATCTTTCATGTGGAATGAGGTATGCAGGGAAGCTTGAAGTTGCTGAATCAAAACACTGTTAGTCATAGTGATAATATTGTCATCCACATAGACAAGTAAAATAACAATGCCCTTGGAAGTTTTATGTAGAAACATAGAGTGATCATACTGACTTTGGACAAAAGAAAGTTGAAGAAGTGTTTGCCTGAATTTTTCAAACCAAGCACATGAGGCTTGCTTCAGCCCGTACACGGCTTCTTTGAGATCCCCATTGGTTGTTTGGATTTGCAAGTTTCCATTATATGGTTTGGTATTGACAAGATTAGCCGATAAAAAGTCATGCAAGTTTCCATTATATGGTTTGGTATTGACAAGGTCAGCCGAAAAAAAAGTCATGTGATTTGAGGTTGCGGAATCAAAGAACCAAAGATTAGAAATTGATTTTTTGTTATCTGTGAGACCAAGAGCAAAAAAAAGCAAAGAACATCATTTGCTAAACAGCCTTTGGTGTGAGCGAAGGAGCTGTAGGCTAGGAGGTCATCAGTGTGGCGGCTAAAGTCATAGGTTCAGAAATTGGTTCTTCCACAGAGGTATGGAAAGCTCGAGGATTGTGATTTTGTGGTCGTTTCTGATATTCAAAAATAACGTGTTATTTGCCTTTGCAGTAATTGCAAAAAACATTTTGACACTGAATTGCAATATGAACAAATTCCTTAAAAATGTAGCATTGAATATTGGTCATGTCTCGACCTCGTTATTTTCCTTATGCGGCATATGTAACATTTAGTATGTTGGAAAAACTCCCTTGTTGTTCCAAGGTGACTTGAGTCGAACTCTTTCTTCGCGAAGAAGTTCATTCAGACAAGTATCCAAAGATGGGGATGGAGTTCAATCCATGAGATTTGAACGAACATTTTCAAACTCAGATCAAAGTTTCATCAAGAATTGATCGCGTTGACTGGTTTGATGAACATTCTCAATAGCTAGAAGAGATGCATTGGGTATGGAAGAATATACAATATATGTATATTCAGTCCATAAGTTAATGAATGTCGAGTAGAACTATTAAATTGATAAGCTGTCTTGAGTATAGTTAGCATGTTCATATTCCAATTGAAAACAGCAAGCAAAGCTGTCTTGATGATAAACTTTTTTTAAATAATCCCTCATAGCCTTTGCTATCCAATGTGGTCGTAAGTTGAGAATAATAACAGGATCCATGGAGCTCAATATCCAACTCATAATGGGAGCATATTTTGCCTCCCATTCCATAACCTTGGTGGGGTCAACGGGGCTTATGATCAGAACCATTGATGTGCCCCCATAATTCTTTTCCCTTAAGATAAATCTGAAATTAAAATTCCCAAGCACAGTAATTCTTACCCAAAATTCTGATTGTAGGTAAATTCATATTTCTCCATGATTGCGTCAAAGAAATAAGTCACAAGGAAAAGGATCAGACTAAGATGACTCGAGTAACAATAAGACACACAAAGGCACCGAGATAACTATGAGAAAACTAAGATGGTTAGAACCCAAAAAGGGGCTCTGATACTAGGTCAAAACCACAATATTCAAATTTGCAAGACACAATACACGAGTTGTGGTAAAACGTGTGTGCCCTATTTTGAGCATTTCCTTCATTATATAGAACTATTTACAACAATCAAGCTCCCAAATTTAAGCATATGTTATAGACATATTCATCTAAGAATATTCTCTCTAATTACGGTATGTACAATAAATGTGAGATATTTCTAATTATGGTAAGTGCAATAAATGAGATTCTTAATATATTTGGCACCTTGAACCTAATCCAAATCCAGTCTATTGGAAACTTCCTAAAAAAATTCTTCTTCCATCTCTGGTTCCAGCTCTTCCAGTAAGAAAAATTTAGGTGTTCAATACCTATGTCTAGGAGCCCATTTTTCATAATAGTAGCAAAGTCCACGATCACGTCTTTCCTTCATTTGGCTAAGATAATACGTTGAACAAGGAGGTTGGTTTTGGGGTTGGTGTTTTGGTTTTGGGCGTGGAGGCTGGTTTTCTATTAGATGAGGAGGATTAGGTGTGTTGGGTGCTGTAAGTCTAGGAAAATTATTTTTGGGAGGGAGGTTTGAGATTGGGGTTGGTTGGGATAAATTGAAAGGCCTCTAGTTTCTGAATTTGTGCCACACCTCTTCCTCGTACAATCGGGCTAGCCCAAAAGCCTTAGGTAGAGTGTGGGTTGAAACATAGTAACCATAATTAGAATGTCGTCCCTCAATCCACTAAGAAATGTGCTAATCCAGAAGTCTTCTGGGAGGCCTAGGATGCGGTTGGAGAGAATCTCAAAATGTGTTTGATATTTCTCCATCATAGATGTATGTCATAACCTAGTGAAGTCAGCCACTAGATCATCAAAGGGTGTGGCTGCAAAGCATATTTGCAAAGCTTGCACAAACTCAGGCCAGGTGGAAATGGGATGGAAAACCAATAACCACTAGTACCAAGTTAAAGCTTTGCCCTCCATATGGAAGGAGGGTAGTTGAATCTCTTAGGTGTCTGGGGTATTATAGTATGCAAAAACTTGTTAGGCCCGAAAGACCCAACCAATGGGTTTAGATCCATTGAATTTGTGAAAGTCAAAAACTGGTTCCGCCTTATGCTTCAAAAACTGGGTTAACATGGTGGTGAGGTAATCTGAAGTGGCTACTGCTGCTAGGGTCAATGTTTTGGGTATGGGAAGAGTTGTACAATGGATGGATTATGATATGGGAAAGGTATGTATAACTGGTGGCAAGGCTGCCAAGTTGTTGGATGAGCTCTTCCAACAAGGTTTGTTGTCGGGCCTAAGCATCGTTCAAGCTAGCATTTCAGTTTTCAACTAGGCAACAGATTCAGAGAGTTGAGATAGTTAGGTCCTCTATGTCATGGAAACCAGCCTGGCTCTGTACACCAATTGTTATGTGTCCCAGTCAAAAGCAAATAATAATATGGTACTTCGAGGGAACAATCCACCACAATGCACGCAAGGCAACGAACAAAATAAGTCAAATGCTTTCATTAAACGTAAATTGGATATTTAAATACAAAGACTCCATAATATCCTGACTAGAGCTAATTACCATAAACCATCAATTAAGGAACACTAACCCACTACAACTAGACTTACAAACAAACCTATCAATTGGGCGACTAAGCCTTTGATTCCTAAAGACCATGACAATACCCTACAAACAGACCCACGTTTGTTGGGCCATTAATAATAATTTGTTGGGCCACTAATAATAAAAGTATATCCCATTAATTGATGTGTTGCTCCTGGTAGGATGTAACAGGTCCAGTCCAGCTTTAGACAAAATTTAATACTGAACCGGTATGCACTGATTTTTCATTTTTCAAAACTGATTAAGCACTAGTTATCCTTCTAAACCAGTACCTCCAGTTTTCGGTCCTGTTCGGTCCGATTTTCTAGTTTTAATAAAATGTAAATTTCTCATAAAAAAAAATATGTTTATAAAAATTAAAAAAAAAACTACTTTAAAAATATCTGTTTTATTAAAAAACTGTTACTATCTACAAAAATCTGCTATGTAAAAAAAAAAAAAAAAATTGCTATAAAAAATCTACTTTATAAAAAAAAAAATTTTGCTATTTAAAAAAAAAAAAATTGCTATAAAAAAACTGCTATAAATTATGCTATATAAAATCTGCTATAAATTCACTAATAGTAATATTATATGTTATATGTTATGGAATATATATATTATATATTATATAATAATATATTGATACTAAATTATTACTAATACTATATGCTATACTAATAGTGATATTAATACTATATAATAATATATGGTCATAATGACATTGTAACACTCGGACCCAACAAGAAATTCGCATCCGAATTTTTTAATATGGATGAAAAGTCCACTTGGATTTTAACGAGTAGTTCGGCGATTTATGAGTTTTTATTGAAAGTGTTAATTAGGTTGAATTCAGCTAATATTTTATGGACCAGGCATGATTTATTTTATTTGGTTTTTGGCCCAACAAGTTATGTAATGAGTTAGCCTAGTTGAAATATGAGTTGAGGCCAGTAGTATTTAGAATATATTCGATCGATGGAAATACGAATAAGCTACGAAGATGCTTTGGAATGCCTTAGCTTGTCAAAACCAAGTTTTGTTAAGCCCCATGCCGTGCACATTTCCTTTCTATTTCTTTTTCCTAGGTTTCAACCACCTATTTAGGCGTCATCTCAAGCACGGAGAACCTCCCTCAACTAGGCTTACTCTTTACGTCAGTTTCTCCACGGCATGCACGTTCCTATCCCCACAACATTCACTGCAACAACTTGCATTAAGAGATATACTTTCACGTTATGCAGTTTTCTCCCTCTCATTTTCTCTTGGGTTTCTAGTCATATAAATAAATATATATATATATATATATATATATATATAAGTGAAGATCCTCAGCATAGCATATAGAAGATAGCCCAAGACTCCTCCGCCTCTGCACCTAGATGGACTAAAAAAAAAAGGAAGCTAAGCCACCTTCAACGTTGCATCGTAGCCCCTCCCTCCACCATAAAAGAGCAACACCAAAGCCCAAGACCACCACCATGCCAACCACCAAAAGTTTTGAGAGAGTACTCTATTTTTGCTTCACCGAAACAAAGGAAGTGATCTTCCCCATCGTGAGCTTCAAGCCATCCACCCACACTGCCACCCCGTCGTCCCCTCACAGCACACAAAAATTGCCACCCGACACCTCTCGCCACCATAAGTCGCCACTCTCGCTCTGTAAGGTCACGTCATGCCACGGTTTCCTCTCCAATCTCTCTCACCATTTTTCGAATTCTCTCTCCCACCACTCACTCTCTCTCGCTCATCACTCTGTATCTCTATCTCTCAGTGCTCCGCCGCCGTGTGGACCACCTGCAACATCTGCCCAATCCTGCCGTTGCGTCCTTCCTTCATCCTCAATAAGCATGGCCACTATTACGTGTTTGTAAATCCCAGTTTTGTTTTCAAAGAGCCATGCATGTTATATTTTATTTCTCTTTCCCAAAATGCCCTTAAATGGGTGCTTACTATACATGTTTTTATAAACCTGTTGTACATAGGATTTGTTTGTAGTATAAAATTTTATATGGAAAATATTTTAGGAGTCTAGATTAATGAATTAATTATTTTTTTTACAACTAAGTTTAGTAAGTAAATAGTAAGTATGAAATTTTTATGTTAACCCTTTAATAAACTAATTAGTCTATTTTAATTAAATGAAATATTTGCCCTCCTACTTTAATCAGTTTTGTTATAATGAATCTTTAAACCAGGATTGTATTTTGTGGCTTAGTTGAATTTATTACTAATATTATTATACAGTTTTAGAAAATGTCTTAGAATTTAATAGCTTAGTCAGAGCATTTTAAGTGCTTATTGATGGATTTGGAGAAGTGATGGCATTTCAGGGTTATAGGTTTTGAGAAATTAAAATAGGTTATTTTAGCATCTTAGGCTTAAATATTGAAATATGTGTTCAATTGGAAATTTACGAGAATTACGTGATTATTTTATAGGTGACGATTAATATTTGTTCGGCATTGTTGAGGAAATTTTCGAAAGACTAAGAAATCCAAGTAAGCGGAGTTCCTATGCTAAACTTTGCATGAAAAGAAAATGAACTGATGTTGATTTATGAAAATGTGCATGATGTATTTGTTTTTGAAAAGAAACGTGAAAATAACATCAGTTATTTGCTCTACATTACTCATGAGATCCATAAGAAAGAGAAGAGTATTTTTGTCATGATTGGTGTAGATATGAGCTAGTTTTTGTGCATTCTGTTTCTGATCTGGAAAAGAGCGAATATGAGTCTTTCTTTTTGAAAGTTTTGTTTTGATGAAATAAAGATGTATGATCCATGAGATCTAAAAGTTTTGCTTTGAATAAATGAAGATGTCTGTATTATGTTTATTTCGAACATGTGGAATTATCTAAAGTTGTTAAGTATTTGGTTTTTTATATGATGTGGCATCTGAAAATCTTGGCATGAGATTCTGATTCTGTATTCTGATTGAAGTCTGATTCTGATGGTTCTATTATGTTCTGACAAGGCCCAACCACAGGTTGTAATAGTGAATACGGCCCTTCCATGGTTATAATTGTGGTTCATAACCTTACCACGGAGATTAAATATGGTATACGGCCCAACTACGAGTGATAATAATGGATATGGCCCAGCCACGGGTAATAATAGTGGCATACGGCCCAACCATGGGTGATAATAGTGGATATAAACAAATCACGGGTTATAATAGTGGATATGACCCTTCCACGGGTTATAATTATGGTTTATAACCCTACCATGGGAGTTAAACATGGTATATGGCCCAACCATGGGTTATAATAGTGGATACGGCCTTTCCACGAGTTATAATGGTGGTTTATAACCCTACCACGAGGGTTAAATATGGTATATGTCCGGTTGTGATGCTCTAGTATGATATGAAGATGATGTTTCAGATTTTGTTATGCCAAAAGATTTTGAATAAGAAAGTTTTCTTCAAGCTTCACTCTGAAAGTTTTGGTAACATGTTTTGATTTTCATTCTGAAAGCAAATGTTTTTAATTATGCATTATGAAAGTAAATATTTTATTCTGCATCCTGAATTTTGAAAATGCTCATGTTTACATACTAATATATGTTCTCTGCTTACTGAGTTATTGATAACTCAACCCCTTATCTCCATAATATTTTTCAGATGATTATGATAGTCCTGCTGGCGAGTAAGAGTAGACTGTATTAGAGAAGTTATGAAGTTCGTAAAAGAATAAGTACCCGAGGGTACAAGTATTTATTTGCGAGTCTCTATAGTTGATTTATGATTTTATATTATTTTAGTACTTTAAGTCGTGGAAATTTCGAGACTGTGTGGAATTCTAATTTATTTCTTTGAGGTAATTAGTTAGTGTCTTGATGGAGGAACATATATTTTTATTCTGAATAAATGGATTTCGTATTTGGATGGAATATCATAGTGCAAAAATCTGTTATGGAAGATGACGTTAGGTTACAAAAGCTAACTTTCCGGACTTCCGAGAACGGGGCGTTACAGATATAGTCAAATTGATATTAATACTATATATAGTTATAATGATTTAGTTATATTGAATCATTGGTTAGTATAACTATATAATAGTATTAGTATTAGTATAACTATCTACTAGTATTTGTTATAGTGATTTTAATTTAGTATAAATATATAATAGTATTTTTATCAAAATATATATGTATGTATATATAATAGTATTAGTAAAACTATCAATATAATATAACTATATCACTGATAGTTATATATATTAGTATTACTATATCACTAATTTACTATGGTATCATATAGACTTATAGTGATATAGTATTAGTATAACTATTAAATTTATCGATACTATAATAATTTATATAGTTCTTTATATATAGACCTAAAGTAGATTACTAATACTAATACTAATAACATTATCTTAAATTTTGAATAAATGGAATGAGAAAGTAATATTAATTACGCATTTGTGGGGTGCCAATTGCTTTGGAGTGCATGTGGTAACAGTTACTCTGAGATGTGACATGATTGATTTGGACTCTAATATGTCGATCTCGTCCTTTTGTGCAAGATGAGAATTAATTAATTAGAGTATCATTTTCTGTTATAAATTATTCCTACAGTAAATTATTTATTATCTATCTAAAATAATTTATATAATTATAATAATATTATCTTCTATATAACTATAATTTATATTATTATATATAGTATTATATATAATTATAATTTATATTATTATACATAAAAAAAATATTTAATATAAAAAAATATTATAAATAATATTAAAAAAATTAATTTAAATATATAATATAGTGAACTGGTCCGATCCGATTCTAAAAATCTTAGAACTAGAACTGAACGGATTTCAACCAATTTTGACATTTTAAAAACTAGAAAAATTCTTGTTGCAACCGACTGGGGGAATCCCTGCGTAACCGGCGTCCACTTAGAAAAATAAAACTATACGTTTCATATACACAAAAGTTCCAAACGACTGCGTTCCATCATTTCTACCCTCCCTCCCGAAGAACTGCACCCATCGTCCTCCTACATAAGAACACCAATGACCAGAACCAGAAACTGAAGAAATTCCATTAAAAAAAAACCAAGGAAATGAAGAAACCCCAAAACCCAGAAAACGAAGAAACCCAAAAATAAAAAATGAAGAAACACCAAACCCAGGAAATGAAGAAACCATTAAAAAAAAAAAAAAAACTGGAACCTGCACTTACAAGATAAAAACGACAGGAAACAAGGCAATTTCGGGTGGATGTGGGAAAGAAAAATCGGGCTTAATGATGGGAGATTCAGCCGAGAAGCAATAGATGTGGTCGGGTGGAGAGGACAACTTTGTATGGTCAACGTGTGTTCCAGAGTTTTTTTTTTTTTTTTGGTTGAATTTTGGACTCGAACAATGAGTTTCAATCGGTTTTGAGTAGACTTTTCAATTTTGTTTTAGTTTCTGACAGATGCTGGCATAATGGTTACGCAATAGTTCCGCACGCCGGTTGTACATAGCAACTCTCTAAAAACTAATTCCAAACTAGATCTGTTCAAGCTAGTTTGAACCGATTTTCAGGTTAAAATTTACACTCCTAACTCTTGGACTTCATACAAGTGGTGGCTGCGTATCACTGAGCCATTGGAATTTTTGGATAGTTGAGATGGCTCCACGTTTGCAAAGGTCATGATACTCTAACCCTTGCGGCAGATGGTAGGGATGATTGTATAAAGGGAGGAGCTTGAGTTATGAACTCCGGACAATACCATGTTGACTACTAAACGTGCATAGCAATATAAATGAGTTTTTTTATTTTTTAATATTTTTTAAATGTCCTTAATTATTAAAAAAATAAAAATAAGTAAAAATAAAAATATATAAGTGACACATACTATCAACCTATGAACTCCCCAAGTTTCTCATTATGTCGTTGGGATGAAGAAATTCAGATGCTTTTAGGGGATGATTAGAGGTTTGTGGATTTGGAATGAGGAACTAAGGAAATGGAGGGTGTTGACTTTGGATTTATTTTTTTGGAGAGAAGAGGCTGGTGTTGTACCCATTCCCTTGCGGCCTTGCGTACCTTTCCCCCAAATACAAGTATGAATAAATCCTCTGCAAAATGGGGGCTTCAGTAAGTAAAAGAGATCGAAGATTGTGCGGGGATATCATTTGAGTAGGGGTGGGCAGCGGGGCCCCGGACCCCACTGACCCGCCCCGTTCGCCTCGCCCCCATCCATGCAGGGCGGGGGCTCCGGCCCTCTTAAGCGGGGTGCGGGGGGCCCCGCCCGCACCCCAGGGAAGATGCGGAGGCGAGGGGCGGATGGGGCGAAGCCCCGCCCCGCTTAAGTTATATATATATATAATATAATTAAAATTATATATATATAAAAAAAAAAACAAATAAGTAGAGTGAAACGGCGCCGTTTTGTCATGGACAAAACGGTGTCGTTTCACTTAGGACTGGTAAGTGGTAAGCCGCCCCAACTAAAAGTGAAACGGCGCCGTTTCACTTTTGGTTAAGGTTCCCCCCCCTCCCCCTTCCCCGCGTCTGTTTCCCTCATTTCTCCAACTCTCCTCTCTCACTCTCTTTGAGTCTCTCACGCGATCTCTCACACTCACTCTCTCTGAGTCAGTCTCGCACTCGCAGTGCCAGCCTCTCTCCCTCATTCGAATCTTCGTCTCACACGAGCAGCACCAACGCTGCCACTCAAAGGTAAGAAGTCCGAAACCCATTCTTTTTTTTTTTTTTGGATTGGAGATTGGAGGAAGGTTGGGTTGAATCAGAGATGGAGGATGGGAAAATTGTGAATTTGTGTGCTGTGGAGAATTTTGTACTTGTGTTTGATTCGTGTGTTTCTTTGTACTTGTTTGTTTGTTTTTGTTTGTAGATTGGAACCCTAAATCAATTTAGGGTTTCAATCCGAAACCCTAATCCGAAACCCTAAATCAATTTGTAGATTGGAACCCTAAATCAATTTACTTGTGTTGAACCCCTCGAATGAAGGGGTTCAACATTGAAGGGGTTCACCCCGTCCAATTGGGGCGGGTAGCACCCCTACATTCGAGGGTTATGAAGATCAATTTAGGGCTTTACCCATTGCCATCGAAGCGGGGCTTTGTCTTTCCTCACTTCAAAAAGAGAGAGAGAATTGAAGAAACTTATCAATGGAATAAATTATGATGTGAAAGAAGGGAGAGCAAGCCGAGGGAGGATCAAGGGGAGGGCATCAAACCTTGTTTTATAAAGCCTAAGATTCTCTCTTCACATGTTACGGGGTTGAATGATGGCTTTGTGTTGGAAATTTATTATGTCAATTGAAGGTGGATATCATTTGTTTGTAGGAAACAAAGCTGAGATTTATTAATTGAAGTATCATTAGAAGCTTATACTGTAGTTCTTATGTGGGATGGGTTTTTCTTACTTCTATGGGGGCTTCGAGTGATATCCTCATGATATGAGACCAGAGGGTAGTAGAACTTATTGAGAGTATATTAGGGACTCCTTGGTGGCTTCCTTTAAATTACTGGTACTCCAAGCTTTATATTAGTCGGCAAACTCAAAGTTTTGAAGAATGACTTGTAGAAGTGGAACGTGAAAATTTTTGGGAATGTAGATTGTGTTAAGAATGCCCTTTTTAGGAGTTGTACGGCCTAGAGGGCTGGAAGACAATTGGGGCTCTTTCCTGGCAAGGAAGAGGTTTGTGGCTATTGAAATTAAGAAGATGATCTCGATCCTGTTGGAATCTCATGGAGGCAAAAATCTTGGGATGTTTAGCTGGGAGAATGGGATAAATGCACAATGTTCTTTCATTGGGTGACCAACTCTCATTGAAAGAACAACACTATTGAGATGCTCCAAATTGATGGTTGCGCACTCCATGACCATTTTGAGATCAAGGATCACATTGTTTCCTATTATGAGAGGCTCCTCACAGAAAAATTTGGTTAGGGGCCAAAACTTGATGGTTTATTGATTCTTTCAGTGCAAATTGATTGGAACGAGGATTTAAAGATGATGAAGTCCACCTTGTGACTAGAAGAATGTGTAAAGATAAAGTTCTTAGACTGGATGGTTTCTCCATGGAGTTTTTTAAAAGTTGTTGGGACGTCGTGAGGGAGGATATTATGAAAGTCTTTCATGAATTTTATTCTTTCAAGAAATCTGAGAAAAACCTTAATACTACTCTCATTGCACTTATCTTGAAGAGGGTCGGGGCCTCAGATGTGAAGGATTATCACATCATTAGCCTTGTGAATGAGATCTACAAGACCATATCCAAGGTCCTAGCTAATTGTATGTGTACAGTCATTAAGAAGATTATTTTGAACCCTTGAATGCCTTTGTCAAGGGAAGACAAACTCTAGACTTGGTGCTTATTACCAATGAATATTTGGAGAGCATAATCAAAGCTAGGGTCACAGGCATCTTATAGAAATTGGATATGGAGAAGGCTTATGATCTTGGAAATTCAGAATTCCTAATTTACTTGCTTGTGAGATGTGAGTTTGGTGAGACGTGGTGTATGTGGATCAAGCATTGTGTGACCACAGTCAATTTCTCAATTTTGATGAATGGCATCTCATTTGGGTTCCTTAACAGCTCCTATGGATTGAGACAAGGGAATTCATTGTCTCCTTTCCTCTTTGTTATCATCAGAGACACGCTTAGTCAATTGTTGAAAGATGCTGTTAGTGGAGGTTTCCTTTCAGAATTTTCAATTGGAACAATGGTTTTGTCAATGTTTTTTCATCTTTTTTTGGCATATGACAACCTTAGTACTGTTTTGTGAAATGGCCCAAAGCCATGTACAATCATTGAGGACCCTCTTGCTTTATTTTGAAGTTGTTTCCAGGTTTAATGAACACACTGGATTTGTCTTGAAACAAAGCACGTGGAGTATTGGTAAAGGTGCTATTAATTTTTGGTATGAAATTGGGGGATGGATGGTGCTATATACCCAAAACGACTGCCAATTTCTCAACCAGATATTCTTCTAAAATATCTATGAACTTCTGCAGGTCCTAATATCTCTTTATTCCAACTGGCATTTTCTCTTTAAAATCAGCCTCGGATTTGCTTTGGAGCTCCTCTCCTACTTTCCTTCTTTCTTGCTTGTGTTTGGAATTCTAATCTACCTCCAAAAATTTCTATTTTTGGCTGGAAGTTATGGAATAATGCAGTGCCAGTTGACTATGCTATTCAATGTTGTGGAACGCCAATAGCCTCCAAGTGTCTGTCCTGTTCTGATCATTTGTTTGGTTTCTCTTATTTATTGAATTTTTCATGGAAGGCCAAACTAATTCAACGGTGGCAATTATCTGCAAGGAAAGATCAAATTAGTTTGTTGGCAAGCATAAACGAATGCTTGTTTTGTAGGAGTTATGATTAGCAAGGAATAATGGAGTGTTTAATTGAATTTCTGCACTACCCTCATCAATTATTAGTCATGTTATTCATTGGCTACATGACTTGAATGGAGTCCTAAAGCCCTCCAAGCTTCCCAACTTTAGATGTTCCTGCCCTCTAAGGACCTTATAGCTTACATCAATACCAATAAAGATCTTTTTTTTTTTTTAGATGTCGGGAAACCTCTCCAAGGCAAGGCCCTTCAGACCCATCTCTACAGAGTAAACTCCGGTCTCGTGCACCACACCTCGGAGTATACCAATAAAGATATGAAGGCCATTGTTATTGCACTGGTGGCTACCTGGCCTTTCAATATAGATGGTGCATTTTTTGGTATCTCAAGAGCTGCTAGATGTGAGGGAGTATTGCATGATGACTGTGGAAGCCTTATCTTTGGTTTCTCATTTTGTTTAGGATTGAGAATCAACACTTTTGCTGAAATAATGGCTTTAAAGCAGGGGCTATTATATTGTCTTCAACTTGAACTTTTTGAGAGATTTTTTTTTTTTTTAAAAAAAAAAAAGCTAACTTCATGGTTCTAGTTAACTGGTTTTGTGGAAAACCTTATCCTCCCTTGGAGTTCAATGCTGTATGGGAAGACAAATTGTCTTTCCTCCTCTGTGCAACACTTTTACAAGGAAGCCAACTCTGTTGCCGATGATGAGCTTGCCAAATCTGGTGCAAATGGCTGTTCTAAGGCTTATTTCTTCTCTTCTCATTTGCCGAAACTATCATGGCGAAAATATAGGTTAGATTAGATTCATCTTCCAAAATTTAGACACAAAGCTTAATCACATGTTGGTTTTAGGACTCGTTGAAATCGTAATCCCGAAAGATTTACTTTTTTATAATATAGTATTCATCTGTCATAGATGAGAACATCTAATAAAATTGGGTACCGTCTTCTTCTCTAAAACAATATTTTCATAATCTTATTTGTCCGACAAAAAAAATGAACTATGACATAATCTTATTTTCTAATGACAAAACATTTTGTGTGGATGGAATAAATACCGATCGAAAAGTGACAAAACTAATCAACCTCAACTAAAGAGACAACAACTTTCCCTACTGAGAAAGCAATGTTTTTGTTCTCATGTTCATCACCTTGTCGTTGAAAGCGAATCAAAATGGATTCATTCTCCATTTCAAATAAAACGAGAATGCAACCAAAACAATGATGTGTAGTCTTATGTATATATAGCAGTTGTTCTTTAAAAATCATTTTTTTTTGGGTCAATATATATTTGTTTGAATGTTTAAATATATTCATAAACCTCGTAGCCTTGACTTGTAGATACTTTCCGGCGCCTGAAATTTTATATATATATATAGGTAAAAGTTTTTTAAATTAATATATATATATTATTAAATAATTTGGAGTGACAAATGACATGTTATTATGTCTTGGCCTTGGAGGGCGGCACCACTTTGTTAAATCCTTGCTATACTCTTTCGGGCGGCACTATGTCTTTCAATTGTTATCATTTTCTTGGTTCTCTTCACGTGTGCTTTGAAGTTAAAACCAGATCACCATTTTTTCCTTTTTTTCTTCTTCTTTCTTTTAATCTATCAAAGCTATTAGAAATATCAGATAATTGAGTGAGATTTCCAACTCTTAGCCTAATTTGTTTTCAGAGATGAAATGAAATAAAATTTTTTGAGATATATATGAATAGTATTGAGATATATTGAGTATAGATTGAGATAAGATAAAATTATGTTTGTTTATAGAGATGAAATGAGATTAATTTAACATTTTTGTAAAGTATTTATAGTTGTGGGGCCCACAATCATTTTGTTTTCTTTTTCTTTTTCTTGGACTGTGTTGCGTTTTGTTTTTTTTTTTTTTTTTCCCTAACATTTCGGCATTTTCCTGCCACTTGGACCCACTAATATTTACCTCTTGCCACAATTCGGCAGATTCGTTGTTTTGACCATTTTTTTTTCACACATTTCGGCGTTACTGTCACTGGGACCCACTCATAAAAACTATTTACTTCCGAACACAAGAAAAAGAAAGGATAGGCCCCACTGGTAGCTTTTTCTGTGTATAGTACAATTGATGAATAGTGATAAAATAATAAGAGATGAAATGAGATGAGATAAAAAAATAGATATTAGTTTTCAAAGAGTGTCTGACCGTACAAAACTTAGAAAATTTTTCAAAGTTCTGTGTTTTATCTTTCAAAGCAAACGAGGCCCAACATATTTCTAATAATATTACTCATTCTTTTTTCGAATATTGAGAGAAAAATAATTAATAAGTAATACTACATACAATCGTTTTGAAAAAGTATTGGATCCACTATTAAAAAAAAAAATTAATGAGTAATACTACATACAATCGTGAAGTGTGCAAGTATCACGCAATCATTTTGAAAAAGTGTTGGATCCACTATTAAAAAAAATAATAATTTTTTATGTATGCCTTATATTTACTCAATTTTTTTCAAAAAATTACACGTTCTATGACTAAAAATATCAAACTATTTGAAATATAAGCTTAGTGAAATTTCCAACTCTTAAGCCAACATATTTCTAATAATATTACTCATTATTTTTATAGAGTAATGTAAATGGAGAAAACAGAAGGAGCCCCTGGTAATATATATAGACATATGGAAAATATTAGATGCCCCGCTAAGGGCTCCCGCTGGCCCTAGCGTTTTTTTATATGTGTTTTTTTTTTAATTTTGTTTTATATAAATATTTTTAATAATTTTAAATATTTTAAAAAATAAAATAAAAATTATAATATTATTAAAAAATATTTTCTTAATCACGAAATAGAATAAAAAATAATATTTATTCTACTTCGTGATTAAGGAAGTATTTTTTAATGATTTTTTTTTTACTTTCTGATTAAGGAAGTGTTTTTTAATAATATTTTAAATTTATTTTATCTTTTAAAAATATTTAAAAGTGTAAAAGAATTCTATATAAAAATAAATTAAAAAAATGCACATAGAAAAATACATACTAAGCCCAACGAGAGCCCCCAGCGAGGGCTGTAGCATGACCATTTTAAATATTTTTAAAAAAATATAATATTATTAAAAAATATTTTCTTAATCATCAAGTAAAATAATTTTTAAGAAAATATAATAGAAAATATTTTTTATTTTAATTCGTGATTAAGAAAATATTTTTTAATATATATTTTTTTTTACTTTCTAATTAAAAAAAATATTTTCTTAATGATGTTTTAAATTTATTTTATTTTTTTAAAATATTAAAAAATCTATATAAAAAATTACTTAAATAAAATACATGTAAAATAATATTACATCCCTAATGGGAGCCCAGCGGGTGCTGTAGCATCACCCTAGACATATATATATATATATATATATATATATATATATATTTATATATATATATTTATATATATATATATTTATATAGGAAAATGCTACATGCCCCGCTGGGGGCTCCAGCTGGGCTGTAGCCTTTTTTTATCTATTTCTTTTAGTTTTTTATTTATATAGATATTTTTAATAATTTTAAATATTTAAAAAAATAAAATAAAAATTATAATATTATTAAGAAATATTTTCTTAATCACGAAATAGAATAAAAAATAATATTTATTCTACTTCGTAATTAAGGAATTATTTTTTTTAATAATTTTTTTTTTACTTTCTAATTAACGAAGTGTTTTTTTAATGGTATTTTAAATTTATTTTATTTCTTAAAAATATTTAAAAGTGTAAATATATATATAAATTAAATTAAAAAAATACACATAGAAAAGTACATACTAAGCCAAATGGGAGCTGTAGCATATCCATTTTATAATTTTTTATTTTACTTCATGATTAAGAAAATATTTTTTAATATATATTTTTTTACTTTATGATTAAGAAAGTATTTTCTTAATAATATTTTAAATTTATTTTATTTTTTAAAATATTTTAAAATATTAAAAGGTCTATATAAAAAATTATTTAAATAAAATATATATATATAATAATATTACAACTCTCAACGAGAGTCTCCAACTAGAACTGTAGCATCACCCATAGATATATATATATAAGAGATTTGCTACACAACCTCCACCACACTCCACACTCCACACTTTTTTAAATTTTTAAAATTTTTAATATTTTTTTAAAATTTTCTTTTGAGTTTATTCTTTTTAAATTATTTTAAATTATTTATTCATTATTTATATAATAAATATTTAATAAAAGAAAAAATAATAAAAATTAAAAATAATGTGGAGTGTGGAAATTGTATGAATAGTAGGAGGATGAGTAGATTTTTTATATATATAAATATATATGTATGTATATATATATATATATAATATATATAAGAAAGATAAGAGACATGTTGGTGACAGATTCTTCATCATAGAGGGCATCATTTCTGTTAGTGTATAATGCAGGCACAGTAAGGTTTTATCTGAAAACAATCATTTCACATGGCTACTTTATTGCTGCAACATGCAAGGAACCCCCAAGATTCCTGTGCAAGAGCTAACCACAGGAACATGCAAAAAAGAAAGAAAAGGCAGGCACGCATATCCACTCCAATTAAAAGCGTTGACAATTGGATTAACTCAGGTGGCTATTCCCATTTACACTTTGGATAAGTATGGTGAAAGCTTTCTATTCCATTTTAACCAATGTCAAAACAGAATTATTGCATGTAACTTATGAATTATGGTGTAAATACAAAATTCTATATAGAAATAAGAAAGTCAAAATATAAATTTTTTTTTTTATGTCGAGAAATCTCTTCAAGGCAAGGCCATTTAAACCCACTTGTACTGAATAAATTCTGATTCCGTATATCGTATTTACGAAACTGATTAAATCGTTAACTTTTTAATAGAAAATGTGGTTTCAAAGTCAAAATATAAATATTTCACATTAATAATGTGTTTGACTTTGATTTGATGTGTTAATAAACAGTCTCATAAATAGATATTTCTAACTGATTGGTTGATTGATCGATATTCGCTCAATCTAAGCATTGGTTCCTGAAATTTTGCTTGAACTACCGAAGGAGATTCTCGGTTTCTATTGCTTTATTGGGGGACAAATTTGCCATAGGACAGGAAAAGTACCTTTTGATGTGGTTAATAAAGTCAAAAGGGGAAATTAGGTTTGGATCCAACCTTGTTATCCTTTGTTATCATTTTCCAACTTTTGTATACTTTAGGTGTGTGAACGTTGAACAGTTTGGCATCCATCTACTGAGACTAGACAAATAAATCCAAAGAGAAATGCTCTCCTTCTGACAAGTGTCGCAATTTGGGAGCTCCCCCCCTCTTTCTCATTTGGTACTACTTTCCATTGTGGTCTTTGTCCTCTACCATTGCTCATTGGAGTCCAACTTCTCTCTCTTTTCTCTCTTTCCCCATCTTTATAAGTACAACTAGCATTCACAATTTCACCCTGCTCTAGTTTTTCCCAAACAAATAGCAAACTACTTAAAGCCAGAAAACAGAACAATGCTGGAATCAAACCCACCTCTCCTGCCGCATTACAAAGCGCTTTTGAGCCACACAGCTGATGAAGTTGCTGCACTTGAGTACTGCAATGTATGGAAAGGTGGAGCAGTAATGGAGGAATGTCAACTGCCATTGATAGACCTCGATGGTCTGAAATGTCTTGATGCGACGGAGAGGCTTGCTTGCTCTACAGCAATATGTAGAGCATCATCAGAGTGGGGGTTCTTCCAAGTGGTGAATCATGGGATAAGCAGTGAGTTGCTTGGGAAGATGAGAGGAGAGCAGATAAAACTGTTTCAAGCCCCTTTTGAGATGAAACAAACTTGTGGGCTTCTAAATAATTCCTACAGGTGGGGAACACCAACTGCTACTCTTCCAACCCAGTTTTCATGGTCTGAAGCATTCCACATTCCTCTCACAAAGATCTCTGAAGAAGCTTGCTATGGGGAGTTTGGCTCTCTAAGGTATACAATAAACACTTGTTTTTTTAAGCATAATGCTTACAGATCAGTTTTCAATATCTACTGTAGGACCCACTTTATATGTCTATTCTAATCCACAATATTAAAAAAACAGACTAATGCATGTTGTTTTTACTTGTGGCAACAGAGGAGTGCTGAAGGAATTTGCAGAAGCCATGGCAAAACTAGCAAGATTGCTTGCAGGGGTTCTAACAGAGAATTTGGGCAACAGAAAGGAAGTGATTGAGGATATTTGTGACGAAAGCACATGCTTTCTTCGCTTGAATCGCTACCCTGCATGTCCAATATCTCCAGAAATTTTCGGATTGGTGCCCCACACCGACAGTGATTTCCTCACAATCCTTTATCAAGACCAAGTTGGTGGACTTCAGCTCATGAAAGATTCCAAATGGGTGGCTGTAAAACCCAACCAAGATGCTCTCATTGTCAATATTGGAGATCTTTTTCAGGTGAAGATTTTGCATTATTTTTTTTTTAAATGCTCTTAAACAAATTATTTTCTCACCATCCAAACAGGGCTGTCTATGTGATGTGGGTTACTGTTAGTCAATTCAAACAATACTAGTCAAAGTTGCCTCGTAGGCAATGACGTGCAAGATTGCCGTCGGTGCTCCTTTCACAACAATGATACTAGGTACTAGGTAGCAACAAACAAAAACAATTAATTAAATTAAATATAGAATCTTAGCTAATTAAAATAAACTTTTTTTTTTTTTTGGCATTTTATGTTCTGTGCAACCAAACCAAGCAAACTTTTCAACAAATCAGTAGAATGATATATATATATATATATATATATATATATATATATATTTACAACTACAGGCATGGAGCAACGATGTGTACAAAAGCGTGGAGCACAAGGTGATGGCTAACACGAAGAGGGAAAGATACTCAATAGCATACTTCCTTTGCCCTTCCTATGACTCTTTAATCGGGAGTTGCAGAGAACCTTCAGTCTATAGAAAGTTTACTTTTGGAGAATACAGGAAAAAAGTTCAAGAAGATGTCAAACGAGACGGCTACAAAGTAGGCCTTCCAAGATTTCTACTTTAGGATACAGATACACATCGACACTGCACAGGGATTGAAATACCAGATTCACAATGCAGGGTGGAGAGAGAGAGAGAGAGAGAGAGTCTTTAGAGTCTTGTGTTGATGGGACAAACCCTAGTTCATATATATATTATATACACAAATTATATATACATACCATTCGTAGCTTTTAGACAAAAAGAGAGGAGAAAACAAGAGGCAAAAGAGAAGAGAGAATACAGCAGTGCACATGGTGTATGTTAAAACAGAAACTATTTATACTTTGTATTCATGTGAAAATCTCACTTCTTTGTTTAAGGATGTAAAGCATGGTTTGGTTGAGGCAACTAAATTTAATTAGCAGTGATGATTATATTGGCCTAATCATATCGAATAAGCGACAATGATTATCAGCCTAATCTTATCTAGTTTTTAGAAGTTGGGAAAAATATCATAGAAGGATAGGAATAAGGTTATCACAAAGACAAGGTTTTCAACTACTAGAAAATGTGGTCCCATGACTGGGAAGAACAAAAGAAAATCTATCAGTAACAGCTCCAAAAGCTGTAGCTAAACCAAGGAAAATTGCTAAACATCTAGCAACAATAACATCATCACATAATGCTCAGTGTTCATTGTCTTCTTCTTCTTCTTCTTCTTTTTCACTTAACAAAAAAAAATGTTCATTGTCAAGAAGATGAACTGGTTAGCATGCAAATAGGACCGAGATCTCATCCAAGGCTATATTGTCTGTATATGTGTATTGAGCACTATATCTGACCAGCACAGATATATATTTGAAGTTTTGATGTCAATTCTATTGATTAAGTCAACAGATGATTCTGAAAACCTAATCACCTAAATGCTATTTAAATCTGTACATCAAAACCTTAGCCTAATTACACAAATGCAGAAAATAAGTTGGAAGCAAAATAGGCTGGTTCTATGTTGTTAAATTGAAGTCGCAGTATTTCTACTCTAGCAATGATGTGTTCACTTCTAATTGAGAGAGAGAGTTCAGAAAAAGGTAGGCAGGCCTGTTGATAGGAAGGTCGAAATACTTCAAAAACATAAGGCATCTATGAAGTACATGGATATAAGCCTAACAGTTGAAGAACGATCTTCTCGGAGGAACCCAAAAGGAAAATTCTACTGCAACACATAAAAAAAGACAAAGGGGTAGCTTTAATAGAAGAGAAAAGAAAAAGGAAACAAAGAGAGGAAGTTAGTTTGGCCATATACACCGTGGTTGACAAGATGCAGGTAATGACTGAGCATGCATAGCCAACTAGCGTGCACGTGCATGCGCGCGCGCGCGCACACAGATAATGTGCCGTAATAGAGTAGGTACAATGTAGTAGAAAGGCATCAATCACCAGCCTCTTTCAAATACTCGTCCTCTTTTCCCATTTAACTAAAATTCGTTTAGGAATTCTGTTAATATGCATAGAAAATATGATCTCTGAAATTTATATATCTATCAGTTTGCAAAATCATTGAGATAGGATAATTTGCTTTTAGCCCTCATCCAATGAACATCCAATATGTTTTTTTTTTTGTTTATCGGTAACACCCAATATGTATCTGCAGTTAAAAAGATAATGATAAACAATTGGAAATTTGGAACACTTTTTAGTGCTGTCTCCTGCACACGGTACACATTTATATGTCCAGGAGTTTGTAGGGCATAAAACATTGAAACATCTGCAACTGTCCTACATCTCTTACCCATAAACTTCCACCAACTCACCATTTCTAATATAACTTCCAAGCTGAGTTCGGACATCCACGCTTTTGGAACTCAGGGCTTTTACAAACTCGTGAAAATTCAAGTCGATATTTGTACTTATAAACCTCAAAGATCATATTCCTCACTGCTAATAAATAGAGACATATAATTACCAAAATTATACCATACTAGCTAAATTCCTATGTCAAATCAAACTAAGTTATCTATTTGGTGGGCACAAAAAAAAAGGTCAGTTCAGCCGTCTTTAGCTCTAAAATATTTGCATAAAAGAATGCCTTCCAGTACAAGACTTCGACCAAAAAGATATACATCTACTGGAGTATCTTCTGTCGTGAGACTACAATAACAAGTCAGCAGAAGTTGACCAATTGATTGACAGAAGCACTATTTACATGGAACATGTGATAATGTACTATACAATAATCTAATTTGAATATCTGATTCAGTCAAGAAACTTTGCTACCTTCTCGCTGAGACTGCTCTTCTTTTTCATCAGGGGCTCCGCTTGTTCTCCCAAAACATTATTCTGATTTAACCTTTCAAACTCATAGGCAAATTGCATATCTTTCACAAAAGGTTTATTCTCCTCCTTGAGGGATTTCTTAAGCAAGGGACCCAAAAACAGATCCAACATGTCCTGAGCAGGATCCCCAGTTCTCATGTCAATGATGGCAATTTCTTCACTGGCCCCAGTCACATTGGAACTATCACAAGCAGTCAAGTCATGCGGGGGTGAACCTCGATTACTATTTGGGACATCAAGCAAGCCCCCTGAATCGTTACGGGAAGAGAGTTTCGTTGGAACTTTCCTTCTGGAACCACATTCACTATTTGATGCTTGCCAATCCTTATTCTTCTCAGCTTCAACATACTGCAAACAGATGGCAGATACTCTAGATGGCCGTTCAATAGATCTACATAATCTTGATGGATGTTCTAGGAACAAATCCCTAGCTCAAGTGTTCTTCGCTTGTTTATAAGTATTACAAAGAATGACATTCCAAAAACCAGGTTATCAATTTAGAATTGTTAAAATATGCTGTATGCAAATTTTACAAATCAGATAAACACAAACAGATTTTCATTTTACTTATTATAGGGAGAGAGAGAAAATAACCTCTTCTGCAATGGTCATCAGATCATCCATTATCAGCTCCACATCATCATCATTTTGAGGCTGATTCTCAAATTCCTCATCCCTTCCAAAGTCAGAAGCCTTTTCTTTTTGCCTTTTACATGCAATAGATTCCTGAACTTTCCTCCTACTCTTATACTTTTTCTTCTCTGAAACAGTTTCAGTGATAATATCATCACACTTTGCTTCTTGTTGACTTGATTTTCTTTTTCTCTTTCTTTCACACTTTACAAAAGAATGTGAATTTACACCCGAAGTGTCCTTCTCTTGAAACAGATTCCCATTATCAGGTCCTTTAGCCACGGTCTTTGAATTGGAATGGTAAGCTTGGGGCATAAGTCCTTCAGGTGCGTGGTTGTTGTTTTCGTTGGCAGCAGTGACACCCAGCATCCATAATGGTAGATGCCGTCGACTTCCATCATCAGTAGCAACTCTAATCATTTCTTTCCTTCCTAGAAAATTTTCACATGTTTCTATTACAATATCAAGCATCATAAATATAAATATAATAACATACACAGTAGGCCAGAGACAACACGCACAGTTGAGTACACAGCACATTTTCCTTGATTGACCACTTCATAGCCTAAAAGATTGGCATAATCTCTCCTAATCAGTTGTGTCCTTGATAATCCCAGTTTTGCTGAAATTTTTGGGTGTAAAACCAAAAAACTAGAAACTACGAGGGTTATTAAGAAGAAAAGACAAGTTCATCTTATAACAAAAGTATAAGGAAGCCCAACAATGTAAAATATATTAGATTCTAGACTCAGTTGATAAAAGAAAAGCAACTGAATGTTTGTGTATTCAATCCAAGCGTTTAAGCGCTATAACTTATATTCGTGTGAGCCCACCATTCTGGAAAAATATTGTTCATAGACTTGGCTTACTTGGGAAGGACAAATCATGTATGGGCTATTTCTTGTTCAATGTTAAGGATCCCCTATAATCTCTTGAATAATCCAGTTATACCTAGTAAAAACCAGAAGTGAAACTTAATGCATGTTTGTGCAACATTTTCACAATCCACCCAATGACGCACTCAAGTGACTCAATGATATCCCTTTTCAAGGCTACAATGAATAGATGGCACCAGATTTTTTTAGAGTAGGCAAATAAGCATTTTATCAAACTCTTGCACCAGAATTTGGAGTATTACGTCAATTCACAGTGTGCAACAGGCAGTAAAAGAAGGGAGATGGTGAAAAAAAAAAAAAGGATAACGACTAGGGACATGACATGCATTGAGTACAATTTTCACGGCATAAGGCCCCACATTTCCTCTTACAACGGAAATATCGCTAAAAGTTAAAGAAATAGAAGGTGAGATGAATATATGTCAAAACTAAATTTTCATATATCCAAAACAAGGAACAATAAACCATTTCAGTGACTAAATATTAAAATAAACCCAATAGAAGTCTTCTTAAAAAAAAACCAATAGAAGTGCAAGGAAATACAGATATTTTACTAAATTACTTGCCCTGATCTTGAACAATTTATTCGCTTCAAATCCTCTCTTTTTTTTTCCGGCGTTGACAAACAGTGGGCAGAAATCTCCGACCATGCAGAAAACAATTGAAGTTGAATTCCTTTAAACTCTATTTGTTTGCCGATAAACCGGACATTCAAAAAGAAAAAAGAAACCCTAAATTCTACAAATTTATGTTGCTTCTTTTCTCGCTCAATCTTCCCAGTGATTATACGGGCAACGAACTAAATCTGATAAATTTTCCCTATTAATCCAAAATTTCCAGGTTTTGTAAGATGATACCCGAAAAAAAAAAATTCCATTGAAATTCTAGCATAATCAGTTAACCAAGTGATCACAAAGAAAAGAATAGTAAACGAACGGGAATGAATCTAGGAAACGAAAAAAGTAATCAGTGTTCTTCAAGGCTTTATACGTACCTGAGCAACTGATACGACACGGATAATCAACAAATCATCCCTATCTCCCCTGCTTCAGATGAATTTCGCCTCCCTCTCGAGTATTCCAAGCAGCTCTTTAAAATGATTTGATTGATGGGATTTTAAATCTTGGAATAAATATACCTTTCCTAGAGCGTTCTGTACTTCGTGGGTGCCCGTATGATTGTTGGATCATGAAAATTCTCTAGACTTATATATTATTTATTTATATATGGAATCAAATAAAAAAAAATTCGTACTCCTGCGTAACACTATCTTTAAAAATATAATTGTTTTAGATGTTTTTAAATTAAATTATTTTATTATTATTTATAAACTAAAACATTACTATCTATAAATTATTTAAAATATAATTGTTTTAGATGTTTTTAAATTAAATTATTTTATTATTATTTATAAACTATACATTACTATTTATAAATCATTTAAAATAATTTTAAATTACGTTCATTTTTTCTTTTTTTTTTCAACAATCATAATTAAATTAGGCCGCAAAAACAGTTACTAATAATTTAAAATTCTAATTTAATAATTTTAATAATATGATATATAAATTTTGGAGTTTATATCATATTACCTATTTTTCATTTATCTAACAATACAAAATATAAATTTCAGTAAATTATACACTCTCATCCACTCTTTAAGGCCATGTTTAGGAATATATATGATATCATCTCATTTCATCTCAAAATTTCTCATAATATACTTCTTAAATATCACTTATACACAATGTTTTTTTATTTAAAGTTTTCAACTTTTTCATCTAGCTATTACCCAATCATTCTAAGAATAATATTAAGAAATTAAAGCAATGTTATACAATATATTCTAATCCTATTTTCATCCCATTATATAAAATGTGACACATTTATCACTAAGGTTATAAAAAAAAAAACCGGTATACCGGTAAACCGAACCGAACCAATGGGTTTGGTCTAGTACTGAGTTTGGTTCGGTACGATATTGGTTTTATTTTTTTTTAAATCAATCATAATCGATTCAGTTCCGATTTTTCTTTTTCTAAAACCGGATCATCAGTTTTGCTATTAGCATTTCCAAATTGTCTTGCAGAATTCGATCGTGCAACTCTGACAACTTGCTTAGGCAACCCTGTTGCTGCAACCAAAGCAGTAAAGCCTCCAAGGCTGTTTCCATCAAAACTATAGGCCCCTTCACTATCTCCTCAAGAAGTCCACTAATTGAATGCACCGAGTCATCACAGTCTTCACTAGAGGGCCACGTATTTGGGGTACATATATGTCATCAATTAGCAAAGCCTTCTCAGGCATATCATCAAACAACTGAGGGGCAGAAAGTTTCTTGCTATTCAGAAGAATTAGAGGAGCAACAGACTTTCTCGAATCCTTAACAGGGTCTATCATTGCCATTAGCAATATGTTTTCTGGTTTCAAATCAGTGTATATGATAGAAAGTTGTTTGTGCAAGTAATCCAACCCCACTAAAATATGAAAACAGACATCCTTCGCCCTATGAATGGGCATACCCCGATAATTAGTATACTTGATAAAGAGTAATGCTACATACAGTCGTGAAATGCGCAAACGCCGTATAGTCACTTTGAAAAAGAGTAGGGTCCACTCATAAAAAATTAATTGCTTTTCATGTGGGTCCCATATTTATTCACTTTTTTTCAAAGCGACTGCACGACGCTTGCACACTCACGACTGTAAATATAATTTCTCCTTGATAAAAGTCATAAGATTATCCCCCAACTACTCAAAAACCATACAAACATGCTGCCCATTAGGACCCGAATGCTTGAAATTATCTAAAAGCTTCACTACTACTATCCCTATTGCATTTGACACTTTCAGAGGAAGAAACGTAATGGAAGGAATGAAAGTAATGTCGAAGTCATTGGCATAAACTCGAATTTCATCGGAATCATTAGCAAGCTTGGACCCCTCCAGCTCTTTCAAGCGCCTCTGCATGTCTTCTAGAATTACCTTGCAGGTCCAAGTCATAGATGGAGAGGGAGAGGACAAGTGCTCCCATATCTGGTTGATCTGTCGACACTATAGGAGGCGAAGACGGGAGGTGTCTCCATGGTTGTCACTGCTTCCTCAATGTGAACTGCGACAAGAACTGTGGAAGCCCCAGCTTTCTGGGCATTCCAAACCCTTAAAGTGAAAAGGCCATATCCACGATTGACCAAAACGAAGGTCGGGAGAGCACCGGGCTTCGACCTGAAGGAAATCTCGAGTTGAGCACAGAGAGTGAGAGTGATTTTCCCATTCTCGAGTTGCCTTTCGTTGAAGATGATGTGATGTTTGTTGGGTGAGATGCCCTTTCTATCTTTGAATTGACTTGGATTGGGAGGCGAGTTGAGACACTGAAAATATAGGCGCCCGGGATCAAACTCTCATCTGATAGCTATGACTTCTCTTCTTATAGTTGGTGAGTAGTTGTTGCTAGTGGCGATTGACAGAAAGGAAGAAGAGAAAAAATAATTTCTAAGATGAAGAGAAGGACACGAGGTTCTTATGGAAGGATTTAAGAACGATGGAAATGGTTTCTGGCTTTAAATGGGATTTTTGGAGCCATGAGAAAGAGTAAGTTGAGCGGGGTTGAATACCTCTTTTTCTTCTGTAGTTGCCGTGTATTTTTCCTCTTTTTGTAGAGCGTAAAGTTGGTTTTCCAGATTTACAAAATCTTGCTCGAAGTTGTTCTGGAAATCTTCAAAGTCGTTTTTTATATCTTTGAATGTTTGCAAAATAATGTCATACCGTTGTTGTGATTGTACGACTCGCTCTATGATATTGAGTACAGATGAAAGGATTTTTTTTTTTTTTTAATTTCCATGGATTGATTAAGTCGATGCCAGGGAAAGCCTGTCTCTAGATACCACTTGTAACACACCTCAAATTACTTACAGAGAAATACATAGAAATAGATCACTTCGAGGGGAGCACATCCATTGAAGAAAGGAAGAAGATGATAAGAGAAGAGAAAATAAAACTTGCATTAACTTTCTAGATGATGAACCCTAGAGCCCTTGGTTCTTACATAAAGAAGATGACCCCTACATGGGCCCAAGCTAACACAACTAAAGGCATGCAAGAGAATAAAACTAAGGCCCAAGGCCCACTAGCTATCTTGTAGTCCAAATACATGCTGAATTTGAAATTGTAAAGAAAATTAAACTAGCCCAAGGCCAATAGCCCATGTCCTTCATTCGGGGATTGTGACATTATCAATCTTGATTTCTCATCAGCCTTCTATGGTAGATGCGTTCCTCCACACTCTTATATGTCCCACTCGGTCCTCAATTGAGGTCGTTCGCTAATCTTTTTGATATGGTGTTTGGATTGCTTCTTAGGCCAAGTGATTTCTAGATCCTCTCAATATATTTATTTTCATGCAAAAATTCCCTTTGGTTCAATATTGCTGTTCTTCTATTAGAGTCTCTTAACATTTTTTGTGTTCTGGTGTTATGTTTCTAGCATTGGTGTTTTAGCTTCAATCAAAATGGTACTTTTCGATGTCACTTGCCTAATCACTAGATGCGGATATTAGCCCATATTGTATGCGCGTTGTTAAAACTAGGAGGATAGCCATGAGCTTAATTCTTGGTAGTGCGACTCTCGGATTTGGAGCACGGAGGACGTTAGGTTGTTGGAATCTTATGGCTGAGGCTGAGCTTGGGAAAAGCTGGGTGGCAACCTAAGAGGACTTAACAAGTGCTTGCGGTGGTGAAAGGGATGGTGCCAATGTTTTGAATATAGCACCGGAAGCCGTACCGGTCAAGGCACTGGAACAAAATATTTCGGTACCAGTACCGTTTCATATACCGTTTCGGAATAATATTTCGGCACCGATACCGTTTCAGTACCGGTACCGTTTTGTGTACAGTTTCGGAATAATTTATACCTGGATAAATTATATATATACAAGCATTAATTGTATTCCAAAATAACAACAAAATAAGTCATAAACTCAATACTTCTCAATACAAGTCTTAAGTTTTAAGTTACAACTAACATAAAGTTATAAACACCAACATTATCATGATAAAATCATTAACGTCACCACGTCATCAAAAATAATCATCCTCATCAAAAAGACAATAAGGATCAGGATTCGACATGTTAATCAAAATATTTTCATCAACGTCATCACCGTCATCAACATCAACATCAACACCAACCTTATCATTGTCTTCCTCATTTAGTGAGGCTAATGGCTCATCAATACTTGCCCAATCCAAATCTTCTTCATCAATAAGCTCAGATTATTCACCCACCCATTCTTTCATTAAATCAATATTTTCAAGATTGATTGGATCTAAAGCATCTCTTCCTTTTCTTATACTCCTGTCAAAATAAAATCAAACATAAGTGAACATGTTATATACTTTTCAACAGTGAAAACATCAATATTAAAAAAGTTTACCTCTCTCGCAGCTTCAAGTTATAACGAACAAATACTAAGTCATTTAAACGTTTATGCACTAATCTATTTCTCTTCTTCGAATGAATAAAATCAAATGTGCTCCAGTTTCTCTCACATCCAATTGCACTACAACATTGACTTAGTACTCGAACAGCAAACCCCTGAAGTGTTGGAGCCTCGCAACTAAATTGGGTCCACCATGCAACTAAAATAATAATATAATTATAAATTATTAATTAAATAAAAGTAAAAATAAAATAAGATAAAATTTAAAGTACAAAGTCACTATTTAACAAATAATGTTAATAAATGATAATACCTGGATTAATCTTATCACGCTGGCGGATTGCTAAAGAATGTCCAAACTCACCTACTGCATTCTTATACAAGTCAAATTCTGCAACGATTTTGTCTTGATAATCGGGATCAAGTTTCATCTTCATAACACAGCTGTTGAAGCCTCTAACAACATCATTTTTATTTCTAAAATTGGAGTTTTAGTAAATTCCATGATTTAGAAAACAACCCACCGCATGTAATGGACTGTGAAGCTGCTTATCCCATCTAGAATCAATGATACTTGTGAATGGACTGCATAAACTAACTTTATTATTGCATCTTGCTTTTATGTTCTCTTTGGCTCTTTTCATTGCATCATACAAATATCTCATTGCAGGCTTTTCATCCCCGTCAACAAGTCATAGAACACGAACCAAAGGCTCACTAACTTTAACAATAAATTGACATTGAGCCCAAAACTCTTTATCTTCTAAAACGGTCTCAGCTATCTCCTTCCCTATATTGCTCTTAGAATGACTTGATGCAATCTATTTATCACAAGTAAACATTTGTCTGAATTCTTTCTTAAACAAAAGCAAGCATTGGATACTTAAAAAATTTGCCGCAAACCTTGTAATTGCAAGATGACACAAATCATGACCTTTGGTAAAATCTTTTCTCATCAATGCCAAAACCCAACCATGGTTATAGATGAACTTTGTTATCTTTTTTGCCCTTTTATAGTATCATCAATAAGGGAAAAATATCTTAGATCAGAAAAATTCTCCAACATTAATTCTATGCAATGAGCTGCACATGGGGACCAGTAGAAAGAGCCATACTTTTGTTGTAACTTTTTTCCTGCAGCTTTATAACTTGCATCATTATCCGTTATGAACTGCACAAGATTCTCAGCTCCAATTTCTTGACCAACCTCATCAAAGATATTAAACAATGTTTCAGCATCTTTTTTAAGGCCAGATGTATCAGTAGACTTCAAGAACATTGTACCTTTCGGACAATAAACTAGAAAGTTGATTATTGATTGTTACTTCTGGTTTGTCCAACCATCTGCCATTAGTGAACAACCAGTCTCATTCCAGACCTTCTTAATTTGTTGCAAATAATCTTGAACCTCATCCACAACCATCTTTAACAAATTTCCTCTCAACTCATATAAAGAAGGTCCTTGAATCTTGGCCCGATGGCAGTCATAGCATCAATAGCTAGTTGATAAAACTTGGATTGAGCCGCATTGAAAGGCAAATTAGCATCATACTACCAGCGTGCTACAGCCATCTTTGCTTTTACAATCATCTCATTTGAATACATAGAACTCTTAATTAAAGGTTGGGCCCCATGAGTTGTTCTTGGAGCAAAAAATCTACTCAATCCCCCCACTGACTTTCTAGTTCCAGATTCTTTCAACTTCCCTTACCTTTTGAAAGCTAAAACTGTCCTTCCATACTATTACTATCATCAATATCATCAGATGTTAAATCTATATCGCCTCCAATCTCTGACCTTATTCTTCTTTTCTTCTCTTTGCTTTTTTTCATTTCATCAAGCAACTCCTTCATTTGCATTTTACATCTTCAGACATCTTTTTACATGCTTTTACATCGTCTGGAATCTCAGCTAGATGATACTTCAACCGAGTGATCCCGCCACCTCTAATTACTTTATTACAATATAAACATACAATATTATTTCTTGCCCTTGGCACTGCACGTGCATGGGCCATGCTGGATCTTCTGATCTTATAGGAGCAAGTGTTGGAGTTGAAGTCATACCACCGGTTGATTGACAACTAGACATTTTTAACTATTAAAGTATAAAAAATTAACACTTATAAGTAAGCAAAATTAAAAAAAGAAGAAATTCAGTAGCCATTAAAATTAACACTTATAGCCAATAAGAAGATATTCATCAAATCCAAACATGATTAGTATTAAAAAAACACCAAGCTCATCAAAAACCAATATACCAAACAAGCAAACACCTGCATCCCATGTCTAGATCCAACACAAAATAACGGGGATATATATATATATATATATATATATATTAATTCAGTAGTCAAGTGTGACTCATATATATATATATATTAGCTAATACTTGAACAATGATATTTTTTTTTTTTATCACAGATTTTATAAGTCACAAAATACCTCATATATATAATAAAACATCTGCATATATGGTACAACTCAGGCCATTTTTCATGACAACTTTCTTCTAATTCAGCACTATATATATATATCTACGTGTGTGTGTGGGGTAATTACAATTACTAATTGCGATCATTCCTATATTAAAGTCAATGATAGCATAAACAAATCAGACAATCACGGATCACCCCAAAGCTATAGAATCATAGATACAATGTAGAATCTAAAAACAAACAAACACTATAAAAATATAATTTAAAACATCTATAAAAAATAAAAATACAATCATGATTTATTTATAAAAAAAAAGTAACAAAAAAATCAAATTAATTTCGAAAATGACCAAAGACGACGGCGACTGTGCGACTACGAGCTACTGGACGATGCGAGCTGACAAATGGTGCAAGGCTGCGAGCTGCACTACTACTGCTGCCGACTAAAGGAAAAGGATGGGCTGCTGAAAAACTTTGCACTTTGAGACTGGGTTTGCGAATTTGGCCTAGCAAAACGAAACTGAAAAGGAGAAAGAAAAGTTAGAAAACCCTAATACGTGAAAGTCCAAAATTGCCCCTAAGAGTTTACTAGGCCGAAACATCAAATACAGGCCGATACATCTGGTATTTTAAACGGTACAGAATATATATATATTATCGGTACCAACCAAGTAACCGATATGGCATATACCGTCCGTACAGGCCGGTACGGTATGGTACCAAAAATAGTGGATGGTGCACCTTGTGCTAGTTCATAGGGTGGCTGGTCAATGGCAGTTATGGAGACAGTGAGCATGGTTCTTGACCAAGCTTTTGGTGGCAATCAATGGTGTTGCCCAGATGACTAAAACAAATAGGGGAGAATTGAGTTGTCTTTAAAAATCTATAATTATAAACCAAATACACAATAGAAAATATGAACAAAATACGAAACAACAGTAAATATAAAGAGTAGGGGTAAGAAAAAGCAAATTCAGTATTTTAACGAGGTTTAGCCTCACTGCCTACGTCCTCGCCTCAAGCTACCCCTTGAGAATTCTCAAACACACTATTCAACCTCTTTCAGGTAAAGATAGAAACCTATTACACCTTTGAGCAGTACCGCTACAAAGAATCTATGTAGAACACCACCCTCTACACTTACAATCAACTTACACGTGGTGATTCAACTATTTCTTGTGTAGAACACATTTTACACGCACAAGGGTTATACACACCATTTTACTGATACAAGAATTGATAGTGGGTAGATTATCATAAAACACTCTTCAATGAGTGGAATAAGAACAATACAGTGCAAATTATATCTCTCTCAAAATGAACAACGGTTAAGGCTCAATGCTTAGAGAATAAAGATTGAAAGTTTTGAATGAATTTTGTAAAACTTGCAATTGATGTGTGTATGCTCTTGTTGTTGTCTATGTTTGAATATCTAAATTAAGCTATTTATAGGCATATGAGACTTTATTTTCAAATTTAAAAAGATTCACATGCCAAAAAAGAGCACCACTCACTTTTCAAAACTTTCAAATAAAAGTTTCTCCTTTTATAATTATCAAAGACAACATCATTCACTTTTCAAACTTTTCAAACCTAATCTTTACTTTTCGTATATGACAAAATGAACATGATTTACTTTTCAAATTCTCAAACAAAATCATCTTCCCTTTGCATATGTTAAAAAGAGCATAAATCACTTTTCAAAAATTTCAAACTTAATCTTCAACATTTTGTATATGACAAAATGAGCATGATTTACTTTTCAAAATTTTCAAACAAAATCATCTTCTTTTTGCATGTGTCAAAAAGTGCATCAATCACTTTTCAAATTTTTTAAATAAAATATGCACATGTGAAAGATGACAATCAATCATCTTTCAAAATTCAAACTTTTAATCATGTCATGCATATGTAAAAAATGACAATCAATCATCTTTCAAAATTTTAAATTTCAAACTTTTAATTTTCAAATATGTCATGCACATGTGGAAAATGCAATTTAATATTTTATGAGAAAATATTAATTTTGAGCCTTAATCCAATTTCAAATTTTATCAAAAGATGTATAAAATTACTCTAAGAGCTTTATTTATAAGGTTGTTCCCTTTTTTGTCCATGCTTGATTCGTTGATATGCTTGGCCCCATCGTGTGTAAAACTTGAGTTTGAGACTCCTTTATGCTTGAATTCATTTGTTATCATCAAAATCTATATATAGATATATAATTATATGAAGTTTGAAACCTTGGAACCTTAGGTTCAACAAATGGCCTCCAGTGGGTGAGTTTGTGGTGGCAAGCATAGGCCTGCCAGCTTTTGGCACACCTAGCTACAAGGTATAGGCAAGCAAAGCCTCACCACCCCACTCAGTGTTCCCCCAGCACAAGGGACGTTGCATTTGCCTAGTGAGGCATGGTGGGCAAGCATCGTGCTCGCCCAATACAACTTCTATAATGGCGAACAGACCTCCCGCTACTTGGGGTATGGTGAGGAGCTTCAAGCTCACCCATTGAGAATAGTGGTGACCCTGAACTCACCTGGCAATAAGTTCAGTGGTCACCATACGAGTCTCGGTTGGCAAGGAAGACTCTGACCCAGTATATACCATCTGAGTGCTTGTGTTTTGGCGTGCCTGCTGGTGTGAGACCGATAGGAAAGGTCCTACCATCTTTGTTTGTGTGTTCCAATGTGGCGAGCCTGAACTTGCCAGCCATGGACTGCTGGCAGGGTCCTCCGGCTAGCTTTTGGTACATGTGGAGGCGAGGGACAATGGGATGGTACTGCAGTCATTGTTTGCCTGACCCAATGGGACGGATAGGGACTCGCCCCTAGTGAGAAGACAAAAAGCACCTGTGCCCACCTCTGCAAGACTCTGGGTGCAAGGCGCAGCTCCATGTGAGGCTCAACCAGCAAGGAAGACTCGAGCATAGTGTATGCGTCAGCGTGCCCATCTATCGATATGAAAGGTCCCGTCTACCTTACTAGCCATGCGGATGGGGGGGATCGTCGTCAGTGAGGATACTGTGGGCACATGTGCCTGCCCTTGTAAGCCTATGGGTTCAAAACATGTATATAATATAAATAACTATGGTCTCCGCATTCTCTGTTCTAGCACTTTGGACCTATGCATACACCTTTTCAATGCAGATTGAGTTGGCTGCCCTACCCCTAATTGCTCAACCTGTGGTGCCTCATCCCTCGTGTAAGAGTTCAAACGAGGTTTAGTGGTGCCAAGGGTGTCAGCCAAGTGGTCAACACCTATGAGTTTCCTCATCCAAATGGAAGGGCACGTGTAGGATATGGATATAAGATTGCAGCGAAAAAGATAAAGATTTATTCAATAACTAGACCTTGCAATACCAAATTCAAACACATTTAAAAATAATGTTACTGTCGTTTCTTATCAACAATAATCCTTAGTTACATACAACCCAATGCAGTGGTCGCCCATTTTCCAAAGACTAAGTACAACTCAAAATAGTGCATAGCACCTACGATAGAGACAGACCTCAGTCATCAGGGTTCAGACGAGGTAGGCTCTTCCTCCTCGAGCATCACTTCTGGTCCTAACTGTGTACCAAAGTCTATGGTTTTGAAAATGAAACCATAGGTAGGTTAGATAGCCACGACAAAACTGCTAATGAAAGATAGTACTCCTAAAGATGCAATGAACAATTGATGTAAATAGTGAGGGGCACATGCATATATGCATTGGCAAGGAATCACCCTCAAAGGCATAAACACATGAGTCTATAAAACATGGTGAGGAATCACCATCTTAGTTCAATACACATATATAAGCACAACAAGAAATTACCCTCTAATACAAATTATTTTTTAAGGCATGAGTTCTAGTTAGGCGAGGAATCATCCTTTTGCTCCATTAGGTAAAATCCTTAAAATCATATTGGTTTCACTCGGTATAACTGTCATCACAAAGAGATTCATCACATAGATATTCATCACACAGACATTTTGTCGCTTGATGGGCAAACAGGGGATGAGTTGCTTCACCTCTCGACATAGGGGAAATCCCTTCTACCCAATCGTTCTTGTGCAAGCCAACTCACGTATGCCCCAATGCAGGTTGACTTTCACATAGAGACAACATGTTGCATCGGGGAACTTCTACCCGACCAACCAACTCAAAGACACATGTGATATGTTGAGGTATTCTACATCTCTACTAGTGTGGCCAAGCATGATACCGCCCACCCCAATCATTCACGGGGAATTCATCTACCCGTTTGAAGCTCATGGTGACGTCTCGCACAAATGGGCACAAAGAACTTCATTTCACCCCCATGAAGGTTGAAGCACGGTACACAACACTCACACAAAGATCTAGATATTTACAATGGGATCATGATTCAATGAAAATACCAAATACGTTCAAAGTCTCGGAAAAAATGAAATAAATATAAGACAAACATAATACTATAAAAAGAGAATTATTTATGTTCAGAAAGAGGGAAAGATTACAGAAATGTGAATGACTCTTACAACAACATTCACCCCACATTCTCCAGCCATGTCATAGAAGTTAACCTACCTTACAACGTTGGGCTTGCTACTTAGTTGTGTCGCTCCTTCCTTGTTCCCTTGGCAGCTTTCGGCTACACGAGATCGCAGGTGTCAAGATCTTAAAATTGAGATTTTTTCCTAATGTCCAAATCCCTTATATAGGGTGGGACCGTCAGACGTCTTTCCTAACTCCAAACGTGCTTGCATAGGAGGCATGTAACCTTGAATGTCGTACTGCATAATGACATAGATAGATGGACAGGGCATGGTCCACACTTCCCTACGACCTGCCAACTCCTTAGTCCATCCTTGAGTGAGGATCTTCCACATGGCATCAAGTCATATCTCTAGGTTCAAATTATATGACTTCTCGAGTCGTAATCCCTCCAGCAAATCCACTTTAGAAGTGACCCTTCAGTGGAGTGTAGGTTTCTGCGTACAACGCTACCAGTCTTTTGAGCATTTTTTGAGTTGTTACGAAAAGCTCACATACTTGATCTGGCTTCTCCTAAGCCATTGCTCGCTTGGGGCGAGTAGCTCCTGTCTTAACAGAGTTATTGACCTCTTCAGCTCCTCGTTCTCGCCTTCATCGCAGGTGACTTTTCTAGCTCGCCTACCATGGGACGAGACACTCATCTTTACCTCTCTCTGGGGACATATTTTTCAGGAGATCCACAAGGTGCTTGCTCACCTACATACTGGACTAGCTACACTTTACATCAACCACAACAATTTTCTTCGCCACACTAATGAAGTGTCCCTCTTCTTTTCCTTCCACTCACCTCCAATGGTGGTAACACCCTTGCACTGGCGGGGTCCTTACATTACGACTCCAAACAGGGGCTCAAAAACAATATCTCCATCTTGCTGTAAGTTTGGGCTCGTATTCGAACACATTCTTTACGACTCCACTCTCTCTCTTTCTCTTTCGTTAGTTCTAACTTCCTCATCAGAAAGGAGACCATACTTCTCTAAAGCTTAAGCTCGCACACGTATGGACTATCAAGGTCATCATTGGAAGCTACTAAGGAGCCAAGCCGCTAACGACCAAGCTCGATGAGCCTTCACTATAAGGTAACTATCTTCTTTGACGTAGAATGTGTAACCAAATGCGACAAGCATTTAGTTTGAATATAAAACTTATGTATTGATTTACTGGAGAAAAAGTCTTATTATCTCACACCTCGTTATCTCACTATTCTACTATGCATGTTATATTATGTTTTCAAAGTTCATACAAAGTTTATTCATGCGATTCCATGACTTTACCCCACATTATTTTTCAGAATGTTTTTCCTATATATTGTTCGTGGGTTTTGGTAAATCTTACAATGTTATATTTTGATTTTGAGTTAAGTTTTAAAGAGGGTATTGGTTGTTTGAGTGGAAGGGGATGTGTGTTTGTCTCATGACCCCAAGCCAATATGGGGTATTATCTTGGTAGAGTTCCCTTGGTCACTTAGGAGCATGTAATAATGGAGTGACATCCCTTGAGTTAATGCTGGGCAACAACAGGCTTGGGCAAGATGGTAATGCTCTCAGGTCAAAATCATTGCCTTTCTGCTAGTTGAGGCTAGAGGAGTTTGTGGTCAGGCGTCACTTGTAGTGAAGTTATAGGCACACTTGTTACCCATGGTGTGACGAAGAGAGCTTGGATGTGTGCACAACCATTATAGGAGAAGTTGTGGTGCACACATTAAAAGGAATGAATGGTTTAAGATGATTACTAAAGAAATGGGAGGGTCTAGGGTCCTCAGTTGTTTTGGTTAATGGAGAACCTGGAATTCTCAAATTTATGAGCTTTATACATTGATGTTGAGCATTGGATGCTCATAAACGTTTATTGCGTTGAAGTTTTATTATTTATGATTGCTCAAGAATTTCATGGCTTGATTTTAACACGATACTTGGGTTTCAGATTCGTTTTAAGGTTGTAAGGTTATGAATAGTACTTGCTCGGTTTTCTCGTTGTCTTTGTAATTAAAAGTATGCATATGTTTATTCTTTCTTGTTGCTCGATGTGCTATTCATCCCTAAGGTGAAATATTGTTTGTTCAATTTTCTCATCTCAATAAGCATGCATTATTGCCTGTATTTCCATATGTCTTTCCTTTTCACATTTTTACTGTCATTACATATATTATACGCATAACAGTTTTAATTTACTAAGATTTCTTGAAATCTCACTATAGTAGTCCCACTACAATTTCACTCTTCGACATCATACATTTTGATGCAAATTTAGGAAATGATGGCGAATACAAGCAAGAAGACCCATCATAGTCCCAGGAAAAAGGCAAATGTCCCCACTTGGGCTAATTTTCTGTTATCACCTAAGTTATATAATTTAAGTGATTTTGAAGAACAGAAGTATGGGTTGTGATAATTTTAGCTAATTTGGAGTTTGAATTATGGTGACGTATGGATACCCATCCGCCCTCCCCCACATGGGTGGGTGATTGAGCTAAATTATTGCATATTTTATACATCCAAAATTAATATATTTCAATTATTTCATGACATTATTATTGATTTTAGATGGAGAAATAGTTAAGAGGCATAAATCTAAGTTGTAATTTGGATTTGTTACTAGCATAGTTTATGGTTAATTTTATAACTTGTGATTTAATTGGTCAATATTTATTCACATGCACAACACATCTTTAATATTTTATTCTTCCTTTTTTATTTTTCTAATTTTTATTTTTTTCATATAAATCAAGACATGCACTGATACAAGACGAGAGAAAAAGAACCAAAAGAATTCAAATGGAAGGAAAATTAGGGCCTGTTTGTTTTTGCAGATGAGTTGAGATTAAAGTTAAAAAATTGAATAAAGTATTGTTAGAATATATTTTTTAATATTATTTTTATTTTAAGATTTGAAAATTTTAAATTATTTATTTTATTTTGTATTAGAATTTAAAAAAATTATAATTATTAGATGATATGATATGAGATAAGATATTTTCTGAAAACAAACCAGACTAGAACTCATGCATGCAGAAAGTAGAGAGCGTGGGAAGAAATGAAAAAAATTCAAGGGACCCAGCATATTTATTTTTCTTGCTTTCTATGGAGACGGACGGAAGACACGAAAAAAAAAAAACAATTCTGCTATGCATAGTCGTCTTATGCAGACGTTGTACAGTCGGCTGACGTGGCGATGAATTAAAAAAAAAAA
Source organism: Juglans regia (assembly GCF_001411555.2). Lineage (NCBI taxonomy): Eukaryota > Viridiplantae > Streptophyta > Magnoliopsida > Fagales > Juglandaceae > Juglans > Juglans regia. The sequence goes on along the minus strand of NC_049913.1, from coordinate 21,049,706 downwards.
AAAAAAAGCGAAACCCATTTCACCATTTCGTTTCCCGCTTCTGAGACAAAAATCTTTCAGACCAACTGACCAAGCCATTTCGTCTCGAGCTCTCGTGTGGGTGCAGGTCCACAGGATCCTTCCGTCTCGTGTTGGTGCGATTTGCGGTGGGTAGTGGGTACTCCGTTGGGTGCGTCAACCGAAGGCCGGTCTGGTGGGCTGGGTGTGGGTCAGTTTCGTGGGCTTCGTGTGGGTAAGTCTCGTGGGCTTGGTTTGGGTCAGCTTCGTGGGCTTCGTTGGGGTGAGCTTCGTGGGCCAGCATCAGTTCGGGTCAGCTTCGTCAGCCAGCAGCAGTTCGGGTCAGCCTCGTCTCCATACCGTCGCCACCAAAGGTACCATCAAGACAAATGTTTGCTTCAATTTGCAATAAAAAATGTTTTAACATCTGCAAGTTTGGATGTTTGTTGGATGAAAATAAATTGCGAGTCACATGTATTAGTTTTTGTTTTTTCAAGTCAGTTCCACAAGTTTGGATGTTTGTATGATCTATTTTGGGTTGGTTGAAGATATCAATTTTTTGGTTTGTAGATATGTAGATCATCAAGTTCAAAACAACAGCTCCCAAATGAGATTTTGTTTTTCCTACACATACAAAACAAGTAATTGTATTAATTAATTACGTAAAAATTAAAAATATTGAAGTTTGATGTTGGTAAAGTTTGATTAGTGTGGTCCTTTTGAGAAATGTCATGCTTGCCCCTTTGAATATATTGCATGGGTTGGTTAGCATCAATTGTCTGACATTGTAAATAAATCTTATTTGAATTTTTATCAAATTTTGATCAGTTTTGTAATTCTTGGAAGAAATATGTACAATATTAGTCCTCACTGGTGGTGGATTGAATTAAATTTCCTGAAAACTTATCAAAGACTAACCTTGGATATTGAAGACTTGAACAGGGCATGGGAAAAGGAGAACACTCATCTCAGCTAACACCATCTAGCTCAAATCCGTCAAACTTAGTATGTTATTTCATCATTTAAAAATTTATTGCAACTCAATGTTTAACGTCCTAATTATTATTTTTATTTTTATGTTAGGACATCCCTCAAACTGGTCTACTAAATTATCCAAATTACATGCATGGTTACTTTGGACCAATGCTTGCATGTTCACCAGCTTTTCTGCCATATCCAGATGACAACAAAAATCCAAGCAACATTCAGGTGGTTTTTCAACTTCGTTGTTGTCTTTTAGTTATAACATAACTAACTTTTTATTACGGTTTAAATGTTTTTAGTTTTTTGTTTTCAGCAAAACGTTGGTTACCCATTTCAATATGGGATGGGACCTCCGAGGCCAGTTATCGCTACAAGCTCCGCAACAAGTGCTAGAGTTAGTGAAGAAAATAGGCCCGATTGTTTAGAAACTAAACCTCCATATTCTTCAACTAGAGTTGATGAAGAAATTATATTGGATAGACCAGATGAACGGGAAATTGACGATGGCACTACCGGTACACCACGGGTAGTGCCATCATTGGATAGTGATGATATCATTGAGGAGCCAAAGTCGGGGATGGAGTTTAATTTGTTTGAAGATTTGTTGAGCTATTATAAACAGTATGCAAAGAAATGCGGGTTTGGGGTGATGACACAGAGGAATGAGAGGTCAGAGGATCAAAGTGTCAGATATGTCACCATTGGTTATGCACGGGGAGGGAAGGCCCGGAATAAGAGTTTGAATGTCGCCAACCCACGTCCGATGGGGAAAACGGACTGTAAGGCAAGAATTAATGCCTTAAGAGTTGAGGGAAAGATGCGGATAACAACTGTGCATAATACACATAATCACGGCCTCAGCCCAAAGAAATCCCACTTTTTTCGATGTAACAGAGAAGTGAGTGAGACCGTTAAAAGAGTCCTAGACACAAACGACTTAGCTGGCATTCGATTGAATAAAAGTTACGGTTCTCTTGTTGTTGGCGTAGGTGGTGCTGGAGCACTTCGGGATTATTTTATGAGAATGCAGTACAAGAATAATTGATTTTTTGCATTGATGGATTTAGGCGATGACGGTAGATTAAAGAATGTTTTTTGGGCAGATCCGCGTAGTCGGGCAGCCTACCAGTATTTTGGTGATGTAGTTACATTCGACACCACATACCTAACGAATAGGTATGGGATGCCCTTTGCACCATTTGTCGGTGTAAATCACCATGGGCAGTCGATTCTTTTGGGAGCTGGGTTGATTTCCAGTGAGGACACGGAGACATTTACATGGCTATTTCAAACCTGGTTGCAGTGTATGGACGGTATAGCTCCAAAGGCTATTATTACTAATCAAGACAGAGCAATGAAAAATGCAATTGCTACCGTCTTTCCAGAAACTCGACATAGATTATGCCTGTGGCATATACTGAAGAAAGTCCCTGAGAAGCTTGGGTCGTATGCTACGTACAGAAATGGGCTAAAAACTAAACTGATGAAATGTGTGTATGACACACAAACTATTGAGGAGTTTGAGAAATGTTGGGCTGGGTTTATTAACACATACGACTTACATGAGAATGTGTGGTTGAAAAGTTTATATGTAGAGCATGAGTATTGGGTACCGGTATTCCTGAAAGAGCACTTTTGGGCTGGAATGAGTACAACCCAGCGCAGCGAGAGTATGAACACTTTTTTTGACGGTTATGTTCACTCGAAGACAAACTTGAAGGAGTTTTTCGACCAGTTTGACAGTACGTTGAGGAAGAAAATTGAGAATGAAAATCATGCGGAATTCCAGTCATTTAGCCAGGTCATTCCCTGCATATCTAGATCTCCAATTGAAAAGAAATTTCAAGAGTTGTACACTAACGCTAAATTTAGGGAAGTTCAGTAGCAAGTAATTGGTCTGCTCGATTTGGATCCATCTCTACTTACATCAGATGGTGTAATGAAGAGTTATTTGCTAGAAGATGAAGTTCGTATTGAGGAGTTCACTAAACCAATGACATTTTCAGTGGACTTTAATGAGGAAAACTGCAGTGCTAAGTGTTCATGTGGGTTATTTCAAATGAGAGGGATACTGTGTAGGCATATTTTGGCCGTATTCAAGTCTAACAGTATAAAATCATTGCCAGACCGGTACATCCTAGACCGATGGAGAAAGGACATCAAGCGGAGGTACACGTTCATTCGCATTAGTTATGACGCAGGGGAGCAGAGGCCAAATGGTCATAGATATTCAATTCTTTTAAATATGTGTTATGGGATGATAACTTATGCGGCGGATTCTAATGAGCAATTCGAAGATGCAAAGAAGAGGATACAGGAGATGACTGAATGTTATCGCGGGCAAACACGCAACTTATCTCAAATCCAAACAGGTTCGATTCCGATGAATTTTAAAATAAGTTAATCTGGTTTACTTCGTATTAACTACTTAATATCGACATTTTAAAATTTTTGCTCATAACAGGTTCGAATGTTGGTTTGATGACAGAGGACAAAAATACAGTTGGTAGTTCACAACAAGTGAAGAGTCCACTTGTTGTGAGAGGGAAAGGAAGACCCCCATCTCTGAGGTGAGCATCCAGGATGGAGACGGACATGCGAAAGGTTAAAGCCAAACAAAAGAAAGCACAAGTCAGAGGGAAACGCAAACAGGTGAATGTTTTAAGATTGGGAGAATAATAAAAATAAAAAAAAAAAAAAAAAAAAACATAAGTGTAAATGTGTATTACATTTATAATGTTAATTCGCAAAGAAAGAAAATTTACTACTTACTTTTTTATTAGCGAGAGGGAGATACACCAGAAGGAGATATACTAGTAGTGGGGACGTGCAGGAATTTATTTGGGCCATCAGAAGTGGATATCACCAATCCTGTACAAGTGCAGGTATTAATTTTTCATGCTTTTAATATTTACGAAGAAATTTCTTTAGTATTGTGATCAACCTCCCATTTTTAATATTTACTAAGAAATTTCTTATTTATAAACAGTCTGTTATAGACAGCTGCATATTTGATAGTAGTGGAACCCAAAACCGAGAAACAGTATTTGGCAGCCAAGAAAGTGTAACATTCCTAAACTTTGCATCTACTAATGTAATATTTAGATGACATTAATATTATTGAACTTTGCATGTACTAATTGTAATATCTGCATACTAATCCATGCAGATTCTTTTGGATTCGATGGCGCTCAACCAGACCTCCTTGGGTTCTGATGGATCACAACCGGTGCAAGAAGGCTGAAATTTAATTTTTGCAACCATGGAAGTGATTTGTTTTGTAATTATTTTTGTAAGAAGTTATTTGGTGGTTATATTTCCATCTCTGAGGCAAGCTTGGCAAGTGATCTATTTTGTAAGAAGTCATATTTTGTTTATAGTAAGTAGGGAAATTTTTAGAGGACGAAAGATTTTGTAATTAGTTTATATTGACAAAGCTTGGAAAGTGTCAATATTTCCAATGGAGTATTTTTGGAAATTTGTATTTATTACGATTGTGATTATTTTTGGTAGTGATAATGTATTGCCATTAAACAGGTTCATTTATGTGTGCACATGTACTGAGAATGCATTTGTATGTGTAACAGGTTCATTGCAGTGTTATGGTTATGGGTATTGATAGTGCATTGCCATTAGGCCAACAGATTTTGTAAAGCTAACAGGTTCATTTACGTGTACTATATTTATTGAGAATGCATTGTAATTGCAGTGTTATGGTTATTGATAGTGCACCACATTAGGCCAACAGATTTTGTAAAGCTCACTGGGTTGATTTACATGTAATATATTTACTGAGAATGCATTGTCATCGGATGGTGTTATGGGTATTGATAGTGCACCACAGGTATGCCAACTATGTTGGCTCGCAGCTTTACGTGTGCATTACTAGTGCTAAGTGTGTTGACATTTAGGCAACACTTTCAGCCAACATTTACGGGGACGTTCAGCCAACATTTACGTATGCACGGGTACTGATCCTGCATTTGTTTTGTAAGCCAATAGATTCATTTCATCTCTGCATGTAACTTGGTTCCCAGTAAATCATCAGACTCATCTGTGTGTGTAACAGGATTGACACAAATTCATTTCATTTTAGCGATTGTAAAGTTTTTATTCAATTCTCATGGAAGACCAAAACACGTATACAATTAGACATAAATACAAATTCAGACTAATTATACAAATCTAGTAACTAATAACTAAGTAACTTACATCACACATCAAATAACTAACTTACATCACACATAAGTACAAATTCAGACTAAAAACTAAAAAACAGAAACCACTACCTTGTCAATAAATAGCAGCAAAAAACTAAAAAAAGACCAAAATACACCCGGGATTGCGTGCGTGAATGCCTTAGGACAGATTCTCTTTCAAGAAGCACCAACTCCATCTCTCTCTTCTTAAATTCATCTACTATCTTACGGAGCTTAGTTACATGGATTTCAACTTTAAAGGGTCTCTTCTCGAGCTCTTCCTCCTTCCTTGACAATTCATTTGCATATTCTTGTAGTTCTATATCAGCCCACTTAAAATATTTACAGTATGGTAATCCCTAACAAGTGACAATAAAAATTTAAAAATTGTTAGATGTACGTAACAGTGTATGAATCTATTAAACACGGAGACATTTATTTGGGTTGTAGTTACCTTTGTATTGTACTTTGGACATCCTAAGAAGAGTCGTCCTGGATTTGCCTTAGTATTTGAGTATCTCACTACAGCTTGAACCTCACAGAAGCACAATGGAGGAGCGAAAGTACGTTTGCCAACAGATGAAGAAGACAGTGATGACGACAGCATTCTAACCTCAACCATAATCACAATGGAAAGGCACACATATCAACAGAATTACAATTAATTTTTTCAGAATAATAATAATAACTTGCAAAGATTAAGAAAGCCCTTTCTAGGCCAGAAATAAACATCCTTGGTAGTCAACAGAGGGCAATAAAAAGATCTCATTTTCTTAACGAGATTACAAATATGAGGGAAACAAATAAGCAATTGAACATGTAATCATATCTCCATTCTAAAGGCGAGCTTTAAAATCTAGACTGAGATCTCCTTGCCCTTGAAAATAATCCAAGCACAATCTACTAGATATACACCAGAAAAACTACCACAGCATCATTGCAAGCATACAGTAACAATTGATTGAACCATAGGCATTCTTGTCTACCAGGACCATAATATCCATAATCACTCATAAGTTACTGATACAATTTAAAAGAAACACCACGTACAGATTCAAATCAGGATGCTAAAACAATTTTCATGCCCCTTAAAAAATTGTACAACACATTGAAAACACCATTATACAGATACACGAGAGCTGGCTAATTGGAGCTGATTGCATTCCCCACCTTGAACAAACAACTGCTTCAAAAAAGAATTGCCTGGTTTTGCTTCATTCTATTTCATTCTTACTTATGAAAAACAAAAAAACTTTTACCATCTTTATTGAACAAGAGATTCAAAAACACATTAAAATGAATACTCTTTTCCAAGTTAAACTGACAGGTCCTAACACATGAAATTTTTTGAGAAAGACTACCAAGAACAGGCTGATGTGCAAAGGGAAGGCGCCTCATCTCCCTCTCATTTGCAATATTTATTGACCATGGGATGCAAAAAGACTTATCAAAATGAAAAATCCTTTTTTCCAAGTTAAGCTGATAACTTTCCTAAAATGATTAACATGGACAGGTCAATTTGTGATGGGAAGGTCGAGGCATCTACCTCTCCCCAGATAGCCACATTTCAATTAGATGCACACTCAAGAAGGATGTTCTTTTGGATAAGTACTCAATCACGATATTTGCAAAGTCATTTTACTATTTTTAGTACGAACAAGGGCAAGCCCATTCCAAACCACTTAATGGGCCAAAGGAATCATTTGATTGATGTTCAACTCACACCATGAATCCAAGGATATAATGCACAACAAAGGTACAGAGTAAATTACACAAGTACACCCAAACAACCCCTAGAGATTTGTTTCAATTAACCCATGCGCTGAAAGCAAACATGTAGTTGCAGAAAGGTAATCAAATGCAAACACTTTGTTACCAATTACACTGAATTTGGCACTCATAATCCTCACTCAATGTGAATTTTCAAATGTAACTCTCACCATTTTTGTAGTTTTTAAGTGTTCATTTAGCTTTCAGCATTCACAAAATAAGATCATGAGATGTCACAGGTTCGACTTCCCTTGGGATCAAACTGCATGAACCCAAGTGATAAGGACGAACTTGTGTGCATGAGCCCCATGTCACAGGTTTGATTCCCCCTGGGATCAAACTGCGATTTAAGTGGGAGGAAATGGCGGTGGGTTAATGAATTCATACAATTGCAAAGTTGCCATTTAGAAATTATTTAATTTTTATTGTTTTTTGGGGCATAGGCAGTTGATTTATAATAGTGATGGGTCATCTCTGTTGTGATTTATTTGGTCATACAGATTATGCCTCAGCCTAGTAATTCCTCTTTCTTTAAATTAATCATACTAATCCTTCATTACAGCAGATTAAATAAGAATCATAAACCCAAATTTCTTTTACTGTCAAATCCGACACATTCACTAGTCCAATCATGATCCAAGCATTCAAAAGGAATACAATGCATGTATATCGGATGGCACAACCCATTCACTAGTCCAAGCATGATCAACATAAAAAACTCCAAACCAAAATAGTTGAAAAGTTAAACAAAAGCAACCAACAAAATAAGGAAAAAAAATGCATAATACAAAAAGAAATGTACTTGCCTTCCACTTGGACTGGACATGGGCGACTGTCTTCCTTGTGCCTTGATGAAGGATAGGGGCTAGGGTTAGGGATGAGGGAAAGGGGATGGTTAGGGTTCGGCCTAGATTTAGGGTTAGGGTTTCGAGATGAGGGAAAGGGGATGGTTAGGGTTTCGGGATGAGGGAAAGGGGATGGTTAGGGTTCGGCTTAGATTTAGGGTTAGGGTTTCGGGATTAAGGGAAATGGGCTGGGTTAGGGTTAGGGTTATGGTTACGGTTTCGGGTTAGGTCTATTGGGTCATCTACGAGGGAGGTGAGAAGTCGGGATGAAGGGAAATGGAAGACCTTTGCATTTCGAAACACAGAGAGGAAGGGGCTTCAGGCTTCGCTAGAGAGAACGTAAACGGCTTCAAGGTCTTCGCCAAGAGAGCGTAAATCGCTTCAGGGGCTTTGCATAAACACAGAGAGGAAGGAAGGGGTTCGCGAGAAAGGGGGAGAGGTGTCTTCGAGGAAGGAGAAACATAGAACATTCGAGAGGAAGGAAGGGGTTCGCGAGAAAGGAGAAAGGGGGAGAGGGGTCTTCGGGGGAAGGAGAAACACAGAATGTTCGAGAAAACAAAAAGGAGAGAAGGAGGGAGGGCTAGGGGCAAATGGGTCAAATACAATCAAATTAGAACGGCGTCATTTTATTTTTCCACGTCAGCCGCCGATTGCAAGCTGTTTACATACGCGACTGTAAGTAGCGTTTTTGAAAAAAAAAACAAAGAAGCAGCTTTTCATTTTTGGATGGACGCAGGATGCGCTGAAAAGAAAAGAAAAGGCACGCAGGACCGACCGGGGGAGCTTGCTTTTGGTTTTTGGAGAGATTTTTTTTCTTTTTCGTTTTTTTGGCCTGGGACGCAAAAGGCCAAAAGCAAAGGTCTTTTTTGGGTTTTTACGAAAGACGCGCTGGGTTTTTTTCTCGGGACGAAGCCGCTGCCCAGCCTTTCTCTAGTGCCTGTCATCTCCATTGGCTTGCTCTTTTTATTTTTTATTTAATTTTAATTTGAAATTTATGGTGTATTTTTTAGATCTTTGACTTAAAACTATTCAATTTGGGCATTTTTTTTCCTGCTTGTTTAACTTGATGCTAGTTGGTTTCTTGCTCTTTTAAGCTTCCATTAGATACGTATTACAATGGTTATGGATTGATTTTAAGAATTTTATAATTTGAATACAAACCTTAGAGTTTTATTTTGAGACTTTTCAATTTTCAGCTATTATTGCATAAATTATTTTCTAATTTAGCTTAGTTCATGGCTTAGTTTTATTAATATTTTAGTTTTGTTGCATATTAGATTGATTAAATGTTAATTAGGACTTAATTCATTTCAATTTATTAATTAATTTTCTGATTAATTAAGATTGTTTAGCTTAGTTGGTTCCTTGATTGTTAATTTCAATTTGTTAGTCTCTTACATTTCATTTTGATGCTAAAAAAATATAAAAATATTAATCTAGTTTGCGACTAGTGTCCTTTCATTTCCGTTGGACTCTTCCATTCATTACACATACCACCACTTTTATTTTCTCTTTGTGAATATTTTCACCATTTTAAACAAGTTTGATTTTAAGCAATTTTTCTTAAGGAAACGATTTAGGAATTTATTCCTAATTATTACACGACATCCTCACGCACTTGGAACAGCCTTTATGCTGCTCATTTTTTAGTGAGTCAAGTTTTTAGCGCCGTTGTCGAGAAATAGTTGTTTGACGTTATTTTTAAACTCGTTATTTTTATTTTTATCTTTATTTTCATTTTTTTATCTCAATTGTTTCTCTCACTATCTTTATCTCTGATCACACATTTTATTTGTCACCTACTACTTAGTTGCTTGAACCTTATTTTTGTTATTTGGACTGATGTTTCATGTCTTGGATGAGAGACAATTCACATAGGTTGCTTAAAGTTACATCAAGCATTGAGATGAGTATACACAGCTCAGAGATAGATACTTATTATGTCGCTTCTACAAGCGAGAACACTGAAACTAAACAAACCATGGCTACACCTGCACCACGCACTCTTAGGGATTATTTATGGCCCATTACACATTCATGCATTGTTTTACCTGAAAATGCACCTAATTTTTCTATTAAGCATGGCATGATGTTAGTGTTACCTCAATTCCACGAGATGGATTTTGAAAGTCCTTACCAACATCTGACAGACTTTGAGTTGACCTGCACTACTTTTAACAATAGACCCATTACGGATGAATTTATTAGACTTCATTTGTTTTGTTTCTCTCTAAAAGATAAAGCAAAATTTTGGTTTTATTCTTTGAGGCCTAATTTCATTTCTAGTTGGTCTAATATGCAACATAAATTCTTACAGAAATTTTTTCCTTTTCAAAGAACTCAGTTGATATAAGAGCAAATCAGCTAGTTCAATCAGAGACCTGACGAGACTTTCCAGGTTAGTTGAGAAAGGTTTAAAGATTTGGTAAACATCTGTCCATATCACGGTTTTGAATCCTGGAGCCTGGTGAATTATTTTTACACTAGTCTCACTTCATAATGCAAGCAGTTTGTTAAAACTATCTGCAATGAAGAATTCTTTAGCAAGGAACCTAATGAAGCATTGTTTTACTACCTTGCCGAGAGCACACAATAATGGAACACTCAGACTGATCGAGTTTCGTCGACAGCACAACCACTGAGGGCTATTATTAGTGGGGGCAAATATGAGCTTAAGGAGGACACTGATGTTCAAGCCCGAGTAACTGCATTAACTAGAAGAATGGAGGTCATGGAGATGAAAAAAGTGAAGGCCGTAAAAGCAGTAGAGACATGTTCTCTACGCACTGATTCGAACCACAAGACTCAAGACTGCCAATGTAACACCCCGTATTTTAGTGTATTTTTTTAATTGAAAGATTTTTTGTTATTAATTTAAAAAGTTATTCTCTTATTTTAAAATTGATTGGATTTTTAGTGGGTTATTTTTATGTTTTTAATTTTTGTGAAAATTATTCTGAAGTGCTTTCTTATAATTGATTATTGTAATACATTTAAATTATTTTTCATATTAAATTAGCTTATTATTGGGTTTAATTATTTATTTTCATTTTAATCACTGCGTTTGAATTATTTTATTTCACCTGCTGTTTTAAAATCGTTTCCGTTGGATCATTTTTGTGACCCAAGATGTGAGGATTGGATCTCATTTCTTTCCCTACATTTTCTCTTTCCTCTTTTCTTTTCTTCCTTTTTCTTTTTCTTCTTTTCTTTTCTTTTCTTTTTTTTCTTTCTTCTTTCTTCCCCTGGCTCTCCCGCGCGTCGCAACCCCCCTCTCTCTCTCCGTCCGTTCCTTCGTCCACCCAGCCCTGCCGCCTCGCGCCGCCGTACGCAACACCGCCCGACCCACCGTCCTCCCCAGCCACCAGCGACCACCCCCCTGAAATCTTAGCCCCAACCGCATCGTCGTTAGCTTCCACTCCTTGCGCCGCTACGCCGCCGTCGCGCCACCTCCGGCCACCATCTTCTCACCACATCATCATCAACCTCCTAACAACCCAATGGACCCAACCCCACCTCCGATTTGTCACCGGTGAAGCCCCACCATCAATATTTCCATTTTGGGTGTTTTTGCACTTCAATCGCCTATTGCGCCGCCACCCACGGCCAACCACCACCACCACTAGTTTCACCGACATCCCTAAACCCTACCCTATCAATCTCAGGTCTTCGTTTACACCCGTTCAAAAGTGGGTTTTTGAGACCCACAGCCACAGTGCATTTGGCACTGTTTTGTTGCTGCGTTGCCGCTTCTAGCACCTCCGTGATCTTTCAAAAATTATATTATAGCATTGTAAGTATTTTTCCCAAAGAACTTTTAAGATTTAAATGTATTTCTGCGCTAATTCATATTTACTATGAATTTATTAGTTGTGCCAGACTGAGTCCGAGGAGTAAGAAGATCGGTTGGATTGGATGATGGAGTTGTTTGTGTGAGATTGGTTTATGCTATGAAATTTGTTGGCTGATTCGAGTTTAAATATTGGTGTTTTGAGTTTGACGTTGGTCATGATGAATATTGATGATTTTTAAGAGGTGATGATATATTTTTGGATTATTGGTTTGGTGTTTTAGAAATGTTTAGAAGGGTTTGTTGGGGCCTTTTAACATCTAGAAGTGTTGAGATATTTTTTTCCTGTTGTGGAGTTGTGAACGGAGAGAGAGTAGTGTGTAGTGTCATCCTGGTTAAATTGTTGACGATTGCTTGGGAGTATGAGCTGCTGAAATAAGTGTGAGTTAGTGATAATCGGAGTTGACATTGGTTTTGATGCTTGTATTGGACAATACTGAGATTGGTATAGAATATTTTTGGGTCGAAGTGTGGGCTGTCCAGATTGTTATTTGGTTGTTTGAGTTGGATTAAACTTGCTGAATTATGGTCTAGAAATTGGGTCTTAAGTTGTCTAAGACCAATTTTGTGTTGTTGGACTTTAATATTTAGTTTATATTATTTTTATGAATAGGTGACGAGACGGATAGAGACCGTATTCAAGTCATAGATAATGCGCTGCAGGAGTCAGGTAAGCGGGGTTCCTATGCTAGGCCTTACACGAATTATTTGAGACTGAGGTTGATTTTCTGAAAACTTTGCATATTTTTGTGGTGAAATGAGAACTTGGGAAAAACAAAACCAACCTCGGTCGTTTATTTGCATACTCATGAAATCTGTACGAAAAAGAGAAAAATATGTTCTGACATGCATTGTGTAGACATGAGCTAAATTCTGTCGTGTGGTTTCTGAAATCTGAAAAATGAGCGATATTGAGAATATGAAAAGTTGTGCATTTATTTGAAAAGATGTTCTGGCTTTTGTGTTCAGTGTGTGTAAACTGTCTGATTCTGTTTTGATACTCTGTATTATTTTGATATAACATCTGAAAACCTTTGGCATGGTGTACTGGTTTTCGTATCTGACTCTGTCTCTGCTTTGCTCTGCTCTGCTCTATTATGCTCTGCTCTGTTTGGGTTGGTACCAACTTCTCTGTCTCTGAGTGCACCCACTTTGGAAACAAAGTGGTTTTATTGTGGTCTTTCCTGTGTGCACACTCGGGACTCCGAGAGGAATAAATGAAAGATTTCACCTCTGTCTCTGCCTGGTTTGGCCACCGAGGTTAGCACAAGCCTACCACGGGGGTGAAACATGGTCTATGCTCTGTTTGATGCTCTGTTTGGATCTGATGATGATACTCAGTTTATGTTATGCCAAAGTATTATGGGTTTTACTTGTCTTAAAACCATCGCTCTGTTACTTTTGAAAGTATGTTCTATTCTGCATGATAACTTTGAAAAATATTTTGTTCTGCATGCTATTCTTTGTAAATGCTCATGTTTGCACTCTAGCATATGACTTCTGCTTACTGAGTTGTTGATAACTCACTCCCTATCATTATAATATTTTTCAGATGATGTGGAGAGTCCAAATGAGAACCTGGATTAGATTGGTGAACGTGTTTAAGCTGAGGAGATGTTGTTAGAAGAAGGACTTCTGATTCTGATGTTCTTAGTTATAATGTCTTTGAGTTTTATTTATATCTTGGGTTTCAGTAAGATTTATGAAATTATTGGTTGGGTTATTATGACTACCGGGAGATTTCGGACTCCTTAGTTTATTTTACCTGCAGTAATGACTTTGTGGAGTTTTCAATGTAGTTATTTAGAACTCTTGATATTGAGTTTTGCTATTAAAGATTTGAGTTTTATTTTAGTTGTGTTGGAACCTTATAAATAGCAAGAACTTCTCCTTTCCAAGTAATGTGAGATCCCATACACCACGTACCCTTATTCATATCATATGGGGTATCACAATCTACCCCCCTTAAATTCCCGACGTCCTCGTCAGGCCTGTCCATTGTAGGTGACATGGCTCAAGTCCCATATTTCTGGTTGGAATAGGCTCTGATACCATTTGTAACGCCCCAATGGAAGGCCCAAACAACATGGCCTATACTCCAAAAGGACTAGTCAATGATACAATTGGAGTCCCATTGAAACCTTATAAAGAGCAAGAACTTCTCCTTTCCAAGCAATGTGGGATCTCATACACCACCTACCCTTATTCATATCATATGCGGTATCACAGCCAAATATGCCAATATTTTAGGAGAATGGGTCTAAGCAGATGCAATCAACTAACTGGGTTAATAGAGCACAAAATCAGCCTTTCTCCAACACATAAAATACGGGGTGGAGGAATCATTCAAATTTCTCATGGAGGAATGATCAGTCTGTCCAGTCTCCGCCACCTTCTCAGCAGCCATTTCATCAGGCTGGTCCTCAGCAGGAGCTGGAAATTCAAAAAAGTGGTCTCTTTCACTATTAATGGTCAGCGCCTTAAACCTTTTATTTCCATGTATGATCCAAGTGGCGAAACTCTTTTTGTCCAGACACCTTGTGACTTTTGAGTGCTGTTTCTTTTATTGATTTTCTTTGCTTGTTTTTTTTACTCTTTGTTTAATTCCTTGTGTTGTTGTTTCTCTTTACATTGCTTTCCTTTTTTTTAGCATTGGGGACATTACATTGTTCAGTTTTGGGGAGGAATGCAAACCATGTGATGTAATGCTTAGAGCCTTAATGTGATTAGGCTGACTAAATAAATTGTTGATTCATAGTTCGATATTGATTATTATTGAAATTTATCAATGCATGATAGACAACCTTTCCTTCATAAGCATTCAGTTTTGACACTGAAGAATCATGGATGGTGATAGAACTTCTCTGATTTCTAGTTTTGGAAGTATGCTGAGAATGACTCCAAAATTAATTCTCTTGGGATGAAGGGCAAAACATTATAGGAGATAGCTATTCTTTTACCGTACATCTCATAGTTATTTTCGTTTACTTATCATCTGATCAGAATAGAGAGAAGTACACTGCAGGACTACTGAGTTGTGCCCTAAAAAAAAACATTTGAAGAATGAAGCCCATCTTGGATTTGCCTCAGTGGTTAGGGCAAACTTGGGAATGTGTGGGTTAGGTGCACGATCCTAGGTTCGATCCCCACTGTGCGAATCCATATCATGAAAATAATTTTAAAAAAAAAAAAAAAAAGGGCAACAGTAAGAGGCAAGTAAGGGCAACTCAGTGAAATTTCCTGAGTAAAGGGGCTAGAAACAGTTGCCCAAACTTTGGGAGTCGGGAAGTCAATAAATAAATGATTGAATGGCTTTTAAACAGAGTTGGTGTGAAAATTGCTAGACCCTTCAGTTTTGAGGTAGTGAGGATCAGTAATGATCAATCTTCAAGTGGAAGATCTTTAGGATGCTCAGTGATGCTTAAGGTATAAGATTGTAAACTTCCTAGAGTTTTGCCTAAATCCAATGTGGAAAAGATACTCAGTAGTCCCTTGATGTTGGTTACATTGACTTAAATTTTTTAGAAGTAACATCATTGTGATTGAGAATTCAAGTTGGCTGGTTGGTGTGCTTATGTGTGAAATATTGTTTGATTGCAATATTCTGTTCAATTCTTTTTCATTGTTTTGCTAAGAGACTAGCAAAATACTAATTGGGAGTGTGATTGAGCTGAATTATTGCATATTTCATACATTTAGAACCAATATATTTCAATTATTTCATGACATTATTATTGGTTTTAGATGAAAAAATAGTTAAGAGGTATAAATCCAAGTTGTGATTTAAATTGGTTGATAGCATGGTTTATACTTAATTTTATAACTTGTGATTTAATTGAGCAATATTTATTCACATGCACAACACATCTTTAATATTTTATTCTTCTTTTTTTATTTTTATGGTTTCTATTTTTTCATATAGGCCAAGAGACATGCATTGATACAAGAGGGGAGAAAAAGAACCAAAAGAATTCAAATGGAAGGAAAAATCGAACTCACGCACACGAAAAGTGAAGAATGCGGGAAGAAATGAAAACAAGTCAAGGAACCCAGCATATTTATTTTCAGTTCCACTACGTTCAGTCGGTTTCGCGCACCCCGACTGACATGTCGGAACTTGTTTTTTTTTAAATAAATACAAATTGAAAAACACATTGAGAAGAAGACGACTGACTAATGCAAACCCTTGAGAAGCTCAACTCCATTTTCCCCCCGCATTCACTCCCCATTGTTTCTGCATATGCACTCGCCATTGCCACTCAGGTCAGATCTTGGGTTTTTCACCTTCGCCAGCACATACATCTCTCTCTCTCTCTCTCTCTCTCTCTCTCTCTCTCACAAATTGTGGGTATTCTTGGGTCAACCGATTCCTCTCTTCTTTGTAAGTATCACCATTTTGTTGTTCTTCTCTTGGTTTATTAGCAGCCAAACAGAGCAGGAAATGCTTATTGCTTCATTTGGACAATTCAGAGGTATACAAATGTGGGTTTATTCCTTTATTTGTAATTTTTCTCAAGGACTCTTCTTGCTAGAGATTTTAGATTCTAGGTTGTTTAAACAGACAATCTATGGTGTGTTGTTGAAGTCGTTGATGAACATCACTGTGCAACATCTCCATATATTCATCAGCAAGATCTTTACCGCTGCACAATTCATTAATAAGATTTTCGGAACCACTTCTACCATATAATTGAACTGCATTTTCGACTACATAATAGAAAACATTTTCGGATGGATTTAGTTGCTCAATCCTCTGAGCCATTTGTTGGAGCTTGATCTGGAAGTTTTGTTCATTTTGTTTGTCATCCCTACACAACCTTGGCTCATTATAGTGCGATTGAGCTTCAACTCCATGGCAGGAAAAAGCTTAGATGATCCACCTCTGAGGATTTGGGAAACAACGAGTATCATTTATTGAAACATCCTAGGCAAATCAAAGCCACCACCTTGGCCTGTTTGGTTATCAACCTATTGAACAACTTGATTGATTGTGTTCCTCATCTGGGGGCTCTGAGAGATCGTCTTGACAATGGAGCTACCAATATTTAACGATCGTCTTATATCAAGAAAAGCCAAAAAAAGCAATTGAAAATTTTTATCCTTCAAAAATGGGAACAAGGCCGAACGACAAAGAACGACAAACCAACAAATGTCTGAACCAATGTCTGAACCTAAAAGTATAAAACATTTGTTTGTTTGGAGAAGTTTTCCAAAATTTATGAGGTTTATCTTATAGTAGCTAGCATGAAATACGGGTAGTGCTAGACAGTCTAGCTCGAGAAAGCTTATACTTATACTCCTACCATTGTAGCCATCATTCTAAAATACTTTAAACTTTGTATTCATATCTTCCAAAAAAGCATCAGCAACCTCACAAAAAAGGCTCATTGAGCTAATTAATTTTGGTTTTATTAATTAATTTTCTGATTAATTTGTTTAGCTTAGTTGATTTGTTAGTTACATTTCATTTCAACACCAAAAAATCTAAAAATATGACTAGTCCACAATTAGTGCCCTTTTCATTTTCGTGACTAGTGCCTTTTTTCATTTCCGTCACACTGTTCCATTCATTGCACATACCACCACTTTTATTTTTTCTTTGTGAATATTTTCACAATTTTAAACAAGTTTGATTTTAAACAACTTTCCTTGAGAAGACGATTTAGGAGTTTCTTCTTAATTATTATGCGACATTCTCCGCTGCTCATGTTTTAGTGATGGACAGGCAACCCCACCCACCCATATGGGGGCTAAGGCTGTTCATCCAAGCTGATTTTTTTTATCGGACCGGTCCGAAACCCGGATAACGGGTAAGGGTTCCAGCCCAGGACATACCCGGGCCGATACCCGCATGATTAAAACCGATTTAATCCAGCCCAGGTACCGGATTTTAAATCTGGAACCCAGATCTAAACCCGGTGCCCAAGTTTTGTTTTTAAACCAACGTATCGAAACAAATATGACTTCTTCAGATCGATCTCTCTCTCTCTCTGCAACTTGCTCCGATGTCCTCTCTCACTCTCACGCCGAAACCCTAACCTCCTTTACCTTCATCCGCGTCGTTGTCTTCATCACCTCCGTCGCTCCGTCGTCTCCATCTCTCGCTCTCTCTCGTGTCATTGTCTTCATCACCTCCGTGGCTCTCTCTCTCTCTCTCTCTCTCTCTCTCTCTCTCTCTCTCTCTCTCTCTCTCTCTCTCTCTCTCTCTCTCTCTCTCTCTCTCTCTCGTCGTCATCAGGGTCCCATTCCGCGACCAGGTGAGGGAAATTTCGGTATTTTCTATAATGGGTTTGAGTTTTGGACTGTTAAGTGCCGAAACCCTAGCCTTTCTCTACCGAGTGCCGAAACCCTAATACTCTTATATCTAAGACGTGGCTTTGAGTTGTTTTTGCTTTTTTTTTCTAGATCTACTCTTAGATCTGATCCCATAATTTGCATTATATTTTCTATTTATTTGTAGATCTTAGGATCCTTGATGTGCTCTGATATCTGGGTTTTTTTTTATTTTTGGTTGTTTTTTTACTTGTGGAGATCTGTTATATAACTTTGATGTTCTTAGAAAATCAGTTTCTTGCATTATTTTGTGGAGATCTGCTTTTCAAACAAAAAAACATAGTTTAAGAACATAATAATATGGGTTTTTTTTAGGGTTTTCAGTGCTAGCATTTTTCTGGTTGAATAAAGTATATCTTTCACATGGGTGCTTGTTCTGTTTTTTGAATTTACAAGTGTTGGATAGACATTTAGATCTTATGCTGGGTTTGCCACACTTCTGGTTGTGGATTGCACATCATATGTTTGATAAAATGGTTGGGGCTTCTCATAAAATGCATTGAGCAGGTGATTTTTGAGGTATGCATGCATGTCTATGTCTAGGCCGATTGATTTGCTACAAACAGGGGTCTGTTTGGTTCTATCCCTGAGTCATTAATTATTTGATTGCTAGCTGCATTCTAGAAGGATTAATTATACATCATCCCTAATTTCTCGCATACACAGTAATATTGTGGAATATTATGAGTAATTTTGGACTATATATTTTTTCTCTAACATAAAGTTATGAACAAGTCAACAACAAAGCCGACTATGAGATAGCATATTTTTGTTTGTTCTTTTTTTTTCTCAAAGGTAAACACATGAAGGCAGAAGATTTCATATTGCTATGTTTAAGCCTTTTGCTTTGTTTTTCTCTCTGGGAGTCTTTTCAGGGTGGATTGAGATGTTTAAGCCTTTTGCTTTGTTTTTCTCTCTGGGAGTTTTTCTCTCTGGGATGTTGTGGGGTTACAAGCTATTTATCTAACTGATTTCCATGTCTTTTGCTTTATATATATATATATATATATATATATATATATATATATTTATGTGCAAGGGAATGCCGTGGCATGCCTCTGGTTTCTAGAAGCTCGACATGTTATGAAATTGTAATAGAAGCTCTACTAGCCAAGGGGAGCAGTGAAGGAGATCTGGTACCAAGTATTCCAGAAGCTCTTAACTGATGATGATCAATAATAGCTTGTAATTTTACGTTTTGTAATATAATGTATAAAATATCAAATAATGTAATATGTAGTAGTGAGTTGCATTATATGTTGCATGCATTTTATATGATAAATATTGAATTTCTTTTTTTTGGATGCATTTAGTTAAAAAGATAATTAGTTTTACATGTAAAAAATATGTTTTTTACAATTTTTTCAAGAAAAAATTGTAATAGAATATAGGCTTCTAGATTAAAAAAAAAAAAAAGTACTCGAGTACAACCCGGAACCCGAATGTATCCGGGTTCCAGCCAGGGTCATAACCCGAGTATATCCAATCTAGAACCCAGCTCGGATTTGAAATCTAGGTTCCGGACCTGGTATACCCGGATACCCGATCTGAAACCCGGATGAATAATCCTAATGGGGGCAGGAGGCAAGCTGACCACAATAGGGTCCCGCCCTACTGTTGGGAAGTGTATACATATATATATATATATATATATTTATAAATATTGATATAAATAAATATATACAATTTGTTGATAAAATTGAAAAATTAATTAAATTCGTTAGAGTTGTATTTATTTCATTTCATTGTCTTAGCCGTCAAGGTAATATAATAGTCATACTTAAACAATGTAACACATGTATTGCTTAAATATGACTATTGTAGTGCGTTAGTCTTCTATATAAAGATAGACTAGAAGATCAAGGTAATGCAATAAAGTGAATACATCTAATAAATTTAAATTAGTTTTAAATTTTGTTTGTATTTAGAAATTTTAATTTACAATTTATATATATATATATATATATATATATATATGAATCGTACATTAGAGAGAAAAAAAAAAAAAAAAGGCAACGGTGACAATTATTCAATTGATATTTAACAATTTATGACGCATTCCGGTGAAGTTCAATGCATTACAAATCTAATATGTTACTTTCCATCAAATGTGCGATTTCTTCTTGTGATAAGTTTAGATATTTTATCACTAACTACGAATTAAGAAATAATCTGGTTAATATTTTCTATCATTAATAAAATTAAGCCAACCGCGTGTTTGTCGTTGCCTTTCTTTATTTTCTTTTTTGTATTTTTGGGATGTTGGCAGTAAAAAACAGTTTGATTCGCGAATGAAATGAATTCTGGATAGTTTGAAGGTGCCACTTTACGTACAGCGATCTAATTAGTAAGTAAAGCATCATTCACAAAAAATTAAAAGGAAATGAGGGAGTCAAGTAGCCTGGGATGAGCGGAACCTTGCGGCGGCGGCTCTCTCTAATGCCTTCAATCTGTTTGCTTCCATACGCTCTCTCTGTTCTTCCGTGACCTGAATTTCCCTAAAGTTGGCAGCTCCATTGTTAGGAACCTGATCTGGAAATTCTTCCACACACCCACTGGCACCAAGTTTGTCAGCAGCCACCATCTCCTCAGCATGCAAGTTCTGCATTTATGTCCAATAAAAGGGCAACAAGTTCCATGTTGCCAATTCATGTACTTTTCTCATAAGATTAACTAGGAATTGAATTTCAAAGGTACAGATAAGAATTAAAGGAATATATATATATATATATATATTATTTCAACGAAGGCTGACCTTAATTAGTTAAAATTAATATTATATTCATGAGGAAACCATATTCAGTTTGAATATTAACTATATTTATTTGTCTAGCATCTACTTGGACAATCAGAAAACTAATTCCATACAATATCGCAGGCATTTGCTGAAATTTCAAATAATAATTTATACGTGCAACTAGTTTTACCCAGACTATAATTACATGATTTGGCAGCAATTAGATTAGTCGTTGGATTTCAATATAATCAAAACAGAACAGTTCCACCGACTTTTATTTACAGAGTAGCTCTGAACTGCACGATAGCTTAAATAAAACGAAACGCAAGAACTTACTTCAGTATCGTTCTGATAACTGTCGTGAAGCATGGCTTGCATATCATCAGCATCATTGTTCCTCGAAGATGGGTCGGCCTGCTGATGACTTAATGCCTCATTGTCCATGGCTTCTTCAGGCGTTGAAAAACATTAAAAAAATTAATTAAAAAAATTATAAAAAAAAAAAAAAACCCTAAATTCTACCATGTGAGCCAGCCAAGAAAGAGACAGGACAATTGTGCCTAATTGTACTGCAAACATCTATTATTAGATAACTATTCATGTCTTCAAAAACAGCCAGAACTTCAGGTTATGGATGAGTTACATATCTATTCCAACTCATCCATAACCGAAGTTCTCATTCTACATCTTTCCCCACCGTTTTCAGTTTCTATTCAAAGTACTCTTATAGATCCTAGATTGGTCGGTCTTGGTCCATGAAATAGAAGACCGAAAGTTTTCGGTCCGGTCTTGGGATGGGATTTTTCCACCCCGGACCAACCAAATAGTAAAATAAAAAATATATATTTTATATATATTATTTATATAATAATTATATAATTAATTATATAATTTTCATCTAACCTATCACCATTTACAATATAAAATTTTAAATATGTAAATTATAATTACAAATTAATATTAATGTAATTAACTAATCCATATTAATAATTCACTTAATTTTAATTTAGTAATTTAAATAAATTTTTTTTATTAATTTATTTGAAAAAAAATAATTAGTCCGGACAGATAACTACCAATCTGATCCGGTCCCTATGGATATTCTGTTTGGTCTGGTCCGGATAAAATGATGGACCATTTCGGTGCATCAACCCCCGGACCAGACTGACCGATTTACACCCCTACCTAAATTTACTAGATATGGGTTGAAGTGATGACTCATTTGTCATCACCAACTTCCCTTCATTTTCTCTTTCTTTTTCCATCATCTTAGATAAATTTTATAGCATAACCAAACTAGAGCAAGCCTTGACTATAATCATCCATAACCAACATCAACAAGCCCCTAACATCACATGAAAAACTAAAAACAGTAATCTCGGGCAGCGGGAACAGAAACTAAAATTTTGAACTTTCCTTCCTGTTGCACTACAAACATAACTCTTTCTGTAAACTTTTTGAAAATCAACCTCTTCTCAACATTTGACTGTACCCATGACCCGGTGCACGAATAACACATCTGCATCTTTAGAATGTCCTCCGCTACTGAAAATTCTCGCTTTCATCATTTAGAATGACACTACTTCAATCACTATCTTGACACCAATTTGACCCACTTTTCCTTCTTCCCCACATCATTGGTATTCAATATCTTCGCTTATCTAATAACTAGCTGCCTTTTTTACATATGTTATCATCATGGCAAATAACTGTGGTCTATTTTGCTTTACGCATAACAGTATTCAGAATGCAAGTGAAAACATCCAAATGCCTTTGCGACATCATAACTGGCAGGTAGCATACCTTGTTCAACATTTAAATTGTCATACTGTACTGGTGGTTCTTGCAACTTTGTCGGATCCCCTCCCTTGCCAACCCTCTCTCGTAGTTCTCTGAGACACATCTGTTCATAATAGAACATTGGACAGAAAAATTATTACATGATGTATCCGTAAGTAATACTGACAACACTACATATAAAACTTTTAAAACTTGTTTTATGTGGATCCCAGTGGCAATCTAATCAGTCTGGTTTGAGACTATCATGCTACTAGGACATTTGGAAGGAACATTTGAGAATAGATTAGAAATGCAGTGTCAGAACTAGCTTTGTGCCGATTTAGTGAAATGCCCAGATCTACTTCAATTACCTTTATTAGTTATTAATTCACCCTAATTTCCCTTGGTCCTATCTGCCTAAATGAGATCCATAGCTTCAATCTAAACTTCAAAATTACAGAACAGATATACCATAATGATCATTTTTTCCATAAGATACATCAAAAAAATCAATAGTCAAACTTTAAGTCTTATTAATATATCTTGGGCTATAACAACACAAACAAAAATGAAAAGACTTTTAGAATTTATTAGCTCAACTAATGTGTTTATTTGGCCTCAATGTGGGTCTTTGAGGGTGAACAACAGCTATGTGAACTTGTCTATTTATAAGTTATTGTCTATCCTTAGCCAATTGTCCCTATTATATGTTTTTAAAATGAGTTTATTAGTATCGATTAAGAAGTTTGCAGGGAAAGCTTTCAGAATTTGGAACAACCATAGTGTCATCAAGCATGAACTTGCCCAATCTAATCAATTGCATAACCTGTTAGGGTGCAGCCTAGCTGTCAAGGCATAATTGGGAAGAGCTTTAGACTCAGACATCTTGAGTTCAATTCCATACTAGTAGTTTCCTTGGATTACTGAATACACAATTCTGAAAGGTGGGGTAGTGTATCTCGGGTTCACTACCCAGGGATTGGCCCGAAGGGCCTAGCCTTGGTGTCATAGAGAAATTAGTATATTATGGGGCACTCAAAAAGGAATTTGGATGTAATATTGGACGGGAACAATGATAATCCAACACAAATTTCCAGTTAATTGCATTGCTTGCATAACTATACATTCAATGCTATGATGAAATAAATGAACTAATCCTCTATGCTTCATTAAGGAGAATGATAAAAACATTTCCTCTACATTTGCTAAATCATTTTGACATGCAATAACTTTCCATAACTTTCCAATACGCATTATCTCCACTTATAGACATGCCAAATCATTTTGATATTTTGTTTCAGGCAAGTAATATAGAAAGTGGTTAGAGGTGAATCAGTTAAATACAAGAATATAACTAATTATGAGATTGAAATATGTTAATATAAAATTATCTCACCTTGACACGCTTTGTAGCAGCAACTTGTTCCACTTTATGTATAAACTGATCAAATGAATAATAAGGGAGTAAATGGGAGTGCCATTCACTA
Organism: Juglans regia; assembly: GCF_001411555.2. Classification (NCBI taxonomy): domain Eukaryota; kingdom Viridiplantae; phylum Streptophyta; class Magnoliopsida; order Fagales; family Juglandaceae; genus Juglans; species Juglans regia. The sequence goes on along the minus strand of NC_049913.1, from coordinate 21,025,725 downwards.
TATAACCCAATTAGGTTTCCCAGATCGCTAACCTACAAAGTACAATTGATAGATGTAGTTTAATTTATTGTTTAAAAGGCAGAAAATAAACCAATGAGGCAACAATAAACATCAATGAAGCATTAAAAGAGCTGAAAATTTAAAGGACAACAGAGAGAATGTACAGAAGCCTTGAACTATTTGATCAATGCTTATTGGCAAATTTTCTTTTACTTTGATGTAGAAGGATGCCAGAGTTCTGGACTTCGATTGGATATTATCTGGGCAAAGTGTACTCTGAAGAACATCAACTTCTACAAATAAGCCGCAAGACTTTTAATCTCTGAAAGAGGAATGGAAAGTTCACTACCATCGAAAGAGGTAATGATCAGGTAACAAAGTATCTGTCGAGAAGATGCGTCACATTGATGAAAAATCACTTGAGAGCCAGAGTAGAGGGCTGATTTTGCAAATAAGAAGAAATTTGAATGGAGTATGGCTGGATAATGACATTTCTCATGAAGTCCTTGTCGACAGATTGGATACTCAAGTCAACAGTTTCCAGCCCAAGTTAGCAAAACGACCATATTGATATATTAACATCTTATTTCAAGGACTCTAGCTTCCATAGAGTTCCAGACTTGACCTCATCAGGTAAAATAACTATTTTATTATTACTATTCTTTGTATCCCTCCAAAAGGAATCCGTTATGCAGAAGACTTTTGCAACCAGATAAAAACTACTTTTGAAATCTATAGGCAGATAAGTTGACTGCAAGGTGAGGGAAAAATCCATGGAAGTAGGCACGTTCCTCAAATAACAAAACCAAATTTTCATGTTGTTCTGACTTAACAAATCGCCATACTTCAATTAGCTGTGATGATATGACCAAGCTTTTGTTTTTATGGTTCACCAGTTACAGAAAAGAGAGGATTAGGTCATAGAGCTATTTTGTTTCATACACCACTGATGTAATTCACTCGAAGAAGCTTATCTGCATTCTAAAACAGTGTTGCGTTAATGGCAATAACGCAGTGTGGTGATTAGGGTTTTAGTCCAGATTGAGATAGTGTGCTGGTTGGATAGGATGGGATTGTGTAGAGAGGTGGTTATTGATCAGAAAATTTTTGAGTTCAGTAAGGAGAATGACAAGTGGTGGAGAATTACTGAGAGAAGCCGTCGTGGGGTAAAATATATTTCTTTGGATCATGAAGCCATGGGATGGTTGGGTTCAATGGTTAGGGAGTGTGCAGTTTCTTTGGGCCCTGTAGAGTTCCTGAGAACTCGTAGAAAGGGTAATAATGTTTTTATGGTGAGGAGGGGATGGAACAACAATGGCTGGTTTATATGCATTTCAGAATATGGGCATGATAAGAGGAGAGGTATGTTATTGGTGCCGGAAGGAAGGAAGGGAGAGGGGTGGAGAAACTTTGGTATTTCTCTGCAGGAACTAAGCTCTTCTTCCTCTGTTTTGAGTGTGAGAAACAAAGAGGGTATGGTTCAGGCAGGGAACCCGGAGAGGTTTAGGGGTGGTGGTGGTGCTCCTTCATGGACAGCAGTTGGGGGACAGTCGTACAGTCAAGCCCTTCAAAAGGGCCAGGTTAGAGCTGTGGGCGCTGGGTTGCCAGGCGTGGGAGGTGCAGAGATCGTGCATGGCAGTGTACTGTTGGGGCCAAATCAGGAAACTATATTAAGGGTGCTGAGGGAGATGGAGAAAAAAGTTGGGAATTTATTAGAGGAAATAGTTTGGCTAAAACGGTGCGTTAAAAGCAAGGAAGAAATGAATATGGATAAGGACTGGGTTTCGGGTGTTAGTAAAGATATAGGAATGGGCCGTGATTTGGGAGTAGAGTTGGGCCCGTTTGTGGAGAAACCTGGCCCGAAGGATATGGGTTTGGCTCTGGGCCAGACCGTAGGCCCAAAAGCAATTTGGCTGCCCAAGCAGCGGGAGACCGAAACATCAGTGCAGTTGCCGAGTCACGAGATATCAGCCCAGGTGCCGATAAGCGCCGCGTTGGTCTCCTTCCCACCGGCACAGAAAGATACCCCGGTCGCGGTCGAGCTTGACGTGATCGTAGAAGATCGAGATATTGCAGAAGCTGGCGAGTTCGCAGAAGATGCTGAGATCGCAGCAGACGTTGTTTCAGTGGAGACCGTGAGGGCTAATTCCCTGTCGTCGCAAGGGGGTTTGTCGTCGGGGAGTACACAGAACCAGCCGTGTGTGGTGGTCGAAGGGTTACTTGCAGCTTCAAGGTCCATCTCGATGGAAGAAGATGGATTTTTGGGTGAGATACCGCCGCTGAGTCGTGGGGTATTTCTGGGAAATACTGTCGTTGAGTCGAGGGGTGGGGGGATGGAAGGCATCGTGGTGAGATCTGAGCAGTTGCCTATCACGATTGACCCACTAGCATTGGAGTTGGTTTCTGTGGAAGAAAATAAGGTAGGAGATGGGACTGTACAGATAAATTTGGCTGCCCCTGCCAGTGGGAAACCAGATTTAGTGTGTGGCTCGGAGCTGGCTGTTTTTACTCCTGTAGAGGAGGAGGGGGCCAGCCTAACTCCTTTGTGTACAGTCCTGCCTAGTTCTAAATATGGGTGTGGTTCGTCAAAGTGGGTTTTCAAGAAAGTACAAGAGATTCAAGCAGTCATTGGGATTTCGTTTGGAGGCTATGAGGAACAGTTTAAAGCTCTCCTTGTAGCTCTTGAGGATAGTCATTTGAAGTCAGCTTCAAGGCGTGATAGGGAACTTAAAAAGTTAACGTGCTCTGTTAATTATGATGTGAAAGAAGGGAGTGGTGGAAGGGATAGATCGAGAGGGAGGGGCAACATAGTTTTATTATGAAGCCCAAGATTATATCATGGAATACTCGGGAGCTCAATGATCGTAATAAACAAGCTAGTATTAAATCGTTATTGCGGTTGTGGAAGGGGGATGTAGTGTGTTTGCAAGAAACAAAATTGCGACACATTGATAGAAAAATTGTGAGAAGTTTATAGGGGTGCCCGTATGTGGGTTGGACTTATTTGGCCTCGTTGGGAGCCTCAGGTGGAGTATTACTAATGTGGGATAAAAGAATGGTTGAGATGATTGAGGAATGTATTGGAGAATTTTTAGTTGCGACTCTTTTTAAAAATGTGGTGGATGGATGGGAATGGGCATTTGCAGGCTCTTATGGTCCTAATGTGGATAGGATTAGGAGAGGGATGTGGGAGGAGTTGGCGGGTTTATATTACTTATGGGATGTGCCTTGGTGCATGGGGGGGGATTTTAACACTATTCGTTTTCCTAGTGAGCGATCAGGGCAGGGTAGACATTCGATGGCTATGGAGGAATTCAATGAGTTCATTTTTAATCTTGATCTCATGGATCTTCCTTTGGCAGGAGGTGAGTATACTTGGTCAAATGGACAAGTTTGGTCGAGATTGGATAGATTTTTGGTTTCTCCCTCGTGGGAAGCTAAATATCCGGAAGTAAGGCAGAAAAGACTAGCTCGAGTCAGTTCAGATCATTTTCCTATTCTTTTGGATTGCGGGGGTATACACAGGGAGCACAGATATTTCAAGTTTGAAAACATGTGGCTTACAGCAGATGGGTTTGTAGAGATGGTGCGTGCTTGGTGGACTTCGTATCAGTTTATTGGTACCCCTAGTTACATTCTTGCTGGCAAATTGAAGGCTTTAAAACAAGATTTGAGGAAGTGGAATTTGGAGAAGTTTGGTCACATCGACAGTCAGAAGGGTACACTGATGGAGGAACTGCAAGACTTAGAAGAGAAAGAGTTCTTGGGAGATAATTCGGAAGATGTGGCATTGAGAAAGGGCATGGTTATGGAAAATTTGGAGAGGGTTTTGTTGTCAGAGGAGACTTCTTGGCGGAAAAAATCCAGGGCTCTTTGGTTGAAAGAAGGTGATAGGTGTACAAAGTTCTTCCACAAAGTGGCTAATTCACATAGGCGTAACAATGCTATTGAGTCTCTTAATTCAGGGACCCAGGTACTAGTTTCTCCACCCGAGCTAAAAAATCATATAGTTCAGTACTATGAGACCCTGCTTTCAGAATCGGTTCTTTGGAGGCCAAAGTTTGATGCTTTGCATTTTGAGGCTATTGACCCTCAGAGTGCAAATGTGTTGGAGAGACCTTTTGGCAAAGAAGAGATTTATAAGGTCATTTCAGGTATGGCAAAGGATAAAGCGCCGGGTCCGGATGGGTTTACAATGGGTTTCTTTCAAACCTGCTGGGACATAGTAAAAGGTGATGTTTTTCAGGTTTTCAATGAATTCCATTCTTTCCAAAAGTTTGAAAAATCATTGAATGCGACCTTTATTGCTCTCATTCCCAAGAAACATGGGGCAGATTCTATTGAAGACTTTCGGCCTATAAGTCTGGTTAGTAGCGTGTATAAGATCATTTCAAAGGTGCTTGCTAATCGGCTTAGTCCGGTGTTGGAACATATTATCTCCAAGTCCCAGAATGCCTTCATTCGTGGGAGACAAATTCTTGATTCAGTACTCATTGCAAATGAGTGTTTGGATTTCATATTACGGGAGGGAGGTTCAGGTGTTCTGTGCAAGCTTGACATGGAGAAGGCATATGATCATGTGAATTGAAAATTTCTCTTTTACTTGCTTGAGAGAACTGGATTTGGGGATAGGTGGATTGCATGGATGCGGCATTGTGTTTCAACCGCTCGATTCTCGGTTCTAGTTAATGGCACACCTGCTGGTTTTTTTGACAGTTCGCGGGGATTGCGACAGGGAGATCCTCTATCTCCTCTTTTTTTTGTTATGGTTATGGAGGCCTTAAGTAGGATGATGCAGGCTGTTGTTGGGGGAGGTTTCTTATCAGGATTTCAAGTGGGAAGTGATTCTGGTGGTTCCATGATCATTTCACATCTTCTATTTGCAGATGACACGTTAGTATTTTGTGAAGCGACTAGTAGCCACATCCAAACTTTACGAGCTTTGCTACTTTGCTTTGAAGCAGTGTCAGGGTTAAAAATGAACTTGGGTAAGTCTGAGATGGTTCCTGTAGGTGAGATCTCTAATATCCTAGATTTGGCAAGTCTCTTGAATTGTAAGGTGTCCTCGCTCCCTATGAAATATCTGGGTCTCCCGTTGGGGGCAACTTTCAAGAATAGAACTATTTGGGATGAAGTAGTGGAGAAGATAGAGAAAAAGCTTGCTGGTTGGAAACGGATGTATTTATCAAAAGGGGGTCGTCTCACTCTTATTAAGAGTACACTCACTAATCTCCCTACATATGCTCTATCTTTGTTTCCTATGCCTGTAGGGGTGGTGAATAGATTGGAAAAACTTTTCAGGACTTTTTTATGGGGAGGTATGGGAGAGGAAAGAAGTTTCATCTTGTTAAATGGAAAACCGTATGTGCCTCAGTTGTGAATGGGGGGTTGGGAGTTTGTAATTTGAGAATTTTTAATAAAGCATTATTGGGAAAATGGTTATGGAGATATCACATGGAGAGGGGATCATTGTGGAAGGAAACTATTGATGCTAGATATGGGGCCGATTGGGGTGGTTGGTGCTCTAAGGAAGTGGGAGGGAGGTATGGTGTGGGTTTATGAAAGTACATAAGGAAGGGATGGCCAGGGTTTGTAAATCAAATACGCTTTGTGGCTGGTAAGAGCGTTTGTATTAGATTTTGGCGAGACGTGTGGTGTGGAGATTATACTTTGGAAAGGGTTTTTCCGGCCTTACATCGTATTGCAGTTAATGGGGAAGCTTCAGTGGCAGATGTGCGTGTATACTCTCATGGTGTGCAGCAATGGAATGTTCTTTTTATTAGGGATTTCCATGATTGGGATTACCTATAGTATTAGAATTTTTCAGCCTATTATACTCATTGGAGATTCCTACAGCGCAGCGAGATAGTTTGAAGTGGCGAACTAACAACCACAAGATATGTACAGTAAAGGCGTATTACAATATCTTAACAACACAACGAGGTAGTATTCAGTTTCCCTGGAAGAGTATTTGGAGATCTCGTGTGCCTTCGAAAGTTTCTTTTTTTGTTTGGAGTGCTGCTCTTGGGAAGATATTGACCACTGAAAATCTGAGAAAGAGAGGTTGTGTAGTGTTGGATTGGTGTTACATGTGCAAAAAGAATGGAGAATCTGTGGATCATCTATTATTACACTATGAGTTTGCAAGGGTGTTGTGGGATGAAATCTTTGTAAGGGTTGATGTTGCTTGGGTTATGCCTATGAGGGTGGTGGATTTGTTGGGGTGTTGGCCAAATATGCAAAGTAGTCATCAAGTGGTAGCAGTATGGAAGATGATTCCGTTGTGTATTATGTGGTGTATTTGGTTGGAAAGGAACGCACGTTGCTTTGAAGATAAAGAACGCTCAATGACCGAGTTAAAGAATTTTTTTCTCCATACTTTAATGTGTTGGTTTTCTACTATTGTATTAGATGGGGATAATATCCAGGAATTCTTGTCTTTATTTAATCGTTCTTAGAATGTAATTAGGAGTACTTTTGTATACTTCCTGTGTACAAGACATATGCCTATTTCATTCATATATATAATATTTATCTTTTACTGATAAAAAAAAAAAAAAAAGAGGAATTAACATGAAAAACTGTTGAATGTGGCTTGATTTTATGCGACAAAAGCCACAGCCACATTGCAAACATTCCTTCAGGCTCAGAAGCCTTTAAAATCAATCATTCTGCAGCCCTTCCAAGCTATTTTCCAGCTGGCTAAATTAGAGGAATTTTCTTTGGCCACTTTTTTGTTTCATGGAAACCTTGCACTTTTGACTGATGTTTCTTAACTCTCTTTTTTTTTTCTTTTTCTTTTTTTAATGTTGTTGCATGCAGTAATTTAATTCTTCAGGAGAAACCACCATTGTTGAGTTGACTGAGACTGTTGACGCCATGAATGTCATACGTGTGAAGGGGACGAATGACAAGGAGTTAGAGCAGCGTATGAGGATGAGATTTATTGATGGCATTCTTAAGATGAAGCTAATACCATGGGCAAAGCTTTGGCTGGGCTATATACATGCACGACAAAAAAACTTCGGAGACATAGAGAGAGGCAGATAACTGCACTAAGAGAATCAGTATAAAGGAAAACTCCCTTTATGAATATGTGAGACTTCGCTTATATTGGAGTTTTGGATTTAGGTGTTTCCTAGCACTCCATCTTTGTTGGCGAATTCTCGAGATCTCTCTTGTATATAGTCCTACATATATAGGTGGCTACCTAAAGATGTGCAAAACTGTGTAGAAAAATAGGAATAAGTGCTTCAAAAACGAATTATACACGGCATATGGCCAATCGTTACGGAGGTTTGAATGCAAGAAATGCGAGCCAAAATGAAAGAAGGAAAGAAAAGTTCTTATGATTTTGTCGGAACTATCATATCATTCCAGATTTAAAAGAAACATAAATTAACTAAAAACATTTTGTCCTAACTCAGTCTTATTATCCGGAACAACTAAAACACAATATATTTATAGGGAAGCGGGGAATTTCAAATCGAATCACATTAGAGAGAGGGCATGCGGAGTGCAGAATACCTCATGACCACGGCCGCGGTACTTGAAGGCGCGAGGAAAGTGGCGAAGAACGTAGCCGAGACCATCATCAGAGAGGAGGAGGTCCGGAGTGAGCTTTGGCCTGGATCTGGATTTCACTGCCTTCTGGGAAGATTTGGCAAGAGCAGCTGTGGACTTTGGAGGGGAAGATCTTGTGGAGTCGAGGTCAGGGTTGGGAGCAGAGACAAAAGCGGAGGAAGAAGTAGAAGAGGGGCAGTCACGTGACCAATGGCCTGGGCGGCCGCATTTGTAGCATCCTGTTGGTGCCGCTCCTTTTCCATTTTCCATTTCCTCTTGCTCTTCCTACGCCCCTGCCTGCTAATTAATTTGCAGCTCTTTTATATATAAATATATATATATATATATATATATATATATATATATATATCACCGTGGCGGGAAAAAGAGGAGGGAAACACAAACAAATTGGACCCGTTGGGTCAAGGATGAACACGTCACGCGGACCGGAATTGGGTCAGGGCTTGTGTGTTAAAATTACGGAGAATGCTAATGTGGCTATCAATTATGTAAATTAAATGTTCCTATTCATCTTTTTTTACCTTAATGATTAAGAAAATGACTATTTGTGAATTTGTATATTTTTTTCTTAATGGTTAAGAACGTTTAAAAAATCATTAAAAGAAAATTATTTGCACTATTGTGCATATTTAGAGTACACATTTGGTGTCCACCCTAGTTGTTAATGCCGAAAAATTTCATAACAGGTTGGAAGAGGAGAAAAAGTCATTCCCGACCCTCTATGACGATTCGGCCCTCGATTGATGTGGTTTGGAGCCCCCGACACTAGTCTGGTGCAGCTGTACAACTTCGATGCTCACATTCATAGCGGTGAATGGAAAATAAATGTAAGAAAAATCAAAAAAATGGAGACACAAATTTGCGTGGTTCGGCACTGGGCTTATGTCCACAAGTCATTTGGAAGGAGAATCTACTATAATATGAGTATTTTACAATCTCTTTTGGTCTCTTATTTCTCACTGTATAATGGAAGTCAGAGATCTATTTGCTAGAGGTGATATTCTCTCTGAAGCCCTCTTCGCGAGGTTGAAGAAGCTGAAGAAGTCCCTTGTAGAGTCGTCTGGCCCTCCCCTTTTATTTGATACGATCCCTCTTTCTGCATGCCCCTCAATAATGGTGAGGAATTGCAACCTTTTTCCTTGCATGTCTGACATCTTCTTTATTATTTTCCTTTCCGTCTCTTCCTTCCCTTAGCTCTGACACATTCTTTTCCCTTGTCCCCTTCTTGTCTCCCCTTCCTCTCTCCTTCTATTGTCTTCTAGTGGAGGGAGGTCGTTTAATGGGCTAGGCTTGGTTTATTCGGACTTAGGATATTTTATTTCCTTCAATTGCCCACGATTCTTAAGGTCCATTTGCTCCAAAAAGAAGGCCGTGAGAATCTTTAAGATAAAATCTACGACAAAGATAGTATGTTGAAATCCATAAAGAAATAAATTCCAAGAGGTGCACTCGACTGCCTACGATGTGAGCATGGAGTTCGACTTTGGCGGGAGATGGACTTGACCACATAAGGTGCAAGGGTGGAGCTCGGCTTTTGGCAGGAGATGTACTCGACCATCTCAGGTCCGAGCGTAGAGCTCAGCTTTTGGCGGGAGATGTACTTGACAGTGTCAGGTGCGAGCTTAGAGCTCGGCTTTGGTGGGAGACGGGCTTGATCACGTAAGGTGGTGTAAGCACGAAGCTCATTTTTGGCAAGAGCAGACTTGACCGCATAAGGTTCGAGCACGAAGCTAGGATTTGAGGGCGAGGGTTGGGCAATCAAGTGACTTGCCCGACTGTTGATCTCCTGGGAGCCCAAGCGATCCCTGACCTTTCCTTGCCGTGAGTTCATCGCGAGGGAGGTCAGGCAATCGAGTGACTTGACCAGCCTGTTGACTCTTGGCGAGGAACAGGTAGGGTCAGGCAATCCTTGACATTTCCCGCCCATGAGTTCATTTGTATAGACATTTGCCTAATAGGTTGCATGAGGTCTCTTTTGTTTTTGATGGCTTTGGCGGGTTTTTCCCCTTGATATGAACCATTGTTGGTGTTTTTGTTTCGCTGTTGATGTTTGTTAGTAGTAACCCATACTAAGAAATTAGGGAGCTCGTCGACCCTCTGGGTCCATCTTAGGCAGTTGCCAAGCCTGTCGACTCATTCACAAACATAACCCGCGTGAGGTGGTTGTGGAGCTCGAAGGCTCGTTCTAGAAGGTAACACGCTGGCGGCAACTGTGGCACGAGTGTAACACTCAGTGTTTGCAGGAAAAGATGCTATGCTAGTATTGTTGTCCAGGAGCGAGTCCAGTGACTTGGCTTTATTTGCGTAAGGTTTGGCAAGTCAAGGGATTCAACTTTGTGGCACTCGAGGGTCAGCAAGTCAAGGGACTTGTGTCCAAATTGTACCTCGTGATGAGTAAGGGACTCGACTTGGTGCTACGCGAGGGTTGACAAGTCAAGGGACTTGTATCCGATTTGAACATCGCAATGAGTCGAAGGACTTGACTTTGTCAGTGCAAAGGTCGACAAGTTAGGGGATTCATGTCTGACTCGTACATCGCGATGAATTAAGGGACTCAACTTTGTCAGCGCGAAGCTTGACAAGTCAAGAGACTTGTGTCCGACTGGTCAGAAAGTCAAGGGACCTTTGTCCAACTAGTACATCACAGTAAATCAAGGCACTCGGCTTTGTTGGCTTGAGGGACAACAAGTGAAGGGACTTGTGTCCCACTTGTACATCGCAGCGAGCGAGGGACTTGGCTTTGTGGGTGCAAGGTCAGCAATTCAAGTGATTTGTATCCGAATGGTTGGGAATTCAAGGAACTTGTGTCTTATTTTTACATTGCGGCGAGTCAAGAAACTTGGCTTTATTAGCACGAGGGTCGACAAGTTAAGAGACTTGTGTCCAACTAGTCTGGAAGCCAAGGGACTTGCGTCCGACTCATACATCGCTGCGAGTCAAGAGACTCGGCTTTGTGGGCGTGAGGATTGGCAATTCAATGGACTTCTGCATCGTGGTGAGTAAAGGGCCTTGGCTTTGTTGGCACGAGAGTCGGTAAGTCAATGGACTTTTGTCTGACTCATACATTGAGGTGAGTAAAGGGACTCGGCTTTATTGGCACGAGGATCGGCAAGTCAAAGGACTTGTGTTCGAATCGTACATCGTGGCTAGTCGAGGGCTCGACTTTGTCAGCGCGAAGGTCAGCAAGTCAAGGGACTTGTGTCCGACTTGTACATCACAATGAGTCAAAGGACTTGGATTTGTTGGCGCGAGGGTCGGCAAGTCAAAAAACTTGTCTCCGACTTCTACATCGCGGCGAGTTTAAGGACTCAATTTTGTTAAACAAGACACTCATCCTCACTAAAAAGGCCAATTCGATTAGCGTAAAAAACCCAAATCACAAATATGGGGTTTGCAAACCCGAATCGCTTTGATAGAGCATGGCGAGGGTTGGAGGCGTGCCAAAGAGGCCAGTGGGCAGCCATGTTTTGGCAATGATGAAAATCCGGGTGCCCTCGATGCCAAGTAATTTATTCTAATGGAAACATATTAAGACTACCTAGTGACACCCGAGTGGGGCTATGTAACCTGTGTTTCACGCCACGGGAACCAATTCTGTTAGTAAATGAAATTCACATAAATTTTAAGATATACAAACTAGGGTGTTGTAGTCGTTGTAGCTGACTTTTGCTTAACCGAAATTGTCTGCTGCCTGTTGCTGTTTCTTCATCTTCCTTTTTTGTTTTTTTTTTTTTTTTTTTTGGGGGGGGGGGGGGGGGGCAATGCACTGTGGGCAAACCAAACATTGTCTCCATTATGGTAAAGGACTTGGAACATTGCATGGAGCGTGGCCGGGGAACTCCCTGTCAGTGATGGAATGTGTTGGCAAGTGATGAACCATGTGGTTTGAGTGGTTTTGACAGTCGCCATGTCCCGGTGTCGTCGTGGTTAAGGAAGAGCGGCAATCGAGAAAGTTATGTGGCTGAGCAAGGGGCGACCAAGCAAGGGATGATGAAGCACATTGCAGAGGCCATGCAACGCTCCCTAGAGGCAGCTCGTGTTGGGCCAGCCCTTTCCTTGTGGCCGAGTGGCTGGGCAAACCTTGGTCGAGCACCTACAATGTGGTTGTGATGCTTTGTGGCCGAGAAACTCCAAGGAAGCTCTGGTTGAGCATGTGGTGGCCAAGGAAGATGGCCAAGATGCAGGTGTCCAAGATGTTTGTGGCTCGAGACGCACGTGTCTGATGAGGTGCAGGTTGAGCTGCATGGCCGAGATGCAGGCTAAGCTGCATAGCAGAGATGCTTCTGTGACTCAATTGCGTGCATGGTCAAGATGAGTCTGTCCAAGTAGCTTTGACAGTAGCCGAGGGGCTGGGTTCGTGGTGCTTACATGTGGTCGAGGAACTTGTGTTGGCCGAGGAAGTGAGGCCTAGTTACTTGGCTAAGATGTATGTGGTGGGATGCAAGTCAAGATGGTGTCGAGCAACTTGCTCTGGCCGGGCACCTGCTCAAGCCGAGTACTTGTGCCCGCCATTGGGTGGTTGAACAATATAGCATGTGGTGGCCGAGACAAGATGGATGCCCGCGAGCTTGCCAAGAAATTGGTGGTTGAGATGGGTGGTTGAGTGCATGGCGTTGGTGGGTGACTATCTTCATGGCCAAGGAGTTAGTAGAGCTGTGGAGCACCCCGTCGATGACAGAGATCGTAGGTGATCCTGGTGGTGATCTTCGGTTGCCACAATGGACTCACGGCTATTCACCGTGAGCTTTTGGGTGCATGTAAGGTGCACTGGGTGCGTGGCCAAGGGCCGCCGCGTGCCCACTATAGTGGTCAGGGATCACTTATGAGCTGGTAGAAGACGCCAGCGGTCCACGTGGTGACCGCTGGTTTGCGACTAGAGGCTCCTAGTTTTAAACAAAATTTAAAACTTAAGACTGAACCGATATGAACCGGTTTTGCACTTTCGAAAACTGGTTACATACCAGTTACCCTCCTAAACTAGTACCTCTGATTTTACCGATTTCGGTCCAGTTCAGTCCGGCTTTCTGATTTTAATAAAATGCAATAATACTAAATAACTATAGACTATACAAATACTAATACTATATACTATATACTATACTAATAGTGATAGTAATACTATATATAGTTATAGTGATATTAATACTAACACATTATGTTAACTATACTATTATACTATTATAGTGTTACCAATGCATATAGTATAAGTATATGTGTATTATAGTGATATAGTGATACTAATACTCTATGTTATAGATTATGGAATATATATTATATATTATATAATAATACATTGATACTAAATTATTACTAATACTATATATTATACTAATAATGATATTAATACCATATAATAATATATGGTCATAGTGATTCATTGATATAGTCATAGTGATATTAATATTATATATAGTTATAGTGATTCAGCTGTAGTGAATCAGTGATTAGTATAACTATATAATAGTATTAGTATTAGTATAACTATATATTAGTGTTAGTTATAGTGATTTAATATAACTATATTAGTATAAGTCAAAGTGATTTAGTATAACTATATTAGTATTAGTATAAATATTAGTTAAAGTTATAGTGATTACTAATTAGTATAACTATATATATTAGTATTTGTGATAGTAATTTTAATTTAGAATAACTATATAATATTATAAGTATAACTACTAATACTATAATGATTTATATAGTTCTTTATATATAGACTTAAAGTGGATTACTAATACTAATCAGGGCATAAAATGTAATTAATATATTAATATACATTAGTATAATAATATATACTAATTAATTAAAATGAAATGTAATTAATATACTAATGTATTATATATTTATCAAAATGAATATGTTGAGAATTTATTAGCCCATAAAATGATATTAATATATATATTTTATGTTTAAAGTATATGGTCAAATAAATTTTCATGTTTAAGATTAAAATTTTATGTTTAAGTTATAATAACATTATCTTATATATAATTATAATTTGTATTATTATATATATTATATATAAAATATCTATAATATAAAAAATATTATATATAATATTAAAAAAACTAATTTAAAATATATAATATAGCGAACCATTTTGGTCTGGTCCTAAAAAGCATAAAACTAGAACCGGACCGATACTGACCTGTTTTGGCCGCTTCGATCCGATCCGGACTAATTTTTCGACTAATTTTTACACCCCTACACACCGGTGGAGACAGATGATGCCGGCAGGCCACAAGGTGGCAGCCGTCACCTTCCCCCGGTTGCGCCATGGCTGGACCAAGCTCTTGTCCCTATATGCATGGCGAGGTGCACATGGGGTGAACTGTTCACGGCCCCCGTGGACAGGGGGCCATAGCGGCGGAGCCAGAAATCTCCGACGGTCCATGTGGTGACCATCAATGGGTCAACTAGGCTCGCGGCATATGCACGACAATGTGCATTGTGCATGTGTTAAGGGCCTTGGTCTAGTCCTTAAATATTAAGGTCCACGAGCTTGCATTGTCCTTATGTTGACCGAATGTGCATTGCCAACTTGCTTGGCCTTGAACGTATGATGACAATGGAGGGTTCCTAAGTTGATGAATGTATGGTGTTTAACAATGAAATTGATGATAATGATGAGTTCGGGTGATCCAAGTGATGATTTGGTGTGTTTGATGTAATGTGAAATGGTTTGCATGCTGCCCTTGATGTTGGTGCCACTTGGATGATACTTAGGGTTTTGGGTGGTCGCTAAGGGAGTTACGAATTTGGGATGAGGTGGACTAGGGTTGGCGTGTAGGAGGATTTGGAAAGATGGAGAGGAGTGAGCTAAGATTCCTAAATTGTAGGAATTAGTTTAGGAATTATAGGGTTTCCCATTTGGCAAGGGATGAAGCTCTTTGGTTGACTTGAGTGATTCTAGGAATGGAGCGATTTTAAGGATGGAATGATTTTAGGAAAATTTTTAGAATGTAAGGATTGGATTTGGAAGATGGGATAAAGATTCCTAAAATGTAGGAATTTCCTTATGAGGCTCTTAGGCTGTGTTTGGGTGACCAAGTGTCCTCAACACTTTTCAAGTATTCTCGTACTTTTGAAAATACTTCACATACCAAACAACTTAAAATACTCTCAATGGGACCCACAAACTCACTTCAATCTCTACTCATAACTATTCACAAACATTCTATAATACTTATCACTATTATATATAAATAAAAAATAAAATCACTATAATATTTATCACTATTAAATATAAATAATAAAATCATTATAATATATAAATAATAAAAAATCACTATAATATATAAACAAAAAAATATTTATCACTATTATATATAAATAAAAAATAAAATCTCTATAATATATAAATAAAAAATAAAATCACTATAATATATAAATAAAAAATAAAATCACTATAATATATAAATAAAAAAAATAAAATCACTATATATATATAAATAAAAAATAAAATCACTATAATATATAAATAAAAAATAAAATCACTATAATATATAAATAAAAAATATTTATCACTATTATATATAAATAAAAAATAAAATCTCTATAATATATAAATAAAAAATAAAATCACTATAATATATAAATAAAAAATAAAATCACTATAATATATAAATAAAAAATAAAATCACTATAATATATAAATAAAAAATATTTATCACTATTATATATAAATAAAAAATAAAATCACTATAATATTTATCACTATTAAATATAAATAAAAAAATCATTATAATATATAAATAATAAAAAATCACTATAATATATAAATAAAAAATATTTATCACTATTATATATAAATAAAAAATAAAATCACTATAATATATAAATAAAAAATAAAATCACTATATATATATAAATAAAAAATAAAATCACTATAATATATAAATAAAAAATATTTATCACTATAATATATAAATAAAAAATAAAATCACTATAATATTTATCACTTTTAAATATAAATAAAAAAATCATTATAATATATAAATAATAAAAAATCACTATAATATATAAATAAAAAATATTTATCACTATTATATATAAATAAAAAATAAAATCACTATATTATATAAATAAAAAATAAAATCACTATAATATATAAATTAAAATTAAAATCACTATAATATATAAATAAAAAATAAAATCACTATAATATATAAATAAAAAATAAAATCACTATAATATTTATCACTATTAAATATAAATAAAAAAAATAAAATCTATAATATATAAATAAAAAATAAAATCACTATAATATATAAATAAAAAATAAAATCACTATAATATATAAATAAAAAATAAAATCACTATAATATTTATCACTATTAAATATAAATAAAAAAATAAAATCATTATAATATATAAATAATAAATAAAATCACTATAATATATAAATAATAAATAAAATCACTATAATATTTATCACTATTAAATATAAAAAAATCATTATAATATATAAATAAATAAAAATCACTATAATATATAAATAAAAAATATTTATCACTATTATATATAAATAAAAAATAAAATCGCTATAATATATAAATAATAAATAAAATCACTATAATTTATAAATAATAAATAAAATCACTATAATATTTATCACTATTAAATATAAATAAAAAATAAAATCATTATAATATATAAATAAAAAATAAAATCACTATAATATATAAATAAAAGATAAAATCACTATTATATATAAATTAAAAATAAAATCACTATAATATATAAATAAAAAATAACATTACTATAATATTTATAACTATTATATATATATATAAGTAAAATCATTATAATATTTATCACAACTATATATAAATTAAAAATAAAATCATTATACTATTTATCATTATTATATATAAAAGTAAAATAAAATCACTACAATATTTATTAATATTAAAAAATCACTATAATAAAATCATTATAATATTTATTACTAAAAATAAAATCACTATAATATTTATGGGACCCACACATTTATCAACTACTTACTCAAAAGTCAACAACTCAATATACTTCACACATCCAAACAACTCAAAATACTCTCAATGGGACCCACAAACTCACTCCAATCTCTACTCATAACTATTCACAAATATTCTCAACACTTCTCAACACTTTTTAACACCCAAACGTACCCTTAGTGTTTTGGCTAGGGCTAATTTGGATGGAGGGAGACTATCTTTAGAAAGTGGAAATTATGAAAAATATGGGATTTGAAGGATGGAGGTAAGAAAACACAAGAAAATAAATGAACAACAATGGATAAATGAACTCAACACATATTCACGAATTGTAAAGTGATGATCCTCTCATTTGGATTCACGAATTGCACCCAAGTAACCCAAGTGTAAAAGCACCAAAATGATCTCAAGAACAATAAACCGTCCATAATGGCAAAATGTCAGAAGATGTAAAAGAAATGACTAAGGGTCCTATTTAAAGCAATAACATAAGTTGGAAAATCGTAAAAGGTTCACTTGTAAATTAAGTCTTGGGTGGGCCCCATGTTGGCCCATGGCATATGTTGGCCCCTTAGTGGGCTAAGCTAGCTCATGGCATGGGCCATGGGCATAGCTGGTGTCGTTAGCCTTGTTGCTGGCGTGGTGGCTGGCATGGCTCAGGCGTGTGGCCTAGGTGCTGGTCTTGCTGCTGCTTTGGCATGGCCCAAGCAAGGGGCCTGGATGTTGGCCTGGGCTGATGCTGCTGCTGCTACGCATGTGCGCGCGCTAGGTGTGCGCATGTTGGATTGAGCGCTGGGCTGGCTTTCACTAACCTCGCTGGGATCTTGGACATGTCATGGCAGCAGCCATGGCATGCTTGTGGGGCTGTCACGGCATGTCTGCGACAATGTTAAAGGGCTATCCGGGCTTGTCAACAATAGTGTCAAGGCATGGACCGCTTGGCCATGGGCCACTTTTCTTGAGGTTTTGAAAGCATAGCACGGACTAGCATGGTGTACAGGTGCACAGTGATATGCCATACTTGTGCAAGTGCACCATGCCAGCGACTCGGGATGCACATGTGCATGTGTAGAGTGCACTTAAGTGCACAGTACTCGCCTATGTACTCTCCCTCTTTTTGCATAGTGCACTAAGCATTTTTCGCTCAAGTGGCGAGTAACTGGAGTTCCCGTTTGGGCAAGAAAATGTTTATTCACCCATTTTTTGCGACAGTGTTGTTCGTAAAAATAAAAGTGGGGAAGTTGATAATATTTATTTGGAGAAAACTTTATTTACTCATTTAGAGATTATTTAGTGCACCGAAAAATTGTCATTCCCCCACTTCTTCCGATGTAGAAAGTAAATCAAATCCCACAAACGACACCAAATGTTAATGCCAAGAAATTGCACAATAGGCCGGAAGATGAGAAAACATCATTCCTGGCCTGCTGTAATAATTCAGGCCTCAATTGATATGGTTTGGAGCTCCCAACAGTAGTCTGGTGTGGCTGTACGACGTTGGTGCTGACATCCATGGCAGTGAATAAAAAATAAATACAAAAAAAATAAAAATAAGAGAGACACAAATTTATGTGGTTTGGCACTGGGCTTATTACGTCCACAGGTCGTTTGGAAAGAGAATCCACTATAATATGAGTATTTACAGTCTTTCATGGTCTCTCATTTATCACTGTACAATAAAAGTCAGAGATCTATTTACTGGAGGAGATATTCTCTCTGGAGCCCTCGTTGCAAGGTTGAAAAAGTTGAAGAAGTCCTCCGTGGAGTCGTATGACCCTCCCCTTTTATTTGATACGATCTCTCTTTCCGCGTGCCCCTAGCAGTTGTGAATAATGATAGTCTTTTTCCTTGCGTGTTTGAGCTCCTCTCTTTTCTCAAATTTCTCTTTTTTCTTTTCTTTTCCGCCTCTTCCATCCTTTTCCTTTAACACTTTCTTTTCCTTTATTTCTTCATTGTCTCTCCTTCATTTCTCCTGCTGTTGTCTTCTAGAGGGGGCTTTTTGATGGACTAGGTCTGGTTTATCCGGGCCTAGGATCTTTTGTCCCCTTCACTAGTATTATCTTAAAATTATTGAATATGATGTTTTATATATTATCCTCCAATTTATTGATATAATATTAAAAATTAAAAAATTATTTGTTATAATTCACTTTTCAGTCATTCGTTTGATGTTTGATCATGGATTATAAAAGGATAATCAATACTACTATTTTTAACGTGTTTTGACACGCTGTAAGATGTAAACGGCCTACACCCCTTGCATTCCAAGAAAATTGTTGATACTTTTCATCCCTAATTTTATAAATATTGCGACTATTTTGAAGCATGGGAAAATACTTTCTTGTTCTAAAATAGCCGATTTTACCCACGTAGGCATACTTACGATTAGGGTTGCAAACAGTCCGGTCCGGCGATGGACCGAATATTTTCGGTCCATCATTTTTTCAGATTGGACCAGACCGAACAACCAAAGGGACTAGACCAGACCGATAGCTGTCGGTCCGGCCTACTTTTTTTTATTTTTTTAAATAATTAATAAAAAAATTATTTAAAATACTAAATTAAATTAAGTGACTTATTAATGTGGATTATATAACAAACACAATAAAAAAATATTTTATATGGTCAATGATAATAAATTAGATCAAAATTATATTATTAATTTATATAATTATTATATAATTAACTAATTGATATTATATATTTATTAATTCATAGAATATTAACAAGTGTTAATAGCATATTTAAAATTTTATATTGTTAATAGTGATAGGTTAGATGAAGATATATATAAAATATTGTTAATTTATAGAATATTAACAAGTATTAATAATATATTTAAAAATTTATATTGTTAATTGTACAATTATTATATATATAAAATATTTTTTTTTTCATTCGGTCCGGTCCGGTTAGAAAAATTCCTAGACCATGGACCGAACCGAATGTTTTCGATCTTCTAAAATGTGGACCGGACCGGACCGGTCTAAGTCTCGGTTTGGTTTAACCGGACCGTTTATCACCCCTACTTATGATACATCGTTGATGTTATAATTTGTAAGTTAAATTAATTAGGCATATTATCCGTTGAGACTACCTATTATTGAAAGAGTTTTATTTTGTTTGTGTTTAAAAATATTCTCAATTCATCTCATCTCATCTAATTATTACAATTTTTTTAAACTTTCAATCAAAATATAATAAATAATTCAAATTTTAAAATAAAAATTATATTAAAAAATAATATTTTATCAGACTTTTTACTTTTATCTTATCACAACTTAGGGGTGTAAATTCAAACCAGAAAACCAGTCTGAACCGGACCGGACTGAACCGGTTCCTAGAATGTGAAAACCGGCCGGTTCCGGTCCAGTTTCGGTTTTAGGATTTTTGGGACCAAACCAGACCAGTTGATAAAAAATTATATATAAAAGATAATATTTGTATTATTGTATATATAAGTTTTATACAAAATATTATATATATATATATTAATATATATAAGTTTTATATATTATGTATAATTATAAATTTTTATGTGAGATTTTTATATATAATATATATAAATATATATATTCATATATGAAATAATTTCTTTTTATAATTTATAAATTATTACATAAAATGTTAATACTAAATCACTAAAAGTTTATAACTAATAGTCTAATACTAATAGTCTAATATAGACTAATGACTATAGTTATACTTATAATTAATACTACAAGTTTTTACTAAAAGTTTATAAGTTTATAACTAATACTAATATATGATTTATAAATATACCAATAGTTTAATATTAATACTATTATATAGTCTAATATATTATTTAGCTATACTAATATATAAGTCTATAACTAATAATTATAGACTATTTAACTAATACTAATAGTCTAATATAAACTATAAACTATAGTTATACTTATAATTAATACTAAAAGTTTTTACTAAAAGTTTATAACTAATACTAATATTAAATATATATTTTATAACTAATATTAATATATAACTATACTAATAGTCTAATATAGACTATAGTTATACTTATACTAATATAGTTATACTAAATCACTATAACTAATACTAATATATAAATATACTAATAGGTTAATATTAATACTATTATATAGTCTAATATATTATATAGCTATACTAATATATAAGTCTATAACTATTTAACTAATATTAATAGTTTAATATAGACTATAGTTATAGTTATACTAATATAGTTATACTAAATCACCATAATTAATACTAATATATAACTATACTAGTAGGCTAATATTAATACTATTAGACTAGTCTAATATATTATATAGCTATACTAATATATAAGTCTATAACTATTTAATTAATACTAATAGTTTAATATAGACTATAGACTATAGTTATACTAAATCACTATAACTAATACTAATATATAATTATACTAGTAGGCTAATATTAATAATTTAATACTATTAGACTATGGTATATTAAATGTATTACAAATATATATATTATATAGTCTAATATATAAAATATTTTACTATAGTATATTAAATGTATTACAAATATATATAAGTTTTAATTATCATTTAAAAAAAAACACATTGAAAAGATATTTTTTTTTTATGAAACACATTGAAAAGAATTAAACTTTAATTAAATAGTAAAGGCCAAATGGCGCCGTTTTTAGCTACAACTAAACCCTAAAATTAAATAGTCCCTTTCGTGAATATTGAATCATCTTTCCTCCTCTCATCTCTCACTTCTTAGACTTAGACTATACAGAACTTTGCCTCTCGCCTCTCGCTCTCTCCGTCTCTCATGCCGTCGTGCCCTCAGTGGCTCACTCTCTCGTGCCCGTGAGTCGTGACTGACTCCGCTCTCATCTCTCACGCTCTCGTCTCTCGCTCTCAGTCTCAACTCTCTCGTCTCTCACTCTCAACTCTCCTGCCTCTCACTCTCTCGTCTCTCACTCTCAACTCTCTCGTCTCTCAACTCTCTCGCCTGTCGTGACGTCGCCTCTCAATCTCTCTTGGCCCCTATCTCAGTCTCTCTGCCGATATGCCTCCACGGTAAGTTTTTTTTTTTTTTTTTGAAATTACATACTAGCCTACTATGATTTTTGTGATTGGATTTTGTGATATTAGGATTTTTGTGATTAAGTTTTGTGATATTGGGATTTTTGTGAATTTATGATTGTCGATTGAGTTGATTGGGTTTTGTGATATTAGGTTAGGGTTTTTGAATCTGAAATTTAGGATTTTTTGTGATTGTGTTTATTATTGTGTTTGTGATATTAGGGTTTTGTGATTGGGTCGGATGGATGTCAATCAGGGATTCTACTGGTTTGGTTTTCTTGTGTGTTCTTGAATCATTACGATGTTTTTTTACATTGTGTGTATTCTCTATTTGAATTTATGTATGTGTGTATTCTGTACATGTGATGAATCCATGTTTTAGCATGCTCGGTCTATCACAAGCTCAAGTCCCTGGCTGAACTAACAGCCAACCAAAAACAAAAGTCAGAATCTACTTAAGAGGTCCAAACCCAAGAACTATCAATCTGCTAGAAAATGAATTGGACCTAAATATCCTACGTCTGAACCTTATAATAACTCGTACACTATCCTGGTATCATTCAACTCATATTAATTGGACCTAAATATCAATATGTGAAACTTACATTTTAAAAAAAATCAAAAAATGGGGCAGGATCGGATCGGAAACCGGTAAAATCGGAAGTACCGGTTTATGAGGGTAACTGATGCGTAATTGGTTTGTGAAAATACAAATTCGGTACATACCGGTTCGGTCTTAGATTTTGTCCAAAATCGAACCGGACCGAACTGGTTACATCTCTATCTCAACTCAACTCTCTATTCAAACTACCTTAATGAGTAGTCAGTCACTTTATGGAATCAACTAAAATTTTCTACCCATTTTAAAGTAATAGCGGAAGTAACATATATACATATATTCCATCGTATATGCATCTTACAAAAAAATTTCATTATAATGGAGATTTGACATATAAAGGGATAGGTGTGACTTAATCAGAAAAATATTACATGGGGTTGACATAAAATTAAAACTATTAAAATTTTGGATGGTGGGACTTTTTCAAAATTGGCACCTAATCCAATAAATCAGTTCAAAACTTTTTTTTTTTATTAAATAAAATCCAAATCCAAAAACGTAATTGAATTTATATATATATATTTATATATATATATATATATATATATATATATACTAGCAGTAGGTAACGTCCAAGGCACGTTTGCCTATTTTTTTTTTAATTTTTTTTATCTAGTGATTGAAGAAGTGTTTTTTCAATAATTTTGTGAATTTTTTATTTTTTTTAAAAATGTTTATGATGATTAAAAAAATACATGAAAAAAGGAAAAGAAAAATAAAAAAGTGAAATACACATTCAAGATATATTTTTAAGCTACTTCTTCATTAGTTGTAGCAGTTCTTTTTATTTAATTAAAAATATTATCATATTTAAATTATATTAAAACTCTAATTATTTATATTGTTATACTTTTTTAAAAATATTTAACAAAATTTCATCATTTATTTAATATTCAGTAAAACTTTATCTTTAATTTAATGATGAGAAATTAGTATTTTATAAATTGAAGTTAATTTTAAGTGTATGATATAATATTTAAAATTTAATTATCTATTTTATGTTAGTTTAAATCAATATTTAAACTTCTACCGTTAGATTAAATCTGAAGATTAAAGATGAAGGGTTAGAATTTAAAACTCAAAAACCAATATTTTTTCCTACTTTTCTTTTTTTGCCCTCTCATTCCTCACGCACGATTGTGGTATTACGTTGTACATTGACATTCACACGGATAAACCCAAAAAGAAACAGAAAAACTAAACAAACATGTGAAAAAAAAATACTGTTCATAATTACTGTTTATAAACAGTAATAAACGGCAAAAAACCATGCGGAAAAAAAAAAATCTTAACTATTTATTACTGTTCATCTGTAAACAGTAAATTATAGGCACTTTTAAGAATAGGCTATATATATATATATATATATATATATATATATATATATATCTCTATTATATAAGAGCCTATCAAACGGTTGCAAACATAAATTCTTGTTTTAACAGAGCTGAAATACTTGTTTTAACGGCTATGAAACGGATGGTCCCATTCTCTCGAAGCTTCTCCCCCTCCCACTCTCTCGCTCTCTCTCAGTCTCTGTATATTCTCCCCCTTCAGACCTACTCTCTCTCAGCTATCTCTGTTTTTCGCCGATTCTCTCTAACCCCCAACCTCCATCTGCTTTCTCTAACCCTCACACACTCAGACCTACTCTCTCTCACCCTCGACCCTCCTCAAACTCACTCTCTCACATCTCTCTTTTGTAATATATTTTTCGTCAGAAACCAGTGGTCTGTCTCTCTCTGTCCTCGCGATTCTTTAATCGTGTCTCTCAAATCTCCTCTCTACAAATGTTTCCCGTGCTTGGTCTTAAAGAAAATGAAGAAAACTGCAGCCTAAGTCAGCCAACGAAGAACACGGTTGTTCTTCACGGGAAAGGTGGAGTTTTTTTTTTTCTTCTGATCCGAGTTTTTTTTTCTTTAAATCTGAATGTATGATTATTTGAGATCTGAAGTTTTCTTTTTTGTTTACGGCAGCCAACTCCATGGGAATCTCCTCAAAGGCTTTCGATTCTTCACATTGTGGTTCTTCCCTCTCTCTCATTCTTCCCCTAGAGCTCCCGATTCTCATAGCTTGTCTCAATGCTTTTTTTTTTTTGTTTTTTGTTTTGTTTTTGTAGGCAGACTAGATGCTCAGAGACTAGCACAAGCAAGCTAAAGATGTTTTGATCTCTCTTGGAGGGACTTCTTTAGTTTTAAACCCTCTCGAGGTGAAAGTTTTGGTTTCTTGGTCTTCGGTATCCATAAGAGGGATTTTGGACATCAGACGCCGAGGAAAAACTTGCTCTCATAGTGGTGTATCTTTGGGTTCCTCTTCTCTGTTCTTGTTGTCGGTGTGGTCTGGGTATGGTTTTTATGGTTTTGTTTTTATTTTCTCTTGGTTGGATGTGAATCTGTGGGATGGTTTGGATTTTGTTTGCCATCTCGTTATTTTTGGATTGAAAAACCTGTGTTGTTTTTTTTTTTTATTTCATTTTTGTTTTGCTTGTTCTCTTTTTGTTCTGCATTTTTTTTTTTTGTTCCATGTGAATCTGGTTGTTGGATTTCTCTTCATTGCTATGGACTATTTTTGGTTATGTTTGCCAGTTGCTTGGATGTGAAATTTTCTTGTTCGTTCTTATGGGGTGCCAAATTGAGCTCAGAAATGGCGGTGTCCATACATACTGGTATTTGGGACAGCGTGAGAGAGCTAACCAGAATGGCCCATAGAAAGCGTAGCGATCCTCAGCACTGGGCGTTACAGGTATCTTCGAACTTAAACTCCGCTGGAGTGGCTCTGCCATCTATGGAGCTCGCCGACGTGTTGGTGTCGTACATTTGCTGGGACAACAACCTTCCTATTCTCTGGAAGTTTCTGGAGGTTGATGTTAAGCAAGACAACAACCTTGCCCTGCTCTCCGCGAGGTTTGTGTTTCTGTTTTGAATGGTTTTCTAGGTCACGTTTTGTTTTATTTTATTTTTGGTGGGGACTATTTTGGTGATTTGGAATGGGCATTTTTGGGATATTGTTTGTGGGGTATTATCGAAATTATGTGAGATTGCTTTGTGAAGCAAGCTCGCTAACTCTCATGGCTGCACCAGTAGTTGATGCAGACTACCGCAAGGAAATCGGCAAGGCTCGTCAAGACCTTTGCGCTCTCATCTACAGCAAGCAATGCGCTCCTATAATGCTCCATTTAGCGTAAAGGCTCTCTCTCTCTTGCTCTGCTTTAGCAATGTAATCCCCATTTCATTCCCGAGAAAACTACGAAAAGAGAGAATGGAAATAAAAATTGAAAATCTCCTGCTTCTTGTTGCCGTAATCTTGGAAAGTTGCAATTTTTCTTCTTTTATGATCTTCTCACCATTGCTGATTGACAAAACAAAGAATTAACTATTTAGGCATGCTATGTTAAAACGTTATGATTGATCTTAAGCATGCACGCAAGCGTATGGTACAGGACATTAACCATGCATAATGCTCGGACAGGTGGCATAATGATGGGACCTATGATGCCAAAACAAAGACTGGAGGTCCTAATGGCTCAATCAGGAGTGGCGTGGAGTTGAAACATAGTGCAAATGTTGGTTTGGAAATCGCTGTTGGATTCTGCGGTGAGCTTTTACAGCTTAATGTGTAATATAGTTTAGCAAATCTGATTACGGGTGGGTCAAGAAGTTTAGAGCTTAGTTTGTTCTCCAGGGAAATGAATTGATATTTTGCACCTAATTTTGCATTGGTTTGTCTTCTCACTGATCCTGGGTTTGTTTCTTCATTTTGATGTCAGAAGAAGTAAAGTCTAAACATCCAAAGATTACATATGCCGATCTCTACCAGGTTACGATTCTATTTCGAGAAGCATACATTTGTCTTCAACTACGTGGTCTTACAGATTTAGCTCATCTTCAACTGCGTTTTGGATTTTTAGCTTGCTGGCATTGTTGCAGTGGAAGTCACTGGACCCCTCTATTGACTTTGTTCCAAGAAGGAAGGTATATTCATGGAAGAATTTCTATAGCACCTATCCATGATCCGTACTCTTTTTTAACTTTCTTAACCTCAAGTAGGATTCATTGGAATCTCTTGAAGAAGGGTGCCTTCCTGATGCCAGACAAGGTATGTTATTAACCAAGTTGCTTTAGTTTTTATGGGTGATTTCCTATGAAACATAAGCTACCCCAGTTTGCTGTTTGATTTATGATGATTGAATGAAGTATAGGTTTTATATCTCTTCCTTGAAGATTGTTAAAAGTGAATATAAATATGCTAAGCTATCCATCACGATGCTTATGTATGATAAATATTGGAAAAAACTTGGTTCTTCTGTGGCTGATGTATAAGTTTCTTTACTCCGAGTTTGATCTGTACATGCACATATTGGAGCAATTGACACGGGACAGTCTATTTCATGGTAATGGAAAACACATAACAGATGGGATGTTGAACAATATATTCACTTCTTGTCCCATTTTGTTATAGGTGCAAAGCATTTAAGAGATGTCTTTTATCGCATGGGCTTATCTGACAAGGACATTGTGGCATTGTCTGGAGGCCACACATTGGTAAAGTTCTCCAAAGATTGAACTATTTGTGAGGAAAAGTTTTTTTTTTTAATTCATATCATCTATATGATTTGTCTTTCATTTTGTTTCTTTAAGGAAAGGCACACAAGGAGAGATCAGGATTCGAAAGTCTACCTTGGACAACTGACCCTTTGAAGTTTGATAATTCGTATTTTGTGTAAGAAATCAATGAAAACTTAATTTGGTAGAGAAGAAAAACCTATAACAAACTCATTTCCATTTGACAAGATGATATTGTACATGGTACATGTATGTTATAATGGACAAAATCAGGGAACTCATTTCCTTTCTTTATACCTCAAGATCTCTCTCTCTCTCGACGCGTAACTGTGTGTAATATATATATATATATATATATATATATATTTATGTGTGTTGTATAGGTATATGTGTGCGTGACCTTATTTTTTTTGTTCAACTATCTTGTTTTTGGCAATCACATTCACGGAGATAACTTTTGTACAGGGTCATTATGCACCGACAATCATGATCGGTGGCATATAGGCTTTATTTTGAACTCCTTAAGAGCATTCTCATTGGATTAGCTAAAAGCTAAATCCAATGAGAATTTAGCTAATAGATGATAAAATCCCTCACATTGAATTAGCTATATTCCAAATATTTGGAATATAGCTACAGTAAAGTCTAAATTAATTTCCAAATTTGGAACACACTATTCATTCATCAAATCACTTTTATATTATTTATTTCTCTCTCCAGACGTCTGCATCTACGGTCCCTTCCCGAGTTTTCTCCTTTCCCTCGCAAAACCCACGGCTTTCTCATTTCGCTCGCAAAATCCAGAAGCTTCTCGCACCAAGACCCCGAGTCGACCATAGAGACCCACCACTGCACCACAACTGCACCACCACCCCACGTCTCGTCGGCAACAACGGCACAGCACCACCGCGCCACCGCACTCCTGCTCTTGACGGAAACGACTAAAAACCCCAAATTTCTCTCGCCGATCTGCTTCTCCGAAGGTAAGATAATCTCTTTTCATGTATAAAATTCGATAATGAAGATGATCCCTAACTTTATTCCGCACCTTGCTGTCCCTCGCATTCCTCCTCTCGAAACCCTAATCTTTGACTGTGGATGGATTTATCTGTTTGTGTATCTTGAGGATTACAAATCTGTTTGTGTAAATTTACGGGTTGCATGTAAATTTACGGGTTGAGGATTACATCTCTGTTTATGAGCTCCCACATCTCTGTTTATGAGCTCCCACAGCACGATTACATCTCTATGTACATCCACCTTGTGATTGTAATGCTTCTTATCTTCGTGCCTTAGCGTGACTGTGCTGTAAAGCTGTAACCAAATCGTAAGGTGAATCATTAGTAATTTAAAACACCTCAAGTGTATCTGCTTCCTGATGAATCTTTTTGTTTTTTATATATATATATATAGGTAATCAAGAAATTTTATTCATAGAAATAGGCAGCAAAGCCCTGATGAATCTAGGATTAAGCAAAATTCTGATGACTTCATTTCCTTTCCCTTTCATAGAAAACTTGATGTTGACTGCCGACCATAAAACAGTTAAACTTGCAGATTTTGGTTTAGCTAGAGAAGAGGGACATATCATTGGTTCATATAATAAATTGATTTTGACAGAAACAACGGGATACCAAACCAACTGGACGACATGAAACCTTCTCTTAAGAAACAGCACACCAAAGAAATTTAGTTGCTTGTTTGGTTCTTCAGATTGTTTAATTGGTAAACTTGCTTGTTTGGTTGCTATTGCATTGCATAGCATGCTACCTCTACGTTAGAAAAAAAAAAAAAGATTCCTGGAAATGCATTGTGCTGATTTAGTGTAAATGGATGGAAGAACATACTTGATAGATTTTTTTTTGTACACATGCAGCTACTAGTTTGGATGGAAGAATCTGTTTTTTTTTTTTTACACATGCAGCTACTAAGTTTCATAGATTATATAAAAAATGCTTGTTGAGTACCAATTGTCAGTGCATGTAAACCATAAACGACTCATGTTTTTCGTTATCCTTATAATACAATGAAGGATGGCTGCACCATTTGATGAGAATCATTTCTTCACCACCCTCTTACAAAGTGGTGGACATGAGGAAGGCAGCACCCCGTTCAATAGCATAGATGATAATGTTCTGGTCCAAGCTTCACATTCACATAGTGATTTTAGTGGCTGCCTAGTCACATATGCTGAAAATATGTTACTGGGCAGCCACTATGTGACTGGGCAGCAGTCATTTTAGATGACTCTTTTGTGCTCCTTTTGTGGATGATTGACATAGATGTATTTTGTGGAAACAATGTATTTTGTAGAAACCACCTGAATGTATTTTGTGGGAACCACCTGAATGTATTTTGGTAAAAAAACTATATGGTGGAAGAAAATTTGGTAAAAAAAAAAAATATAGTTAGATGGGAAATATTGGATTGGTTTGTAAATTAAGACATTTATATAGAATTTTAGATAAGTTTAATTAGACATTTGTTGTTATAGCATTAAATGACAATTGAAAAAATATAATTTTTTTAAAATTTAAATTTAATTAGAATATGATTAATATATAATATTATGAATAGTAAAATATGATAAAATAAAATATTTTCATAATTAAAATAATTAAAATATTTTTGAAATTATTAATTACTCATGAATAAATGGATAATCTAATGTGGAGATTTGATGTGAATAGTCAAAATTAAATTCATCTTATATTATTTTATTATCATATAATGAAAAAATGGCTATTCCAATGTGGAGACTTATATAAATGGAATAATTAAAAGCAAAATTCATCTTACATTCATCAAAAATATACTTTAATTTAGCTATTTCAATGAGAGTGCTCTAAGAGACATGCCTTTACCCTTAAATTTCAGATAAATGATTTGAATTATCAGAAGTGAGTTATATTATCTGAGCCATTTATTTCTGTTTGGTTCACCTTGTCACTATCATTTGATTGTATTCATTAATCATTTTTATTAAACCATATCATTTTTGTAGAAAAAGTGTTTCACTCAATTAGGCAACGTGCAAAGCACGTTGTTCCCTACCTAGTATATATATATATATATATATATATATATATATATATATATATATATATATAAACAGCGGAAATGGAGAGAAGGGGACTGGAGAAGAAGAGAAGGAAGAAGAATATGGAAGAATAAAGCAAAGCAGATAAATATGCACAATTAAAGGCAGGCGGTTGAACCGACCATATGCATGGATGCATTGCAAAATAAAGAAAATAATACAGATAATATGAAAATAAACATATTCATAAACTTTTAATATGATTACAAAGTTTATGGCACAAGGTAGAGCAAGATTTGCTCTTGGGTAGTAAGGGTAAATAGGCAGAGAATAATTGATAACTTACAAGATTGTTTTCGCTAAAATGGTCTCTGCCTAGAAATGAAATGAGGTTCTCCTTTTATAGATGAAGGAGTCCCTGTTTACATGAGATCCGTGACTCACAGCTGTCAATTACTATTGAAGCACGGGTAAGTAAAAGGAAAAGTAAATCCGTGAGTGAACAGTGTTGGTACTGTTTAACCACGGGTGTCATCATTGCGTCTGGCGGCTGAGCTGCTTTCGGCACAAAATGACAAAGCTTAAAGGAGACTGGTGGGTCCGGTCTTCTTTGAACTCAAGTAGTAGTTGACAGAAGTGGGATCTTCTGCCAGGTAGTAGGTAGCAATTATTCTTCATCTGTGTCGATTCCGACGAAACCGGAATTACCGAAGAAATTGCTGTATGAAGCCTCTGATGCAGTATCTGAATCATCTTCAGTTTTGCTTTGAGACTTTGATAATTCTTCTTTTAAAATGTTGATTAAATCCTTTTTATTAAGTCTGTCGAAGAGTAAATCTGTTTTCTTCTTGGACTTTGAGGATTTGCTGGATGAACTGTCCTTATCCTTATCCTTTACCCCCCCAGATTTTGTTGGAGAAGTAGGGGCCTGAATTAACAGTGGATATTCAGGTGCTTTGGATGGTGTAGACATGATCTGTGGAAATTCCTTAATATTCTGCAAATTGGGAGCAGACTGGAGAAAATCTTTGATCAGCAGGTCAACAATTTTTTGATTATGGGCGAATTTATCCCACCATTTTGTGAAATAGATTCGTGTCATTACATCACCATTTCTTTCATAGTTCCATTTGAAGATCCACGGGAAGTGGTACTTCTTACAGAAAAGCAAAGTATGGTGAAATTTTCTGGAGTGATGATCCAGGGTTGGACCAACTTTAGTAGAAAAATGTTGATAAGCTTTTAAGAGCTCACCAGGAAGATTTTCAGGAATATATCCAAATTGGTTCCACCATTGGATGAACCAAAGAGGAAAATTTCCTTTAAAATGTTTATCAAAACAAAAGAACCATGAATGGTCCATAGCAGGAGTTTGGAAGAACATGAAGCGCTTCCAAGCATCAATATAGTCAAAATAGGAAACATGAGTGTCTATTAGGTCAAGTCGTTTAGTAGAAGATGGAAAGGGTCCCCATTCTGCTTGGGTGATGACTCGATGAAAATAGGCACTGTGATAAATCAATTTTTTGGCATCAACCTTGTCAGGAATAGGCTTGATCACCAAGGAATTTGTTTGAATTAAAATACTGGAGTAAAACTGGAGATTTTTTGAAAAATCTTCAGGAATCCAGTGAAAAAGAGGAGGAAAGTAAGAAGAAGAAATTTTGAAAGCATCTGTATATATCGTGCTATTGGGCTCGATATGAAACAGATAGGAAACAAAATTCTTTTTCAAATACTCAGCTTTTCCTTTGGGGAGGAAAAATTGAGGAGTAATAGGGATGGGTTTTGACTCAATTGCTTTCGCATATGGGTCAAAAGTAGTAGTTACCGCAGACGAGAAAGTCTGGGGTTGAACAGGCTTGCCAAGTGGCTGGAACCTGTTAGCAATATCTAGTGCTGTAGAAACTGCACTAGTGGTAGCAGAAGGTCCAGCCTCATTCTTGATGAGGTTTATACTGGGCATTGGAGGTGGTGGATTCACCTTTTTCTCTCTCTCTCGGGGTTTCTTTTTGCTAGCCATGGTGAGGTTTTTGCAAAAATTCACGGGTGAGAAAGTCAGGGATAAAATTTTGTGTGCCTTTGATATATTCAATATTAAAATCAAAAACACTTAAAATAGCTTGCCATCGTGCAAAAATATGTTTTGATGCAATGTTTTTAACATCTTTTTCTAAAACAAATTTTGCAGACATGCAGTCAATTCTGACAAAAAATTTTTGATTTAAAATGTCAGATTGAAATTTAGATATACATAGTACTATAGCCAAAATTTCTTTTTTAATAGTACTATATTTTTCTTGTGCAGGATTCCAGGTTCCAGAATGGAAGCGAACAATTTGTTCGGATGAACCTGGTGAAACGCATTGTTTCAGAATGCCACCATAACCAATGTCTGAGGCATCAGTCTGCACGATTTTGAATGAATCAGAAGTAGGGATACCAAGGCACGGAAGAGTTTTGACATGTGCCTTAATTTTCCTTACTAAATTAGTATGGATTTCTGTCCAAGGAGGAGGATTAGAAAGAAGTCGTTTGAACAAAGGACGACATTGTTTCCTCATATCCTTGTAGAAATCAGCAACATAATTGAGAGATCCTAAGAACCTCTGCAATTGTTTTTTATCAAGGATGACATCAGGGAATTTGTCAGCAAATTCGATGGCTCTTTGGATTGGCCTGATTTTGCCTTCAGAGATGTCATAACCAAGGAATCTAATCTTGGTTTGAAATAATTTAATTTTTGTTGCCGAAACAACAAGGCCATTGAATCTAATGATGTCAAGAAACGTTTGCAAATGTTTCCAATGTTCATCAATAGATTTGGAAAAAACAAGAACATCGTCGATATAAACGATGGTGAAAGTAGAGAACGAATTGAAAATATCGTTCATGATATTCTGGAATTCACTGGGAGCGTTTTTAAGGCCGAAAGGCATGACGTTCCACTCGAAGTGACCAAAAGGGGTAACAAAAGCAGTCTTATACCTATCTGACTCGGCTATTTGGATTTGCCAAAAACCGGACTTAAGGTCAAATTTGGAGAAGACTACAGCATCACTCAACCTATGAATTAAGTCTTGCTTATTGGGAATAGGGTACCTAATCCACTCTAAGACTTTGTTCAAGGGTTTGTAATTGATGACTAGACGAGGGGTACCACGTTCTAGTTCTGCATTTTTCTGGACATAAAAAGCAGGACAAGACCAAGGTGACTTGCTATTCCTGATAATGCCTTTATTACGAAGATCAGTTATCTCCTTTTGACAATATTCCAGCGTCTTGCTATTCATCTGAATAGAATTAGCTTTTGTTGGAATATTGGCTTCATTAAACCCTTTAATGTATGGGAGAGAAACTATGTGTTTCTTCCTATACCAGAAAGCATTGGGTAAATCAGAACAAACATCTGTAATTAAACGTTTGTTAAAATCATCAATTTTTGAAATTAAAATAGAATTGGATAATTGTTCAGAAATATTTTTGTACTTGATTTCCTGTTGGAGGAAATTCAAATGTTTTTGTTTTGCTAAAAACAAAGATTTCTTGCTCTTATCCGAATCAATTTCAAAACGAGAAGCAAAGTGAAACTTTACTTTCTGACCAAAAGGGTCGGTAGTAATACCGTCTTTCTCAGTCATGAAAGGATATAAAGAAGAGATAAAAGGGATTCCCAAAATCACTTTGTCAGACATATTTTTGACTAAAACAGAGGGAATCCGAAAACAAACATTATCCTGGCAAACATGAGCATTATTGAGCTCATAATTAATGGTCATCTTTGAGCCATTTGCCGAGAATAATCTTTCGGTTGATTTTTTAAAATATTTACTAGGAATGAGTCCTTCTTGAATGCAATTCAAGTCTGATCCGGAATCAATCATAGCAACAACAGAGAATTGAAAATCATGAGCAACAATGATATTAACTCGTGAAAACCATTTAGGAGGAATAGTATGACGAATTAAACAAATCTGGTTGTCGGTAGGTGAACCCTGTTGACTAGAACCAGCCTCAGTTTGCTCATTATCAGAAGGAATGTCTTGATCAAGTTGTTTGTCAATCTTGATTAATAAAAATTCTTGTCTTAAAACTTCGTTCTCAGATTTGAGGTTGTTTATTTCAGATCTGAGATCTATAATTTCTTTTTTGACAGAATTTATTTCAAATTGTAAATCAGAAACAGAAATATCCTTGGATTTTTTCTTTGAAAATCTTTCCAAAGTTTCTTGAAAATAAACCCTTTGATTAGAAGGTTTAGGATCCTTTCGGAGTATTACCTTCTTTAGCTTTAGAAGATAATCTTCTTTAAGCTCAGGGTTAGTAATTTGAGAGATCAAGGTTAGCAAAAGATTCTCTTCTTCTTCCTCCTTTGTTAAGACATTGATTGTCTTACTAGGAGGTTTACAACAAACAGAATTACAATTGCAACCTAGCTTTAAGTCAGAGGGATTAGGAGTTGAAGCTTCAGAGTGATATTCTGAATCACTAGAGCTGTACTCAAGAATCTTCGATGATGAAGACGAATCTGTTTCTAGGAGTCGAATCAGTTCTTCTCTATCATTGGGATTAATATCCATCTGGCTAAGTTTCTTTTTAAAAGCTTTGGCCTTCTTGGGACATTTGTTAGCAAAATGCCCAGTCTTGCCACATAAATAACATTTTCCAGAAGAATCATTTTTGGAGTCTTTGGAATTCCTTTTCTTTGGAAAAGATTTGGTAAATGGTTTTTTATAAGATTTCTTATAAAATTCATCACGGGGTTTTCTCCTGAAACCACCATGAGGTTTAGTAATTTTATGCTTTCTTTTAGATGGAGCAATACTAGAAAGACCGAATTGTTCACAAAAAGTGCCCATTTCGTATTTGGCCTTCTTACTATTTCTCATCTGTTCACGAAGCATTCTTTGATCATGACACATACTAATGCCAAGTTTCTTAACAACACTGAAGATATCACCATAGGTGTATTCCTCGTAGTTAAGTAATCCATCAGCATCAGTAAGTTCTTCATTGACTTTATAAGCAAATAGTCGAGGTAATCCATCAATAAATTTCTCTTTCCAGTAAGGCTTTTGACTGTCGTCACGAAGCATTACTCGAGAAATAAAAACATCTTGATACCACCTATAATCTGACATCTGATGACATCTGAGATTATTCAACTGATCGCTTACGCGACTAGTTATATTAGATGGTGTTCCAATAAAATGTTTTAAAATAGTAAAAATCAAAGTGTTGATACTATCAGGATGTGCCATCCCAATAGCTTCATCAAAAATAGGTAGACCTTCCTTATTGCATTTTACTGCATGCTGGATGGCTTCCCTAGCATCACTGGTTAGGTACTTATCCCACCAGTTTCTTAAAACTCCAGTAAAACCTTGAGTTAAAATTATAACAATATCTGGTTGTCTAATGTTATTGTTGATATAAGCATTAGCAACCATTGACATTTTACTCATGGTATTGATGATTTCTTGTTCAGAGAATCCATCTATATTCCATTCGTAAACTTTGTCAGCAGAGTAAGAAGATTGGTTTTGAAAAACTTTTTCTTCAAACTGTAAATCAGGAGGTGTAGGTCTGGAGTACCAGTTTTTCGTCAGACTCATTGGTTTGGGTCCTTTTGAAGAGAATCTGGCTATTTCCAGGTTTTGAAAATTCTTTTCAATAAGATCAATATCCTTGTCTTCAGAGGATTCTTCTTTAGAAGATTCTTCCGAAGTTTCTTCAAGAGCAAATCCTTCACCATTACTGTTAAGAGTACTAGTAGAGGGTCGTTCTTTCTTTAGGTCAGCTAACAATTGATCAATTTTGTCTAAATTTGTGGCCTGTAGATTTTTAAAATCAATTTTTGGCCTTTCTTCAGGAAGACTGATCAAAGGTTTTTCAATCTTTTTCTTTGGCTGATCTTTAGGGAAGACCAAAGGATGATCATTTTTAAAAATAGGGGGAGAAGTAAAAACAGGTTTCTCCACCTTTTCTTCAATCCGATCCAATTGTTCTCCAATCGTTCGAAGAGCAAGATTCGCAAAATTATTTTGAGAAATAATCTTTTTTGTTTATTTCAGAATCTTGTCCTTTTCTGGATCTTTTGAAACAATAGTATCAGATAGTTTGAAAGGGGAAGCAATAACTTCCGAACCTTTAAAAGGGATTACTACAGTCTCCAAAGGAGGGTGACTGGATTGGATCACAGTCCTTCCTTCTTCATTGACAAATTCATTTTTAACAACATTCAACGTGTTTTTTGAAACATAAGTATTTTCTGCAAAATCTAGGAGAGAAATATGCTGTTGAAGCCTATTCATCTCTTCCTTCCATTTGCGTTTAACACGTTGTTTTTCTAAATCTGAAAATTTTGCAACATAGGCTTTTCGCCTTTGTTTGTTTTCAGAGGAAGTAAAATCTTTTAACAAAGCGGGTAAATCAATTTCAAAAGATTTGTTCAAAACATTTAAACTGTGATGAACAGGTGCAAAAACAGGTGCAACAGGGGCTTGCATATCTGAAGCAGTTGGTGACATGGAAGACGTATCTTCTTTGTCTGCTTCTTCATTTATGTTCTGGTTTTGTGATGAACCAGTTTCTGCTTTTGCTGAATAAAAAGCAGAAGTAACTTGAGAGGAAGTAGAAATTCCTTTCATTTTTAAAGCAGGTTTAACAACAGGTTGGACTGTTCTTACAGAATTCTCAAGAAATTGATGGAAATTAATATCCTTTCTTGGATTGTTCTGAACAGGACCAACAAAACTAGATCTGGAACCAGCAAAAGAATTTATTCTTCTACTACTGGAGGTTTCAGATTTATCAAAAGAAATTTTAACATCTCCATTGAGGTATTGCTGGATGATGTCAACCCCAGCATCCGGAGCAATATTCCTTGGAGGCAAGGGCATTTCTTGTTCCAAAATCCATTCATTAGGGAGAGAAATCTTATCCCAATAAATCCTTTTCGGAATTTTAATATCCACATCTGAAGAGCTACTCTGGATCAGTAGAGTATGCTTTCCAGAAGGTTTTGCAATAGCTTTTGGATCTAAATTCGTTTTTAAAAGACGATAATAAATCCTGAAAATTAAAGCAAGAGGTTTACTTCCTTCAATCATGTGATATCCAGAAGTTAAAATATTTAAGATCAAACATTTCAAAATATGGTTCTCAGTTAAAGCTAAAGTAATATTTGGAAAACAATCAAAATGGACTGGTCCTTCTGATAAAGAAGATTGGACCATTCCGAGAATGCTATCCTCAAATCCGAGGAATCTGCCATCTCTTAAACAAAAAAGAACAGAAGCATTGATGCCTAATCTTGTTAAAGGTTTAGCAGCAATTTGCACAGAACCTATGTGAATATATTTAAATCCCTGAGTTTTATATTTTAAAATATCTTTCTCATTGAGGAGATAACATTTTTCTTGGGATTTAGATATACTATAGGTTTGTTCGACTGTTCGAACATTCAAAGTATTCAAAAAAGTATTTTTAAACCAAGTGGTTTTATAAATATCAGTAGGTTTAATATCTGGGATCTTATTCTCTGCCTATTTACCCTTACTACCCAAGAGCAAATCTTGCTCTACCTTGTGCCATAAACTTTGTAATCATATTAAAAGTTTATGAATATGTTTATTTTCATATTATCTGTATTATTTTCTTTATTTTGCAATGCATCCATGCATATGGTCGGTTCAACCGCCTGCCTTTAATTGTGCATATTTATCTGCTTTGCTTTATTCTTCCATATTCTTCTTCCTTCTCTTCTTCTCCAGTCCCCTTCTCTCCATTTCCGCTGTTCTGATACCAAAACAGCGGAAATGGAGAGAAGAGGACTGGAGAAGAAGAGAAGGAAGAAGAATATGGAAGAATAAAGCAAAGCAGATTATATATATATATATATATTTATAGTACGTTGGAAAATATCATTTCCCAGCCAAAACAAATTGCCACGCAGGCCAAAGAGTTGAACCTGCTGCATCCAGGCAGGCCGAAGAGTTGAGACTTGGGTTGGTGGTGCGGTGACGGGGCGCAAGTGTCCGTTTGCAAAATAGGAAACATCATTTAAGAAAAAATATTATTATTATTAAATTATTATTATTATTTTGATTAATAGAAGAATAATTCAATGTAAAAATCTCTCATAAATAAAATAGGCAAAATATAAGACATGTGATTTTAGTCAAATTTTATATTTGTTTTTATTATTATTAGTATTTAGTATTGGATCATGCAAATGTGTCATTTTTTGACTTTTGGCTATCTATTCAAAATTTAAATCTTACTTTGAATTAGTCATTTTATTTTATATAATAATAAAGAAAAGTTTTAGATATAAATTTTATATTCTGTATACTACTTAAAAGTATGTAATTTTATATTTTTATCTTCATATTTCATGAGAATAAAAAAATAAAATTATATATTATTTTAAGTAATGTTAGAGAGAAGTCACTAGTACATACTTTGCACTTACTGCGTAACTACTTTTAGTTGATTGTTTCTAACACTCACTTAAAGAGATGTATAGTATAAATGATACCTCATCATGTATACAAAATAATAATAACTTCTATCTATATTTATTCTTTAAAAAAAGTTATTTGACTGCTAATGCTTTATTCTTCCCTCCCTCTAGCGGCTCCTTCTCCCAAATCCTTCAAGTTCACGTTCTCCTCCGTCCAACTTCTTCAATAGCATCTCCTTCTCCCAGCAAAACGCAAACCCAATCGCAAGTTGTTCATGAATTTGAACAAGAAAACCCACTAGCAAAACCCAAACCCAATCGCAAAAACCCTAAAAGAAACAGGAAAAAGAAATCACGACAGAGAATTTATCCAAGGCCGTAACGCACCAGATCTCACATTCGCGACAACCCACCATTAAATCCCATTAACAAACCGTTTACTTCCACTGAAAAAATCACCAACTAATACAATTTGCACAGATTGCATCGTCACAAAGAAAAGAGATGGATCCTTTCTTTCTCGATTAACTGCAAGTTTCTGTATTGTGTTCATCAATTTATATGGTGACGAAGGGCCGAAGGAAAACCAAAGGTGGAAGGAGGGCGGCTGAGGCTAAGATTTTTATTTAGGGTTTTTTTTTTTTTTTTAATTTTAAAAAATAAAATAATTTTAATTTTAATTTTTACATTTCATTTTTATTTAAAAATAATTCTAATCGTTTGTAAAGTAAAATTATTGATTAAGATTTTATACTATTTTTTCAATTAATAAACGACTTAATTTTTATTAAAAAATTGTAGATTTAGAGATTATTTTATCAAATTTACTTTTATAAGACATGCATTAGATCCTTAGTGGTCGTTTGGGAACACAATTGTTCTTAACTATTTTCAAATATTTTTAAATTCAATTTTTTTTCTCATTTTTTAAAATTTAATAAAAACTATCTTAATTCAAATTATTTCACTACTATTTATAAATATTCTGAAATATTCTTAATATATAAAAGAGCCCTAAAAGTAATTATAATCATTATTGTCAATAAAGTTCTATAAATAACCTATACATTTGGAAAAAAGTAGGCCCTTGTCTTTTCAAATGATCATACAAAAAAATTTTATGAACAATTGAAAATTAGATTTTGATATTTGTAATTTTAACATTATATATGAAACTAATAATGGAAAAAGAAAAATGTATTCTTAGAAGGAGAATACTTGAAATAATTATTATGTGAAATATTTTTAGTGATATATTTGGAGGTTCTCTTATTGGGTTCATTAATTTTTTTAATTAGATATTTTTTTCTTTTAAAAAAATTATACTTAAGAGTCTAAGATTTTTTTTGAAAGAAAATACTCTAACTATAAAATGATTATATAAAAATAATTTTACAAATTGATGTGATTTGATGTGATTCGTTAGATTATAAAATTATTTTTATTATAAAATAGATCCAATGATCAGATAAAATTATATTAATTTATAAAATTATTTTTATATAATTTATTTATAGATATAACAGTAATCTTTTTTGAGTCGCTTTCTTCCGATAGGAGCCTGCCTAATTGGCCTAACGTGAGGGCCGGCCCTGGGTGGAAGTAGAAAGGCACGAAATATGAGCCGCTGGCCATTGTTTGAAAGCAAATGGAGGAGAAAGAAAGCAATTAGTTTTAAATAGGGGTAAAATGGACAATAACAGGTTGATGAGGTGGAGGGTGTGCAGGATGTGTTAAAGTGGGAAGGCTTCTAAATAGCATTTTTGATAAAATATTATTATTATTATTATTATTATTATTATTATTACCTATTTTATCAAGAGAAATGATATTTGTCATTGTAAAGTACAAAAAGTACTATACAATTTTTTTTAAAAAGTAAATAAATACATAATTTATATGAAAAAAAAAACTAAATGTTTAATAGTGAATCTCATTATTTTTTAAAAAGATCGTACGACGCTTGCGCATTTCATGACTGTATCTAGTATTACTCTTATATTAATACATATTTTTATTTATTTTTTAAAATACTTTTTTATCTTTTATTATAATAGGTGTCTTATATTTAGTTTTAATAATACCTATCCAAAGTCACTATAAAAAACCTATGCAATTTACGTATAAAAACTAGATTCGAATAATGCAATCTGTTTTGGCTCGATCCAGTTCAGACTTCACAATCAAAATTTTATAATCTTTGATTGACCATAATCAAATATGAATAATTCAAATCTTTCTCCCACAAATACAATAATGAATGTTGTAGGTAAAAACTTAGACTAATTCCTTCTGAGCGTGGGATATGGTCAGCAATGTTTTAGATCCTCATAATGAATTAATATGATCATGAGAGCAGATATCATGTCTATGTTTAGAGGTGTAATCGGTCAGATTTGGTTCGGTCTGATTTTGTACGTTTCTTATAACAAAATTGGTATATATCGGTTTTTAAAATTTAAGCAACGATACCGAACCGATTCGCTATCAAAATCGGAATTTCTAGTTTTTTCAATTTTGATTCAATCCGGTTCGGTTTTTCGATTTTACGGATTATCTATATTAATAATAATATGATGTTTACATATACTAAACTAATAGTCTATTTATATTACAGTATAAGTACATTATTGATTATTTTATAATAATTAACACATACTAGTATAGTATTGAAATTAACTATAATCTATATAAATTCTAGACTTTTTACATGAGTATATATGAACAAATGTGTAAAAATTTATTTATAAAAAGAATTTATATTATAATTTATTATACCAAAAATGTATTTATCCTTGATATATATATATATATATATATCAAAAGTAAGTTTATATTAGTAACTTAATATTAATGTTTATGTTTAAAATTAAAATTTTATGTTATATTAATTTTATATTATAAGATTAAAAATTTATATGTTATATCAAATATTATATTAAAAATTATAAGATTAATTTTATGTTATATCACATGTTATATTAATGATAACTGCTACAGACACATAGAGATTATACAAAGTAAACCCACAAATTAACATGGTTTCGTGGAATCCGTTAGATCTACTTTATAATAAAAGTAACTTTACAATTTGATTTACCGCATCAAGTCATATTAATTTGTGAGTTTGCATTTGTATAATCATTTTGTGGCTAAAATATTTTCTTATATTAATTTTATGTTATAAAATTAATAGACTTGAATAATAAGATTAGAATTTTATGTTATATCAATTAACAATTTAATATATAATATATAATATAATATAATAAATTATAAATATATATGCCGTTTAAACAGATTTTCAAAATATGAAAACGAATACCGCATTGGTTTAAGATCGATTTTGGTTTTTAAGAACCGATACTGCACTGGACTGGTTACAAACTGAACAAGTTCGGTACGATTTAAACCAATTTTTAAAATATGAAAACTAATACCACATCGATTTAAGATCGATTTTGATTCATAAGAGCCGATACTGCATCAAACTTGTCCGGCCCAATCCAATTCAACCGATTAACCTAGTTAAAAATGTCCTCTAACCTTTTCAGTAAACATAACCCACATACCTATTTAAAAACCATATTACATTATTGCCCTTACTTCTAAATCATCGGAGCAGTGATTTCTTTTACGTTGGTCTTGACTTTACGTGAGCTTGTTATAGTTTGGACTCTCGTTTTTATGCAAGTGACACATATATTTTATGAAAGTTAAAAATTATATTATCAAGTATTAAATAAAAATTAGATTATAGTAATAACTTACAAGAATTTGAAGTATTATTAAATCTATTTATGAATGGAATATTTTCCACTGTTAGTTTATAGAATTAGATTAAGTATATTATAAGTTTTAAATAACATTAGTAATTATTAGGTTTAGTATATGACAAATAATTATTAAATTATTCTTCACAATATGAATTTAATTAAATAGAATTTATGATGCGCTCTTCTAGAAAATTTAATGGGGTACGGTACATCGTATAGGTGACGAGCAACGAAATAAAAATTCAAAAGCCACACTACAAGATAAGTAGATTGATCATTAATTAGAATTAGCATACGTTAGCTAATTATTTATATATTATTATTAAAGTTAGTTCTTTAGAAGCCAATGTTTATGTACCATATATGTTATGACATCTACAAACACGTCATTCATCAAAATTCATGATCATGTTTTATGTCTCATATTATAGTTATGTATATATTATGCATCTCATGTTGCATAAGACACGTAAGTTTTTAAAAGATCAAGTGTAAGATAAAGACCATATTAATCAGATGGCTCTTCAGATGCATGGTACAAATTTAATCAGGGTGGATGTGTAAACCACAAACTCAAGCGTGGTCCACCATAGTATTATTATTGGATCAGATCAGCGATTCTCTTGTGGCTACAGGATGTGGGACCGATACACAACTTTACATATAGAGTTAAGTGTGTTGGCAAGTTAGGCAAGTCAGTTAATCTAGCTAAGTCATTATACCAAAAATATTTTCAAGTCATGCATGTTATCAACGTATTTATGAACAGTCATGATTGTAATTCTCAACATAAAGTATTTTATGAAAAATCTTATGTTAAGTATATTTACGTTATGATGAGTTTCTTACTAAGTCTTTGATTCATTTTAGTTCTTTTATGTTATTAACCAACCAAGTGAGGAGGATGAGTACGAGCAGGCGGGTTAGGTTTAGATGGAGCAGTTTGATTTAATTCTAGGCTTTTTAGTTAATTTATGACAGATATTTTTTTCAATTCAGACTTCGATCATATTTCTCAAAATGTGTATTATTTAATAATTATTTTTATGAATTAAATATTTATTTTATTAAAATATGAGATCTCTTGCCTGGTATTATTTATGAAAGTATATGACATTTCTAGCCTGCTGGAAGGGGTGTTACATAACTTGAACTTATCGAGTCTTGCAGGTGAAGACTTCACATACTTCACTGCATTTCGAATATTCATAATTGATTCATCAATTTCTTTCCACCCTTCATTGACAATGAGATTCAAAATATGTGCATAATATCTTATGTGCACAAACTCATTATCTAATACCATACAATTTCCAAGTATGACAATTTTCCTCAAATAATCAATGGCCATTTTATTGGAAGATGCATTGTTGACAGTGATGGTAAGTATCTTTTTTATACCTCCATTGAAATATGGATGACTTGATTTCTCCTTCTTTTGTCATCCCTCTATGATCAAAATTTTTTATAAAATTCATTATTCTCTTAAACAAGTTTCAATCATTATTAATAAAATGAGATGTTATGCATATTTAGTTAAGATTTTGAATGGATGTCCATAAATTAGTGGTGATGCAAATCTTATAATCAAATGTCATGAACATGTCCCTTAAGTTGTCCTTTTCTAGCATGTATAACTTCAAACGGTCTTGCATAATAGTAATGCAAAAAGGGATTGAAAATCTAGGCTCAATCGTAGCCATAATCTCTTTAAACTCTTGACATTCAACAAATCTAAATGGTAGCTCATCCAGAATTATCATCTTAATTACTGCCAACCTTATTTTCTATTAATTATACTCGGTAAATCCAACATTAGGACTATTAGTTGTACCATCACCACCATCTTTCTTCCTAGCTCCAATGGTTTTTTATTGGAGGCTATCCTTTCCAATCCCACTAGTGAGAAAGACT
The DNA here is from genome assembly GCF_001411555.2 of Juglans regia. NCBI lineage: Eukaryota > Viridiplantae > Streptophyta > Magnoliopsida > Fagales > Juglandaceae > Juglans > Juglans regia. Next base: position 20,981,722 of record NC_049913.1, on the reverse strand, counting down.
TTACATGTGTCATTATGGTACTTTAAGGATGAAGTGTCTTGTTTTTTAGGATGACATAATAAAACCTTACCACAATAATTGCATATGACTTTGTGCTTATTGGGATCCTCGTATTCAATCCTAGTAAAATGCTACCATACTTTTGATCTACTCCGAGATATTTTGATAGGAGAGCGAATATGAGGAGGACTAGCTGTAGGCAGAGAGTTATCCAAATGCATCACATTAGGGATTGATTCAGACCCCAACAAAGGCATAGTGTCACTAGATACCATAAGGCTCAACTGTAATTTGAGATACCAAGCATCATTAGTCAAATTAAACAATTATATACAACAACCAATTGCTAAATACATATGTAACCAATATTTACAAATATTAATGTAATGCACGTCTTTGTGATGAGACTTTAAGAAATAACTATAGAAAATGAGATGAGAATTACTAAACTTTTTAAAACTGTTCATTTCCTCCTCTGGATATAAAAGATTCTATAGTTAAAATTAAAACCATCTTGTAAATTTAAACGAGAAATTACAACGGAATTCATTAAATTAAATCATAAAGTTTTTACACAAAATGCGAGTTCATACATTAAATAAATTACATAAAATATGCATAGGCTTCTGTTATCATTTATTTGGACCATGTCTGTCCTGACGATTTGTCCTCATCTTGTTCTTGGAAGGGAATGAGCATACATAAAAATAAAATGAGTCGAATACTCAGTAAGCATTACTTTATACTGTAAAAATATACAAACATAGGTTTTCATCCATATATTTATCATTCCTCTTCAGAATTTACATAAAATATTTCTTTTCTTTGAAACTATTAAAATGTGGGGTTTTTTTCTTTATAAAGATTATAATTGCTCATAAAACATTTCCTATACTTTTTACATTCATTCATAAAGAAACTAAACCATTGGCTGGTATATATTATTAAGCCCCGTGTGTTGAGGTTAGTGATCTTTTAGAGCTGAATTTTGCTCGTGGCCATAGGTTCGGAATCCCTTTCGGTCAAGGGACAACATTGGGTGTACTACCAGTACTACTTACCGAGCATTGCAATTTGCCCAGTCCATTGATACTATCATTCAATCAGTTATGACCGTTATGTAGGTTCATACATTAAAACATTACTTATATTTCTTTTATTTTCCTTTCCTTTCTATTCATCATTCCATTTCATTTCATAAAATATCATTTCATAGCATAAGTATAAACATCAACATTTAAATATGATTTCATAGCATCATTTAAACATCATTTCGTAACCTTGATCATAAACATCATCATTGCATTTCATGGGACATAAAGACAACAGTATTACATATAACATTCATTTGACATGCATATTCTTGATGTGTATACAAATGGGTTGTCAAAGAAGGTCATTACATACATATACCTTATAACATTAGTACTTTAGCATATTGTCATAAACCATCTTTTCATTTTCCTTCATTGCATAACATTTTTCATAAAAACTTTTCATTCCATTTTTCATATCATTTAGAAAGCTCTAGAAGCATATGAACATAATACTTACTTAGACTCCATGCCAATTTCATTTCATACAGTCCATTCATATGCGTGTCAGATGACAACCTACATGCATTCATAACTAAACATTATTTCCTTTTCAAGGGCATATACAACTTAAACTTAGAATTTGCATAAAACTATCATTGACTTAAACTACCTTCACTTAGACTAATTCAGTTATCTAATACATTCTTCATACATTCTTTTACTATCCTTTTTACACTTTATAGGCCAACACATGACATTCAACTTCATATTCTTATACTTTAAAGGTTAAGACAAACTCTATCACCTTCATTGTTCTCTTCCTACTAAATCATCCATTCCAATGTATGACTAGTATGACTAGAACAAAGTTACAAAATTCAATCTTAGTCAATATATATATCCATTCCTCGATTCATATATGATAACCAACACTTTATCAAAATCCAAACCAAGCATAATACACGACTTTAAGCCAATTTTAAGGCTTAAACATTGTATATTCATGCGTAAGACAGATTATACAATACATATGGTAAATCTGTCTAATGCATGCATCGAACTAATTTACACATATACCCTACCTTTTTTTATCACCTAAGATCTAATACAGCTCACCAATCTTGATATATTCAATTCCAGCCATACTTCACTTAAAAATCTAGCCCATGACATCAAATACCATCTACACAATTATGTAATCACAACATTAATATCCAACTCAATTTAAGAAAAGGGCAAAGATGAGCCTACTAAGGAAATGATGCTGTCCAAATTAAATCAATCGTCTTTTACAAAATAAAAGTAGGTTATGGTCATGAATTCAAGGTGTCTAGGTGCAGGAAATAGAAAAGAATGAAGAAAACAAAAGAATAATACAAGACTGGAATTTTTGAAATTTCTTGTAGTTGGAACTAAGTGTTGTTTCCTTGTTTCCCTTGTTGTCATGGTTGGTATCCTTGCTTCTATGACTTACTTGGTGTGAGATGATGGTTTACATAAAGGAAGGGAGATGAGTCGCTAGAGAATAAGATGAAGAAGTGAAAAAGATACCGAATACAAGCTATCACAAGAAGTGAATTGGTGAAATTATCTAAGTGTTTCGGGACTAATTTGTATTGTGTATTTTTCCCCTTTTTTCTTGCTGCTCATGGAAATTTAAAGGCTAGGAATGATATATAGACTATGGCTCAGGTTTTGTGAAGAAGAACAATGAAGGATCAAAAGAGGACAAGAAATAACTATGCTGTATCTATGTTGTATCTTGTTACACTATCTGTTTTTTGGCTACTAATATCAGTAACTTGGGCTGATTCCATGCCTACTTTAAGCTTCTATGGTAGCTAAATGATGCTTTTACAAAGTACTTTGGGTGGAGCATCTAACTATTGGGTGGGAGAAGGGAATTTCAGTGGTGACGGGTTGGATAAACTACTGCTATTGTAGTTGTTGCTACACTAGAGTTTACTAATTTTGTCATGGGTTGCCCTCGTGCAGGTGGGCTCCCTAGCGGAGCTGCTTCCGTGTGGATGGGCTATCGAGCTGGAGCTGTTTCTAAGCTGCTCCCGAGGTGTTTCTGAGCCGCTTCCTTGCAGATGTGTCTTTCGTGTTGTGATTTCTTGAGCTGTGTTTTCTCGTGCTCACATTGTCCTCCGAACGGGTGACTTCCGGGCTCATGCAGGTGAGCTGCCGAGCTGAGGGGCTCCGATGGTGGACCGTGGAGGAGGGCTCAGTGTTTGAGTTCCCAAGATATGCATGGTGTCCGAGTCCCGAGTTGTGAATGTAGTTGCGATTTCTCGAGCTGTGTTTTCCCATGCTCACCTTGTCCTCCGAGCTGATGACTTCCGGGCCGTGCAGGTGAGCTGCTGTGCTGAGGGTTTCCGATGGGGGACCGTGGAGGAGGGCTTAGTGCCGCCGTAGCACTCATGTGTACACGGCGAGGTACACACGGAGTGGTTAGTGAATCGCACCCATGGACGGGGCCTTGATGGCTAGGTTGAGAGAGCCGGCGGTTCACGTAGTGACCACCAGGTGGGTAGCCTTGCTCACTGCTGGAGGCCGTGAGCTCTTCATTGTGTGCATGGTGACGTGCGCCTGGGTGCATGGTTGTTGGTCACTACGTTCAAGCAGCGGGTGTTGGGGACACCACTGGGGTGGCCAGAAGATGCCGGTGGACCACAGGAGTCTTTCTCGGCAACCCTTAGTCCGTGACATAGCTGGGCCATGCCTTGGCCCAGTGCATGGGGGGGATACAGTTTGTATTGGACCATGTCGTGGGAGAGTAGGCGGTCGGAGATCGACCTAGAAGAATCAGACGGCGCCGGTCGTCATCATGGTCGCCGCCGACTCCGCATCTGGGTTGTGCCACTGCTGGGCCTCGTTCTGTGTTGTTTGGAGTCCCCGGTAGTGTTCCGATGTGGCTGTACGGCAGATGTGCATACCTTTATGGCAGTGAATGGAAAACATAAGTGCAAAGAAATAAAGAGATGAACATATAGATTTACGTGGTTCGACATAATGCCTATGTCCACGGGCATTTGGAGAGGAGAAATTCACTATAATACTCTTGTTTACAGTCTCTTATGGTCTATCCGTACAATGATGATGTGAATGTAAAGTTACTGGAGAAAAGCATTCGATGGAGCTCTCTCTGTTCTCTAGTTGTAGAAGAGGTAGAAGAAGAAGAAGGAGAACTGAAGACGAAGAAGAAGCCGACTCGGAGAAGGAGAACCTTTTCCTCTATTTATCTGAATCCCTTTTCATGCGTGCGCCCCCTCCTTGACATCCCATACGCCCTTGTCCCCTATGACCCTTTTGACCCCCTTGGCGTGCTGTCCCCCATGATCCTTCTGACCCCCTTGGCACCTTGTCCTCCCTGACTCACCTGACCCCCATGACTCCCCTGACCCCCATGTCCCATTGTCTCTAATCTTGGTGGGCTAGGCCTGGTGGTTGGGCCTGTATGGGCTTATTTATTTTTCCCCCTCACATTTCTGTGTCCAAACAATCCCTAAAAATTTGTTACAACTACCATATATAAGAACTACCACCAATTATTTTCACTGTAAATTACAAATTGTGGTTCCCTTCAGAGGCGGAACTGTGTTGTAGATTGGGAGGCTACCGCACCCCCCAAAAGTTTTAAAAATTAGTCTTATATATTGTATAATTACAATTTTAAGTATAAATATTCTTAAAATATTGAAGATTGCCCCCAACACTCAAACACACAGTATATCACTCAAATATTTTTATGTCCGTTAACATAATAGTCTTGATTTGACATATCTATATCTCTTTATTTGTCTTTGGTGTGCATTGTGCGGTTTGTTTAGTTTCATATCAATGATATCATATAAGTTTTTTTTGTCTTTTTGAGCTTACATAGTTATATGATTTATTTTATTTTATTTTTCTCATCTGGGTCATTCTCGACTTCATTGAGTTTCTTGCCTATCACCTGTACATAATCTTCCTTTACAACCTTTGAGATGTTTTTAAACACATATTAATTAGTTAACTAGCTAGAAGTTTCATGAGAGTTTATCAAATAGTTAAAACAAATCTAGAAGATTCTTGCATATGGGAGGCAATAGATTTATCTAGTTAGATGATTGATGAGACGTTTCTAGAGAGATAGAGAAAGTATGTGAAGAATTTATTTTCTTTTGTGAAGAATTTATTAGTTATTCACATGTTTTTTTTTCTCACTTACTAATAGTAGTACAATTATACGATAAAAATCTAACGACTTTTATATTATTAGATTCTTTTTCAGGTTTATTCTTGATTTATAAATTTTTCTTAAAATTTAGAAAAATATGAGTAAGCCGAGAACAATTATATAATTTTATAACGTATGATTATTTTTTTTATCTAGTCACATACAAAAAGTACGTATTACTTATGTTGACACATACCGCATACTTGCTGATCGCCCCCAGACACCAAATCCTACTTCTGCCTCTCGTTCCCTCCCTTGTCTTTGTTTTTCTCATTGCAATGAAGTATTTTTCTTGCAAATACAATGTATTAGGAGTAATTAATAAAAAAAAATGTTCTTGTTTCTGTTTGGCCCTTTTTTTTTGTCAGCTAAATTTTCTAGCAAATGACCCTTTCCAGACAACTGACCAGTTCACTATCAACTTTGAATTGAAAGTGTTATATGAGCATGCGTAGTTGGTATGTGTTATGAACCCTAAGTGCTGAGAGGAAAACATGAAGTGAAGAGAGGCGCGGGGGAACTGAAGTAATGTTTTGCGAACTGAGGGAAGTGAAGAAGTCTTTGCTCATGGAACGGCGTCGTCCTTAGTTATCTTAGTGGGTCTTACGTTGTTGTCATGTAGTGTGTTACTACATGAAAGAAGCAACGTTTTGGCATGGAGAAGCCAGAACGGTGCATCCTAGTTAGTTGAGTTTTATCTTAGGTTTGTATAAAATGTATAGTTTTTGTATATATAAACCAAACGGTGCGTTTCTTGCTGTGAGGAACTTTTAGTCGAGTATGAAGGTCAGGGGGGATTATCTTTACTGTGGGAGTTTGTTAGAGAGTGAGTATATGAGTGAATGAGGCACCTTGAGGAGGGGTCTTTTGATCCTGAGTCTATTGTTAGTAGCTTGTAGCGGGAGGAAGGAACTGCCTCGAATAGTTCCAGTGTGAATCTATGTTATGACAATCAGTCTTTATTCGTTTCATTGCCTCTTTCTCGTTCTATCATACACCTTGTGTGCATTTGATTAAACCATTGCAGCAGCTGTCCCCCATTGTCGTAATAGCTCACGGTTACAATCATCACAGAAGTAGGAAGAATCATAACAGTATGATTCTGACAAATACGAAATTGTCAAACAAACAATGGCCATTGCGTTTGACCTTGCTTCCCCGTGGCCAATTATTAACAACTACCATAGAAAATTTCAGCGGTAGCAACGAAATGGAAAACAAATTATACATCACATATAATTTTTTTATTTTTTTATTTATTAAATGTGTGGTGTATGAATGATGAGTAAAAAAATTCTTTTAGTTTAACAAGAATAAAACAAATAAATAAATAAATAAAAAATCAAGTATGGTGTATGATGTAGGAATGATGAGTAGAAGAACTCAAATCATAATACCCAAAAGTTCAAAAACTAAGATCGTCCCAAAAAACGATAATCCTAGTAGTTCAAGTCATCCTTACTTTCGGTCAGAGAGAGAGATTGAGAGAGCGAGCGAGAGGGAGACATAGAGAGAGCGAGAGGGATTTAGAGATAGAGACACCGAGTGAGCTACGAAGGATTGGGAGAGAGAGAGAGGGACTTGCAAGCCTAGGAGATAGAGACAAAGAGATCATTTCTTAAAGTAAGCAAACTACGAGGGAGAGGCGAAAGTGAGGGAGCTGCAAGTCTGTGAGACAGAGACAAAGAGATCCTTCCTTAGAACAAGCTAGTTGCGACTGCGAGGGAAATGAGAGTGAAAGCGAGTTTAGAAATTTGAGATTTAGAAGCGAAGAGTCAACAACCGGAACCTTGAAAGAAAAGAAATCCTACTAAATGGATAAATAGTGCAATTTCAAATTGGGTATAGAGTTATCGGGTAATACTCGACCCGACCTGACCCGATTCATCCTGGAATTGAATCGAAAAAATTTCTTTTCCAGCTTGTTTTGTTTTGGTTTAGAAAATTAGAGTTGGGCTAGATAAGCACCTTAAATGTGCAACCCTAATAAAATGGAACTCGATGGAAAACTCGAGCTTGACTAATGCTTGGTTACAAATTAAATGAATAAAACTTGACCGCTCACTACTCGTTCAAACTCAACTTGTTTACATCTCTCTACCCATAAAATACATTCTATATTCAATATCAATTTACAATCTGGATATTTTGAATCTTCAACCTGTTTCCCTTTTATATAGGTTAGATTTTTTTTTCAAATAACATAGGTTTGATCTTGTAGATAATAAATTGATGCGTGTCTTCCACATAATAAGGGCTCGCTTAGATAATGAAATAAAATAAAATAAAATAATTTTACAAGAATTAAATAAAATATTATTTTTAAATATTATTATCGCATTTACAACATTTGGTACACGTAGACCAGACCAGATCAACTGCTAAAACTCTTTCATAAATTGCTGTAGTTTGCTTATGGGTCACGTTTTCATGGCACGGACTTACGCTCGGGGCATATGAATTTCTCCAATCAGAGACGACGCCATTAGGTGCACTCTACTGCCACCACTTGGAGGATCTTACGTTATTCCTTTGACTCTTGCCGTGTCAACTGTGACAAGTGGCCCAGTCAGACGAGATAAAACCTAAATTAGCGCAAGTCCGAGCGTTCCCTCTTGACGACTTTTACCAAATAAGCCCTTCTTCATTCGCCTAATCAAAGCGTATCTCGAGGGGGCATCTTCGTCCGGTTGGTGGAAACTAGGATAGAGTGGCAGTCTGCCTGCCAATTTGAACCCCGTAAATTACAAGAAAAGTGGGGCCCGATGCAAATCCGATGGGCTGCCGGCTGACCGAGCCCAATCAAAATCGTAACCGAAAAAGGGTCCCTATGTCTCGATTCTTTTGACCTCTTCCTGTTTCGTTTCCTTTATTACTCCGATTCCATCGCTCACCACCTCTCATTCCTTTTGCTTTTCCTCGTCTTCCTCCCCTACCATGTTTCCGTTAGTCTGTTAAGATTTTTTTATTTGTTGGTTTGTCTTCGGTTTTCGTCTCTTTGATAGAGAGAAAGACAAAATGGAATCGACCCAAATCCAATCGGAAAATGCAAGGGACTCGGCAGAAGAGATGATCAATCCGGGACAGCTTGAAACAAATCCCGACGGAAATGGTTCTGTTTCCAAGGAGAATGATCGGGCAGAAGAAGGTCATGTGAATAAACTGGCTTCAGAGTCCGCAGTATTCTCCGATATAGAGATCCAGCCTGAGAAGAGGGAATTACTACACCCAGAAGATGATGGACAACTAGAAGAAAAATATCGGGAAGACATCAGCCAAACAACGTCTTCTGTGCCCGAAGAATCTGGCCCCGACTCGCATGGTTTGAATAATGTGAACGACGACGTTAAGATCCTCCAACCTCATACGCAGCTCCCTAGGCCAGAGCCCCCCCCAGGGCTTTCGAGTTCAAACGGCCCCGTATCTTTTCAACGGTCGCAGTCTTTGTCCGTGGACATGCCGTCGATCGGGAAGCTCATCCGCGAGAGGAGCAACAGCCTATCGTCGGCGATCGTGAAACGACTGTCTTCTCTGAAAGAAAGCAACAACAGCAGCAGCAAGAACGCGGACGATTCGAAGAAGGGACCAAACTCGGGCGACGTGACCGAGTTCAATCTCTCGGGGCTGAAGGTGGTCGTCAAGCTCAAGAGCGACTTGGGACTCAAAGGCCGAATCAGCTTTTTCTCGAGGTCCAATTGCCGGGATTGCACTGCGGTCCGAAGGTTCTTCTGCGAGAAGGGACTGAAATTCATTGAAATCAACATCGACGTGTACCCTCAGAGAGAGAAGGAGCTCATCGAGAGGACTGGGAGCTCGTCCGTACCGCAAATATTCTTCAACGAGAAACTGTTTGGGGGTTTGGTGGTGTTGAACTCACTGAGAAACAGTGGCGGATTTGACAAGAGGTTGAAGGAGATGCTTGGTAGCAAATGTCCCGATGATGCGCCTGCACCGCCCGTTTACGGATTTGATGATACCGAGGACGAACAGACGGACGAGATGATCGGGATCGTCCGGGTTTTGCGGCAGAGACTGCCTATTCAGGACCGTCTGATGAAAATGAAGCTCGTTAAAAACTGCTTCTCTGGGAGCGAGATGGTGGAGGTGCTGATTCAAAACTTGGACTGTGGTCGCAGGAAGGTATGTACACGCGTACACGATCTTTTTTGTTCTGTTTTTGATCACCTGCACCTGAATGCATCATATTCAATGGTCTCTCTCGCTCACGATCTCATACATCTGTTGGTGACCGTAGATCAACTATTTTGACTTGCTTGACGAGCTTCCATATCATTAAAAATAAAATTAATTGGCTTTATTTAGATAGAAGTCGCTGACCTGCTAGACTCTCTAAAAGTATTATTATTAAAGGGCACCATAAAATGATAATCATACTCTATCTATGGAGGAAAGTGTAGAAGGACGATTATGCCCGTAACCTTTTTTTGGGAGACCAAGAAAGTATGTGTTTTGTATAGGCGACATTAATGATGAGGAACATGCGGGGCTGCACGATAGGCACCTCGTTTGCTGAAAAGGAAATAAGTGGTTTTTGGACTCTTGATCCGTCACTATTCATGCCCGTGGCTAATGAGAGATTTTTTCCGAATAGAGTGATTTTGGTTTATCAAATCAAACCTACTTATACTTTGGCACATATATTATATTTATGTGTGTTTATATATGAATAATTATGTCTGATTCTAATGGATTTTCAGTGATCGTTGCTGCATGGGATTATTAGTTGTGAATCCTCCTGCTAAAAATGGAATTAATTCGAGTCCAATTACTGGTTAAATAGTAAATTTAGTGGGTGCTATTTATTGCATAAAAGTCTTATCACTGCTATTACTCTATTGGATTAATTTTATGATTGTTCGGATCTTCATATTTAAACTTGCTATCGGGATGGCACATTAATTTTGAAATTGTCTATTGGATATTGATAAAATCCAAACCATATGGAGAACTTTAGTTACGGCTTGTCCCTTTTTTTAAAATCACAATGTCGACCCAACCCAACGAGTTATGGTATGACTATGATTTCCCTAAAAAGCTTTGATTGCCTGAAAACCCATTAATATATCTTTGAGGGATCCCAAACACTTTCAAATTTTGGCTCCTCCCCAAGATTTATGGCCATCCCATAAAAGCGCTCGTTACATAGTATTCATGGGGCTAATTTCCTGGCCACAAATACAAATTTCTTATTTCAAATTGAGGTTTTACAGAATTTTTTTTTTTCCTTTTGAGTTTTTAATATGGAGTTTTGCTTCTTAGGTTTGACCTTTTTTTAGATTTTTGTTAATTAATTTGATTAATTAGATTTTTACATAGTTTTCCTTTTGGAATATTTTGATTCAACCATGCACTTTTATTTGATTATGGCTATGAAATATCATAAAGATGTATATATATAGTAATGCACAAGAGAATCATACAAAATGCTGCTAAATTTTATGTAAATTAGATGAGTACTTGATTGCCTTCTTGCATAATACTCTAATAAATTGAGTTAATAGGCTAAACAGAGTACCATCTTGCCTTTTAAACCTTCTTTTCATTGTACTTTCTCAGTTTTTGTTAATATATATCAATTTTAAAAATGTACGCTTTACTTCAATTAGGCGCTGCTTTGGCCCTAGGCTCAAATGGCGTTTCCACTTGAACACAACTACTGCTCTCACCAACACTGGTTGGGGGT